>NC_040026.1:8470710-9070710 GCF_000972845.2 Larimichthys crocea
TGAGCCCTGTATGTAATGTAAAGTAAATTAAAATTATAAATATTAGAATATCCTGTGTGTGGCATAAATATAGATATGTGTATCATTATAGACACTGACAGACATTTGTAGACTGGGTAAAGGACTTAGTTCACCTATTTGTTCGACTGTCCATTTTAAATAGACATGTTTTATTTTTATTATTATTTTTATTATTATACAATATTTACTTACAGAAGCCAAATGTGAGGCAAGGTAGAGGACAAACCATAAGATGGCCCTCTCAGGCAGGGGAGCGGAGAGTTTTCCACCATGATCTGAAACCACCAAGAAAACAACCAAACCAATGACACAATTCCAAAGAACACATCAGTCTTCAGACACACCAGTCAGTCTCTAGTTAAACTCAGAAATAATCTGAATTTGGTTCACTCGTCCGCTCGTAAACCTCCTCACAACTCACCCAGATGTTTTTCTGTCGACACATCTAAAACGGAGCTTCGGTTATTTAACAAGACGTCCTTAGAAATATGCCCACTGCGGTTCATCCGAAATGTAAAATAAAAAACAAACAAAACACAGCTACGTCGATCAACAACAATGATATCCGGTCCGTGTCAAACACTTACAGGAAAAGAGTTCTGCATTGAAACACGGGGCATTATTATTCCTTTAATCATATTAATACATTATTAATTTGCAGTGGACACGAATAAAAAAACCTCACCGTTGTCGTGTTTGTCTTGGTTTAGTGACTAACGAGGCTGCGTTGTGTTAGGATGCTGTGTTGTTGCCGGAACATTTGGCTGCTTCACGCCTCGGAAATACCATTGCAGCATGGGTTTGCACTGAAGTCAACACGGAGCAAATTATCTCACAAGTCAACAACAATATCTGAATATTTTCGTAGCGCGACGTGGTGAACTTTGTCCGTCTCTTCTTGACCGACTCATTTTTGAGAACGTTACCCGAAAACCAAGCGACGAAGTTCGGACGATCCAGCGTGGCGAGCACGGTAAACACTTTTTTTTTTTTTACCGAAAGTCCCATAATGTCGAAGTGAAAGCAAAGAAGGCAGACCCTTCTGCTATTCAGGACGAGCCAAGCGACAGAGAAAGTGACACAGTGAGAATGAAAAGAAAACACTGGATGCAAGAGAGGTATAGAAAGAAAAAAGCCTCCACCAAAGTACCAGCAGAGAGCCAAAGCTCAGCGAACCTTACCTCCAACAGACACCCGACAGTTCTCTGCCAAACTGGAAATATTGCAAGAGGTGAGAAAGTTCTCTAAATCTTTACAATCTTTACATGTTCTTATATATATCTCATATTCACAATGTTACAACTTTTCAGATGCTGAGGTCAGTCAGGCGGAGAAGAAGCAGGAGCCCGTGACACCAAAACTCAGATGGTGCTCTGCAAAAAAAGGGGCTAAACAAAATCATTCTAAAAATATATCCGGGGACAATACCTGTCCCAGGAAGACAGACACTGAGAAAAAGTAAAGCACAAAACAGCTCCTAACAGCGCCGTCCCTAGGACTCTCAGGTGAAATTGAAGCCTCCAGGTGTCTCAGACAAGACGACAAGACAGCCTGCTGCTCCAAAAAAGGAAAAAGGACGATGAAAGTCAACAGGAGCAAGCAGAGAAGAAGAAGAAGTCGTCGCGTCTGTGGTTGGAGAGACGAAACCTACCGAGTAAGTATACAAGGGATAATTCGCAACATAGGTTAAAAAAAGAATTGTGCCTGCTTACTTGTTGGGTCAGTACTCACTGAACACCAGGGGGCGTGGTGACTGAATGCAGAGAACTCGTTCATGACTTTCTGAACTTCATTTCACTTTTTTCTTTTTCTTTCACTAAAGCACCAAAACATTTGACTGAATCTGCACTGCCTATAAATATAATAAAGACGCAGCTGAAGACTATTTTCATGTAGATTTATGTGCTGACGCTATTATTATTATTATTTATTTTATTATAACAATATTTACTTACAGAAGCCAAACTGTGAGGCAAGGTAGAGGACAAACCCATAGATGGCCCTCTCAGGCAGGGGAGACGGAGAGTTTTCCACCATGATCTGAAACCACCAAAGAAAAACAACAAACCAATGACACAATCCAAAGAACACATCAGTCTTCAGACACACAGTCAGCTCTCTCAGTTAGATCCTCAGAAATAATCTGAAGTTTGGTTCATCTGTCAGCTCGTAAACCTCCTCACAACTCACCAGATGTTTTACTGTCGACACATCTAAAACGGAGCTTCGGTTATTTAACAAGACGTCCTTAGAAATAAGCGGCACTGCGCGTTCATCCGAAATGTAAAATAAAAAACAAAACAAAACACAGCTACGTCGATCAACAACAATGATATCCGGTCCGATGTCAAACACTTGCAAGAAAAGAAGTTCTGCATTGAAAACAAGGGGCATTATTATTCTTTTAATCATATTAATACATTATATAATTTGCAGTGGACAGGGAATAAAAAACCTCACCGTTGTCGTCGTGTTGTCTTGGTTTTAGTGACTAACGAGGCTCGCTTGTGTTAGGATGCCGTGTTGTTGCCGGACACATTTGGCTGCTGCACGCCTCGGAAATACACATTGCAGCATGGCTTTGCACCTGAAGTCACACACGGAGCAAATTATCTCACAAGTCAACAACAATATCTGAATTATTCCTCTGCGTCAGCGCGGCTACGTGGTGAACTTTGTCCGTCTCTTCTTGACCGACTCATTTTTGAGAACGTTACCCCGAAACCAAGCGACGAAGTTCGGACGATCCAGCGTGGCTGAGCACGGTTAACACTTTTTTTTATTTTCTCACCGAAAGTCACCATAATGTCGAAGGTGAAAGCAAACAAGGCAGACCCTCCTGCTAATTCAGGACGAGCCAAGCCGACAGAGAAAAGTGACACAGTGAGAATGAAAAGAAAACACTGGATGCAAGAGAGGTACAGAAAGAAAAAGCCTCCACCCAAGTACCAGCAGAGAGCCAAAGCTCAGCAGACCTTACCTCCAACAGACACCCGACAGTTCTCTGCAAACTGGAAAATATTGCAAGAGGTGAGAAAGTTTTCTCTAAATCTTTACAATCTTTACATGTCTTATTTATATCTCATATTCACAATGTTGCACAACTTTTTCTCAGATGCTGAAGGTCAGTCAGCCGGAGAAGAAGCAGGAGCCCGTGGCACCAAAACATCAGAATGGTGCTCTGCAAAAAAAGGGAGCTAAAGAAAATCATTCTAAAAATATATCCGGGGACAATACCTGTCCCAGGAAGACAGACACTGAGAAAAAAGTAAAGCACAAAACAGCTCCTAACAGCGCCGTCCCTAGGGACTCTCAGGTGAACTTGAAGCTTCCAGGTGTCTCAGACAAGACGACAAGACAGCCTGCTGCTCCAAAAAGGAAAAAGGACGATGGAAAGTCAAACAGCGAGCAAGCAGCCAAGAAGAAGAAGAAGAAGTCGTCGCCGTCTGTGGTTGAAGAGACGAAACCTACAGAGTAAGTATACAAGCGATAATTTCTGCCAACATTTAGGTCAAAAAAAGAATTGTGCCTGCTTACTTATCAGCTTACTTTATCTTCCCCTGTGCTGTTGTAGAGCGGACCTCTGGTTTGATGACGTAGACCCTGACGATATTGAGGCCACAATTGGAGCAGAGGCAGCAGAGATCATGAGGAAGAAGCAGGGCATTCAGAAGAACAAGGACACGGAGAGCTCCCTGGTGAAGGAGAAGGCGTTTGAGGGGTAAGTGAGGACAGAGTCTGTGTCTTCTTGTGGCCCCACACTTATGCTTCAAGAGAGATCATGTCATATTGTCATATAATGACATATCATTTTTATAAATTAGAAAAATGCAGCATTAGCACGGGTCTAGCTGCATGTTCCAAAAAAAACTGGACAAAGATAAACTGGTCATTGTTAAAGATAATAGTCTCATGATTGGATATGAAAGGAGCATCCTCGAACGGCTCCTCAGGTGTGTTGACCTGGTAGTGACGACTGTCTTCTCTTATCACCATGTTTGCCACCATTCACAAAACACTAGCCTCACCAAAGCTGTGGCCATTGATTGCGAGATGGTGGGAGTCGGTCCTGACGGAGAGGACAGCATCTTGGCTCGCGTGTCCCTCGTGAACCAGTTTGGGAAATGCATCTATGACAAATATGTGAAACCCACAGAGAAGGTGACAGACTACAGGACAGCCGTCAGCGGCATCCGACCACAGGACATCAAAGATGGTGAGTCATGGAAGTAATTATAAGAAACTAAACCAAGTTTTAATGAATTGCTTTAAAATGGAGTGTTATACCATGAGTTCTCATCCATGTCTGCTTCTCTGCAGGAGAGGATTTGCGCACAGTGCAGAGGGAGGTTGCTGAGATCCTGCAAGGCAGAATAGTTGTTGGACACGCAATACACAACGACTTAAAGGTAACCTGGATGTAATATCTGAGAGGGAATGGGAACAGTTTTTAGAATAAATGTAAACAGTTATAAATTAATCTTAAACTCTGTTTCAGATTTTACTCTTGGATCATCCAAAAAAGAAAATCCGGGACACTCAGAAGTACAAACCTTTTAGGAAGCGTGTAAAGGTACTTCAAAAATACTTTTGACAAATCATGTGCTCCCCCAGAAAGACTCTAAGGAATCCCTGATCCAGTTCTCAGATTCAGTGTTGTATATTATGTGAATATTTTCTTTTTTTAGAGTGGTCGACCTTCTCTGAAAGTCCTCTGTCGAGAAATACTCAACGTTAAGGTCCAAGAGGGAGAACATTCATCCGTAAGTCTTTAGCACATCAAACACAACTCTCACCTCTTGTTTTCAAATGGTGACTCTGTAAACCTGAGCATCTTGGACTGATCTCCCCCTCTCTCTTTTACACCGTCTCTCCCAGGTCCAAGATGCCCAGGCCACCATGAGACTTTACACACTGGTGAAAAAACAATGGGAGGCAGAGATTAAAGCCAGTAAGACCAACAAAGACACAGACCAGAAGAAGGAGAGAAAGCCAAAGTTTCCCAGGAACAAGGGCAAGAAGCTCACGTGATTATGAACTCAAAGCTTCAAGAGGACAGATTGTCCCTGAATCAGAGCAGACTTAAACAATCTTTGGTTTGACCTTTGACCTCTTTAAAAGGAGACTTTTTTTAAAATAAAGTAACAGATGTGAAGTACTTCTGAGCTTATTTAATGTCTGTAACCACAACAACCAACCATTAGGAACACCAGTGAAAACAATAGAAAGCTCCTCAGATGGGACATTCCAGGATAAGTATGATTATCTTGGCTGATTTGAGTGTCAGCTGAGAGATTGTATTTACATATATCATTTCATTAATTTCCTCCTTTAAATATTTCTAGATAACATTTCACAATATTTCATTGCCAGAAGTCAGAGGCAGATGTTCAAATCATGCAACTGCATTTCCTTTTGGAGGGAAGCCACTTGAGACTTGATAATGTCTTCTCACAGTTTCTGCGTCATATAAATAGTTTGTACAATTCTTTGGTCTCTCATGACTTGGTTTGTAATAATCAGATTTTTGTTTGACTTAAAAGTTAAATGTTTTAAGAATTATTAGTAAAACATTCTTTCTATCCACTTATATTGCAGTTGAAAACTGTATAAAACTCCTCACCAGTCATACAGTTTTTGTGATCTCTTAAGTGTTTCTTGTAGTTTAACATCATCTTGCTCATGGCGATGCTGGTTTGCAATGCCATCATTGTTTGGACTATTGGCTGCCTCATTCATGGCCAAAGTTAGACCACAGAATAAACTGTATTGTCACCTTTCTGTTCACATCTTTAAAAAAACAGTTTTTCACCAGCATTCTCTGATGAACCCATACTTGAGTTTCACAAGACTATCATAGCTACAGAGTCAGTGTTTTGTGCTTAAGTTCCAGTGACAGATTTAGTCTCATGTTCTCACAGCATGTCGGTATGATTTACTGCCCATGTTTGATGGAGAATGTGTCCGTCTCACAGTAGAAATGAAACCTTGGTGGGAAGAGTCCAGGCTCTAAATTAAGTTCTTAAGTTATGGAGCCCGATCGTGCTCTGGAGGTCTCGGGTGGATGAAAACTTCATTAGAAGGACGGGTACCCTTCAGTTTTAGAAGTATGATCTATCTTTCTTGATTGTTTGTTTCAAATGTGAGTGTATTTTTACAAAAGTTATATGGTTGCAAATGTACCCTGTTTAAAATACTTTTAATATCATAAAGCATCTTTACAAACAATCTGCCAATTTAATTTGAAGTGAATTCAGTGTTCTCATACACAATCTCATCCATGCTTGAATATTTATGGTCAGTGGTTTTAATTTAGGGTTTTTTGTTTCAGTCATGGTGATGAAGTAAGAAATTTAGGCTCCCTGTGTGCCAACTGTATGTCAGTGTGATTTGCTACCCAGAAGCTGATACATTGCTAAGCTGAAACTAATGCCCTTCATGTGTAGCCTCTGAGCTCTAAATTAGGCCGATACGGAGCTCGGTCAGACGTTGTGAAGGCCTCTGGCAGATAGAAAGCGGCACGGCGAACCTCAGTGTAAATTCAAATGCTGGGATGGACTCATCTGCTGATACACGACTTAATTTTCTGGATAATAACACTGTTTTGTAACAGGTGTGTTAAGACTGTAATGCAACAGAATAGCAGACATAATTCCCCAGTGGATTTTATGTGTACAGCCAGCTGTTAACCTATGTGATGTCTCCCTCTAGTGGTCAAATATTTAAAGCTTCTATACAACATATAGTCTACATCATATACTGTATGTACTGTATATTATTTGTTAGTGGAATACAACCAATACAAGTACAAACATGAGGTACTTTTAGTTTTTTCTTTCCATATAATTATTTGACAGCATTGTTTAAATGGACAATTCTTTGTTTTTTGAGGATGTATGAGTTAATTCTGCATAGTCATTGTGTTTGTAGACAGCAGTCAGCGCGCTCCCTGTTTAGAGCACAGAAGTCGAGCAAAACACTGTGGTGGATGGGGTCAACAGACATTCGTGTTTTTCCACACAGAAAAAGTCTATATCCGTTTATGTGTACACTATAGTGAGCGTATTCTCTTATTTACCTCTCTGTTAGATCTGTGGCATAATACGTGGCACAGTGAGTAGGAATAGGCTGTTTGGTTGAGACGATGTAGTGCCATGGGAAGGGCTGTCTGGTAGCAGGGTAGAGTGCTGAGAATATTCTTCCTACAGTATATTGATTAGTTTTTTTTAGGTGGGCCGTTTATATTCCAAAACACCTTTTGATAAATTCTATAAATGTGCAGATACTGTATGTCTATTGCTATAGTAAACAACTGCAAAATAGACACAACTTACTTCAACATGTGAAAAAACCTACAATGAATCCAATTTTTCCTGCTAACGTCACAATAACAAAGGCCAGTATGTTTAGAACCAAAACCAGCATACTGATATGCATGTAAAAGTACTCGGGAGTGCAGACTACATATTAGAAATATATATATATACAGAAAGTTCAAAACCTTTGTGAAACATCTGAGGGAGCACAGAGATTTTTTTTTTTTTTTACGTTGATCCTGAGCCCTTCTGACTATTTTGAGAAATCATTTCCCAATATCTTATTCCAGGCAGTCAGAGGCAGGTGTTCAAATTATGCAACATCCTCTTCCCTCTCTGGAGTGCTTTTGAGAACTTCATTGGAAGATCATCTGTCCACCAGCACATAAGGCATATTGTTCCTGTCTGGCGGTTCAAGTGTCACATAAACTGTTTGTTCAGATCTTTAGTCTCTTGTGACTTGCTTTGTAATAATCAGTCTGCTTTGTCTGTTGATCCCGTCCACAGCAGTACATAACTCTGCCTCTTTTCCAGGATCCCTGTCTGCTTTTCCAAACTGGGAGCGACCTGACTGCTGTCTACTATAGCTAACACACAGTTTCTGCATCAGTACCTCAAATAACCCCACTTCATAAAAACCCAAACTGTAATATGTCAATAATTTTGAATTTTCTAATATTGGTCTGACAAAACATTGTGGAAGTGTCACTTTGCACACCAATTCTCACTATTTTCTGCTTATTTACAAACAATTAATTGATTAACAGCAGATCAATCCATAAAGCAAATAATCATTACTTGGAGTCCCATACAAAATAGAAAATATACATAATGAGCACCACCTAAACCAATAAAACTAATTCATTTAGAGTAAAATCCTGCTTCTACATTTGTGAATCAGTGAAATCAATCTAATTTTATACGTATATGTTCAAAAATATTTCACTTCTTTCTGCAAACTTTTATTTTAAATGCTTGTGATTGAGTGTTTTACAGTGTGTTGTTAATACTTTTACTGTCTGATCTGAATATCTCGTCTCCAGCACTGGTCAGGGGTGTCTGGAAAATATGAAACCAGCATAGCTACATCCAGAGAATCTAGATAAATTTAATGTAACTCAGACATTAAAAGGCTGGATATTATAATAATGCATTTTTTTCCTCCTACTGTTAGCAATTTTATTCAAGTTCATCAACGGCCCTCCCCATTTATACAATGTGTTTACATGTGCACCAATATCCTGGTTCCAATTCATATCTCGGTTTTGAGAAACCCTGTTATTTTACTTGGAATAAAAACAGGAATACTCTGGCATGTAAACACCTTATTGATACTTCTGAACATTTTCTCTTGGTTACAGAGCGTAATAGTTGAGATATTGACAAATCAAAAGTTCATGTAAACAGAGATTAATCAGGTTTCTCATGCGTGTAAATATCATATCTCGAATAGGATCAAAACCAGGATACGAATATGCAATTAAACATACTCAGTGAGGATAGACAACATATTAGAAATATATATAATGCAAAAAACAAATAAAATAACGAGCTACAGCTTCCACAAAGTTCAAAACCTTTGTGAAACATCTGAGGGAGCACATAGATTTTGTTTACAATGATCCTGAGCCATTCCCTTCTGAATATTTCAAGACATCAATTCCCAATATGTTATTCCAAGCAGTCAGAGGCAGGTGTTCAAATTTTGCAACATCCTGTTCCCTCTCTGGAGTGCTTTGGAGAACTTAAGTTCATTTGTCCACTAGCACATAAGGCATATTGTTCTTGTCGTATGGTTACACTATCAGATCTTTGGTCTCATTTGTAATATTTGTAGTGTATTAAAATAATTCCCAGCAAATAGAGGCAGATGTTTGACTCATGCACTCCTCTCTGGAGTCTTTTGAGGACTCAAAATCATTTGACCACTATGTGCCTAGCAGGCAGCTGAGATATTGTCAAATCGAGACACACCTGTATAAACAAGATCATATCCTGAATACTGTGAGAATCATGAATAATCATAGTACAAGTTGATATAGAGTCAAATTAGGAGACAGTGCTTGGGCCAGGTCAAAAATATCAACACTGGGAAGGGACAGGTAGAATTTAAAAGTTTAATACCGCTAATATTTAAAATCAATAATGTTTCTTTCATTTGTTATAACCTTTATAAAATATCTGATTTACAGAAGCTGCTGGATTACAGCGAAAAAAGAAAAAAAAAAAACGTTCCCTACCAGTGATGTCATTCAAGTTGACATCCAAAATTCACACCTGCCATGCCAGTGTCTCCAGCAAATCAGCATACACCATACAATAAATCATTACTCAAGAGAACTTTTATCAAAACTATAACTTTATTGTGAAGACATGAAATCGTACAGAATTTGAGCTACACAGTGTATGAATCATCATTCACCCGTTGCTTCATCCATCCTTGTGCTTCCTGTATGTCTCCACGTTGTGATGGCTCACAGATGAGCGGAACAGAGCAGTTTATTCAATTAGACATTCATGGCTAATTTCATTTTTCTTTAAATGAGCCCAAAACACGATTCCATCTCATCTGGCAATACACTTCCTTTAGTGCCTTTTGGAATGATTTTCAGGTCTGTGTTGAGACTGTTTGTTAAGTCTCAGTAAAACTCTGTTGAAGGTTTTGGTTACATTCTCTTAATAACACAGTATTTATGTCTTTTAATTCTTTCATTTATCAGGTAATCAGATACTGCTCCGTAATGAATATTAGCCATCTGCACACACTGAAACCGTAGAGCCTTTTTACAGACCGGCAACTGTATTTTTCTTTCTAATAACTGCAGTGCTGGAAATAACATGGTAATAGGACTGCGTCCACTCATTTAGAATATCTCATGATGATAGTGGAGGCGTTACAGCTGGTGCTAACATGGCACTTACTTTGTAATTCAATAAAACATAGCTTACAGTCTTCCATACCACTGCACATTGCTTCTGTCTTGAAAATGATTAGTCCGTATTGGCATTCATTGTGTGGTCTGCGGGTATTAAACATGCAGCATATATACTGTAGGTAGCAGCTCTGCAAAGTTTGATTTGTGTGTCTTATTTAGTTCTCATACCAAAACCAATTTTTATATCCCTGTGAGACCGGCCTTCCACTGGACATAAAATATGTGACAGACCTGAAAATCACTCCAGATTTCTGAAATAGCATTTTTCATTTCTGTCCACCAAGTCAGTGGACAGTGTTCTTCAATTAGTGATGGACAACATCAATACAGATTATTGAACCACCCGTTTCTCACTGTCTGTCCTCAAGGCCAGTAATCTGTTGTGTTTATCCTACAGCATGGTCTCTATCTGTGCAGATATACAGTACATGGTAGATATACAGCAAATACAGTAACTGCTATACTACTTTTTGATTTGTATGATATATACAATATTTAATAGCTTTACATATAATAATAACAATAACATTTACTAGAAATAATGGTGAGCCCTTATGACTGAAAACATCATCACTGACCTCCTTTTAATCCTTAAATACTTGAACTGTCTTGTGACCACACAATGTCTCCTCAGGTCTGCTGCTCACTTCTTCCTTATGCATGAGCTGCACTATGCCGCCGCCGAGAGACTGACTGTGGACTGTGTCTGTGCCGACTAATGCTCAGTCTTAGGACGAACAAAGTTAAACATTCAGTATTTATGCAGGTTGATGAAAAAACACTGTCAGCTACTTTCTGTGGATGACTTCCTGCAATCTGTTCTGGTCTGGTGATGCTGGAAGCGAATGTTGCCTTTATAAGATGTGATTAACAGACTCGTTGTTATTGGAAATTGTCTGTCTTATATGCTGTGTATGGATTTAATTTTTAGCAGATGAGCTTTGCCATAATATTACCGTGATTTAAATCAGATGGAGTTCTTACTAAATTAATTTATAGCTGATATGCTTTAAATAATGCGGTTTGTGGTAATGTCTTTAGGTTAGGTGCTCCAGATTGAAATATTTCAACAATCATGGGATTTATTGGTAGTAAAATGTATATAGACACTGATCATCCCAGGAGGTGATTTGGTGATTGAGTGTAATGTCTCAACAACTACTGGATGGATTGCTATGAGAGTTGCTATTGCCATTCAAGGTCCCAAGATGATAAATTCAAACGAATGTGATGAGTCACAATTTCAATTAGTCTAATACTGAAATTACCATTCGCTTCAGCTACACTATCACACTAGCCATTTAGCCCTTAACACTGCAGTGCTAGTACGGCTGTTGTCTCCTAGTCCTGTTATTGTATTGCCTTTAACAAACTGCGTGCTAAATGCTATAGACACTGTATAAACACTCGGGCACACTTTGCTGAAAGGGCTCTGGCTGCTGCCTTAACAGCTTGAATGAAATAAGAATTCTTGAGTACAATACGTGTATAAATCTTGGGTTTGACTGATCCTAGACGGTGCTGCAGGGGTGTTGGGGGTTGTAAAAGAACAAGAACTGATATAGTGCAGAACTGAGTTATGCATTGTTACTGGAGGGTGCAGAAAACAGCTCCAAAACTCACACTTGGTAGAGGTATTGGTTGGGAGCTGCGTTACGTGTGACTTAGACATTGCAAAAATATAAATAGATTTAGCTTTACAAGACCTAAAATTTCATACTTAAATATGAATGTTCAGAGTGACTTACAATGGACAGTTTGAGTGTCTTGCTGCTGATCTAAGACCCAAATTTTGTGTCAGAATTTCTGAAAAATATGGTTCACTAAAGAAATGAATGTTTTATGAGTTACCGAAGGTGCAGTGGCTCTGTGTTTAGAACTGACCTGTTCTATATCTAGACCTATTACAAGCAGCCCTTTTGCATTTTTAAATAGTCAACTTACATGTAATATATTCTCCTTTTGCAATAATTGCAAATGCTCTTTAAAAACCCTTCCTTTACTTTGCCTTTTTCTGTCAGCACTTTGCTCTTACGAGAACATTTTGTGGTCAAAGGCAAAAGCAGGCACCTAAGCGACAGCCCTTTGCCCTTTTAACTGCTGTTGTAATTTTCATGAGGCGATGTTTGATGAGTTTCCTGTCGATAAGTGCCTCGGAAACATTGCCTATCATTGTGGTCCAATGAACATGGGTCCAGACCAGTGTAGGCATCCTGCAAACACAGTGTCTGTGATGCAAAATGCATCCAAATAACAAGTCGATGTGTTCTTAAAGGGGATGAAATAAGCTGGTTTATACCTGCAGCTTGTCTTGTTCCAGAAATTTTCACTGATATATAGAGACATTTAAAAGAAAAAAGGAAGACAGACAAACCTGTTTGTTGTTAGAACAGACAGCAAATATGACTGGATCAAAACTGTGTGTTCCTCTTTTTCTTCCTTCACCTTATTGTCATTGTTATTATTGAATATATTACTCCAGACTGTGTCATATTACCCACCTGCTCCTCTGCTACCACATGACTGCTGATGTCAGCCAAGACCCAGAGTCAAGGCTGGGAACCTGTAGACAAAATGGTGTTTGTGCGTCCGTCCAGCAGAGTGAGCATGTGTGGGCATAAGTGGAGAAGAGAGGGGAAGGAAAAAAAAAAAAGAGAGAGAAGCAATTAAACAGATGGCAATAAATCAACACACTCTCACCTCTTATAAGTCTGCTTGTGTGTATATTTTTTACAGCATATGTATTTATGAAGTTCAGCAGCCATATGAGAAATTAGCCTCTGTATTCACCGGGGTCCTCCCACCCCTCTGTCTTGTTCTCTAATCCGCCCACATGTATCGTCTGAGATATATATATATAAAAAAATAGTGCAGGAGGTGACGCTCCTCCAAAGGAACAGAGAGAGGCACAGAGAGGGAAAGGCAAAGAGAGAGGGGTGTCTACAGGCTGCATCTCCATTGAAACATTTGGAAAGGGGAGACAGAGGAAGAGCTGAATGGTAGCTACACCCTGCGCCTGGAAGCGTAGAGACACTGTAACAAAGGCTGGCATTTATTTTTTTTTGGCAATAACAAAGAGGTGGGAGAGGGGCTCTGAAATCGAGAGAAATAGCACAAAAAAAAAAAAAAAGGTTTTCAGGGGGACCTCTGCTTCATTTCATCCGAAAGACTCATCCCTTTGCCATCATCAGCATGACCATAAGCTATAAGTAACATTCGGCAATAACGCTGTCAAAACGAGATTTTCAGCAACAGACGCGCGCAATCCTTTATTTTGATTTATTATTATAATCGTTTGGGGGGAGAAACAAAAAACAACAACAACAACAAAAAAAAGAGATCAT
The DNA here is from genome assembly GCF_000972845.2 of Larimichthys crocea. Taxonomy (NCBI): domain Eukaryota; kingdom Metazoa; phylum Chordata; class Actinopteri; family Sciaenidae; genus Larimichthys; species Larimichthys crocea. The sequence goes on from NC_040026.1 coordinate 8,484,328, forward strand.
CTGAATGCCTGCGAGAAAACTGGATACTCTCTGAAATCATAAGAAAGAGCGATCTAACAAAGAAAACTACATTTTGATTGATCCTTTAATCTTGATGTGCGTGTTTCCGCACGCACTCGAAACGAACCTGAGCCAAAAGCAAGTGAGTATTAAGCATGTCTGTGTATATGTCTGTATTTTTTTTTTTTTTTTTTTTGGGGTGGCTTTATTCTGCGTTTTATCTAACATCGGAGCATTTATTGACCGGCAGCTCTCAAAAGAAAGAGAGAAAGAAAAGAAAAGGAGAAAATACAGCGTCTATCTTAGCCTACATTCAACAAGTATCGTTTTAATAACACAATAACTGCGATATTTTTTTTTCATCCTGTAGCCCTGCTTGTGTTTTGATCAATATCAGGAGAAATCAGCATGTGTGAAATTTTGTTCAAATTGGAACCGCTGTCATTTTAATTCTGATTTCTAGCCGCTATAATATCACAGAGAGAACTGCACTTTTACACAGTCAGATTTTTATGTCACGCCTCAAATCATTTATTTCTATAAATCCTGACATTCCTCATTGCACAAATGGTGGGTGTTTCCCCATCTTACAACGCTAGATCAGAGCAGTTTCATGCCTCTGAGGGGAATGTGTGTGTGTGTGTGTGTGTGTGTACGCATCATTTTTGTGTCTGTCTACTTGAGTATCCATGTGTGTGTGTGTGTGTGTGTGTGTCTTGCTTTGTGTATTTGTATGCATGCATTTCTCCTCCTTGCATGTGTGCCCTCTCAGCATGAGAGTGTGTGTGTGTGTTTGTGTCTCTGTGTGTGGTTCGTGTGGCAGCACTGGGTAAGTGTCAAGGCCTGAAATGGAGGTTTGATAGATAAAAAACAAAAAGAGGAGGGTGAGAAGAAGGCTGACACACAAACACAGGCATGACAGAGAGGGAGAGGAGAAGAAGGTGTGAAGAAGAAGAAGAAGAGATAGAGGGGGGCACTAGAGTGGAACCACAGGAAGGACATAGCACATTGAGAAGTCTATGATGGCTAGTTCAATGTCTAGACGTGGTCTTCTTCCTCCCCTATGGCCACCACACCACCTATGCTCACACCAACTTGCTCCATCCATCACCAGTCTCTAGTTTCATAACGCCTCTTCTTCCTTCACTTCCCGGCGCATGCCTCTTTTTGCTTTTTTTTTTCTTCTTTTTCCTGCCAACTGACTCCAGCGTGCTCTTCCCTCCTAACGGGAACTCTGCCTTCTCTTCCTCCATTTGCTCTCTCTCCCTTGCTACGCTCGCCCTCCTCAATCCTGCATTATGAATCTACAGCTGATGCTATTTTTAGATTGAGGGTAACCCAGAAAACACCCCTTCGATTTTTAGCAAAAAAAAAAAGAAATGAAAAAATACATTCCCACCAGAGATGGTGGCATGTGCTGTCAGCGGATGTAATTGTTAGAGTAGTGATGGGGCTCAATAAAAAAAAAAGGAGGACGCTGCTGTTTGAGCAACGGGGGGAATAAATCTATTTTGAGGCTGTGATTGAATTACGCATCTGTCGTGTCCTGGGTTTGTGTGTGTGCGCTCTTGCCTCTGACCCTTCCTCTCTCCTTGACCGTGATGCTTTCTCTCTGTCATCTCACGTCTTTGCGTCAGCTTCAGAGAACTTTCCCCCTGTCCTTCAACTCGAGCTGATCCAGCCTTTTTTTTTTTTTTAAAGCCCTCTGTTTTTCAAATCTTTGACCTTGAGGCTCACCTCTCTCATCTCCTTTGTTCTCCCATCCTTTCTTCACACTGAAACCCAACTTCTCTCCCTCCTAACCGGCGTATTCAGCGTCTAATCTGTGACATTCCCTCCTGTGTCTAATCAAACCCTCCCCTGTCTAATCGCTTGGCTAGTTCACAGGTCAGGAATCAGTGCAGTAATACCTCTCCCCTCATCCTGTTTGTCTGCCTGGCCCCGTTGGGCCACTGGATCATAATGGTCCTAATCATGCAGGAAGGGCAGCGTCATTAATTAAGTGTAGACAGGTTTAAATGACCTAAGAGACAGTCAGGAGGTGTAGGGGTTAAAGCTATTTTCTCCTGATGAAAATTCTCTAAGAACCAGATTTTAAAGCTGAATACTGAGGGATATTAGCTCAGATTTATCCAGGTCCATAAATAGAGTTCCTTCCCGACATGACACACTATCCCATGGCTTTTTTCCCCCCTCTCCCTGCACTCAGTGCTGTTTCAAAGATTTTCTAAACTCCTCTATACCAATCACTGCTCATCGAAGGGAGCTTCACCACCTCTTCTTCCATCAGTCCTTTGACCTTACATCAAGTCTCAACCAGTCTATCCAAAAAAAATCTCAACGTTTATCCTCCTGTGGGCAGAAAGGATTTTAGTCATGGGCACTGGCTGAGCTCTCAGAGCTCTATTACAGGCTTCGTTTCTGCTAGTCTATTCCTGAAAATGGCCTTATGTATTAATCATCTCCAGCCTGCTAAAAGGAGAAAACCAGGAGCACATGATTCCTTTTTTTTCCCCCTCTCTCTCATAAAAAAAGTAGGCTGGAGGGGGGGGGGGAAAACAGCTTCTGGAGTAAAGTGTGTGTGTGTGGGAGGGGGGCGTTTGATTGACCAATATGCACGAGGCACAAGACCCCCAGGAGGGTGTTGTTGTTTGCTGCAATATGTGTGGATTGGTCAGCCCCTGGAGATCTCCACGCTGGTGTTGCTGAGTAGAGGAGCTGCCTCCGGTTGACTGGCCATTTCCTCTCTGCTTGCTTAATTGATTGGCTATTTATTTCATGTTTTGGGAATTGGCCTCTGGTGAGGTTTATTATGATGAGAAATACCTTGGGGGTTTTTTCCCCCCCTCCTCTGTGTACATTAGCTGTGTCAGAGCTACTGCCCCCCATTCATGACATTCATACCATTTTCATTCTTAATACTACTACTATCCTCACACATGCACACACCTTATCTGACTCTGACTTCTTTTCCTGGCAGAGTTACTCTTATGAGGTGCAATGACAATTCGAGGGGGGAGAGGACAGACACAGTGTGGTGTGACGCCGCACTAAAAGGGGAGGTGACCGCAGTGCTTTCACCGTGCTGCAGTGCCTTAGTTTCTCCTGTTGGGGTCTCCTCAACACTGGGGAGTGGAGAGGAGAGGAGAGGAGAGGAGAGAAGAAAGGGAGATAAGGAAGAGATGGAGGGGGAGAGGAATCAGGAAAGGAGCGAGGAGGGAGGGAGGTGATATGGGTGGAACAGCGTGAAGCCTTGTGGTTACATCCTTTGATGAGGTAGCGGGTGGGAAAAAAAAATGGCTTCGCACCAGAAACACATACGTAATTCGTGCTATTTCTCTCTCTCTCTCTCTCTCTCTCACACACACACACACACACACACACACATGCACAAACATACATTACACACTCGCCTGTAAAGCCCTCCTATTCCCCAGTGGTACATTTCCCACTCAGCTCAGGCTGTATGTCTGTTTTACATCCCTACACTTGTTTCCCCTTCGTCTCTTCCTCTCAATTAACTCACTCCACTGTTTTCCCATCCTCTTATTAGTATTGCAGACCACCCCACCACCACCCAACCCTCCCTCCTAACACCTTTTACCAGCATTCAGGTGCTGTCCTGAGCCACTGCAAGGTTAGTTTTTCCCCTCATCCTCCCCCCCTTCCCTCTTCCTCTTTCTCTTTCTTTCCCCCAACATCGCACGCTCTCATCCTTCTCCTCATCGCAGCTGCCTGTCTCCCCCTGGTCTTTTTTTTTTTTAATCCTCTTCCTTCTTCATCTCATCCCACTCCCCCCTCACCCAATCCCCCCCCTCTCCTCCTCCTCACCCCCTGTGATTGGTGAAGGTTTTTGGCTTTTCTGCCAAGTGCTGGGTCTGTTCCGCATAGTCAGCACTCCTCCAAATTCCTCCCTTGCCCTCTCTCTCTCTCTCTCTAGTGTGTGCTCTCCTCCCCTCCCCCTGGTTACTGCTGCTGGTACCTCACAGTCAATGCATCCCATAATCCCGTGCTCCCTCCCCCTCTTGCTGCAGTGTTTCTGCTAATATATATTAGCGTCAGTGCAGGCTTCGTGCACGAGCCATGTGCACGCCTTTTCTCTCCTTTTGAGCCCCGTTCTCTTTATCTGTCAGTCCGCTGCAGAAATGATCTCCTCTTCTTAAAAGTCCATCATGATTAGGACTCATTTCCTAGCTTGTTTGTTGCAGCCAGGTGAGCGCTTGTGTGTGTGTGTGTGTGTATGCGTCTCCCTTCCTCTCTCCCTCCCTCCCCTCCTTTTCGCTTTCTTTCCCCTTGTGTGTGTGTGCAGTGGTGAGGCAGTAGTAGCAGGGTGGCGCAGGACATGGTGGCCAAGGCAGGAAATGCTGCAGCAGAGAGAAAGAGAGGTGGTGGTGATGATGGAGATTGTTTCTCCTCTCTGCTCTCCTGCTCTGTCCCCCCTCCTCCCTCTTCCCACTCAGGTTTTAGCCTCTTCCTCACGCATACTGTGCTTTTTTCTTTTTTTTTATTCATCTCTCCTGGATCTTCCTCCATTTTACACCCGACGCTCACCTTCTGTAGCTTCACCCCCACTCTCTTTCCTCTATACCTCTCATCCTCATGCTCCCCCCCCCTCTCTGCTCTCTGATGTTTTTTTTGTTTTTTTATTGCTGACGCTGGCTCTTAAAGAGATGAGGTTTTCTCCCCCATTTTAAGCTGAAATCCTCAAACTGCGGATATTCGCCTGAAATGCAACTAAACTCTAAACTTTAAAATGAAAAACCCAACAGTGTGATTTGTTCTTAGGGAAACTGGGAAGTACCAAACAGCAACGTATCCCAATTAATCTCATCATATGTTTTAATGCGTAATACTTAAATACATTTTTTAAATCAATAAGCTCACCACACATGACTCAGGGGGGACAAAAAGGCACTTAACCACAGTTACAGACTTGTGGCTGTCTGTGTATAAAATATTCAGCAGTTCACCAATAAGACACAGCTGACTATGAAGTAGAAGCACGAGGTGCAGAGCTACAGAGTGAAGCCAAGGAGAAGAAAAAAAAAAACACTCATCCAAGGGATAGAAGTTTCACAGTGAGATCATAAGAGCTGCCTCTTGAAAGTTTGGTATCCCGTTCAGAGGAGTTTGCCTCAGAGAGAGAGAGAGCGAGAGAGAGCACCGCTGTCCATGGTGCTGAAATGTAAATCCATCCCGCAACACAAGCGGTCCTGCTGGAAAGCCCCACAGGACAAAGCTGACTGTAGACAAAGATCTTTTTACACTATCCCCGCCTGACCTCACTTCCGAATTGTTTATATGTTATTGCAAGTTATTATTAAAAGAAATTAGCCCCAATCTCACTGATTTATACAGAGTTTTTTAGTTGCACAGATGCAGACTAAACTACTTTGGCGGAATGATGCAGTACAACTCTGAAACTCAAGAGTGCAGGATTTTTTTTATTTTTTTTTGTCAAGCAAGCAGATTTGATGCTCCTGCAGCAAAAACTGCAAAGACTTGCAAGACAGAGAAACACAAAAGATACACAGATTTTTAGTTTTCGTCAACTGTGCACAGTTTTAAAGATTTGCGCCTGTAATGTTGACTGCATACCCATGCAATAGCCTTGCTTTTAGTATATCTTACCTGAGTGCTGTTAAGTCTTTTTCCAGGCTCTTCATGAATGAAAAAAAAAAAAAAAGTCCAAACCAAATGTGAAAAAAAAAGAAACACAATGTCACTGTAAGATTTGGAGAGAAAACAGAGACAGCTAACTTTTCCATGAATGAAAAGTTGTTCCTTCAGATTAAAAAGTGCAGTTAAATGACCGAAACAACAGAGCAAACACTGGTATAAGTATGAAAGAAAGACTGCAGTGTCCTGCAAGACAGGAAGCAAAAGTCTGAGAGGGGAAAAGAGGAGAAGAGAGTTGATCCAAAGTGAGGGAAGCTTACTTTGGGAAAGGGGAAAGAATGGGATAGGAGGATATGAGAAATAGAAGAAAGGTGCATTAGAGTGAAAATGCACTGAAGGGAAGGGAGGGGGGTTGAGAGCTGAAGTGAAGAGAGAGAGAGAGAGAGAGAGGAAAAAGAGGGAAGGAAGGGGGGGGTACTGGATCAGAATAAGACCGTGTTGTTGTGAGAGGAGGAGGAAGAGGAGGAAGAAATGAAGCCCTGATTCTCCTCCTTCAATGAAATGTGATTCCTTTATGCGGAATATGAGAGTGAGCGAGGGAGGGAGAGAAAGTGAGAGAGAGAGGAGAGAGTAGTAGGAGGGAGAGGGGGAGGGCCAGCGAGAGCTCACAGGAGAGGAGGGGAAGAGTGGTGCATTTCTTTGAATAGAGAAAAAGGTTAACAACATAGATACGGTACATGTATGTTGTTTTTCTTTTTTCTCTTCTCTGAGGCGTCGTGAGCCCCCGGGATGGAAAGGCAGCTCGCAGGCAAATAATCTGACCTCGCAGGGAGAAGGAGAAGGAGAAGGGGGGAGAGAGAGAGAGAGAGAGAGAGAGAGAGAGAGAGAGAGAGCAAATAACTCTGGCTTTTTACTGCAGCAGAATTCATTCACTTTTATAGTGCACTCTCCTTTTTTCGATGCTCTTCCACCTCCCCCCCTTCTGCCTCTCCTACACTCTCTCTCCAACCCCCTTCCTCCATTAATAGGGGAGAGACAATATCCCACTGGCTGTTCACTGTATGAGTGTGTTGCTTTCACTTTCAGCCCCTCTTTTCGCCCCCCCTCTGTGTTCCTCATTGTTCTGTCCTTTTCGACCCTTTCGTGAATAAAATCAGATTTATGGCTTCCTCACCCTTCAAACCTCCCCCCCCCTCACCCTCTACATGTCTTTACACACACACACACACACACACACACACACACACACAGTGCATGAGAGAAGTGGCAGAGGGAGCATTGACATAATTGTGCATCGCATGAATCTCAGTGCGGTCGGAGGGGGCTGCAGCAGTGTGTGTAGCACGCACATAGGCTGATTGAGGAGATCTAACATTAGTACGGACACCGCGCTCTCGGGAGGCAATTAACACACACACACACACACACACACACACATGCTCTCTCACACACACATACACGGTGCTGCGCCACCTTACGTCAGAGAGGCATTCTTGGGGAATGGAGGGAGGGGGGGCGGGTGAAGTAGCAGGGAGAGAGATGGATCCCCAGTTTTCTCCTCATCTTTCTGACACTCTTCCCTCCTCACACACACACACTCTTGGGTGCCTGAAGGAAAAGAGCAGGGTTGTTGTAGGTTGGGGAGGGATTTGGGGAGTTGGAGGGGATGGAGGGGATGGAGGGGGGGGGTTTGCACAAGTCTCACAGTGGCCTAATTAGGGAGAGGATTTGAATGCACACTGACTTGAGCGTCAAGCAGATCAATTCAGAGATTGTCAGCTTGAGGAGAGGATAAAACGATGGTTGGAATAATAGTTCAGCATCTTCTTCATCACTGTCAACAAATCAACCTGTGAGGATGCTGACTCACGAATGTGCTCCGAAGCCACCTGATTTCATATGTTGCACTAATAAGTTGGAGGCATCTTTGTGTGTCAGGATGTTGTGTATTAAAAACAACTTTGATGCCAGCATCCCATGTACCCCCTCCTCCTGGCACCCATTATTGCACCTGCACAAGGTCATTTTGTGCCCTTCCATCATCTGATTATCAAGTGAATGATTGCACATACAGCTGCTATTACCCCGTGGTTGCTTAATTTGTATTGCAATGTTGATAATCCACATCTATGTCTCCCTTCTGCTAAAATTTCTGCCCTTTTTCTCTCCCCGCAGACTCCTCAGACTCCTCCCTCCTCCTCCCTTCGGTTTCTCTCATCCTCTCCCTCCCCCCCGGTCCTCTATGCTCAGTTCGGTGTGTGTATCCTCTTTCAAAGGGCGCAAGGGTGGGAACAAGTCGTCCAACAAAGCATGTTACAGCGCAGACATGACTTGTCCGTCGGAAAGCGAGAAAATCGTGATAAACTGCGGGGGGGTGCGGCATGAGACCTACCGGAGCACCCTAAAAACGTTGCCCGGTACCCGCTTATCGTGGCTCACCGAGCCCGACGCGTTCAGCAACTTCGACTACGACCCCAAATTAGACGAGTTCTTCTTCGACCGCCACCCCTCAGTGTTTTCCTTCATCCTCAACTATTACCGCACTGGGAAGTTGCACTGTCCCAACGATGTTTGCGGCCCCCTGTTTGAAGAGGAGCTTGCCTTCTGGGGCATTGATGAGACGGACGTGGAGGCGTGTTGCTGGATGAATTACCGGCAGCACCGAGATGCGGAGGAGGCGCTGGACAGCTTCGAGACACCAGAACCAGACGCTCCGGACGACGACCCGGCGCTTGGAGGTGCTGATGGGGACTTGAAAAGACTGTGCATGCAGGAGGACGCGAGGAAAGCTGGCTGGTGGAAAACCTGGCAGCCCAGAATATGGGCACTGTTTGAAGACCCGTATTCATCCAAATATGCCCGGGTGAGTTACCCACGTCTCCAACTTGTTTCTGTGCTGTTGCATTTTCTGCCTCATGATGTCTCAGAGCCCTGCTGGAGTCATGATAAGTTTTTAAAACTTTGTTTTTTAAATGTTCTGTCAGCATTATTGCTGCTGATAATCCAGCTCTTCATAATTACCTGCAGGCCACTATGTGTGTCATCCCTGACAGTATATATATCTCGTATTAAGCAGCAGGATGTAGACATACTGATACTGAATAATTAATGCTGATAGCATAGGAGGGAAATGGAAAATGGTATGGCAGCTATATCTATTGGTAGATGGGTACTAGTTGATATAAAGGTTTTAGTCAAACCTGATATATTGCATGTTTCAGACGAGCTGGATTCACACTGAATACCATTTTTTATTGCTATCATAATTCCCATCGTCGTATTCTGCTACTTGAGCAGCTTTAATACATATCTGCCTCCAAACGCAGCACCGCTGCGCTTCTTGCATCCAAACGCCTTCATTAGGTGCTATTTGTCCGTTTACGACGCACATCAATGCGCCGTATTTCATGTTAGTCTTATTTATTGTATCAGCGCACAGAGGAAGCGTCATACGACGCTGAATCTTGTGGGTTGAGGTGTCTTTCCCCACATTTGTCCTTGGTAGTGCTACAGTCTGCTGGGTAATTATTATTATTATTATTATTTTGCCAGCCTCCCCCTTTCAATTCAATGCTGCATGGCTTTTACGCGCGGGCTTTATTGCTTTTACGCATAACTTGCTCCTAATGTTGGAATACCCATTGTTGTTTTGATGTAAATAGTTAATGATTTACCTCTTAAGAGCAAACGTTTGATGGCATTTGATCATACAGGTGTAGAGTAACAAGTACCCCTGACTGTGTTTTTGATCCGTGGCACATGAAAACAGTTACAGTGGGCTTTTTTCTTAGACCCTCCAGTTAAAGATGAATCCAGCTGCTTGATCACAGCTGCTTTGATTCACGTTGTTTTGTAAATCCAGCAAGAGAATTTGATCACCTTTGTCTTACACTCTGTTTGCTTTTTATTAGTGCTATTTTTCTGTAGTTGAGGGTGGGTGAGGACCCCGTAGATGCTGTCAATGCATGCATCCTGTAGGTGCACATGCAAAACCAGACAGTCAGCAGACACCTGCAGTGGGCAATTCATGCCATCACGCTGAAAATAGTCTGTGGAAAAAATTTCAACATAAATCACTGCACACTCAGCAATACATACTGTATCTACACTTGCAGATAAAGAGAAATAGCTACACACACACAAGCTCTTAGCTTCTATTTCCAAACACACACACATACACACCTCCTCTGGCACCAGGTATACATTTATGCACCCAGATTCGGTTCCCAACAAAGGAAGAGGAAAGTGTTGGGCTGTGATGGACGGATAGTCTGGTTTAGGCCACCTGATCCGCCTCTCTGGACTTGGGATCAGACAGGAAGTGCTTCTCTAAGTGACACTTTCATCCCAATCGAATTGATTTGTACCCTCCCACCCCTCTCTACCCCTACACAGTGCAGCGAGACAGCTCATAGTGGGGTAACTCTGTCCAGATGTTGCATGACAGGGAGATAGCTTCATTGTTTGGATTGTGCCTGTAAACAGATGTGTGTATTTGGTGCTGAATTATCATACAGAAAGAGGAGAGACATTTGCAGCATTGCTTTATCTTGGGTTCAAGCTACTGTACCTGCTGCTGGGATGCTGTGTATTATGTAATGTACAGTTTAACACCCTGGTTACAGTGGCCAATATCTTGTAAATCACAACACAGAAACTAACATTCATTGAGTGTAATGGCTGCAGATGGTGGCGTTTGTGACGCCTCGGTGGGGTTATGCAGAGTACAGAGCAGGTAGTTGGTGGGATTCATTTCAGTGGCTGCACAACACCAGCTCTATTTGTGGGTGAACGCAGCCCCATTTCTCTCTGTAGGTCTAATATGCCAGCGCTATACGTCAAACAGCGTTGTGACCCAGATCACTCTTCTTCTTTTTTTTTTCCCCCACCCTCGCTCTTTCTAAAAGTATCCCGTCTGACGTGGCAGAACCTTTCGGTCTTTCGGTCCTGAGAGATGCAAATTATATGTGGAGAGGAAAGACAGAGAGACGGAGTGCGAGAGGCTAGGACAGAAAAAGAAAAAAAAAAACGAGATGCTGATGTGGAAATATAATGAGACAGATGAGAGAGAGAGAGACAGAGGGAGGAAGAGGGAGACGAGAGGAAATAAAGGGAGACAGGAGGAGAGACATTACTCTAATGATTTAAGGGGTTTTTGTTTGCGTGGCTGTGATGTAACGCATCAGCAATCAATGTTTTGATCAGATCGTTCGACACATCGCAGGGATTAAAACCTCCTGCTTTGCTCATGATCGTGTGAGGCTCGCTCGCTGGATTTACCGTAGTGGCACACACATGTACAAACACACACATGCTGGTGTCTGTGCTGGATTTTCTGCTGCAGTAGACACAGGAGAGAGGAGGGGGGGAGCACTGGAGGAAGAGAAAAGAGGTGGTGGTGGTGGTGATGGGGGGGGCGAGAGGGATAGACAGAGCGAGGGAAATGGAGAAGGGGTGAGATAGTGGAAAGAAATAGAGGGGAAAGGGACTGAAGGGGAGCCCGAGGAGGGAGAAAGAGGGAGACAAAGAGGGGTTTTGAGATAAACAGCGGAGGTGACAACCACAGAGAGAAAGACGTTGCACGTTGGGGGTGGGGACCCTTGTCTTTGCATCTTCGATTTTCTGTGGAAGCTTGAGCTTCCAGTCTTCCTATTCCGACCCTCCTGCCTGCTTATTGATTGATAATCAATTGATTATCTTCTCTTTTGGTCTGTTTTTAAAGCCATTCTCATGTTTTCTCTCACTTAAAAAACGGACAATGTTTACAGGGGCTGTTGGATGGCAACCAAAATTTATGGATGTGTACGTTTCCGTTTGATGAGCTGTTATGCAATACGATTTGCATCTGATTTCTTTATTGATCTGTGCCTGGTTGACATAGCTCTTACAGTGCAGCTAAGACGACATGGAGCCGTTCTTTCACGTCTGATAGAATTCGATCTCATCCCTTTTTATTGACTTTGTTTTAGGATTTTTCTAACTTGTTATTTTAAACTCTAATCTGTGTGAATTTCATTATTTTTTTTCAGTGTCTGAGGTAATCTAATTTGATTTGAATTTTTGGTGTGAAATTAAGATAATGATATTGTTTGATGGGCACAGTTCCCTTAAGATAATAGACGTTTTGGAAAAATGGAATGGTACGATGACTGAGAGGACTATTAAAAGTTTAAATGTTGTTGAATGTTGGATGTTGTCCTGTACTGTAGTCTCACTGTCCCACGGGTTTCACTGTGTTTTGGTCACTTCCAGTTTTGCACCAGAAGGGCACAGTTGTCTTTGTCAGCAATCTCCTGACACAGCACCATTTGTAGCTCAGCATGTACAAGATGCCCCTTTGCCCCCTCCAAATCTTGGACTTTGTGTCCCTGTATTTGATTTGTTTTCGGGGGGATGCTGTGCTCTGTACGGACCACCCCCATCTTCTCCCTGAAGGTCATGTTTTGTGGTCCATTGTTTGCTGTTCTTTTCCACAGTGTGCTGTGCTGGAGCGCGCAGTGCTGTCATAAACACAAATGTGACCTGTCACTGCACTGATCGGCCTCAGAACAGGTCGTCTCCGGGTAGAAAATCACTGTGGTGGACAGAAAATAAAACAAAATGTATTGATAGGCGTTAGTGTATATTTAGATATGGTGTTGGGTGAAAAAGAGCGCCTAGGGCAGGATTTGGGTGACATTACCGTTTCTGTCTGGAACATTGCATCATATTTTTAGGGGAGAAGACCTTGGGACCGAGAAGTCCTGTGTAGGTTTGGAAAGACAAAAGTAATCTTTTAACTTGTGTCGGTAAAGTCGTACATTTCATTTTCAATAAAGTATGTTGTCCTCTTTGGATTTTAACCAGTATCAGACACTCATTTTTACTCATTTATACTAGGTCACTTCTAATTTTGAATAGTCTTGTGAGATTTTTTTGCACTAGTTTTGTTTGCCCCAGAGCCACGTAGTTCCACGTACAATACATCCCAACTCTGATCGGAGCTTAATGGGAACTGTGGTAAAGGGGCGGTGAATTATTTGTGCAGGTCTCAGCTAATCACAACACACTCTGGACTGTACCATGCCTTATTCTTCTGTTGTTTGTTATGTATAGCCATTATCCAGAAGGGAGAGTAAACATCATAGCTATACATCATAGTTATACTGTAATCTGTATCAGCATCTAACCCTAAAACTGCAAAAAAAGACATCTTCTGTTAAATGCAACAAAGCACCATTTCTAGTCTAGCATGCGCAAGATGCCGCTTTGTCCTGCTCCAAACTGGACATTGTGTTCCTGTGTTTGATCTGTTTTTAAGAGAGCTGTGCTGTGACTATGTCCACGACAATTATACTGTTATGTGCATCAGCATCTAACCCTAAATCTGCAACAAACGCATCCTTCTGTTGAGTGCAACAAAGCACCATTTCTAGCTTAGCGTGCGTAAGATGCCGCTTTGTCCTTCTCCAGAATGGACTTTGTGTTCCTGTGTTTGATCTGTTTTTAAGAGAGCTGTGCAGTGACTATGTCCACGATAATTATACTGTTATGTGCATCGGCATCTAACCCTACATCTGCAACAAACGCATCCTTCTGTTGAGTGTGACAAAGCACCATTTCTAGCTTAGCGTGCATAAGATGCCGCTTTGTCCTTCTCCAGAATGGACTTTGTGTTCCTGTGTTTGATCTGTTTTTAAGGGAGCTGTGATGTGACTATGTCCACGATAATTATACTGTTATGTGCATCGGCATCTAACCCTACATCTGCAACAAACGCATCCTTCTGTTGAGTGTGACAAAGCACCATTTGTAGTTTAGCATGTACAAGATTCACTTTTGTCCCGGGCTTTGTGTTCCTGTGTATGATGTGCTGTGTCTAGACCACTTATTCTCCCTGAAGGTCATGTGTCCACCCTAAAACTGCAACAATAAAGTCTTTCTCTGGTTTGTAAGAACATCCTGTTTTGAATCTCAGAGTTTTGTCTCTCAGTGTCAGTAATGATGGTGAAACTGAGATGATTCCTCACTCCTTCAATTTTCTTTTGTGAACTTTTACCCTCATCAGTGGGTGTTCCAAGTTGTTTCCATTCAAACCCCTGACCCCACTGTGAGGCCTATTTCCCGTCTTCCATTCTTGTTCCTCTCCCTGTGGCCTGCATCTGAAAATAGCAAAAGGAGGCCTTAATTTCATTCACTGGTGGCAAATCTGTTCCTCCGTTACTGGTGAGGGGATGTGCTTGTATGACTATTCATACATTGTATCACTATTCAAACCTGTCTTGACAGAGAAAAAGGATGGAGGGAGTTATTCTAAGTTTATTAAGGTAAACTGTTTTCCTCGAGCAGTAGCTGCTGGCAGGGGCGTGATAATTAGTCAACCTGACTTTCCCCATGCCTGCAATTGGTAAATGTATCGTGTTCTGTTTCAATTTTCCCTGACAAGGTTTTGTACCGCAGGCCTTCTCGTGTTGTGATCATATCCTCGGAAGTCACAGTCCCTCTGTTCACTGCTGTGTAACTTGAGTGCTGTCTGTTGGTGATACTTTACTGGATAGATGCTTGATGTCTCATAACAAGGACAGAGACACGATCTGTGTGTTAAGTAAGCGAGAGGCACTTTAAAGAGGTAAAAACAGAGCAACTGCAGTGTTTGATTTGGACTTTTTAGTAGTATAAGCACAATACATATATTTATTTATTGTAAATAATTTTTTTTTATCTTAGTTTTAGCTTTAGTTGAAGTCTTCTGGTTTAAAAAGTCTGTGGTGGATAAAATAAAACCCAAAACAAACAAGAGACCCTGTTCAGATTGATCCATCTATATTACTATTAAATTAATAATTCAGCATTTGCGAAATATGCATATTTGCTTTCATTCTGAGTAAGATGTGAGAATTGAGACAATTGAGGCACAGTAAATACGTATCTACAGCAAGTGGCCAATTTAGCATAGCTTAGCACAAAGACTGAAAACAGATGGAAATGGCTAGCCTAGCTCAAAAAACTCAAATGTAACAAGAATTCATCATTTTAAAGAGGTCATGGGGTCATTTCTTTTACAAATGAAACAAAATAGATGTAACGTGTTAATTTAGTAAGGTTTAGAGATGCAGGTGGGTACCCTTTGATACCTTTGAGCAGAGCTACCTGCCAGCTAAAACAAGCCAGCTTCATATTTACCATGCAGACATGAGTGTTATCGATCTTTCCATTTAACTCTTGGCAGGAAAGCGAATAAGCAGATTTTCCAAAATGTCAACCTATTGCTTAAAGTATCACATTACATTTCAAACAAAAGCCTTCAACATGTTGTGTGATTATGCTGTAAAATCTCCAAATACCTTCCCTCTTCTTCTCTATGTCCTTCTCAGCCATCTTCCTCCTCCTCCTGCCACAGTCCATTTAGACATGCTGGTTAAGTGCTGAGTCAGTGTTCCACTCCACCGTATGGACAGTCAATTAGTTGGACCTTGTGGTAAACCCTGGACGGTTTGCTCTTATGCTCTGGGATCAAAATGATTCAGGACACTGGCATGGTTAAGAGCTTGCATGGTGCCAGAGCCGATTACAATGGTGGGAGTCTGAATTCTCTAAATGGGGCAAATCTTGTCAAATCACACAAGAGAGCAGTGTAGTGTATTGTGTACTACCACACAGACCGCCGTGCACATAAGCACATGTATATGTAAACAAAACATTGTGTGCAAATACTGACAGAGGAATAAAACGGTCGTACTGAATCAAAAGTCCTTTCACTGTATCAAGATAGTCAATTATTCATGAGCAATATCCAGCATGTTATGTAACTAAAGACTTAATATGGTACAGACACACATTTACCCACTTCCATTACAACATGCGTCTTACATTTGACCCTCTCAAACACCTGGCTGACCATAAATCACTCTCAGCACACTCACCTTTACACACTGGTCGGTACTCTGTAAGTATAGCTGCCCATAAACCATTATGCTGAGCGCTCACATTTACAGCACACACATAAATCACTTCATTTTGACACGCCTCCACATGTAACCCTGCAGATCACTTTCACACATGTGAATGTCCCAAAGACATGTGTTTAACAAACACACAGACTGACAAACTGCGAGTTAATTAGCTGACAATTGACATTGCAAACAATCTCTTCAAGCCGTTATCATTTTTAGAGCTGAAGACTAAGATATTTTTATCATTAATCATTCTATTGATTATTCTATGCTAAATTACTTGTTTAATCTCACTAACATTCAAAAACCTCAATAAGATTTATTTTATGTTATTAATAACCTTTGAGACATTAGTACCAGAATTATTTTTGCTTAATGAATTACTTGAATTATTTCTTTCTTTCTGTTAATCGACCAATCGACCGTTTGAGCACTAATGGTGCAATCATACAATTAAATAGAATAATGGTGGCTGAAAAAAAAAAAAATGTTAGAAAAGCAAAAACTTTATTTAGGAACACCCACCTCATTTGACTGGAGCTGCAACTAAAAATGAATCTGCTGATTATTTTTCTTGATTGATAATCATCTCATCATTTGATCTAAATTTCAGAAAAAAACACCAACGTGACGTCATGGAATTGCATGTTTTGTCTGTCAAACAATTCAAACCCAGAAAAATGTGCAGTTCGCTATCACATTACACAAAGAACTAATTACTTTAGCTCCACTAATGACAAATTTCATGATTGCCTTTAGTTTAATAAAATAAAATAATTAAAAATGTCTCGTTTTGTTTGACCAAAAGGCCAGAACCCACAGAAATGTAACCTTCTAGCACAGAAGTCTATGAAAACCAGAAAATATACACATATGAGAAGCTGCCAGAACCAGTTGTTTTGGTATATTTGCATAAAGAGTTAATTGATTATCCACTGTGCTGATGATCGCTGATTTGTACTCACACCCAGCTAACCTGCTGATGGCTACCACGTTGTTGTTTAAGCATCTCACAGTTTGGTGAGCATCTATGCATGGTCGGTCACGTGTCGTTACCCTGTGGCACTTAAACAGTCAAACTGTATCCCTGCTCATTCCCTTGGAAAATGACATTGGAGGGCGTCATTCCTGTGTGACCATCTGTTTCCTTGTGATTGTCCCTCCTGTCCAAGTGGCAGCGGAGTGGAGGCAGAGCGAATGACTACTTTAAATGGAAACGTGATGTAGAGAAGTGTGTAACAGTCAGATTCGGGAGTGGATTTCAATGGAAATGTATCAGAATTTCCTTTGGTGGATCGTTGCAATCAGGATATTCTCTTGAAATATTGCCTTATTTTAGTTAATTAAAAAGGTTGTCGTTCAGTTTTCACGATATGAGCCATTAGGGTAGATTATAGTCAGTAACTCAAGCTCAGATGGACAAAGGCAACGCAAGGAAAGACATGATGGCATTTAGAACATGAGGAGGACGAGGCATGAAGGCGGTCGGTCATCACAGCTTTTAAAACGGGGACAGCTTTGCCAAACTTGCTTTACATGTCTGAAACAATACAAGCAGGACAGGAGAGGAATAGATGGAGAGAGGGGTGAGGAAGGGAGGAAAAAAGGGAGGACCGGCTGAGAAAGAGGGGGGCTGCGTCACAAGGACAAATGCACATAGTTATGCTGCAGTAATCTGGCGCGAATACAAAACAGATAAGAGGGAACGGATGCATGTACAGTTGACTCACCTCCACACAGTATTTGTTTGTGTTCAGAAATGTTTGACAGGACTGCAGTAGGGAGTTCAACAGAGGGAACCTAAAGGCTGCAGATACGACACTGTGACGTGTCGACTGGAGAGCTGTGTGTGTCTGTGTAGGAGAGCTTACCGATTCAACTGTAGTATGTCAAGGAGTTGAGTCATTCAGGGAATGTCTGAAACACAAGTCTGTGTTGCGATTGAAATTTTACCAGGATCCCTTCCAAGAGCACTGACCTCCAAGAGTCAGTGTTTCTAGTTCTCCAAAAAATAAAGTGTACGCAAAGATTAACCAGAGCAGGAGCGTATCTAAGTTCAGCACCACCTCCAACGTGCCTTGTCCTGCACCCAGGTGTTTGATAAGTCCAGTGCACACATGAGATTCCCATTTTGTGCATATGCAGTCACATGCAAACATCATGTTACATCCCTCCTCTCTGCCTGTAACCTCATCTTCTTTCACCAATCCCACCCTCTTTCCACGCCTCACCACTCCTGCCCTTCATTATCCCGCAGTGTCCCGTGTTGGGTGACTCCTAGCGGGGGCTCACAATCTTCTGCTTTAACTGCCTGTCCTGGCTCGGACACCAATGTCCTCTACCTGAGTCGATTGCATTTCCCTTGAGATGAGACAGGGCTGCAGTTCCTGTGGGACAGAGAGAGGGGAATAAAGGTTCACATGAATGTGATATCTCCTCTGATATTGTTTTCAGTCTGTTATTATCAGCTGTCATGGATCCCCTCTTTGAAATAACTAGATCAGTGCACCTTGAAATCTAAACGATCACAATCAAAATCTCTTATTGCATTACAAAGAGGAAGTTGTTGTGCTTGATGTAACCCTAAAATGGTCACTCAGTGATTTGATAAATGACCTAAACAGTGAAATTACAAACATTTGTTGATAACAGCTCAAATTTAAATGCTTTTGGTTATTTTATTATATCGTATGTCATTGTAAATTGAATATCTTTGAATCTGCAACAACAGCAACAACCTGCCAACACAATGCTATTAGCTTCAAAGTTGATGTGAGAAAATCGTTTTCAGGAAAATATCTGACGTTTTAGCTTTTAAATGCTTCCAGTCAATCCCAAACTTTGCCTCTTGTTGTTGGGTGCAGGGTAGAACATACAACTGAAGTAGCTCTCATCATCTATACACTACGCGAATGCGAAAGAAAACAAAACAAGGAGCTGAAGGACACTAAAATGCTCATACTGGAACTGTAGAGTGAGATAATGATTCTCTGTGCTCTTTAAGTGAACCACTTTCACATACAAGTGGTCATGTAATCCATGGCTAAAATGAAAATATTGGTTGCAGCTGCTTTAACATCAACAATTCAGAATGATATTTGGTCTCTTAATTAACATTTGGCTTGAATTAACATAATTATTAAACAGAATAGATCATTGCAGCCCCAAACTGAATGTGGTATGAGCTGTATTTAGTGGACTGGACTGGTCTGAATAGTGTAAAATGTGCTTAACATTCTTGGACACATCTCATGGACCGTGCCAGCATAACTTGAGGAACATGAGGAAGCCTTGAGGTTGAGGGTCATAAACGGCTAAAAGCCACTAAAGTAATTCATAATTCAACGTTTAGAAAAAGAAATGCAACACTGGAAAAAGACATCTCTTCTGTACTCTCCCTCTCTCTGTCTTTCCACTCCAGTTTTACTGCTTGTCCATTTCACACGCCATGTCCCTAAAGGGAACTCTCTCTCTTTTGACATTTTAGTCGTTCTCTTTGTCTTGTTCAAGAGTATCTCACTGTTTAGTTGAGGTTTCGGATGTTTTTCCTTTCTAATATCAGCCTAAAGTAGCAAAACCTTCAATGACTCTGCAGCGTTTCTCAGAATATGGCCGCGATGATGACAACAGTGATGATGATGGTACAAGTGAAGGCTATTCCTGTAACCCACCCAAGGTTATACTCACACTGCACGCTAAGTGGCTACTTTGGTAGTCTTTGAGTGATGGCCATAGCCATTCACCTAAGATAATAGATTAATCACCCGATCCAAGTCTGAACCATTGCTCGGGTTGCCCTTCACGAGAACGTTCTGTATTTCACATCGTTTAAATGTTCATTTTTCATGCCTCATTCATGTGCAGATTTCAGATCATCCTTCAATGTCTTCTTATCATTGCTGACTCTGCAGCAGTGGTCGCCCATTTGCTTTGCCCTCTGGGAAAGACTCCACATCCTTCTGTCTTACTGGGCGCTGTTCGTCATACTAATGCTGATCAAACATCACCATTAGTACACATGGAACAAAAGCACTGTTAATAAAAAAGGCACAACCCTTTGTTTGTCTTTATATCTCTGTCAAGGTCACTCACCCTCCACCTCAGGAAGGTTAATCTTTCATTGAGCAATCAGCCAAACTGAACGATCACAATCTTGCTCCTCTTACATTCAGCCCTTTACGCCAGCTGTAGGAGCAGTATTTGGCTTAGTCCTGTCCTTGGTGCCTGAAAGCAGAGGCTAACGCAGTGGTTGTCATGGTGACAGAGAGCCAGGCACGGCTGTGGTAATACTGTAATGATAAAGCTCTTCTGGATGGTGCCGCAGTAAACACAGCGCCACTAGGGTCCCTTTAAGGAAGAGCGCAGCGCACCGCCGTGCATGCAAAAACGCCTGTAGGGCTAATATCAGCACCGACAATCTCTCCTTGGTTATATCGCTTACATTCATGCTCTCCCAACACCTCCTCCTTTCTTCTTCTCCATCTCTTTATTGCACTCTCACTCTCCCGATGCCCTGCTCTCTCCCCTTGATTGGGGAGATTCACGTCAGTCTACTCTCCTCCACTCATCTTTTCATCTTCCTTCCCTCCATTCCGTCACTCTCTTCTTCATTCATCCATCCATCGAAAACACAATCAACGCTCTCTATCATCAACTTCCTTTCACAGTAGCTCTCTCTCTCTCTCTCTTTCTCTCTCAAAGGCTCTTTCTCGTTTGTTTCTCTCTCCCCATCCCTGACTCCTGCTCTTTTAAATTTATGTTGATGATCTTTCCAAATCTAATTTCAGAGTCTGGAGAGCGAGGGAGACTCTATTGGGCCTTGAAGGTCATTGGACGGCAGGTGTCACACACGGTGGCTTTACTGTTGGGAATTCAACACATTAAGCTTCACGCCAATATTACAGTGTGCCTCTGAATTGTATATTCAGAGCGTTAACATGGCTGTTCAGACCAGAACACACACACACACACACACACATACATACCTCCGCGTTGCAGTGAGGAGAGGGATGGAGCAGAGACAAAGTGCCCGAGGAGATAAATAAGTGTGAGGTGACAGATTGCTACTCCTCCTTTTATCATCTTCCTCCACCTCTTTCTTTCTCTCTGTCTCTTCCCTCATCCCTCTCCATCACCTCAATGCAGTGCTCATGTAGCTACATTACCACTTGCTGTCTGTGATCAGCGAGTGTGCACACACACACACACACACACACACACACACACACGCACACACCTCCTGTGCCCATAGGCTGTTTGTCTCTCCCACATTGTGAGTCATGTCCACACACACAAAAAAACACTTGTGCCAGGCACTTACACCGACACATGTATACGCACGCACTCATAGTATATACACAGACTCACCTGTGCGCTACATGCAGATTTGATGAATGGCTTTGAGTACATGTTCCAGCAGTGGGAGTGCTTCTCTATCACTCCTCACACACATGACAGATCTCTGCATGCGGCTGCATATTTAAAGAGCACTGGCTGCTGTGATGAATTGATCAATATTGATTAGATGTTCAGATCTACAGCGTAATCCACTGTGCTCTGCCATCTTGAAATACTGTATGATTTAATTACCGAAACCATGAATGAGCCTTTGTTTCATCAGCAGCAATATCGTACTGTGGCTTTTAACTATAGCATGGTTCAATTAATTACAGCACAGTAGAATAGGTTAAAGCTGCACTTAGCATGTTAATGTTAAGTGCAACCCAGTGTTCATTTATTCTCAGCCCGCCATATATTTTTGACTTTCTTTGAATAGGTTGAGTTGTCATTGGTGCGTGTCTCCTCACGGTTTTGTATTTCAGTCTCAGGTTTTGAGATTGAAGCACAAATGTGAGTGTGTGTGTTATTTCCACTGTGTGTATAAGATTTCCCATCCGACACCAAAGTTTCATTTAGAGAGAGTGTGCAAATCAGGGGAGGCTTTGCAGGTGAATCACAAATCTCAGAGTGCCTTCGCTGGATTCATACTGTACCAGCGAGACAAGAAAAGAAAATATTGTTTTGGTGTGGGAGTATGTTAATTCAGGAATGTCTGAGCGAAAAAAGTGATACAATGGGTTTGGATAAAATCTGATCAACACCGTCATGTTTTATTTATTTATCTTTTCCAGTCTGAGCTGCATATATCAACTGATTTCTATTTTCTTTTTAATTCCTATTACCTGGAGCAAGAGCGAATACAAGATGATCTTACAGTTTTTACATGCAGGAGGAAACAAAACAACCTTTGGGTACATGCGTGGGACTTAGTTTAAACTCATCTGCTCTATTCAGAAAGTATTTTTCAGTGAGTTATGAACCTTATGAATACATTAGGTTAAACCAAAACATTATTTTGAATGTATTATTATTATATATTTCTAAATAAAACTTGTTTTTGGCAGCTTTTTGTTAAAGTGCACTTACTCTTCAGCAGATACATTTTCCACTGCAAAATGTTTTGAACATTAGATTAAAATATGAACCATTATGTCACCTGCAACCTCTTCTGTCTAAGGACCTCATATTTGTTTATTTAAAGGCTCCTCATAATCTGACGATCAGCTAATCTTATTATAGGCCACACCTAAATACATACATACATACATTTAACTGTTTCTATAAAGTTAAGAATCTGTATATAGAAGGTTTAGTGTCATTAGATTGTTGTCTTTGACATTTTCGTACACCTTGACTCACTCGTTTAGATCTCCTGTGTTTTAATATGTAACTCTCTCTGTCCCTCTGGTTGACAGAAGTCGCTTTCATGGCTAAGGCCTCTTCCTACTTTTACTCTCATCATTTCTTTTGTGCTTTGCAAAGCTTAGCTCAGGTTACTTTCCTCCAGTGTTTGAATCATGCTCACTATTTTAGCGTTTAGCCCTCACCTTCTCTGACTTTTATCATGCTCTGTCCTTTCTTCTGGATTACTTTAACTTTTCCTTTTGTGCTCCTCTATGCATGGATCCACATCATCTGGTCCTCCTCCCACCTGTCTGCCCCCTCCTCTGTCTCCACCTGTGTAGCCTACATAGATGATATGTTACTGCCCCTATTTTCTGTTGTGTAGCTGTGTGTTTGTACATGTGTAAAGGCAGCATACGTCAAGTCTAAAAGCACTGCAGCAGAAAAAATAAATTTACTCACACATTTCAGCCTCTTACTTTCTACAACTACCAATGCTGTTCATCTCCTCAGTCTAACTGTTATTACATCACTTACATAATTTATGTCATTGTAAGGAATAATGGAAGCAGTAACATAAAAATATAAGTGTGTAACACTTCAGGGCAAAACTCTCCTTGTTGGCCTGATTTGTCGATGTGAAGGTTTTCTGGTGCTCAGCCAATGAGGGAGAGTCCTGAGCGGTCCCGCTGGTGCTATCCTGCTTCCCAGGGACAGGGGGGCTGGTACGGGGGTAGAGGTAGGAGGGTGATTGAGAACCTCACTATGTATGTGTGTGTTTTCACGATACAGAGGGGGAGAGCACTGCAGCAATCTGAGAAAGTAGGTCAGACACCGACTAGCGAGAAACATAGCAGAGGAGGAAAGAGGTAGGGAGAAGAGATGGAGAGGGAGAGGAAGAGGAAAAAAGACCGGAGAGAGTTGGGTTGGGTAAAGTGTTGTGAGAATTATAAAAGATCCTGTAACCTGTAACAAGCCTAGATAGTCAAACAATAACGGTTTCTCCTTAAAAAAACATCATGATTGATGCAAAAGTGCATTTCGCACTGCACCTACTGCTTCTGTGAAGGAATTTCTTTAAAGCAAAGTAGCCTGCGAACATAACCATCATTACCAATGCAACAGCTTAACATACAGATTGGACACTGAACTTATACTACCTCGCTGACTTTCCTGGAAGGTCGCCTCTTCGGCTAAATGCTCGTCAGCTAATCTCCTTAAAAAATACAGTGGCTCAGAGTCTTAAGTCTTGTCCTTAGTCTGTTTGTGTCATGAAGACACTTGGAGAAAATATGTGTAGGCTCTCATCCAATACCCAATAAAAAACAAAAAACTGCGAGAGAGAAGTGAGAAAAATAACTGGAACTGGTTCCCTCCATTTGCTTAGTTATAACGATGGCTCTTATAAGTATGTTGCTCTTATTATTGCATAAGTGCATAATGTCGAAAACACGCAGTCACACGCACAGTACACTCAGGGCACTCAGGCTTCTTATATATATGGTCTCCACTCAAGTATGAATTACCTTTCTCTTTGCTCTTCAGGCCATGTCTGTGTTTTATTATTTATTTGATAAAGCACAAAGTATACTGCATCTATAAATACACTGCAGGGCTTGTAGGAATGGACCGCAACAGGGAAAGATTGTGCAGTACCTACACGCACAAACACACACATATCTGCACACACACACGCACACTGGTGTTATCGCGCTACTGTAATTGATTCAGTGACAATTGAATGGGCTACAGTAGAATAAGAAGCTTGAGTACATATAAACAGTAAGCTTACAGATCACACAGATGACCAAAGTTAAGGAAATTGCTTTTGAGTGATGAAAAACAAGTAGCAAAGTCATTGAGATTGTATCCCTTTCTGTCTGGGAAATTTTCCGCTTTAGGACAAAGTTTTGTAAGTGAACAAGCAAATGTGGCGCTGTAAGTCACTGAAGTACAGAGAGGATACCAAAGGTGACTAATAATACAATACTCCCAAGATGTGGAAGAGGATAGAGGCAAATGCCACAACAGTACTTCTACAAAGGTAGCTTAAGCTGTAGAGTTACAGGTAAATCTCAAGTTCACTTCAAGGACAACACACTTGATATTTATCACACAAATGTATTTATGTCTACTTGTATAAACAGGGAACTTATATTTGTGAAATTATCTAGCAGGTTTTAGGAACTCAGATGCATCTAATCTAGTAAAAGTGGGTCAGAGTGGTGGTCTTTGTGCAATTAATCCATATGCAGCCTTCATTTAGCTAACTTTGCTTACATTTCAAGCAAAAAAGTCCAGGGAGCGGGTATGAAAAACAATTTTAAAATGTTTTTAAATCTCTTCTCTCTAATTTTAAGTAAAGGATCAACTCAAGCAGACAAATTTATGTGATGATGTAGTGATGGGTTAATTGTTCACAGTCATTTATGACTGTCATATATTATTTGATTGGCCTAATGATTCTGATTATCTCTGGACTTTAGTCGCTTCTTCAGGGCAGATCCACTTGCCCTCTAGTCCGTTACAATAGGTATTTCTTTTCGTGAAATTTGGGTGAAAAATCCATCGGCCAATATCAGAATCTGTCCAACATTTTGTATGAACCCAATGCAGATGACCATCACAGTAAAATGCAGTGAAGAGTGGTCTTCCGTGTAATAGGCCAGTTTCCATATGTAGCACTTGCATGTGTAGTCAGGTCGCATATATACCAGTTGTTTTTTTGTCTTAAAGTTTCAAACTTTGCCACTGTTGTTTTTATTTATGCTTTTTTCTATGTTCTCTTTGCCCTACTGAGTTTAATTGATTTGCAACTGACTCCTTTCCTCACTTCCTGTTTCTGCTTTCTCTTCCTATCTTTCTTTTCTGTTTGCTGGTTTCTTCCTTTCTTCCAGTATGTGGCATTTGGCTCCCTATTCTTCATCCTCATCTCCATCTCCACTTTCTGCATGGAGACGCATGAGGCCTTCAACACCATCATCAACAAGACAGAGAGCGTCATGGTGGGCAACGTGACACATGAGGAGATTGTATACGAGGTGGTGACTGACAGCTGGTTGACGTATGTGGAGGGCGTGTGCGTCATTTGGTTCACCATTGAGGTCCTGCTGCGAGTCACCTTCTGCCCAGACAAGTTGGAGTTCTTCAAAAGCACCCTCAACATCATCGACTTTGTCGCCATCCTGCCCTTCTATCTGGAGGTGGGCCTGAGTGGTCTCTCCTCCAAAGCTGCCAAGGATGTCCTGGGGTTCCTCCGTGTTGTCCGATTTGTGCGTATCCTCCGAATCTTCAAGCTGACCCGCCACTTTGTGGGTCTCCGTGTCCTCGGCCACACCCTTCGTGCCAGCACCAATGAATTCCTCTTGCTCATCATCTTCTTGGCCCTTGGTGTCCTCATCTTCGCCACTATGATCTACTATGCTGAACGAATTGGTGCCGACCCAGATGACCCAACAGCTAGTGCCCACACCAACTTCAAGAACATTCCCATTGGATTTTGGTGGGCCGTTGTCACCATGACCACCCTGGGCTATGGAGATATGTACCCAGAGACGTGGTCAGGGATGCTGGTGGGTGCGCTGTGTGCCTTGGCTGGTGTGCTGACCATTGCTATGCCTGTACCTGTAATTGTTAACAACTTCGGCATGTACTACTCTCTGGCCATGGCCAAACAAAAGCTGCCCAAAAAGAAGAACAAACATATCCCCCGAGCACCTCAACCAGGGTCCCCCAACTACTGCAAGCCAGATGCCCTGGCTATGGCTACCGCATCACCACAAAGGCTTCTGGGAAATGTCCTGGGTGGAGTAATGGGGTCTGGAGGCATAGGGGGTGACTGTCCTCTCGCCCAAGAAGAAATTATAGAGATTAACAGAGGTGAGACATTTGTTTTTTTTCCCCATGTTGATTCTTTTGACAGCTGAAAAGCAAACACAAGATGTATGTATGTATGGTTTGCAGTTTTACAGTCAAAGTAAACTGACCAGCATGCTTCTGGGAAGTAAGAGCAGTTTTAGGAATGCACAGTGATGGTTTCAGAGGTCCGGTGAAGGATTAGAGTGCCAAAGTCAAGAGACAGAAGTGGGAGTGCTATCAAGAAGTGATGCATAGCTGATTCTGGATCCACCCTGGAGAAATCGCTAGCCCATCAGAACTCATGTGTAATTTATGATCAACTGGTAGGTCCAAAGTTGCCTTAAGGCACCCATCTGTCAGTGAAAAACAAACACCATGGAAGGAAAATGAACTCAATTATCTATTAAAACAGCTTAATGCATCACAATTTGGGCTGACTCCAAAGAGCGGTTTGCTCTTAACATACTGCAGCATCGGGCATCAGTCACATGCAACAATAATGCACCTTTAATGCATTACTTTACTGCCTTAGTCATCAGTGAGCCAGAAAATATTTGGTTCATTAGTGCTCGCACTACATCCTGTCTGCTTGGCTTACTTCCAGTCTAAAAGGGTTGCTTGCAGGTTGTGTCTGTATATCTGTTACGGCCGCCACCGTTTCGCCCCGGCCTATATGTGTGTGTGGGGTGTTTGCTTTATGTAAATGCAGGTCGGCGGGCGCTGGTGAGGGGTTGGGTCCTGACGGCGCCGACCTCCGAGCAGAGAGGACCAGGATTGGCTGCAGCGTCCTCCGCATCCTCTGCCAGTAGACCAATGCTCGAGTCCCACGAGGACATTTAAGCAGCCGCGGCGAGAGCATCGTGGCGGCTTATTGTGTGTGCAATAGTAATGAGCTCGCCCCGTGCTATCTGGTTAACCGTGTGTTTTGAAATTGGTGAGGAGGTGGTAATTTTGGTTTGGGACTGGGCAGGGATTAGTTTAGTCGCAGCACTGATCTCACCTAGAGGATTTTGGTTGTTAGTAACATTAGTTCAGGGGTGCTGTTTGGGTGTGTGTTTTGTTATTAGGAAATTAGTGTTAGATAGTGAGGCTTTTCTTTTTTCGTTTTGGTTCTTGTTAGAAAAGTAACAGGCTCTGTTAGAGTTCTCCTTTTGTTATATTTGTTTGTTCTTTTGACAGCATCCGCTCGCCCTTTGTTCCCTTTTTTGCCTCTCCTCCCTTTGTTAAAAGACAATCTGAACTTTCATTTAATAAAATACTTTTGTTTGATAACCTTTAAAATCTGGTTCTTATGTTACTTCTTTCATACCCTTTTATGGTCGTAACAATATCTTTTAGCAGGAAGTTATATTAGTAAAAAATTGACAACTGGCTCCAAGACTGCTTTGCAGTATCATCACCACATGGTCCAACACAACACAGAGCAACACACTCGCTTAGTAACATATTTTAATAATAATGCCTCAGCGAATGTGTGGGCGGCCACTACAGCAGTCATTCCTAATCATTAATCAACATTAGTTGCAACTCGACATTACAGAGTAGTCACGGTTTACCAATGTCTAGACGTACTCCGTACATTTACAAAAGAAAAATTAGTTATCAGAGAAGTTCTCAGAGGCTAATGGGGTGTAAAACTTTTTTATTTTTAATCTGATTTATGGCCAAACAAAACTTTAATGTTTAAATGAATTTGTGCACTGGGCAGATCAGTTAATACATTATTTAACACCTTATTTCAGCACTAATATGTGCTATTTAGTTAATAATTATAAAGTTTATATTAATGCACATTATTTTGCAATGTCAGAATTTTCCAATAATAATCATATTTGCTATTCTACTTTGACTATTAACAGACAAGCTCAGATTAACATCTGAAATGGGGGATACAATTGCTATGATTTCTCCCATTTGATTAATAAAATAAAAGAATGCGCATCAACTTCTGAAAGCACTTCTGATAAAGAAGATGCCCATCTCTGCTGTTTCTTCATAACTATCCTGTATGTGGTTTTCTTTCTTCCTTTGCTTTGCCCCCACCTTCCTTCTAGATTCCAAGCAGAATGGTGATGCAGCCTCGGCTGCCCTGGCTAACGAGGACTGCCCCACCATCGACCAGGTGCTGAGCCCAGACGAGAGGAGCCCTATCGGGCGGGGGCCTACCCGGGAACGTTACCAGCAGGACCGTGCCTGCTTCCTGCTCAACACCAGGGAATTTCGTGCCACAGATGGGAATGTGCGGAAAGGTACGTTTCACACCAGGAGACGGATACATAAACATGCATTTTATGTAAACAGCATCTTATGTAAACAGATCCATACAGCAAGATGCCAAGCGTAACATACTGTGAACATGTACATTATACACGTCCAGTGTGCAGCTGATGCAGATAAGTACACATAGGGTACTGTATGTAGATCCAAACATTTAGTAAAGGTGGTTTGGTCGAGAGTCAACACAGAAAACTGACACTGAAAGCCACAACTGCACCAGCTCCAATCACAGCTAGCAGCGAAACATACACGCATATATACAGTCATACAGTTACAACACATTTTGCATACACACGTCTTCTGCTCTGCTCTATTTGTTTCCACCTCTTCACATTCATGTTCTCTGTCTTTCCATCACCGCTTGGTATCATGTTTTTATTATTTCTACTGTCAGACAAGATTTTCTGTCCCTCTTCTTCTCTCCTTTTTTCTTTCTCTTCCATCTTTCCACGGTGTCTGTGAATTTTGTTCTGTGTCCCATAATGTCACATTCATTCATGCTCATAAACAATCTCTGTCTTTCTCTGTCTTCTGGACTCGACAGTTGACCATGCATTAATTTACTTCTCGTCACTTCTGTTTCTCCCTCTCTGTTTCTCTCTCTCTTGCCTCTTGCACCCTCCTTATTATTTTGGCCTGACCCCCCCCCCTCCCCCTACCCTTCCTCCCTTCCTGTGATGACTTTCCCTTCCTAACCTGCCATACATTTTCCCTTCTAACACCCTCTGCCTTCATCTTTTAATCCGTGCCTTCATGCTCCCTCCCCCTCTTTTCCTTTGTACTACAATATAATCCCCTCCCCATCACACTTTTTTAAAATTTTTTACCCCATGTGCATTATTTTCATGCTCATGAAAACCTGACACCTTGATTCATTTAACTACTGCAATCCAACCACCACCACTGCCGCCAACCTGCACCAAAACACTCCCTTATACTCCCTCCAAACTTTCAACACCCCCTGTTGACAACAAACTAGAGGCAGCAGCCCTGTCACCCAGCCCAGACTCCCCTCTGACTGAGGATTGGTATAAGATGGAAGGGTCTCTGTTACAGCAGGACCTCAATGCAAACTCCACCTCCTCCTGGATCAAACCATAGACCAGAGGTAACACTGACAGAAGTTTAAAAAATTAAGGAGCCCGTAGTCAACTTTTGACTGAAAACATACATACTTTTTGATCTGACTCTCCTTGACATAGCATGTTTTGTAGTTGCACAAACCACTACAGCTATACAGGTACAGCACCCACTTAAACACAGATGCAGCTACACACATTATGCATGACTTCAAATCACAGATACACCACCGTTTCCACAGTGTTGTGTCTACATGTTCAGTGGAGTTTGAAGTGTCACCCATGAGGAGTCTTCTCTGTGCCTGAAAGTATGGAAAGTGTGCTGTCAATACTAAACAGATTGATACAAAGCAGTTGAGCTAAGTTTAGGTCATGCTTCAATCTGAATATTAAGGTTCGGGAAGCATTTTAGGGCACATCATCTGATCTGTGAGGTATTTTATCCAGTGAAACCTAACATCAGCCCAATATCCTAACTATTCTAACTTTGTGAACTCATGTACAAGATGTAAAAACAAAAGAAAACTTTGGAAAGAAAATGGGATTGCACTGTGATATACACCCAGCAGTGTGCACAAATATGTGTATACTTGTGTGTACGTGTCTGTGTGAGAGCTTAAAACATTCATGAGTGCAAGAGCGCGTCCACGTGGGCGCGCACATGTGCAAATACATCCAGCAGCTCAATTGAAAATAACCCAGTTGTCGTGTCCTGTGTCAATAACTAATAAAACATACACTGCAGAAGATTGAACGGGAACAGTGGGTCACGTTGTTGTCTGATGTGCCTCTGTGTTGTTGTTGTCTCTCTCTTCAGGTTGTGTCATATCACGCGTGTGTATGTGGGCTTTTTCATTCTTACATGTTATACACTGTGTCTTTGTCCTCTCAAAGCCGTCTGAGTGTTGTGTTTGTGCTGTCGTGTGTGGCTTAATTTTGTTTTTCCCTTCTACTGTGTTTATTCGTGTTCCTCCCTACCCCATGGGCCTCCACCTTGGCAAACAAAAACACTATAATTTAGGAAGGTTTTGTCTTGGAAAATACACTCTTTTTTCAGTAGTGTATAAATATATATGTACATGTACTCATGCACAGGTAAACTTTCAAACTCTTCAGGCATTACCTGAACCTTTTATGCTAAATACATTTCAGACTTAAAGATGTGCATACTTGCATGTACATATGCTGTAATCCATGTTAAATAAATTGGCCAGCCATGAAAGCTTCACACATTGAGTGCAGTGCTGTATGACGATCATCTCTCCAAGGTCCAAGGTCACTGGGGTCAGTGGAGACATCTGGGTCAAGGGATAGTACCTCTTGAAACATGCCACGCTAAAAACAAGCAAATCATTTTGAACTGTAATCATGCAATGTTTCACTACAACTTCGTAAAAGCCAGTCATCACAATACTTATTTATGAAATACTGTGTTGTGAGCGTGTAATGGATCTGAAATACTACTCCCTAGACCATGTATCTGTGCTTTCAGTGCCTAGTGTAGTTCAAAGTTCAGGACCTTTTTGTATTTGTACTGTGGAGACCTGGATAGAAATTAAAATGAGCATTATAATCTGCACTCGGTGACCGAAACACTCACACACTTACTGACCAAACAGACAAATGCTAAGACAGATTTGGTTGAAAAACTACATGCTGTCTAAGGTAAGCAAGCTTTGAGCTGTCCAAGCCCTTCACTTACAGGTCCCTGACATTGCTTCAGTTTCAATGGTTCTTATGTATAAACTGCAATTTAAGTGCTACAAAAAAATCCCTCTTTAAAGCAAATCAGGAGTTCATTAGGATGACGCTTCAGGGTTTGGGCTTCTTACAGGAAAGTTGTACACTATAATTTATACATTTAGTTTGGGGATCTACAATGGTCCTTGTTTCCTAGTTAGTCTGTGTTCAGCCATTGATTTGTTTCTTAACATTACCTGATTCTCAAGTATTGGATAGCCCTGTGAAATACCATCCACGGTGTAGCCCACCTCCTGCTCCGTAAATGTGTAAATGAATAGGTGGTTCCTTATGAATCAGTTGAAAAAGAAAAAGTACTGAATATCAAGAAAATGAGCAAAAACAAACAGGGTTTATGTTAGTTAATGCCCCTGTTCTCCTCCGTGTTTTTAAAGAGGGATTCTCATGCTGTCTAAAATCATTATTGTGTGCTTCAGTTGTGATTTATTTCGTAGATACGCGCATAAAATGTCTTTGCCAACTTATTTTTATTAGCTTTTCAGTTTTATTCTCTTTGATTGTTGGCCATTTAACTTCCTATGATTCCTGCGATATGCATGTCTCACCAAGGTCAAACGGTCAATCACCCCTTTGATTGCCCACTTCCAATCACTCCTCTAGACCTTCAAGGGTCTCGTTTGTTTCTGTCTCTCTCTCTCTCTGTCTCTATCTCGTTACAGTGTGTGTGCAAGTTGTTTTTCTTTTTTAATTCTTGGGTTTTTGTGCTGTTATTTCTACCATGGTGTGTACATCTTTCATTAAGTATTTTTGTGGTGTATTATGTGATTTTGTACAGATTTGTGTTCATGTGTTGTAGTGTGAATGCTTTATTTTTCAGTGTCAATAGGATTAAGTTATGTTTATTTCGAAATTACATATTTTGCTGTTGTCTGTGGTGATGGTTTGTTTTTTTTCTTAATGTCTTTGAGTTTTGTACAACTTTGTTTTGTTGTTCGATGTTTTGACTTCCCCTATGTTCTTCCTGTGTTCTCCTTTGAGTTTTACCATCACCTAATATCTGTCTAATTAATTGGAATGATAGAGGAAATTGCCAACAAAACAGTGAAATTAATTAATATAAAAATGGCACAAGTCTCACTGGTGGACATTCTCAAGGATTTATTTGGCAAAATAGCCCATTATTCATAACCAAATACAACTAAACCCATCATAATGAACATTTTGACCTAAAAAGAGGGATTATTTTTGTTGAACTTTCATCAACAACAGAAATTCTGCATTGCGATATAACACAGTTTTGATACTAGACATTAGAGAGGATGTGTGTTTTTATAAACAAGCTGTAATATTAAGCAGGGCACATTTGCTCTTCATCCACATTTCATTCCACCCTTGCTTACCATAACGTAAAACTTTTAAAACTCTTATAATGATCATATCGATTAGGATAGATTGTTTCTTGAATTATTTTGTCAAGAATAAAAGTTTTATAATACTGGCCACCACAACACATCTGTTGTGGTGGCCATCTGTTATAGCTAATTTCGACTGTAGAAATAGCTCCAACCAAATAAAACATACAAACTATAAATTTCTTAAAAGCTTTCCTGTGTAACGTGTCCTATGTGGTAACACTTGTCAGCGTCCTCCTGTTTGTCATTGTTCTCCTGTACTCATAAACAGTCATTTGTAAAACTTGTTCTACATTGTCGTGCATGTTCTAATGTGTGTAACAATACCACGGTGTTTCTGACTACGTCTGCCTCATTGCAATACTGCAAATATTCCTCTTTATGAGCCAGATTTTTACCTTATGAAAGAAATAATACATGACATGTACAGTATGTATGTATGTATGTACATATGATAAATATTTACATATATGTATCAAATATTAAATGGAGCTTTAATGACAACAGCTAATGCATATATGTCTGCGTGACCTACATACAGCTGACAAGAGGACGTAGGACACAGTTTCCTGTCATCTAGTTTCCCCAAAAGACATCTATGGTGCTGTATGTACTGTATGGACACATTGTGGCTTTAGTAATGGTCATGAAGCAATCCATACATCTAATTATGGGTAACAGGAGATCGTACCATCTTTAACAGGCAATTGATCCCATGTAAGAATGATACAGTGTGTGGCCATGCACAAGAATAGCATCCAAACAGTCAGCAAATCTCAAGTATCCACAGCGAGAAAGCACAAATGTATTTATTTCATGTGCGTTAAGTAATAGAGGCGGTCAAGTTGTCCTCTGCCTCGTGCATACATACTGTACATACATACAGTACAGTACTCACATGAATGATTAAGTCTATCACTTTAGTTTAGTCTTACAAGATTATTTCCTTGGTAAACAGTCAGAATATTTGCAGTCTTTCCTCTCTCTGTTCTTCTGTGTCTTCCCTCTCCATAACCTCCTCCTCCTGTGATTAACACTCATTCTCCATCCCATCCCCAGGCCGCCACTGCAGTGCAAGTGTAACTAAAGACTGACTGTAGGTAGGTACGTATTCCCTCCACAGTGTAAATTAAGTGTGACTTTGGGAAGGAATTATGTCATCACTGAACACAGTGACAGGCAGACTCGCCATTTCCCCTGATAGACAATCCCAGAGCACAAAACCCCTGTTGATGTTGTAAATACAGTACTTAGCACAGTGAGGTAGCTAGCAGACCGTGACAGACTGCAGTGGCTGGGACATGATTAACTTTATAAGCATTTTTATTGTAATTTCTGAAACCTTTCCTTGTCTTGACTTCTACCAAGCAATATCAGCGAAAGCAAAGTGGACCAATCAACTTTTTGCCAGTCAAATTGTTCACTTATATTTCACATTACTGCCCTTCTACATTATTCGTCATCAGTTTCACCTCCATCTTATCAACAGATGAGAATTTCTTTTTCTCTTAATCATGTGTTGCTCATATCACACTTGACAAGTGTTTCAAATCCTCTGATTTCAGACTAAAAAAAGGGCCAAATAAAGGATTTCTTTGTTCAAAGCAACAGAGACAAAAATATACAAATAAATACCGCAAACGTGACCACCTATACTTTCAGTAGTTTTTAGAACATATGTAGTCTTCTTTTTTTTATCACGTTAGCGGTGTGGATTTTTCCACTCATTCTTTCTCTCTCCTCTATGCATGCTGCATGCTGATTTTGTTTTAGCACCAAGAATAGATCCAAAGGGATTGCTCAGTAGAATCAAAATCTTTTGTTGTAACTTCATAGACAGGCTTCCCAGTATTATTCTTGTGAACTCCCAAATCTGTAGGGCATTCATCATTGTTAATCAAAGTAAAACAGTTGATAAAAGGACCAGTGTCTGGCAGAATATGGCAGAAATTTAATATTCATTAGCATGGTATAACCACATGAATAGAAGAATTCCAAATGTTTTTGTAACTATTGCATGAGTCCACGTTCTTTTTCTTTTTCTGGCATTTTTCAGAGTGACCGTAGTTTCTCCTGAACACTTGGAAGGAAATTAGCAATTTTGTTTATACCGGTTTAAGTTGTATTCCTGAGACTGGTTGATTTGACAACACCTGTGGTTATCCCGAGAAGTTGGAGGTGTGCAGCATGTTGTTAAAATGCTGAATTGCTGTCTTGTCTTATAGACACATTTTTGATGAATGATTGCAGTTAACGCTAATGCTTGTAATATGACACAGCTGCAGCAGGATTTTCAGTTTGCGTAAGCAGAAACTTAATGCAGCTCTGTGTCGGAGAGCGAATAGTAAACAGTCAGGCAGATATAAACGGAATAAAATTAAGATGGATTTCATGCATACGTGCAGTGATTCCAATACAGGAATGGCGGAGTCCGCCACTAACAATAAAAACTACTATATAGAAAGGTAATTACTGAGAATAAATACACTGAAGTATTATTCAAAAAATATATCATCATTAATAATATCAAAAACCGGGTTTAATTTTATTAAAATCTTAAGGATTCTACCTTTAACTATCTATTCAGTTTCATCTTAAAGCTAACTTAAGATACGATTTACTTAAGATTTATGAGATTCAGTAGTGTTCAGTATTGTTGTAGTTTTGCAAATAGAAATTTGATGCAACCTGACAGTTTGTCTCGATACATTTAATATCAACAAAAAATACTTTCATAACTGAACTTTGAGAATGAAGCAGCACAACAGATTGGCCAGACATCTTCTCGGAAATCTTTGTGTCAGATGTAGCCCAGTGAATGCATCATCAATATTTTACTGAGTTACCATCTGACTAATGTGCCTCAGCGAGATAAAAAAAAAAGGGACTTATATTTATGGTTGGCTCAAATAATGCGTGATACAAAGTTTTGGAGTATTGCCGTATTTTCCATTCTAACAGGAAGACACAAAGGGCGTCATACTGTACCAGTGGGTGTTCTTTGTCTGACTGTGGCCTTGTGATGGTTGGAGTTTGACAACAATATGCTCTATAACGAATTTTGTCGCAAACAGTTTTATTGCTTTGCCTTAAAATTCAGTTTCATCTAACGTAACACATTCCTAATAAAACTATAAGACTCCACCCATTACGGGTCTGTTAGCCATTGTTAGGGCAGATTAGCTGCGACCTACCAATGGTGTTTTTCACTTCACTTGATGCAACAACACTCAGTCAGCACAGCAATACCCTCTCTGTGGCTACTTCCTACAGGGGGAATTCAACATCTGCATGCTGTGTTACACACCAACAGTATACAGCGGGAAAGGACACAAAGGCCAATGTGTTGTTTCTCAAATGAATCGGTTATTGCAAACATACCTCCAGAGGAGGCAATATACTTAAAAGTCACTTACACAAGTGGACAGTGTGTCATTTCCCACTGTAAACAAAATGTGAACTGATCTCCATTACAGGATGCGATTACCGGGGGACAGGAAGTGGTTTTAAATGTTTCAGGGAGGACATTTCGGGGTTGGCCATTTGAAGTTTACAGGAACCAAAAGCAAATGCAGCAAAGCAAAGTGGGCTATTTATGAAGCATAATGCAAAGGCAATCAATTATTCTGCATAACTTCATTTATGATGCATCTCTAAGCTGGTTCACCTAAAACATCATCTGGTCAACTCCTTCACTGTATCAGTGATATCTGAGTATTTACTACTGTGTATTTGTGTAAAGCTGTATAGTTTTTGGCCAAATAGTTGTCTAAAACACCTGAACATTGCATATTGTGCTTCACATGATAAAATGTTGGGTGATTTATTCAATGGGCCTACTTGGTATAGAATTTCTTAATATCTAAGAATCTTTTGTTTTCCTGTTTTGAAAAAAAAAAAAAGACATATCATAACTCGCATTTTCTTGTTTTGTCTTGTCTTGTCTGTCTTGTCTGTGTCTGTCTTCGTCTGTCCTTTATATGTCTTTATGATTTCATAACTTTTTTTCAATTTCTTATCCTTAATTTGTTCTCTTCTCATGTTGATTTTTTCTCCTAACATCTTAAACCTCATGTTCATGTTTCAATACTGTGTAACCTTCATGATAAACCACCTGAATATGGAAAATTTGTCATAACATGCCCAAACATTTCAATTATTATTTCATTTTATTTTATTTGCATATGATATCAAAACTATAATTATTATAAATTTAATAATATACTATCCTATAATATAATATAATAAATCAATTAATGGTTAAAATTATTTTCATAAAGCAACGGGCTACGAGAAATCTCGCAGTCTCAATAACATATCGGGAATGGCTGGGTCATCGCTGCGGCTTGCTCCTATCACTAGCCCACCCTTTGAAACCTATGAGCCCCCAGGACCACTGCGCCGCTGTCGTTCCCCCATACCCTCCATTTTGTAGCAGAAAGGATTTCCGCGATTATATGATAAGGGACGCAGTGGATTAGCTATGGACTGAAGCTGGCACTGAAGCCTCCATTTGGATTGTACACTGAGCAAAAACAATAGCAATAACATAAAATGAACTTGAATGTAGGAAGAACAACCTCTTGTCTTGTGAATCTAATGGTCTATGATGCATGCATCAGGTTAGCTGAATGGGTCAAAGTTTTAGCTTTAAAGATCCACCGTTATTTTAAATGATTAGAAGAAATGTAAAAAAAAAAAAAAAACTGTTAGTAATTAAAATAGTGTCAGAGGTTTTAAAAAAAAAACATAATGTAAACATGCGCACAGTTACATTTTAAAACTTAGAATTAAGTGTGTAGATGGTCATCCATTTTTAAATGTTCTGGACCAAACAAAACTGAGCTCACAACACTGTCCAGAAAAATGATCATGAAACAAGATACTTCAGTTCATTTAGCCAAAGACAAACCTACATTTATAGATTATATTGATGTTAAATAGGTTTCTACTTTCTGTCTTTTGTGAATATTGATGTATGGACAGTGCAGACATCATTTTGGTAATTTTTTCTCTCTAAAAGAAAAAAGAAAAAGAAAAGACTTGGCCTCTATAAGTCTCAATGTTAACACTTAATTTTGTATCTTACCATTGTGACATCATTGGACACTTAATGTTGATAGTTTACAGAGCAAAGCTAAGTGAAAAACAAAACAAAACAGAAACATGCTTAGCTTAAATGAAAAGATATTAAACAAATTAAAGTATTGTACCATAAGAGCTATCTCAACTGTGCAGCCTAACATGACTTTTGAAAATTATCACATTGTTTAATTACATCGCTGTTAGGATCCCATATATGCAATTGTTATCTTACAATGTACAGTTAAAGGTCTATTCAGTCACTCTTTTTGGCAGTTGCAAGCATGTTGTCAAATACATTTATATATATTAATCATTATCATCTTATATGCAATTATAACAATCATAATGGTCCGGATGAGCTTAGTTTGGAGACCATGTCGTGGAGGGACCATTACAGTGTGTTATATCGATGGAGGCACCTGAGCTAGTGCAAGCTTGTTACTTACTACTGGCCTTCGCTCATGGATCACACCAACGGGTTTAACAAAAAGTTAGTTTATTCCTTAGACATTCAAAGTCTTTACTATTGGCTGCTGATTTTTTTTTTTGACAACATCCATGTTTAATTTTAGTTTTAAGTGCATTAGATTTCTGACAAGATAGCTTGCTAACGCAATGCTCATTGTTACGGATGTTATATATAACATCGGAGCTTAACACTAGCACATAGACTTTATAAACCCAGCTGATTCTGTACTCATGGATGCAGACGAGCACTGAACTACCAGATTTTGCACCTTTTTGAAACTGCAGGAAATTATTAACATTGTTCATGCAGCTGTGGTAATCTCACATCATCAGTTAATAATTTAAATGTAATAATAATAAACAACTGACGGGAGATTTAAAAAGAAAATGTTTATCAGAAAATGAAATATGTACTTGTAGGACTGCAGTTTTTCCAAAAATTCCTCATAAAATGTAGTTAGAAGGTTACTAAAAAGTTATAACAATAAGCTAAGTACAAAGAAATTACCTATAAAGTCAGATATGGATGACTACATAATTATTTATATAGTTACAATGAATAAATGCACTTTACTAACAGTCAGTGTTCATTTACTAACCTTTAAATCTTGCATGTTTAAGTCACAAACAATATTACAGCAAATGAATAGACTGAACATGTGAGGCCACCCAGTCAAACAAAGGATGCTTTTCTAAATATATTTGTTTTGCTTCTTCTTCACATTTGACGCTTCTTAAAGATATTTTTTTCCTTTTTTTTTTTGTTTCAACGTTTGTCTAAATCAGTTTGAAAAAACAAACAAACAAACAAACAAAAAACGGGCAAATGCAATGTGTTGGTTAATCTTAGGAAAAAAATTATGACAGTAGTTTACCATTTCTCTTCATAATATTAAATAAGCAATCTCTTTTAGGCATCCTCATGCCATCCTCACTTGAAAAAATATGTTATATTAAAAGTTGAGCAAAAAAGATTTTAAAATAATAACACATTCACATATGCAATAAACATGCAATATTATTTTAATGCTGGAAAGCATGCTGTGCACATACATATGTAAATATGCAGATCTATTTTTAACCTTAAGAATGCACAGACTTGATAGGCAGTCTACTTATTATGTTTCATTTAGCTGTTCCAGGAGTGTACAAAAGTATTACAATGACATGAAACATCTGTCTTGTTTTATTTTAATTTTAATTCAAGTCAGTGTGGTCTTAACTGGTCCTTCAAACTTTTCAATGTTGTGGCTGCCATTTTTAATTGTTTACGTTTTGTAATAGTTTATATTTTCTTCACTTGTACTGGTAATGTGTATTTTCTTGTAAGGAATGACTGAATTTCTGTACCACTGATTGTCTAAAATAACATTTGTTCAAAAGATGTTGTATTCAACTGTCCTTAAGTTCATGAACAAACAGAAATGTAGAAAGACTGAAATCACCAGGAAAAACTGTAAGTGCTTTAGAACCAACAATTGCAGGTGTTAAAGGAAGAGTATTTCCATACTTGTTTAAAAAAAGATGTCAGGTCCTGATATTCTTACTGTCATAATCTATGGTCCTGATTGTCATTTTATCTAAAAATCAATGTGCTTCCAGACCCCTAAACTTTGAGAACCTAGATATGCAGTGTTACGATAGAAGATGAAAGCTCTTGTCAACTGAAGTTTGAGAGGTTTGTAAAAGTTGGAATGTCACTTTTAGGATAGATCTTACTATATAGTCACTGCAAGAAGTAACACTTGCCTGACTCTGTCTGATACGGGTTTTTGAAGGCCATCACACATGTTGCTAATAGTTGTGCTTACACTCAATATTGTTACATTTCACCATCATGATGTCGAAAAATTACAATAATTTAGTGTTGTCTGAAAAATATTTGAAACAGCATGCAGAGCTTTGTTTCTCCAGTGAACCCAAGCATTTCTAAGCAGCAGCTCCTTAACGTATATTGTCAGCCTGAACTCACGGAAGGTAGGGAAACTCTGGGATAGTATGTTTTTAAATTGATTTAACTTGCAGAGGAATATGTAAGAAAGTGTACAATGACACACATTGATTGGCCTGGGTTCAGTCCTTAAAGCTAATCTTAGTCCACATCGCTGCACAAAACCTCATTAAATTGTCTACATGCATACTGTATAATCTTAAAATGACTCCACAATGTGGATGTTAAAATCTGCAGATACTTTGAATTATACTGGTATGCCACTTTATTTGGAATGTGCATTTTCTGTTACAGTCAAGGAAAATGTCCATCCGTCATATAACTGCAGTTTATGTTGTTTTTCTTCACTGTTAATTGACTGACAACGGGTGAGAGGAATAACGTGATCTCACACACTTTCATTTTAATTTATGGTTATAGAAATAGTCTTTTTGTTCATATTTGCTTTCTTAGTATATAAAGATCAATATGAAGAATGTCATCACTGTGGTTCTGTTGAATTTAAGGAGTCATATCACGTAGTTGTGGCCAATGCAAATCACCTAGGACACTCTGATGTAAACATTGTTTAAGTGAACAAAACAGGCAGATGTTGTAAGTGCCTCTATGAGGTCCCTGTAGGCTCTGATGTCAATTTAGGAGTTCATGCAAACTAGCTAGATTTAACTAGCTAAACCTTCGAAGCAATGCTTAATAGGTCAGTGGTTATTATTGAATATGTACATATCTGTATCTACACATGTGAATACATTAAAGTCATATGAAATTAATATATCTATGTATACTTTGTGAGTGTGGGGCATAGTAATATGGTTTCATAACTACTCATTTTAAACGAGTTGAATGATTTCATTAAAATTGCTCAGTGCAGTGCCAGACTAATCTAACCACACCACTTAGTGACAGAACTTGGCTTTCTACACATACACATTAACCCTGTGTTTGTTTATTATTTTACTGTCCACTTCCACATGACCTGTTTTTTTTTTTTTTAAGCATACTATTATTATTTATTATTAATTCAGCTGTAATGACAAAGGAAAACTTGTTTGCTTTGACAAGCTCTGGTCCTACATGTGGAAAATGCACTTGTCTTCTGCTGAATAGAAATGTACATTAAATGTAAATATTTTACTGGTTGTTGCTAATGTGTCCTGAAGGGCATGTATGGTACGTGTATATCTTTGAGAAAGAAACTTGCAGAGACTGTTATACTATTATATTTGGATTTAGCAAGCATATCAATACTAAATGCTGTTCTGTAACTTAAAGCTTTTAATTTGTGAGAGAAAGAGTAGAAAATGCTGTTTGGTCAACTCTGAATTGTCCAATGAGAAGATTGGCACCTGCTAAACCTCTGTGTGTCTGTAACTATGGTGCATAATATGGTGTTACATGAAGAAGATGGTTAACCTAGCTTGTAATACCCACAATGTCTGCTACTGATGTAATGCTCGGCACATCGAGGTAAAACAGCCGTTAATCCTCTAATTGGAAAAATTCACAGATCAAAGTTCAACACGAAGCTGGACTACAACATATTTTAAGTGTAAATATACATTAAAAAAAAATATTTAAACATATGCAGGTGAGCAGCTGATCAATATAACAAAGAGAATAATAATATCAATTGGCTATGTCTTCTGGTAATGTGGGAATAAGAATAATGTACATTTGACCATAACTTTGACCTTCTTGTATCATCAGTCAATAAGCTGTTATGCTTTACAATGCCAGTGCATAATGCCTGTGTGTAACAACACAGAGGCTGCTTTGGCACTGTTTCAGGATGTTACTGGTGCCAGAACAAAGACAGGAAAAGACAGAAAAGTCTGATTT
Organism: Larimichthys crocea; assembly: GCF_000972845.2. Taxonomy (NCBI): domain Eukaryota; kingdom Metazoa; phylum Chordata; class Actinopteri; family Sciaenidae; genus Larimichthys; species Larimichthys crocea. The sequence goes on from NC_040026.1 coordinate 8,526,233, forward strand.
ATGTTCAAACAAACAGTGTCACGTTACTATCCGATGATGGAGAACGTTTTTAGACTTGTATGCGTTAAACACATAAAAGTGCATATGCATAAATCTGGAAGTCAGACTTCATTAACTTCTTTCTGATTTGGTGCAGACATATTTGGGAAATTACACAGATTTATACATCTGACACAATGTCCTGTTACTTTTAATTATATCCACATAACAAGGCATGGCATTGCACTTGCATTAAGATCAAAATACTATTTTAATACAGTTACAAAGTCTATGCTTAATTTGTGAGCATTAGACGAATAGGTGCTTCCTCATAATGTCAGCTGCAGTTCCTGGTGGTTAGCAAAATTCTGAACATTTGCCATACAACCAGTCTTTAGAAAATATAAGTGATGTCTTGCTAACAGCTTTTCTCTGGAGAAAACTGCAACCATAAAGTGGAAATTGACAGAGGAAGAGGGTGAAAGAAGAGCAGACGGGGAAGACATAATGTGGCTGCAAGAAATGATATTGTTTGTATTGAGTTGATGTTTGCTGGTGAGACCACAGCAGAAGTGTTTAATCTTCCAGTGCATAAATAATGATGCCAGCACGTGTGATACAAGAATTGTTTGGCATAACCGTAGGCAAAGAATTAGAAATGTTCAACCTACTGTTGTTGACAGACATGTTCTTGAATTTGCACGTGTTTGCATGATGCATATCTTAAATTGGAGGTTAAGCCTCCTGAAATGGTGTCAGCCCCAATGTGTAATTCACAAAGTACAAGAATTTCTCTTTTAAATGTGAAATCTTTCATGAATAGAATTGAGTATATTTATGTGTCCATTTGTCATCCACACACACATACACACACACACACATCACCTAATCTTGCAATCTTTGAAATGCTCTGTACATAATTCACTCTTGTAAATATGGTGGCTGCATTTGTTGAGATTTGGCGGAGTGGAGAGAATGGTGTTGGTCAGTTGGCTGGCAGCTTGTTTCATTCAGTATATTGTCTGTTTTTCTTATATTGTCAAACACCAGTGTTATTGTCACCTTTCTGGATATTGTTGTTCAAGAATAACTTATGTGCCAACTTTCTGTCTGTATGTTGGAGATAGACTGTTGTTGTAGCTGTACTAGAGTTGTCATTACTTTTTAAATGTGTGCACTTCATTCTGACATGCACAGTTAACCAGCAGTTTACAGGTAATGGTAATCCCCGATTGCTTCCCTATTGTACATAATGTCAGTAACACTATAAAACTGTATGTAATTGGCAAATTCCAAATATGAGAACAAGAAAAATGATTGGTTTGTATTAGTTGAACACTCTATAAACCAATCTAGATACACGTGTTTACTAGTTAAGTTTTAATTTCACTGAACATGATTTCTTACAAAATATGTTTATTCTCTGTGAACTTAATATTAATGGCTTTCTGTTCTTGTCTTCACAGTGTTAAGTTTCTAGCATTCGCCTTCTCTCTAATAAGGAGTCAGTAAGCGGTAAACACAAATTTGCAGCGGGAGCCACGTAAAGCGACAGGTGTGACACGGATGGACAGTTTAAAGGAGATCTTTGGGGTGACAAGAGAGAGACCAGAGGTTAATCATGAATTAAAAAATCTTATGGTCTGCTCCTCACGTTGTTACCAAAGCAGCCTCTTGGAACTCCGACCACATTTTTTGACAACTGTCTGACTGACCTTTTTTTTTTTTTTTTTTTTTTTTCTCCTTTTTTTCGGCAAACTGACTGAGCATTGCACTGACACACTTTGGGAGAGAAAAGGACTCCTGATTACACATTCCAGATGACATATCTCTGACAACATTATACTCGCCATCTTGTACGATGACCAACTCAGTACCATCTACAGTGCTGAACAACTGAGCAACTTCACAAGTTTCCGGGAAAAAAAAACAAACACTTGTCTTCACAAAGGACTGAATGAACAATGTAGCATCTCTGCTAACATATTGTAGCATTTGTTGGCTGGGAAATAACTTACTTAAACCATCAACGGTTTAAAGAGAGAGAGGAATTTATGCATTCAAAGGATCTTTTAGATGTCATTTTCCTCTTGGGTTCCTTTCAAGTGAAGAAAAGAAAACATAGTACATGAGAGACAAAGGATTGGTCTTACTCTTGACATTCCAAAAAAAAAAAAAAAAGAAAGAAGATGCGCTAGATACAAACAGTGCATATGAAATCAATCACAAATGCACAGTATTTACCAACATCCATACTATAGTCCCTCATTCAAGTTTAGCACTTGTATAGCATGTTTGCCACTGAACCTATGTCTTCCATTCATTTCTATCAGACTGAAACACTGCCCTCTTTACAAGTACTGAGATAATCAAAAACAGCACTAACTATGAAGTCGAACAAATGAAGCACATGTAGCATCAGCTCAAACTGGTCATGTATAGCATTTACTGTACATTTCGACTAAACTGAAACATTCACCATAAGAAAATGGTGGAAAAAGACTTATCTTTATCTCTCATGTACTGCCATGGGCTTGCCCAGAAATCCACGTGGGATACCAAAGGTCCTGTAGCATGCACTTGCTGAATGACCTTCTGTAATGTACAGTAGATTAGGAGAACTATACCATTCAGGATGAGGTTTGTACTCGCCCTCATACTGGACATTGCCTCTGTTTGGTACAAAATCAATCCTAAAAGAACTCAGTCCTTTAACTGCCACTAACATCCCATCCCTATGTGCACATTTAAACATTACAAGTATTTTTCCCATGTCTGACTGACACAGTGCTCAGTCATGAGGAGCGAAAAGACTGACTAAAGGAGACAAAGGTCCTAGAGACAATTGTCAGTCTTTCTTCAATATCTTGGGATATTGGCCTGCCTAAATTACAACGAAAAGAAAACATTCCTACCACAAGAACACTTTTTATGTCGCATAAAAATATCCATTAGCTGGAAATTCTGTGTTATCATATTGAAAGGGACCAATCAGATAAATGTTCCCCCACCCCCAACGCAAAGGCCGACACTGCCAATTAGGCTCAAGAATTCCCAGATGAATACTGCCCCATCTCTCTCTTGTCCCTCTTGCTGCCAACGACTGCTTCACAGGCAAGTCGATGTCAAGTTAAGGATGGCCCGTCAGGGGAGCCTTAGGCAAAGGGGAAAATGAGAAGAAATGGACCAAGAGTAGAACAAGTGTGGAAGTGTACAAAGAGAACAAATCTATATTTTGATAAACAAATCAACTATCCATTGCTTCGGAAGAAGTTTCTGTGCAGAAAAGATCCAGGTTCAATGGAAGAAAGAAAAAAAAAATCAGATGCAAATGTTAATAGAAAATTTGGCATCATTAAATGGAGTCATGGAAAAAGATGGGAAGTGAATATTTTGTCATGGGAGGTGGGCAAAGTTGTTGTCCCCACAAGCACCGGGAAAATGTTTTTTTGAAAGACATTGAGCAATGACAAACTCTTGCCTATAAAGACACGGGGGATGACAAAGAATGGACGCTGAGATAAACAAATAAAAAAAAAAGATAATGCATTTTTGTAACTTTGTTTACCAGCATGACTATTTGCATGACTGTCTTTTCTGCAAGCCCTTAGTTGAAGACAAGGGTGCTAGAGATACAAAAAAAAAAAGTATATATAAAATGAATTAAAAAAATGTTATATGCAATTAATGTTTTAAAAAAAAGATTATAATGAAAGAGAAGAGCTATATTTTGTTTTGAAAAGTAAAAAAAATGTGAATATTGAAACATGTATGTTTGCAAAGTACACCCTGAACTATGTTTTGTTTGATGAAATCTCTCTGCTTCTACTGCCCTACATTCCTCATTCCAGTGTTTTCGACCGCTGCCATAGTTTTACTTTGTTATGCATTGAGCAGTATATTTTCCAACCCATTCAACAGCTGTCATTCCAACTTTGCCGAACTATAGCAGTCGCGCAAAGGATGTTTCTTGTTAAAAGTCTATGTTTTCCTCCTTAAATCATTTGCACAACTACCGTAGCAGCAGCAGAAACAGCAGCAGCAGTTCTAAAACAACAGCTATCCATGCCACAACTTTGACTGCTTGATTAGTACTCATAGTTTGCTTTTTTCTTTGGCAATAATACAAGAGTTGTCACATGATTGTAGCAGGGCAAACGGAGAACCTCGAGAGTATCTTCAACGCCTCAGTGTTAAAGAGATTCGTAAAGGCCTTGGATGTCTCATGGAAGGATTTTGCTGGGATAGGCAGTTCTGTTCCGCTAGTCCTAAGGAGAAAAATGGGAGTACAAGTGCAGGTTATCCAAGACCAATAACACAAATATACTATACTGGCGAACAATCAAGAGAGATTTCAGGTTTGCATGGAACCAACTGCCATTCCAAAGTTTGTGTGTGGTTTAAAGGACTCAGGTGTGTCGATGGTGTGTGTGGATGTAGGTGTTTTGCTATTTTCTTTCTAACATAATAAATTCTAGTATATAGACGACGATAATGTGAACACCTCACAGTGATGTGTAAAAAACGCATGCATAATGACTTGATAATCTCTCGAGGGGGAACAGAGTCTTGACATATCCCCTTAGCCTCCTATCATTGTTTGTCATGATTCCAGTCTTGATAACTATGAACACTGTGCCGTGTCGTAGAGCAGAAACGTCTTCCTCTGAGAGGCAACTGAAAACTACTCACACTCACAAGTGTCAGCATGAGTGTGTAGAGGTAGCTCGTCTTCGTTTTTTAGATGGTCAGGTCTTTGCATCCGTCATTACCCATGGAGTTACCGTCATCCAGCTGGCTAGTTGGCAGCTCATTACAGCACACGACACAGTCATGTGAGCACCAATCAAAGAGACCCAGAGCTTCCAAAATGATGTCAGTGAAGTACTTTTAAGTGTTGCAAGAAAGGGAGGATGAGAGATACCAGTGTCCACCGAGGGGAGATTGATGTAAAAAAAAAAAAAAAGGTTTGTTTAAATAAAACCCATCTCATTGTTGAGTACTCTCCAAGCACCTCAACCTTGATTTGGTATTCAAAGTGAGTTTCAGGCCCTGCTGGTCCAGGGCTCAGCTCAGGCAGCTGAATGGTCCTCGGTCCATTCTTAGTACATTGCAGTTGGAGGTTCACCAGAATATGAGACTCAATTGTGTGATGTTAACGAAATAGACTATTCAAGGTTTTAGAGGTTCTTGAACTTCTGTCTATTTACAAAAATGGTCCATGGGATTTTGTTTTGGTCCAGTAACTTTTTAAAAACTGCTGATTTCAGTTCCCATTTTGGAAGATATTAAGCAACTACGGCTTTGATGGTCACAAAGATGTTTATGAACATTTCAAAGGTAAACTTCTAGCAATGGTGTGCACACTTGCAAAAACTTTGTGCTTCACCCAGCTGTTTGTGTTTTCATGGCCAAGTACTGTCTTTTTTTTTTTTTTTTTTACTTTACTTATTTTTCATTTCCACATTCTCCACATTGTGACTGCTCTGCCAAAACCAGGCTGAAAAAGATGTCTTTCCTTTTCTATTGCATAATACTGCCATTTGATTTAGTCATGTTGAACAGAATGAGTTACAATGTTGAGAGTGCTAAGTCTGTTTTACTTTTCTCAAGTTTGCAATCTGTAACATGTTAAAGATTTCCTGTGTAACACTCACATAACCAAAATAAGAAAAATGCTTTACACAGTAAGTAGGTGCCACTGTTAAGCTAACAGCTTCTATGTGTTGTGACCATATTATGACATGTCCTGTCCAGGTGTTTGGAAGGTATTATGTGGTCTTTGGATAACACATCTTCAATTATATCATATATCATATATTATATCATATTTAGTTTCTTAACATGCCTGTTTCTGTTGAATATGTTTTTTAGTTTTGTTTTTTATTGAGGACATTGTATGCAATCTGCACCACGAATGCCACTGATCGACACTTAACTGTATGCTCCCTGAGACACAGATGTTCTGTCATCAGTTCAGATGATTGCAACCACATGTGTAGTGGCTTTATGGCTTTCCATAGAGTGACATAGCAATCATACTAATCTAAAAATATTTTGTTTTACAAAGTGATAAGACCATAAGAGTTGTTTTAGAGGAAAAGTTATCAAACTTAACAGATTTTTCTAACATATTAAATATATTATTTTAATTAGAAATAATGTGACTAACACCACAAAAGTCATATCGATATATACATACATCTAATATTACATACTAACACCATGCATTTATGTAAGCATTCCAAAGATAAAAGATGTATGTTCATTTTACATGCCATCAAATTGTATAAAACAGACTTAGGTACTAGTCCATTGTACTACGGTCTTAGTAGGAGAGTGAATGGGGGGGAGGAGGTGGTTACTGGAGTATCTGGTTGTGACTTATGCCGGATTTTATTTTTGAAATGTTGGAACACAAAGAACAACTCATCAAGAACTGTATAAAGTATATTTCAATGGAATGTTCATGATCTATCTTTTTATATTTTGAAGAAAAAATAGAAACATATCAATAAAGTGTCATAATTGAACTTATTTCTACTATTGAGACTTAAAATGTATGAATGTCAATGCGACCTAATGTGAACTAATCTCCATAGCAGCTTGAATGAACAACTGATTAACAAGTCATGAGATGCTTTTTCAGAGACATTAAAATTGCTTAAAATCATTGAAATGAACAAAAAAATAAATGAAAAAGTAACATCAACGGTGTGTCAGCTTGTTTAAGATTTGAAGTGATGAAATGTGTGCGCCTGTGCGTACTGACTTTAGACTGTAACATTCTGTACTGACTGTCACAGTTAACACTGCTCATCAGCCTGTCAGGAACAGGATACCACAACACCATGATTGATATAATCTGGCTTGAAATGAGGACACAATGTAAATCCAAAGTCTTGCATGAAACTGAAGGATGACACATTAAATTTGTGACTGGAAGTTTAAGAATGTGGTGTATTCTGATGCCGGTATTTCCAAGAAGGTCTGACAGTCAAGTTTCTTTTATAGCCAGTTGCATAAAGCTATTTGAGCTTCTAAAATAAAGTCTTGTCATGTAATGCAAATCTATAATTCTGAGGTCAACCGTAACTGTGGCATGATATTTGAGAATGATGAGGTAATGCAAGTACTATATTCGTCACATTACATCTTGATATCAGATAACTGTAACTTTAACTTCTGTGAAACCGGAACATGTTTGAATCATATGGATCGGAAACACTGATTATGTTCTTCGACCCAGCGCCAGAGATTGTAAGATTGTGGGGAAATAAGCGAAATATGAGGTGTGCTCAAGATGGAAAAATGTTTCACAGTCATGTTGAAGCAAATAGAGATTAAAAGAGCTGCAACTAGATATAGAGGTAATTCTTTATCTTCTATATAATAGTAGGAGTTTTAAAATATCAGAAAATCAAAGCAATTTAGAAATAATAATCTTGAAAGTGGTGGTTAGTTTAAGTTAATGACACTACTATAAATCTCAGCACTGCCTTTTGAAAAATGCTTACATCCGTGTGGAAGGCACAAAAACACAAACTAATGAAAGAACCACATGGTAAGAAATACTATTGTGGTGTGATGAGTCATGTTTTCTACTTATGGATACCCAGTGTCTGTTTCACACTCTCCTACAGGGTGATGAATCTGTGGTGGTAGAGTATGTGCAGCCATCTCATGGGAGTCACAAGATTTCATGATTTCTCTGCATAGCTACATGAAAGCTTAAGAATTTAAAGTCAGACCAGAAGCATATCTGTCCCTTATCCAAAACATAATCTATATTTTCAGGGAAGGGGGGGCATCATTTTGTGGTTGATTTTCACATACTTTACACTCCCCCTCTAACCAAAAAATTTGATGATATGAATGATATGAAACCAAATGTGAATGTCATGCTGCAACCCAGTGATCTGTGTATTTATTCTGTGACTGAAGGCAGCTGTGAGGAAATGTCGGCAGAGGACTCTTTGAGATTTTTCTCTTTTGTGCCAAAACACCACCTCCCTCTGGTGGTAACACACAGTACTGTCTGTTTTGGTAGATTCAGACAGATGAAGATCTATGATTTATAACAGTAAATCTGAGTTTCTTTACCCCAAGAATAATTTCCTGTAGTCATTGCTAATGATCCTTATTCTGTACTACTGAACCAATACTATACAATTTACTGCATAGATAGCAAAACTCTCTCTCTTTGTCACATTATGCTGACATAACACATATATTTTGGATAGCCGACTCATTTATTAATGTCAGTCATCTAAATTTGAACTGAGTGTGTACCTGAAAATATAAACTGAACCATTTACAGTAGCTTGGTCTGTAAGCTTGTGTCTCTCGGCATGTCAACATAAAAATAAAATGACCCACTTTCAGTAGCCTAATATATTATCTGGCAGCCAAATGTTGAAATGTTAAAAATAAATAAATAAAACAATTAAATAAATAGGCAGACTAATAACAGCTAAATCAATTAAACAAGTTTTTCTCAGTTCGAAAAAAAAAAGACTTCTGCTCAATTTTGACTCCTCACTTCCATCATATAGCTGTCACATGGGTCAGTTTCACTTAGCTGACACTAGCACAGAGTTCAGGTGTTCACTTATATTCTGCAGCTCCGCCTCATAAGCTGCAAATGTGCCTTATTAAGCAAAGTGCCACTACAATGTCTCTCCATGTGACACTGGCAGCTATCATGGCCTGTCTGGTCACAAGAGAACTTAGCACATCAGTGGGATGGCGTGAGTTTTGTTTTTTGTCACCAAGCTCAAAGCTCTTTCACAGTCTGCACCACTGTGAAAATCACAAGGACACCTGGCAGGTGAGAAGCTTTGTTCCTCCTGTTGCCATCAGACCCACGTCTCATCCAAGCTTGTGCATTGAAACAGTATTATCCACTGTCATCCTGCCTATGAAATGTCTCAGAATGTGGCAGTTTGGTGTCTACTCATCAGCACTCATAGACCAGATGATGATGTAGCCATTTATCTACCTATACTCGGAGGCCACTTAACCTGCTTGTGAAGTCGTTCCTCAAGATTTCAGTAGCTTACCCTGGCTCTCAAAGAATAATCTTTGTATGTATCTGTAACGAGTAGACTTCCCTCCCTGAACCTCATCTATCATTTTGACAGCATGTTCAGCTTTGCAGGATTGAGTTTTTTTGAAGCTGCAGCTTTAATGTCAGAAGTCAAGTTTGGATGTAAAGTTCCCTTTTTCTGAAGAGTTTGATGTGCAGTTTCAAACAGGGAAATGGCCCATTGTAAAACAGAGCATAAAACTTTGATTGTGGATTGATCAAGATCTTGTGAACCTTCTCTGGTTTTGTCATCTTTTTCTATTCCTCCTTCCTTTTCCTCTATTTGCTGGATTGTATTAAGGGGGATTCTTAAAAAGCTGGAGGATAACCTCTTGGTCTTCAGGTCAGCTAGCTTACTGGAGCAGGTGTGTTGGGGAAACTGAGAGCTTGTCACACTGCACAGTCTTCCTTTTGCTGCTCTTGTTCGGTTGTAGTATATTGTGATAAGCTGCTCATCAGTGCCAACACATAGCTGTCTTGCTGCCTTTTCAGCAGCTATGGTAGCATGAGGTAGGTAGTAGGTAGCATGCACAACAGACCAGGCAGATATATAGGGATTCTCTGCTTTCATGAATGTTGCAAATCCCTTGTTAAGCCCTACATTACTGCAGAAATGTCAGCTGCAAAGCGAACACAGTTGGTCCATGGTATTCCTCATTTTCCTCGAGTTCAAGGTCAGCAAGATCGTAGATTCCTTCTGCAGCAAATCTTCTACACTCAACAAGTTTGAGTGGCACTACTACTACTTTGTCTATTCTGGGATCATAGACATGAACACAGGATAAAGCTTGACGTCACCCATGTCGGTGCTTCCATGAGCTACAGTACTGTATGGGGAATGACTCATAAGATAGCTTGGTCTATATAAAACACGTGGTTAACCTTGTCATAGATTGGTTAGGTCTAGGAAAAGATCATAATTTAGGTTAAAATAAGTATGTTATGTGACACAATTGCAGGTCACATTGTCATTGCTTCAGCACACAAATCACATAATAACTGTATGTAACTTTAAATAAGTCAATGTTGACTTTAGGTTTCAGGAAACAAACCCTGGTCTCTTTTCTTCTCTCGTTACAATTACAGGTTAGGATGTTTAACCATCTGTGACACATGGACAATATAACTTACTTTGCCAGCTTAAATGACTAGTGAACAAGCAAGTTAGCGTTGAAATATGTAGGTTGTTAGGATAACATTAACTGCTTTTCCACATCTCCCCAAGTCAGTGTACCATTGTAAAGAAGTTTAAAGACAGAAGACAGAAATAAGTACAGTGGAAAAGAGAGATACTTAAAAAATAGATCATTCTAAGTCTTAAAATAAAAAAAGAGAATAAAATAGCTATGGTAGAGCAGTTACACTCAACTCAAATTACAGGCAATAGAAGTGTGCATGTAAGTGCAGTAGTGTTGTACTTGACCTAATGTATAAAGTGACATAGTGGTGAGATTAGCAGCAGCAGTCAGGAGAGTATATGTAAGAGTAACATGATACCGTCAGATATCACAGTGTACACCAGAGTATTATATTGGATAACTGTAAGTACACACTTGGATTTTCTTAATGCAATGTTATCATGGTCTGGAAAGTTTTAAATGACAGTTTTGGGAAATCTAGAAAAGAATAATATTAATATATTAAAAATGATATTAATAACCAACCTACCCCAGACCATGCCGTAATAAGAACAATGCAAAGCAATGTAAACAGCCACATAAAGTCATATAGCAAAATTAGCTTAAACATAGCAATCTAACATTAAATATTTTCTACTTATCTGGAAAAAAATGTTGTTTGTATATGTTTTTCTTTGACTGTTGTTAAGTTCAAATGACTTTTGTTTTTAAATAATACACATTTAATGAAAAAAATGAAAAATAAAATACTTAATGAGAGTTAATGAACAGTGAGGAACCCCTGTCAGTCAGGCTACCGTGCTTGTTAGAGAGGGCAACACCATGCAGTGCCAGGCAGAGGTGACATTTGATAGTCAGGTTGAAGGTTGTCTTGCTACATAGCTAAAATGGAGGGAGAGGACAGGGTGGGGTTGGAGAGTTCCAGCAGAGATTGAATTTCAACGGGACAGCATTCCCAAAAAATTTCAAGACAGACAACATGAGGCAGAAAGGGACAGGACTAGATCGTGGAGGTTCTCTGCAAACAACTGGAAGCACAGTTCGTGTGAAACCTGGTCAGAGAGATTAGCTGGACAGCCATTGGACTGAAGGTAGACCAAACAAGCCAAAGAAAGGACTCTGAGCGTATGACAGACGGACATAATGATGGATCCAACGGCTGACAGCTTGATGAGTCACAGGAGAAGAACAATGTGATCTTTTCATCCTGCCATTAGTCTCCGTCAGCATCCTTTTTACACTTTGTGAGTATTTGCTTTCATCTAACTAACTGGGTACTAACATTTTAATACATAATTTCAAAGTCAGTTTTTGAATTTGTATGTTTAACTGTGATGAAAATTCTTGCTATACAAACACTGGTACATGATACTTGTACCAACGTGTTTTTGGTGTTTGTTTAGCGGTATTTGTATTTGCTAAATGGGAGTTACATTACAGTAACTCAACCTGTAATGCTTATCAATTGAAAAACCATCGCAAACTGATGGAACTGTCACTCTGGTTTACAGACACAGTTTGCTTGTGCAGTGCAGTAGTTCCTCAGCAGAGTGGTTTGTTGTTCCCTGGCCTGGCATGGACAGCAGTGACCCACATGAAGACGAAAGAGGAGGCAGAAGGAAAGAGAGCGATGGGGAGAAAGACAAACAGCTGAAGAACCAGCTCAACATTGAGGAGAAAGGAGAGAAGGAGATCAAAGGAAATGAGAAAGAGAAAAAGAAGGAAAGACGACGTTCTGGGTCTCTTTGGCGGAATGGATGGGCGCTGAGTGAAAGACTGGCCATCAATGTGTCAGGGATGCGTTATGAAACTCAGCTTCGCACCTTAGCCCAATTCCCTGACTCCTTGCTTGGTGACCCAAGGCGGCGATCACGGTACTTTGACCCACTTCGAAATGAGCTCTTCCTAGACCGCAATCGGGCCTGCTTTGATGCCATTCTGTATTTTTACCAGTCAGGCGGGAGGCTTCGGAGGCCTGCAAACATACCACTGGACATCTTTATGGATGAGCTGATGTTCTATGAGCTGGGAGAGGAGATCATGAACCGCTTCAAGGAGGATGAAGGTTTTCCAAAAGAGGAGGAGGCCCCACTGCCATCCAACGAAATTCAGAAAAGACTGTGGATGCTGTTTGAACATCCTGAGTCCTCATCGGGCGCACGTATCATAGCCATCATCAGTGTTATGGTCATTGTGGTGTCCATTCTCATCTTCTGCCTGGAGACACTGCCAGACTTCAGGACTGAGAAAGAGACACGAGAGGTAGGAAACGTGATTAAAGTGTTGCTCTGTATGTTTGGGAGGCAGAATAGTGTAATGCAGTGTCAAGGACTCGGGAGTGAGACGTTTTTAGGACTATCAAAAGAACTCTGAATGTTACTGACAGAGGAAACTGTGGATTAAACTCAAATAAACCCTTATCACTTAACATTAATTTTATAGGTGGATTAGGTCAGTGGTAAAGACTTGACATGAGAAAATATATTGTCAGTAGTCATTTTAAAGAGACTCTTGAAAAGCAACCCTACCACTTTTCAGTATCACACCAATAAAACTGCCTGGGTATGAATGGGATGTGTGCCTGGGTCAGAAACATAATATCATGGAAAGCAGGTGTTTAGGTAAACACACACTTGGTACGAGAGTGTGTTAAGAGGAAAAATACTGACATGGGGACAACTATTTGCCAATCTATCTGGAAGCAGTCCAGAGAGAGAGAGAGAGTGAGAGTGAGAGTGAGACTCCAGGAAGCTCACAGTGTGATTATTTTAGTCGGCTGTTAAATTTGATACACTCAGATTCAGGAAGTGCTAAAGGGTACAGGGAGTAATGGGTGTGGCTTGGAATACAAATAAAGGGAGAGAAAGGGAAGACAGGGTGAGGAGACAGTGAGGAGTGTAAATAAAAGGTCACACAAGTGACCGAACACATAGGCAAAGGTGAGCCACAGCCATCCGGTGGCTTAGAACCGGAGACTAAAAGGTTTCACAGGATGAGACGAGCACATTGGGTCATGTTAACACATTCCTCCAGGACTGCTGCGCTAGGCCAAGCCGCCTATGCATAGGGGACCTGCCAGGAAACTACTGTAACTTACTTGAGTCCAAGTCAGCGGCAGACCTACTGAACTAAATTGGCAATGTTACATGGCTGCAGAGGCCAGGGAGATGATATAGTGATGAAGGTGGAGATAGATGAGGTGCGGTGCAGCAAGAAGCTCTCATGTTTCTCTTCGGAGATCTCATGGGGTTATATTTAGTCTTAGGAGAGCCCTTGGAGGAGATCAACACAGAGATGTCCACCTTTAGTAATAAACACTGTCACTGACTTGCTACTGAAAGTCATAAGAAATACTCTAGGTTTATTTAAACTACCCTGAAACTTGAGATGTTATACACAACCCATTACAGCATACTAAAGTGATCCCTTTATATCCGTATCATCCGTTTTCACGCGTTTAACTTGATGTCAAGTGTAAGATGCTTTAAACAGCTACTATCCAATTCTTGAATGTAATGCTAACCGGCATGGAAGATGGAAAGACAGGTGGACTGAAAAAGAGATAGGTGCTGCTATGACTGAAATGTAATGCCACAGATGTCAAACGCTTCTATGATGTTGTCAAAAGTGAGACGGTGGACAACATACTGAGGTTACATGTAGTTTATTGGAATACCAGGAACATAGTATCTCAGTAGTAAACTGGCATTAAATAATATGCAATAAATTCTTATTCTTTATTCTTAGATGATTAGATAGATGCTAATCTTGTGTCTGTATTGTAAATATGTAGTTGGAGCAGCTAGCCGGTTATCTTATCTTAGCACTTAGACTGGTAAGAAGGAGAAACAGTCAGCCGGGCTCTGTTCTACGTCCGTTAATTAAAACATTATCTGTACAAAATCTGACCTGTAAAAATATTACTTTGCCATTTTATGAAGGGTTATGTGCTCAACTATTTCTAGGAAATAAATGTTGTTATTTTACACATTTGCTTTTTGAAGGATTAAATCAACAATATTATGCAATCATTTGTGAGCTTAAGGGCCCTTTTACACATCATTTGGTCTGGTCTTGGCTTTTCAGATAATTTCAAACCAAAACTAAAGGTGTGAAATGTCTCCCAGATCACAGTCCAGACAAAACAGCTAAACCTTGGTCCAGCAAAAAGAGGTGGTCAAATTGAACCATGGTTCAGTTGTTTCTGGTGTGCAAAAACATTCTGGGATGTTTTGGACTTTCGGAACAATTTGGAAGTTCTGGCAGGCTAGTATCAGAACTGGAAAAGGGATGCATGCATAATGGAAATGTGAAGCTAACTGTAACAATAACATAAACTTTGGTTCACACCCTGGTTCAGACCCTTGGGTGTGAAAACGTGCTGGTAGGGGAATTTTGTTACTTTTGGGCACTGCCAGGCTAACTGAAATGATTGATCTTCTCATCTAACTCTTGGTAAGAAAATAAGTTGGCATATTTACCAAGACGTCAAACTATTCCTTAAAGTGGTGTTAAATTATTACAACTTTGAAGGAAAAAAATGTGTATTTTCATTCTCATTACTTTCTTATACATTGGCTACAATTCACAAGTATAATTTGTATCTTTCCTGTCTGTCTTGTCTCTTTTCCTTCAGGAATATTTTTACAAGTACCACTCCCAGGCAAAGAACGTATCTGTGAACATGCCTCTTCCACACAACGTTTTCCACGACCCCTTCTTCCTGGTGGAGACCATATGTATATGTTGGTTCTCCTTTGAGCTTCTCATGCGCTTCGCCTGTTCACCCAGCAAGACACGCTTCTTCAAGGATGTCATGAACATCATCGATTTTAGTGCCATCCTGCCATATTTTGTCACTCTAGGAACTGAGTTGGCCAAGGACAATGATGCTTCCCCAGCCACATCCTTGGCCATCATCAGAGTCATCAGGTTAGTGAGGGTCTTCAGGATCTTCAAGTTGTCACGTCACTCTAAGGGCCTTCAGATCCTTGGCCAGACACTAAGGGCCAGCATGCGTGAGCTGGGCCTGCTTATCTTCTTCCTGTTTATTGGCGTCATCCTCTTTTCTAGTGCTATCTACTTTGCTGAGGCTGACCACACCAACACAGCCTTTATCAGTATACCACATGCCTTCTGGTGGGCAGTTGTCACCATGACCACAGTGGGCTATGGTGACATGTACCCAGAGACAGTGTGGGGAAAGCTGGTGGGCTCAATGTGTGCCATTGCTGGAGTGCTTACCATCTCACTGCCAGTGCCTGTTATAGTATCCAACTTTAGCTACTTCTACCATCGGGAGACTGAATGTGAGGATCGAACAGAGTACAGCCATGTACCAACTGGTCTGTGGGATGGAGATGAGCCAGAAGGGGAGGAAACAGAGGAAGGGGATAGGGATCCAGAGCCAGATTATTACGCAATTGAAGGCATCTGCAACCCTTTGAATGGGACTTTGCTGGGTGCACTGTGTACAGGGCAGAGCACAGAGTTTAGAGGAGGAAATATGTATCTGAGGGAACCACTGGTTACTCAAGTGTAAGGAGTGGGAGTGTTATTTTGTACCAAAGACACAAAAGAGAAACATAATGAAGGGGGTGAAAAAGCAGAATGAAACACAATGAATATGAATTCTTAGGTCCTGAAACTGAGAGAAACTTTCAAATTACGAAGTAAAACCTTAAACATAACACTGATATGGCTACTAAATATTTTTTTATTGCCTTTTCTTGTTCATTTCTAGGTATGTATTACAGCACTAGCCAGTCAAATGTCACTGAAAGGCAACCTTTGTATAATAAAGCTATAAAAAAAAGTGAGAAAAAGACGGTGAGTTTTATATTCTCAGGGTCATGGTATAAATATAATATGAGCTGTTATTTATTCATGTTATCAGCTTGTTAGAGATGAAAATGACTTTATGAATGTATGTCCTGTGTCTTGAAACTATGATGTCTTAGTACTGTCACATTGTGGCTTAATGTTTGATGTGAACACAGATAGATTATTGGCAATAAACAGTAGGTGTCATGTCTCATCGAAACTCAACCATACACCAGCAGAGCTGTCGCTGCAGACAGGCGAAGATCTCTCGTAAACCAACCCCACATTCTCAACATTCTTTTCTGAGTAATGTACAAAGTTCACATTTGTGTAGATTGGGCTTATGTGACCTGTAGCAACTGATGTGACCTTTATCATGCTGTAATACAACACTATAGCATTACTTAATGACACAGTTGTGTTAAAGAGGAAATATTTGATTGCTATGGAGAACGTTCTGTATTTACCTGCCTAATTATGCACTCAAGTGTTTTTAATAAAGATTATATTTTATTAATTTTCTTAAAAGAAGCAGTGTTATTTATAATTGCCTGTGGTAATGAATAATCGTTTCAAGAAAGGATTTGCAGCTACTAAGCTGCAATAAGCAGTAGCTTCCAGTAACATTGCTCTCAGTTTCACTGGAACACGTAAGACTTTCCACGACATCACAGTGATGACCCATGGAAGGTATGTGTAACGTGACATTGCAAGTGTATACTGTAAGTTTTATACTGTTTATAAATATTAATATATCAGTGGGATTTTCAAATTGCACTTGTTTATATTAAGTGGGCTATGTGTAAAACAATGCAATTATTAAAGTCTGAATTTTTAAATAAGAAAAGATAACATAAGATCAACTTTAATGATCTCACACTGGGGGAAAAGAAATCTTCATCTTCATGAACAAGTTTGACATGTTTGATCATTTGTATCATGTACATATGTACATTCATATCTATGCATAACAGCAAATATAATTAACAGAGGAAATTTGACTAATTAACAGTGCTACATGAAGTCATGACAGAGTTACAAGAGTCTGACAGCTGTAGGAATGAAGGACCTGTGGTAGATCTCCTTCTTACATGGTGGGTGTAGCAGTCTGTTGCTGAAGGAGCTGTTTAAGAACGCCACAGTCTCTGTGTTTATGATGGATGTCAACTTCGCTAACATCCTCCAACCCCTCCACTTTTATATAGAGGCCATCCAGGACAGATGACATTCGCAGATACACATACAGTCTACTGTGTATGTGCTGTAAACAAATGAGAAACTTTATTTTAGGTTTGCCCAACCAAAAGACAAAAGTCTTAAATGATCACCAAAGCTTTATTTTTTTTAATCATTACTCATTTGTCCACTAGAGAGCGCTCCTGCTCTCATATTAACCAGCCCATTACCTCACTCAGCCACCATGAAAACTGTGATCACAACCAGAATACATTCCTCCCATTCTTTAAATTGAGACTTCCTGTAAGTGCTTCATGAAATTAGCCGTATCATTGCACGAAAGACAAACAGAAGTGAAATTTATGTCACGTTTATTTTCATTCTCTCAAGTCTGATAAACACACTCAAAAAAGTACAAACACACTTGCTGGACTTTCCAGTAACATTCAACTTAACTCCCAAGAATGTTGCAACATTTCTTACTCAGACACAAATATCCTCTCAGATTCAGTCTTTAAATAGCAATTAGAAATAATACACCACACAATAAATAAATAAGTTACATATTTAAGTTAATGGAAATAGAAATATATAAATATAATAAAAGTGTGTTTATAACCAAATACAGATACAGTTACATATCTATTACCATTTCATTTTCTTCACTTGTCCACTGAGAACTGAGGACTGCCCATAGTGTTTAGACCCATTCCAAGAAGATCATCAGAGTCCACGTTGATTGTTCTCTGATTGTTTGGTTGTTGTTCAGACACACTCTCCCTCGCCAAAGTATTCCTAATTGGTAGGAATCGAGTGAAGGGGACTGTGTGTCGGTCTGGGGAATGTTTTGATGCCAAAGACACAGGAGATCCGTGGTGTGAGGACAGGAAACGGGTGTATCCATCTGCCAGCAGCAGTTCTCTGAAGATGCAGTCAGCCTCTGTGTAGTGGCTCTGAAAGGGACGACAGATGTAAGCTGTCAGTGAAGGACAGGAAGCACAGAGACATTTACATTTACAGTACACTTTTCTTTGCTTACTATACCTGCCCCCACAAACGGCCTGCACTGTCCAAACAGAGAAAGTGTGACGATGCCTGTCCCTTGATGACGATGTGGCCTGGTTTCACTGATTTCAGCTCCAGCACACCTGGAAAGACAGAAACATAAATAGATGTGCCTTCTTAATAAGTCTCTGGCTGTTTTTTGTATTTTAATGGCCTGACATGATTTGTTATATTGTGTCAAAAGCAAAATATTCTTAACTGGGCTAACATATGCTGCTGTCTGGTGCTAACTTATCTGCTTAATACTCACTATAAGCAGTCTGAGCATCATTCCCTGACACTCTCCCATCCAGGGTCATCTGCAGATACATCCCTCTTCTGTGATTATCTGCAAAGGGAAGAAAGAAATAAGAAAACGTCACTATAATGAAGAATTGAAGGTTCACTACTAAAATGAATAGTTTTATAAATACCTGTGTAGAGATGCACCTCTCTGACTTGATTATCGAAGGATAAAAGTGGGTTGGAGTCAGTGAGATAAAATGACAGAGAGAGAGGAAGTGTGATGATGAAGAAAAAAGAAGACAGGCAAGAGAAAAAGGTGTTTGGGAACAGAAACATTTGGAGAGAAGAAAAATTAAGGAAGCTTCGAAAGAAAATAAATAGGGACTAAATAAAATAAATAGCTTAATATTATAAGAAAATAAATAGGAACTATGTAGCTCTGTACAAGCAAGTTATTCTCAATCAAATTCCAAAGAGGAGCAAGTTTTGTGCTCTTTTAAAGGGGATAGGAGAAGGAGGTCCTTCTTCATGAGAGTAAAGTATGAGTCAGACATTTCTACATAATTAAACTGTGATTTAATACTGAGGAAGACCTGTGTTCAAACACTATGTATGGGCTTCTTCCGTCTCGTTTACTGTAAGCGTCTCGTAAGGTCAGGTGGAGTCAAATAAAAGTAAAATAAACATATTCATTTTGCGTTGTTTCCATTATTTAGTGTAGGTTTGTTCTATACACATCTGAATAATAGTACGTATATTGTACTGTATGTACAATATGTAGGCCTACACATAATTTAGACATCTCGTCTTATTTCAACAGTACTTTTGAAATTAAATACGCTCCTTTATTTTATTTAAATGATCATCATCATAAAACCAGTATCTATTACAGATATGTATATTATGTATATTAACAGATCCTACCATGTTATGTAAAATATTTTAGTTTAGTAAGACGCCTCATTTTCATTTGTGATTTGCTGATAGGTATTTGCATTAATTATGCTTTGTCACATGTGGAACAATGAACAACTTACAGTAATTCAGAGTGCTTCTCCATTCAGGAATCCACTTCACAAAAATACACACATTTCACAAGCGCAAGAAGATGTAACACAAACATGTCTTTCTACGTCATCTGCTAAATAAATTATAACAAACAATTACGAATGGAGTGTTTATCTTACTTTGATATGCGTGCGTTTGTGAAAGAGAATGAGGGAAACAGAGAGTGAAACTGATTTACAAGCAGACGACAGTAGTGTTTATGGGACTGCAGCTGTGCAGTCACCAGTGAGGCTACACGTCATGCTTGTAAAGTCACAAATTAAGAAACACGATGAAACACCAAGAAACGTCATTTCCTCTTCAAAGTGCATTACTATCTTATTTCATCAGGTGTCAGTTCATCCAAACTGAGTTTCTCACTCACTCACTTGTCTGTTATAACTGAAAGCTACATTAGGATATCATTAAGGGTTCTATTCTAAAATCAAAGACAGGATGACAGTATCAGGAGCATGTAAACATTTTGAAAAAAATCACAAAACATCTTTATAAACCCTCAAAAAAACTGTCAACAGTCTGAGAAAATATTGTAGCACCATTATTATGTATTGATAATTTATGACAAAATATATATTTGTATTTGATAATAAATCTTGTACAGACATGTTTCCTAATGTTGAAAGTGAAATATATGAAGAAATATAAACAGAATAGCAGTCATAGATGATGAAAAATTGAACAACATTTCTTAAACATGAATGAAAATGGACTTAAGTTTCTAACTCAACCCAGGAGATGTCACTAGAGGCACTGAGGAGTTTGGGGACTGCAGGGACTAGTTTGATTCAAGATACTCTTCTAAATATTCCACACATAGTATCTGTCTGTATAACCCACCAGGTAAAAGGGTGGCTGCCACTACTGTATTTGGTTTTAACAAATGACAGTCATTGGTTTTAACTCTCAAAGGTGTGTGGAGTGCAGTCTGTAAGATTTAGTGGGATCTAGTGGTGAAGTTGCAGATTACAACCATTCATTCAATTCTTTTCTTTTTCCAGACCAAGTGACATATTTTATGGATATTTCACATTATATTAAAGTTATAACAGTACAAAAAAGATAAACTCTATTTTACTAGTTTTATTAACCTTGGCTGGGGCCTTTCTGTGTGGAGTTGCATGTTCTCCCCATGTCTATGTGGGTTCTCTCTGGGTACTCCGGCTTCCTCCCACAGTCATGCACTTAATTGGTTAATTGGTGACTCTAAATTGGTTCTAAGTGTGAATGGGAGTGTGAATGGTTGTTTGTCTCCACCTGCGATAAGATGGCATTTTTTCCAGGGTGTACCCTGCTTCTTGCCCGAAGTCACCCGGCCCCACTGTGACCCTGACGAGGATAAGCAGTTACAGAAAATGAATGGATGTTATCAAATTTGCTTGTTAAAGTGTCTTAGTAAAATGCTGTCAAGTCCTCAACTTTAATAGGAGAGTTGGCTTCATATTACTGTATGATGATTGCCATTTTCATCATTTTTATACTCAACAATTTTTTATTTTTTACTCCTCAGTAAGGTCTGTAATTGAGCTGGGTCCTGGTCTTCCTCCACAATAGTTGAGTTAACTTCACTAAGCTCAACTAGTTGAGGTGAACCAGCTGCTGTCTTCAAACTCCTCATTAAAATCAACCAACTCCAGAATACCAGGGCTCAGGTCTTCCTTTGTTACATCACTGACAGTTGTGAAATGTACACCCTCTCCTGGGAGTACTGGAGATGAGTCGATGTTTCTGACATGGTCTTCCTCTGTGACAGTGGAGCTAACTCTACTGTGCTCAGCTAGTTGTGGTGAACCAGTCGTTGAATCAATGATGGGAGACCTCTCTTCAGAACATGGAGAACCAGATGTTGGAATTTCGTTCTCATCCTCCTTTTCAAAATCCTGTTCTGCTTTTGTCTCCATCTCATGCATCTCTTCCATGTTGCCTTGAGCTTTTTATATACACTTCTATACAAGGGAATGAAACATATTTGTTTTCATGTCTCCTGGATATTAGATTAGATTAGATTATACTTTATTTATCCCACAACGGGGAAATTCACTTGTTACATGTGCATTATAGAAGTACAATAGAGAACAAAAATGAAAATAGAAAAGGCAAAACAACAACAGACCAAAGTACCCTTCAGCCTATACAGTAAATAAGAAACCAATACAAACAACAGACAAGTATACAGATGTGCAAGAATGAGTACTAAAGGTATAAGTGGCATGATATAAGTAATATTGCAGAGGTAAGTGGTATGATATAGATAACATTGCAAAGATAAGTGGCAAGATATAAATAATATTGCAAAGGGGGTGTCATGATTTAAGTAATATTGCACATGGTAAGTCATCAGATGGAGATATAAATACAGATATATTATATACACCCTTGGAATGCTTGCCTGTATAGTAGGTTTCTTTCGTGAGTGTAAGAAGCAGCTGAGGATTTGCCTTGAACGTTATCATGTTCCTCAGCTTCCCAACTGGAGATGGATCGCATTCGAGAAAAATATGATCAACGAAAACATGATCAGGTGTGCAGGAGCACGAGGGCAGAGCAGAGAAACCAGCACAGGAGTTACCCACAAGGCAAGAACCTCCTAAAGTGTAACGAGAACCTCCTAAAGTGTAACGAGAACCTCCTAAAGCGGAACACTATCCCCCAGGCTGCAGTGTACCAGATTGGAGAAGTGGACAGTGTGGAGCCAGCTGCAGGGTAGTGGTGTGTCGTTCATGAACGTATGGTTCAATCTGAACTAATCTTTTATATGACTCGGCAGTAATGAGTAGTCTCAGTGAGTGATTCCTTCATTTTCATGCAGTGCCTTCTCTCGCCACAATTTGTCACGTTTACATCGGCCACAAGAGGGCTACAGCGCAGGAAATTAAAGAAATGACTCAAAAAAAAGGTAACAAGTACAATAATGTAGAAAATATTTAACTATTTACAGTAAACACAAAATCTTTTTCAACTATTTACAATACAACTATTATTTAGGATTAATAACCTTTAGAAAACAAAACACTTTAGAATTCTTATTCATATCTCATATGAGGGCTCAGGTCTTCCTTTGTTACTTTACTGATTACTCTCTCTTGGGAGTATCGGCATTGACAGTCCTATGTGACAGTGAACCAGTTGTTGAATCAATGATGGGAGACCTCTCTTCAGAACACGGAGAACCAGATGTTGGAATTTCGTTTTCGGCCTTTTTTTTCCAAATCCTGTTCTGCTTTATGGACCTCATTCTTTTGTCTCCATCTCATGCATCTCTTCCGTGTTGCCTTGACCTTTTTATACACACGTCTATACAAGCCTCATGAAGCAGGTGTAGCAGCTGTAGATCGGTTGCTTGTGTGGTATGGAAGCACTTTAACCCACACCTATGGAGCAGGTGGACACAGTATGCACACACACATGCAGTGTTTTTTTAAAAGAAATATATACTATTATAAATAAAATGTACACACCAAAACACACCAGTGCCTTTCTTCTTGTTGTTTTGGCTTATCTCCAGTCCTGTGGTGATCACTTCACCCTTGAATGAATAAAAACATTCAGAGTATGTAGTGCTTTTGGAAGACATTATTGCCACTCTGTATAGATGATAAAGGTCCCTGACAAGGATAAACTATACATATACATTCATGGTTCATCCTCTGAAAGATGACCGATAGCTCCATTACAGTGACTTACCTGTGATCTTCTATGATGGGCCAGTGTGAAGGGGAAACTTCAAATAACTCCTTCAGTAGAATTTTACAGGTATGTTTTTTAATTACAGCTTTTACAATCATCATCATTATTGTTATCATATTATATTCAATTATCATCACTACTCTCCAATAATATGAATTTAAATCATAACACAATTTGTTTTTGTTTTTTTAAAATGTACACATACAATTAGCATATCTTAAATGTCCAGAATTTAAAACATATTTCCTTTTTCAACCTAAAATGAAATTACAGTCAGTCTTAAAACTAAGTATGAAATGAACGTACAGTTTAATACACACACATACATACTGTACATACATACATACATACATACATACATACATACATACAATAGCAGTTATCATAAAAAATGATAAAAATAAAATAGACACGTTTTACAAAGTCCTGACCCAAGCTTTCACATCATTAGATGATTGATATCATGACGTTCACTCTAAAATGGTTGATTTTGGCATGCATATTAACACAAATGCTTAACTCTTTTTTTTTTTCTCAGTTTGAACAGGATTTCGTCATAAAGCACTTGGCTAATTGTCTCATTGTCTGTCCTATTCACATTTGTGCATCTCATGTCTGTTATGGCTTAAGAACATACATTTCATTTCCCCTGTGTACACTTAAATTCTCCCTTTGAACTCCCTCTCCCCAAACTCGACTGTATTGTGGTGTTACTAGGCAGAGTATGTTCTATTATCAGTCTAAATCATAGCAAGATCACCTGCGAGGATGTGTGTTGGGGATATTGTTCTCTTGGTCTGAACAGGAATGCAGTTTCCAATTTTAAAAAACCCAAAAATTAATTGTGTCAATATTGCCTTCTCCCACTCAAAAACAGAAGATGTATTCACGATAGGCAATGGTCACTTTCTACAGAATCAAACAGCATCATGCCACAACTATGGATGAGGATGGTGTGAGAGGAAAAGAGAGAGAGAGAGATAGGGAGACATGAGAGAGATAGAGAGAAAGAGAGAGAGAAAGAGAGAGATGGCTAAACAGACATTCATTCATTATTTTATCATCTTTTCAGAAATCATTCACTCAGTGTCTTTGATTCTTCGAGACATCTGGCTCCCATGTTATTGGTCATCATCTAGTGTCCATTTTTGATTTTGATCCTGATTTGATCCTTGATTTATTTATTTTTCTTCAAAAATGTGTTTTTTCCTTGGATGGAGGTGGGGTTCTACAAAATGGAATAAAACACACTCAGTGAAACCGTAAAGAAACTCCTGCCTTGATGAGATGTTTTATCTGGTATTCACACAAGCTATGTTTTGCTACAGATACAAAGGGGGGTGCATTTCTCACCTGGTGTGCTTATCTTTTAGCAGGAATATGTTCTCACGGACCCCGACTCTCCTCTTGGACCAGAGTTTACTGACAAAGAGAAGAAGCTAATTAGTAAATATAACTCAGTGTTGAACTATGACACAAACAGACCTGAAAACATGTGTTTAGTAGGTGTGGTCTTCTGATTCCAATAGACTAAACACTGGAAAACACTAAAGTTGAATAATAATCAATGAACTGTGGTTTTGATCATTGATATTTTTCTAACTATTGTGAAAAATAATCTTGGTATTTGCTTCTGAAAACAACAAGTTTGTAAAGCAGCAAATATACAAATACACAATATTTTCTTCCTTGCTTACCAGATTGATCATCTGCATAGTAAATGTGAGGCTATTCCCAGCAGATGGGTAGCTTAGTTTAGCACAAAGACTGGATATAGTGGTAAACATCTAGCCTGGCTTTGCCCAAAAGAAGTAAAATGTGCCTACTGGCACCTCTAAAGACATTATTGAGTTATTGAGTTATTGAGCTAATAAGTAACTGTTTCCCCCCTGTTCCCAGTTTTGGTGCTAAACTAGACTAACCAACTGCTAGTGGTGACTTCATATTTACCGTAAAGACAAGGGAGTGGTATTAATACGTCTGCAAGAAGATATATATAAACCAAAATGTTAAACTATTAAAAAACTATATCTAAAATCAGTTTACCACACTTGGTGCCAGTCCAGTTTGTCATCCAGTTTCCTTGTATTTATCTGGCTGTTGTTGAAATAGCCCATAATGTCAGACTGTGTGATTGAAAGCACCACTTAACAGATGTTTCATCTAAATCCCATCAGTCTGTTGTAAAGTGGATGTGGAGAAATCTGACATGAAAACAAACATCAAAACATAATATAGCTCAAAGACATAACTCCAAACCCATACTATGCTTTTCAATCATCATCTGTACAGTATAATACAATATGGTGGAGTCTGCACTTTTAACTCCTACTAGATAATGATAACAAACAACCACAAATTGTTTGTGAATGTTTCTCTTTTAAATGAATGATGAATTTGCGATAAGAGCTTAGTTTTTTTGTCCTGTGGGAAATTGTTCTCCATTTCCTTTTTATTCCTTTGTCCTGGTTTACAGTTGATCTCCATGCTTCATCCCAACATCTGCTCTTAAACAGAGACACCCAACCTAACAAGTGGCTGCATAATCTAGAGATTCAGATTTTTTCTGTTATTAAGCATTAAGCTTAAGCAACACAATTTTGCGTGCAGTAGTATTTTCTGCTGTGTCACAAAACTTTAATTTAAGTTTATGTTTAAGAATAAACCACTGTGTAATGCCTGATACCATCCCTGAATGTCATGCTCATTCAGCTGCTGTGAGCTGCATCTCCTCACCTTCACTCTGGACTTTTCTCAGGGTGACAGAGGGGGTGGAGATAGCCGAGGCACGGAAGTTGGCAGGTAATGTTTCTGAGGAGTCGGAGGTCACACCACGCAGATCCTTCTCCCTAAACATCTTCCTCCATGATGGTGACCGTGTAAATGTTTTCGTGCCGTCCTGCAGAGACAATGAAATAACACCAGTGATTAAAAATAACAGTGTTCACAGTAGTGACTATCTATTTCAGGGTCGTATTCATTATGCATTAGTGGGGTTTTAACAAAGTAGTATTTGACAAAGCAGGATTTGTTGTGACAATATACCACAGTTGCACAGTTTTTAGTCTAGATGCTGTAACTAAGCAATTAGCAGTTGTGCAAACACAGCTGAGCCACTTTGGCATGCCAACAATTTGCCAGCAGTGGTACAAGCACTAACGCCATAAATGCTCTCTTTATATGGAAAATAGATATTTCACACGGATATTTTACCAGTGAAAGGAAATTATCCTGTTACATATTTAAATGGCCAGTGTGTAGGATTTCTGAATATTATTTTGCAGGAATAGAGTACATTATTACATATCATTAGTACATTTTTATTAGTGTATAATAACATGAGTATAAGAATTGTTGTGTTTTTGTTGTCATAAAATAAGCCTTTAATATCTACAATGAGAGTGGATCCTCTTCCATAGAGCCCGCTATGTTTGAACCGCCATTTTTCTACAGTAGCTCAGAACAGACAAACCAAACAGTGATCTAGATTTGGACTTTTAATGCTTTTTATGTGGATTCATGTGGAGTTTTTCCTACATGCTTGAAAAAGGCATACGAGAGCACTCATTTGTTTGCAATTTGTAACTTCACTGCTAGGTACCACAAAATCCTACATACTGGACCTTTAACAAAGGGCAAAAAGTTTAAATCAAAAGCCCATTTGTCAAGTCAGATAGTCTTAGTCGGAGTGGATACAATCAACACATACTCCCGCCTCCTGGCAGAAGTGATTATCTTGATTGATTTTCTACTGACAGTCTGCTTTGTCGTACCTCATCTGGCCTCCTCTCTGTTCCCATGGAGATGAGAGCATTGTATTCCTTCTCTAGGAGCTGCCTCGCCTGCAAAAGATAGACAAGCACAGTTTTAAGATCATAATTAAGATAATCTAAGAGTTAAAGATTAGGATTATCTTGGCATTAGGCAATCAGAACGTGTGGCAATGAGAATTTCTGACAACAGTTGTGAGATAAAATGCTTTACAGAGATGCTTTTCTACATTAACTGTCAACAAGTTGGTCATAAAAGTGGTGTGCTGCAGAGTACCTGTGTGTTCTGATTGGGTATCTGGAGGAGGAGGGCCAAGTCAGTGTAGTCAAAGGTGTCATCTAGTGCCAGGAGTGCCCCGTGCACCCCGCTTTCTAATAGGTTGTCTGCGAACTCTTTCAGACCAATAGACTGCACCCAACACATCACTCGTTCATTGGACCACACCATTACATCTGTGGGGAAGGGCACGGTACAATATAGATGAAGAAGTATGTGCATGCTCAGGTATCATGTCTGAAGAGAAGATTTGGCTATTAACCACAGGCCTTACCTTGATTCTGGTGTTGACTGTCATCCCTCCTCCTCTCTAGCTCCTTCCTGTCATAGTTCAAGCGCTTCAAGCACATGATACCATAGTGAAGACTCACTCTGTAAGTGAGAAGGACAAATTGCTCTCAATTTTCAGAAAAGCAGGTATATGCTGTACACCTGTAGTAGACGGATCACGTTAGAAATGAGCCATGTATTTCAAACCTGTGGAAACTGTCCACCATCTTCAGCTGGCCCCTTAGTTCTTTCTTGGTGAGGTGATCAAGCATGCGGGCATCCACCAGTGACTCCATGAAATATGACCTGTACTGGGGAAGGCCAAGGCTGGGCAGCCATTCGTTTCCCACCCATTCATGGTTCATGTCTCCATAGGCCAGGATCTGGTGGACAGTGGGGGTAATGGAGAAAATGATGAGGAAAGAACACAAATCATATGCATGAAAAACAAAAGTATAAAATAATCGAGGTGCACAAAAAACAAAAACGGTTAATCTGCTATGTAAGTTACACAAGTCTTTAGGTACGTAAAAGGTGACCCTCAGTGTGTCCCTTGGTCAACAGCTGTATCTCTTTCCTGTGAAGCCTATACATGTACATATACACAGCAGCGCTGTATATACACAGCAATCATGCAAAAAAAATGCCTCAGTTCTGCTAGTTGATGCATCACAGGCAACAGTAAACATGGAAGTCGTGGGCTAAAACTGCACAGATGTGGAGCCTTTTAGAGGGATGTATATGACTTCTATATGTTAATGAGATACATTTTTTTTGCATTATAATAGATTGGTCCCAACTAACTAACTAGACTTTTATTGTCATTAGCATTTTAACATTGACTGCTTATAGGCCTTCCAGTGTGTACCTTTTCTTCCATAAAATAACTGATTTAAAATAATTTAGATTTTTTATATTTTTATACAGTATGTAGGGGTACAATCACCTACTGTACAAGAAATATGTGGCACTAAAGTATGTAATGTCCCAAAGTCCCAAACT
Organism: Larimichthys crocea; assembly: GCF_000972845.2. Lineage (NCBI taxonomy): Eukaryota > Metazoa > Chordata > Actinopteri > Sciaenidae > Larimichthys > Larimichthys crocea. Next base: position 8,554,799 of record NC_040026.1, read on the forward strand.
ACCAACTAAACCAAACACAATTGTTTTCCCACCAACTCTCCTGAAGGTTTCCTGATACAGTTAAGAAAAGTACTGTGAAATATAGCTGCTGTTAGCTCAGTTCGTTAGCCGGGCTGTCTGGACTATGAGCTCAGAACACCTTGGGAAGTGTTAGTTTGTACACAGGTAAATGCCTTATTAGATTGAAAGGATTCCAAAATGACACAACACAATGTCACAGTAGAAGAAACAACATTATAAGTCAAATTTTAGTGTCAGTTAGTTGGTCTCTGCACTATTATCTATTATTATTTTGATGGCGCCTACTGTTAATTCTCCTCACATCAGTTAATGACACACAAACATAAGTCACAGCATCCCCATCATAGCAGCTTACTTTTGCTTATAACCTATTAAAAAGCGTATATGCTTTTTAAGCATATAAGTCCTTCACACAACAAATGGGGTCAGGGGGGTTGCCTCCACATACTGTATAGCACAAAACAGCTCAGGGAATAATCGATTACATACTCGCTAGTGTGTCACATTTAAGGATGTGTCTGTGTTAAAATGCAATACTGTAAGGTCTGTTAGTGATGAAAAGCAGTTGTTATCCTGAATAATAAATCTATTAACCTAACACTACATGAATGTTACTGCCAGAAACTCACCTGGTCCCAGCTGAACTCCTTCTGCTCCTTGTGGTTCAGGCAGTGAGGAAATGAAAGAGAAAAGGGACAGAGAGTTGCAAAGAGAGGGAAAAGTCACCAGGGGGAGTGTGTTGGTGTGTGTGTGTGTTATAGTGGATCAGTGTCAGGACAGAATGGAGAAGAAGAAGGAGGGGGAAGGCAGAGGGAGGAAAAGTTTTGTTAGTGAGTGAGAATTAGTCGGAAAAACACTACATCAAAACAGATTTTGAGGGAATAGTAAGGGAGAGGTGTAGCCAAACATGCCTAATCAGAAACAAAGAAAAAGAAAAAAGCTTATCAATGTGAGACCTCTGGTCATATTGCTAAGAATTAAGAGGCCAAAACATAAAACAATTAATTATATTACATGCCTAAATACAGAAAATACTGTAATAGTATTTGTTTTTATGTAAATGAGAATAAGATAATGGGTAAATATTATAAAATTTGCAATATTCTTACTGGCTTGGTGGCAGCAGTGAGAGACTCCATCTCAGCATGTGTCATCCAAATATTACTGGTCGACTGTAATGACAGCAAACACATTTAATATCAGTCTTCTTCTGACATTAGTGCATGAATTTGTTAACATCCCAGTCGTTTAGAGTCATCGTGCTTTTTACTGAGCCTTACAGAGCGAGTGCTTGCAGGTGCAGATGGACTAGTGAGGGAGACCATCTCCTGGATGGCCAGGCGGAGTTTGAGTCTGTGTAGAGGGTTGCTGATGCCAATCTCCCTTTGGATCTCTGTGTCCGACAGGTTAGCCATAATTGCACCGCTTTTCACGTTGGCACGACACGCTGCCACGTACCATGCTGGCATTCCTACCCACAGCTGGACAAACAGAAAGAAGATGTGAGTGGCAACACTTGTAATGATGATGGTGACTCTCACCTGATACTTTAGTTTCATTTATATCATACTACCCATACACTGAATTGAACTGATCTTACAGTTTAACAGGACAGTGTGTCATAATGTACCTCGAGCCATGTAACAACAGTTGGGCCATCCCATGAGGCGAAAGGCAGACCCTGACGACAGGCTTCCTCTAACAGGTCATGTCTGGCAAGGAGAGTGGAAAACCAGTTTGACATAGATTAATTTCTTCATAGCTCACCTTACCACTGTCTTCATTTAGAAATAGAAAATAGCCTTGTACTTGAGAGGTTAAATACCATGACATCTGTGCCTAGCAGCACAGTTTGGGAATATATTCTTTAGAAGAAAGGCACTAGGGGAGTTAAATCCCCAACTCAGGCCTGGTTAGTGTCATGCTCCACCAATGACTGTGCACATGAGAAGTGGGTGGAAAGGCCACTGATCTTACTTCTTTTTGCTACGACGATCTTTTTCCACAGTTCCAGTGCCGAGTTTAGTCAGGCCTAATGGGTCAGCTGAACCCAGGTCATCAGAGGGCGTTGAGGCTGGAAAGGTTAAAAATAGTAATTACCTTATGAATCCACCAACTGTTGATAAATCTCTTTTTGCAAACGGATATATCTGTCTGACAACAAAACAGCATTATGAATGAGTAGTTTTTTTATCTGTTCACTAACCCAAAGAGGCAGATTCGCGCCCAGGTGCACCGATCCTCCCCTTTTCCTTTTTGCCAAAGAGACGGCCAATGGATGACTTAATGCTTTTCTTTTTGCTGGCTTTGTGAAGGGAATCCTGGCTAGCAGTGGTGACGCCATCAGCAGAGAGGCTAGAAGGACAAAGAAAGGAAAAGACAAGACAAAACAGTCAGTGAGGAATGGTTTCTTTAGCCAAATAAACAGTTTTTGAGTAAACCTCCTGGAGGGTACCTGCGAAATTCACGGTGGTCGTCAAGGCCAGCCCCTGGGTGAGTGTGTGTCATCCGGTCCAATCGTAGGGCTCGTGGGACGGAAGGCCCGGAGTCAATTAGAGCAAGTGCTCTGCATTCTTCACCATCTTTACTATTCTGCAGGGTGGAGGAGTGCAAGAGTTGAGTTAATTTACACTGAGTATTGGCTAAATTATCCTCATTTTAATTTAAGGCTTATCTAACAACTTCAACACAGTACCTGTCTGTCAGTCTCCCTGGCAGGGGAATGTGTCAGGCGGGGGGTGGAATGTCCAGAACTGGGTGGTGAGGGAGATGCCAACGTGGAGGAGGTGATGGAGGGAGTCATGTATCCCCTTCCGACGCTGTCCCGTCCTCCCAGCGAAGAGGGTGGAAGAGGTGAGGCATCGAGGGCCACGCTGCTGACCCGGCTTTCAATTTCTTCTGCCCTCAGCTCTGTGCTCTCCTTTTCCTCCTGAATCAGCCTGATTGGAGAGGAGAGGAGAGGAGAGGAGAGGAGAGGAGAGGCAGAAAGTCCACATCATTTATAATGTAAGCTAAAATACGGGTTGTCCAAACAGCCTAGGATGGTCTCATTTAAATAACGCTCACTTAATCTCCTTGTTGATGGCCTCCAGTTGCTCCTGTAGCATGATGGCCAAAGTCTGTACATCTGTCTGACCGCTGGGAGAGAGCAGCTCTGATCCAAAAAGAGTCTCCCTGTCATCCTCATCGTCAGAGCAGCCACCCTCCACACCACCCTCAAACCCTGGACCCAGTATATTGCCGCTGTCCCATTCTCCATACTGGAAAGACAGAACAATGGATGCAAGAAATTATCATCCTATTAACAAATTATATCTAATCTTCCTCATCATCATTATATCAGTGTAAGATTAACACCTTGCTGCTATCGTCTCTAGGAGCCCCCCACCGGCCACGGTGTGCCCGCCTGACCACCACTCCACTAGAGGAGCTGCCGTAGCCAGAGGGGAGTGAGCCACCTCCCTGGGGGTATCGCAGTTCTGAGGCACTCCCTGGAAGAGATCTTCGAAAAAGGGTGGAGGGAAGTGAGCTCACGCTGCCCGCCCTATGGTGAAATCAAGAATTCATTGTATTAAAAGAGTTGTATACATATGAAATAAGAATGTAAATATTATTTGCATATTTGTCAGCTATAATATATATACACCCTCCGGAAACAGTATAAATAGTTAGCTTTTAAAAGGATATTAGCGGAAGTACATTTTGATGAAACAAAAGAGTAAACAAAAGATTGTGCTCAGAAGGGGGCAGTGTACATATAGTATCCCATGGGAGACATTGTTTTTATTTGGCTCAATGTGGGACATAGTGTATAAATAAGCTCCCTTAAAGGTTCATTGCATCTAACCTGGAATAAGATGAGCCAGGTCTGCCTCTCAGCTGATCCAGCTCCAGTTGGATTCGCTCCAGCTCAGCAAGGAGCTGCTCCTAAAGCACAGAGGAGAAAAAGGTCAACATCTTTAGCAAAAAAAAAAGTGTAGATAAGAATTAGCAAAACTTTATTTTAGACAAATTAAGACAGCACTCAAGACTCAAGACTAAAACACTGCCTTGACCTCTCACACATGAGGATAAAACCATAACATGAACTGAAAAGATCAATACCTTATTAGCTATAAGATCATCTTGGATTTTCTTCATATTGGATAGTTCCTCCGAGAGAGCATTCTAGCAGAGAAGAAGAATGAATATACACTTTACCAACTCTTATTTTCCATTATTTTACAAAATATTCTGTGCCACTAATTAGTCTTCCCGTTACCTTTTCCTCTAGTGCTGCCATCCTCTCTTTGAGGTGGAGCTGCAGTCTCTCGTTGGACTCAGACAGAAGCTTATCCACTGTATCTGAGAGACGTTTGTTGTGTTCGTCATTCATCTTCTCCCTCTGCCTCGCCTGAAATGAAGCAAAGGCCGTAAGAGAGGTGCTCGTGAGTCGTGATAGAAATAAAGTTGACAACAAACTTTCAAAATTCTTTAGCCAAGTAGAGAAAAAAATAATGTTACCCTCTGTAGTTCTTGGTTCTTCTCCTCGAGTTGAGCCTCCATTTGCCGTAGTCGCTCCTCAAAGTTCCCATGGCGCTCCTCTGCCTGAATTAGTGGAAACGAGAATATTTCAAGATACTCCTACAAGCTTGTTTCTGATGAATAAATGACGCTTCCAAAGATGTTTACAGATAGAGGCAATAACAGCACTTATATATGATGTATTATAGGTGACAGTAAAATAAACCCAATCATTAAATGAAGCTATCAGCATTGAACAGTTGCCTGGTCTGATACAGCATGTATGGCCCCTGACTAAAAGTACCTTGTTGAGAGCAGCAACCCTTTGGGCAAGCTGGGCCTCGATCTCAGGCAGTGTCTCTGCCCTTTGTAGGGTCTGCTGGAGCTTCTGCTTGGCTTCATCCAGACGCTCCTGTAGCTGTCTGTTCTTTTCTTCACTCTGGACACACAGATGGAAAGTATAACTGTTAAGGTAATGGCACTAACAGATCGAATTTTAGATTTTTAAATATCATATAACTCCGTCAAACATAACAAGTGCAGACAATTTCACTACAGGATTGTTTGAAACACTCCTCACCTGTCTGTGAAGTGATTCCTTGCTGGCCAACTCATTTTCCAGCTTGTCTTTGATATCATGGAGAGAGGTCGCCTCCCTCTGGGCGCTGAGGTACCTGCATTCAACATCGAGACACGATCAAATTTTTAGAGCTGAAGTTATCTGTCAACTTGACATGATATGTGCAAGGATGTAATCTCCACTCGGAAGTAGGAGGACATGTCACCCTCACTTTTCAAAATGTTATTTTGTATCCCTGAGTTGATCAAAGTATTAAACTGCTCATCTGAGTTGCCTTCAGTTATTACTGTGCGTTCACAGAATTTTGCAGCTCAGGCAATACAGAAGCTGCCCTCCTGTCTTGGGGGAGGTTGTTGGGGTTGCATGAAGCTTGTGAGGATCCTGCAGACACTCATGGATGGAAAAAAAAGTATACTAAAGATGCTTAGATAGTTGTCTGTACCGTGCATTTGATTTGAGAGTACGATATCTGGTTAATTTCAAATTCTGAGCCAGAATTTTTTTTTGCTTTTCTCACACAGCGTTCTGCGTTATTAATATGTATGTAGTGCAAATGTTATTATGTAAAACAACCTTAAACTGTATAAAGAGGTGTCAGGACACAATTGCAACACATTTTCAGCCAACAGGTTAAACATATGGTCCTTCTGCTTTATTCATTACAGCTGATGGATGAAATTTTCCCTCAAAAAAACAAAACAAAAACAGTAACAAGTATAAATTCCTCAGAGACAGCAAAGGTTACCTCCGTTCTAGTGTTGTGATCCTTTCCTCCATGTCCTCTCTTTGGCAAAGAGCCTGGAGGAGGCAAAAATACATCAAGAAACAGGATGGTATACATTTATGATGAGATGCTCTTATTAGATATTTACTGTATATGATGAGTAATAACCAGATGATAGATATCTAACAGGAGGAGAAACAAATAATACGTGGATGGCCCATAAAGAGGACATTTAATACTATAAGGGTCAAATTTACAATTTCTTCTGCATTTATTTGAGACTTGCATATATCAAGTCCACCTCATAACTGTTTAATTTATCTTACTTCCCCTCTCATTATGTTACAAAATAATGCATATTAATACTTCTCCAACATATGCCCATTGTGGTCAAATATACACTTGAAACCCCGGGAATCGAGGTAGCTCAGGGTCTTGGCCAGGAAGAGACAGATTGGCTCTACAGACCTCTTTCACTTCCCTTTGGAGCTTCTGATTGGCCTCCTCCGACTTCGTCACCTCCCTCCTAGCGGCCGCAAGCTGTTCCTCTATTTCTCCAACCTGATGTGACACCACGAAGGGACACAAGATGACACAGATTTAACCTACGTGAGTCAGTGTCAACTGCCACAGAAAAAAAAAGTGTAAATAGACACATCAAGTGATTTGTTACAAATGTCTGTCTGGTCAACATGAGAGTCATCACTGATGCATGAAACACACAGTAAACTACAGACAGAATATGTCTCTTTTTAGTGTTCAGTGTTCTAGACAGTCTTTTTATTTTGTGACCAGACAGCCATGGTTTTATTGAGCTTTAATACAATACGTTTGACCCATTACACAAGACTTTATTGGATGCATGGATACAGTTTGTCTATGGTTAAATTCAAATGGCGTCTTATTGTGTACTATAAAGTATAAAGTATAATAATGGCTTTTCAATGCAGCAGCAATAGTCTGACTGGCCACAAGAGGGCAGAGGGAGACCTAGCAGACATATTGTACATAGGTCCCTTCTTCTTGGTTTCTTGGTTTTATTGTTGAAAATACTTGTATACCACAAGAAAGTTTGGCTTTACTTAGTGGACTAAAGGAGTCAAATATAATTGTCACTGTTGATTAAAACCAAATTAGAAAACAAATCAGAAACACAAATGCATCGCAGTACAAATGTACACAAACGTGTATTTCTGTACTTGGGAGGACCCTCATAGACTATATCCAGTTCCTAATGCTAACCAAAAGCCTAACGCTGAAGGAACAGTGTGACATTTTTGTAAATGTGCTTTCAAAACTTTCAAAACTTATATGAGACGATCAAGACCACCCTTGTTGTCCTTACAGTATATATGAACAGCTAGTCTGGCTATGTAAAAAAAAAACCCAAAAAAAACCCTGGCAAACAAACCACACACTGAGGTTTTTTCCAAAATGTTTTTTTTTTTTTTAAATAACCTTAAAACTGCTAATCGTAACATCACGCCATTTCTGAAGTTGTATTACTAGACCTTAGTGTTGTTGGCACAAAGTAAAAATGTTAGACTAATAATATACAAATTTCAAACACACCACTTATTGAAGAGCGCTTGCACAGTCAATTGGACAGGTGTAACCCAGCAAACAGTATAAGAAAGCCTCAAATTAGAGTATGGGCACCACTTTTAGTGTTTCATTACACTCTATCATACAGTTGGTTATAATAACTCTATATATATCAACTGAAACATTACAGCTTAGATTTCACATTTAACCCTGACACCACAGTGTTAAGAGGGAAGTATCAAAGAAGTGAAGATGTCTTCACTTTTGCTCACTTCAGTCTGACGTTTCAAACCTCATATGGTCCTCACCATGACGGATAAACAGAAACATACACTCACCTGCCGGCACATGAGGGCCAGCCTCTCCCTCAGCTGGGAGAGTTCAGCTCTCTGTCGCTCTATCTCTCCTTCTCGCTGTCTTTCCAGCTCGCTGTCCTCCAGGCCAGAGGCTGGGCCATTGGGTAGTCGCTGAAATGATGAAAATATCCAAAAATTGAGACCAGTGAAGAAAAATAACTAGTTAGAATCAGCTGAGGTTGTGGCTGAAACAAATGACATGTGGATGAAGTACGATAATGAGTCAAAATCACACTGACACACCATGGTACCCATACATCTACTTTTCTACTGACTTTCTGGACGCTAACACATAGACAAAAACAACTGGAACCAACATGCATAAAGCCCTCCCTTACATCTTTCCCGCCGTCCACCCCTTGTTGACGTCTTTTAATTTGGTCTCTTAAAGAGATTACCTAGAAAGGGGGAGACAAAATGAGCAAACAGACGATACAAATGAATGTTCATTCTTCACACCAAGCATCCTCGAGGCAGAGAAAATCATTCACATTGGATTTTACCTCTTGAGAAGAAGCTGCAAGTTGATCCTCTAACATGGATACCCTCTCGAGGGCCACACGGAGCCTCTCTCGAACCTGTGGGGGTAGAACGGTATAAGTGGGCCGACCATCATGGCGTTTACAAGTTACAATTCAGGCTGCATTTCTATCACTCGAATGGATTTTCCCTTTTTTTTTACTCTCCTACAGTGACTACATCTTCTTGACCTTCCTGATAATCTTGTTAGAAAGAGCAAGAAAAAGTTACAAGGCGACAGAGCCAAGTAAACAATTCAGAAGAGGCCAAAACACTCACAAGACTTCTAGGAATGCTCAGTGCCAACTCAAAGTGAGTGAAGAGTAGAGTGAAAAATAATTCAAGTGACTTGCTCCTACGTGCAGCAAACTGTAGGAGAACCACACGATCCTATGCGAGGGATTTACCCTTCATTTGCCTCACCGTTTTTTTTATATTGTTATTTTAAGTCATTAACATTAACATCTCTATGTGTTTGCTTATGAAATTGCAACAGCTAATGAGCCTAGCTCAAAGTTAACATCCTATTTCTGGTCACCTGATGGATCTAAGTCAAGTAGCCACTCCACAGCCTCCTTTAAGAAACTGTGTTAACCAGCTAACTGTCTTGCTGTTTGCTGTTAGGTAAGCCAACTTTGCATCATGATTTTTCTCTGATTTGACTGAAATCAGTCCTGACGAGAATGAAACTGCCAAATTATAAAAAATAATAATCAACAAGACGCTGTAAATCTCTGTGGAGTTGTGTCGGGTGATAATTCTCTGTGAGTTTATCACTACATGTGACAATCTGTCACGTACAAGTATAAGATCTGCCGTCGAAAAAATATCGATCATAACCATTTTTGTGAGTAGGAAGTAAAAGATCTTCAAAATGTCACTTTTAGTAGCTTGATTAATACTGATGGCTCTGGCTCTGATCTATAATGCAGCAGTTAGACCCACCTTTTCATCCAGGGCCTTGTGGTGCTCAAACAGAGACTTTAGTGCCTTGAGGACTTCCACTTCACTGGAGACCCCTGCCGGGGACTGGGCTTGTCTTTTTACCACTGTCATCCTCAGACTGCGCTCATGGCGAGACACAAGACACTCCAGGTGTTCCAGCAACAACTACAGTAGTTATTGGGTCGAAATGGGGAAGGAGATGGGGAGGTGAACAGAGAGAGGTAAGAAAAGGAGACATAGAAAATGAGGAGAAAGAATAAAAGATAGAAAACGGAGAGAGTAAGGCAGAAAGAGACAGAGACGGCTCAGAGAGGAGGCAGAGGAGTGAATGGTTTAAAGAGTGACAATGAGATGAAATTAGGTGGTGAGAAGAGCGCCGGGTAGTATAAAGGGACAAGGAGTGAGTGGGAGAGATAAGGAAAGCAGATAAGGACATAAAAAGGATTCACGAAGAGAAAAAAGAGAATATGAAGGAGAAAGAGGAAGAGAATGAGAAAAAAAAAACAGAAGCAAATAAAACAGTGTCACACCCACACAACCACAATGGGTGAGGAAGATAACACAGAGGCTGTTACAGCGCTAATAAGCAAAATGGCCGCTAAACATCTTACACGTGTGTTGTTTCTCTCCGCCTTGAGCTCAGCGATCTCCTCCTCCCTCTCCAGAAGCTGCTCCCGGCAAACGTTCAGCTCTTTAGTCAACACAGCAAACTCCTGTGGAACACACAAGCTGCGTTCAGGGGCACAGAAAAAAAACAACAACTGTTTAAATATATGATTTTTATAGTTTAAGTGGTCTCCGCTCAGCCAGCTTGAGCTACGGTGAGAGTTTAAAGGGACAAATAATAATTCAGGCCAAGACGTAGCCAAATCGAGTGACACTGAAAATTTAATAGAATCGACTGCCCTCAGCATACGCACATGTAAACGGATACATGACACTAAAACTATAGATCACCAAAGCCCTCCAGAAACGCACAGTGTGAAACACCTGAGACTAGAAATGCATGAAGCCGTACGTGATGTAAACGTACATAGTAATCATGTAAATCACTGACACAGTTTCCACCACCACCACCACTCTCTCTTGCTCATCCTCCTCTGTGAACTCGCATTCATGGATGGATTACATCACACTGTTACACAATGGCTCTGCACTGGAATGCACAAGAGAGACCCCCAAAAACACAGCATCGATATGTCATTTACAACACTGCTGGGAATACGTTTGAAACTCCTGCATAATGCTGTAATAGAGTCCAAACAGAGGCGCGTGTCTTCATTTTCTTAAACAAAAAGAACCAGCAAAGAATACTAGCAGAATCCATTACCAGTAATTTCTTTATGTCCCCATAAAACACCTACGAAGCCTTCGGCTTAGAGGAAATTGCTGTATGTGATAATGTAGATGTTTATACTCAGGTTTACCTCCTTTATGATACAAAAGCAGAATAGAGAATAGACACATGACATTAGTCTGTGTTTGCATGGCGGAGAGAGGAGAAAAAGAGCCGTAGAGAGATCTATGCAGATGGTGACACAGTGGGTTCATTGGCTCTTGGCCTTATGGGATTCTTACTTGTTTGGATAGGGGTCAGCTTCTCAGTTGGCTTCCCTTGTGGCCTTATAGTTTCTTTTCTATTTCATCTCACTCTATCCTTAGAGGCTCTGGCCTCCATTCATTTAAGTGATTTTGCGGTTCTCCTCTGTGATGCACAAGGACATGGAGTTATATGAATAAAAAATGCAAATTTCAAAATGCTTTGCCTGGTGTGTTAGCTGCAAACTGATAACAATTCACAGGCTCTGTATGTCATAATGCATTCAATTTAAACTCAGTAATTTAGACCTTTACTAACATTATGTACTATGTATTGTTGACTATATAATGTTCAACTGATTGTTAAAATAGATCAGTTCAAGTATTTAGGGATGTAACTAATGATTATTTTCATTACTGATTAATTTGTCCTTGACTGAATGATGATCTGTTTATTCTCTAAAATGTTCAAATGAAATAAGTGAATCATATGTAAATAACTCTTAAAGCCTAAGACGACAACTTTATATCACTTGTTTTGTTGTTGAATGTTTTTGTGTGGCATTTTTGCTTTAAAAAATTGCCGCCAACAATTTTCCATCGCTATCTAATTGATTAATCTATTGTTATAGCTCAAGAGTGAAATGTTAGTTTGGGAGATCAGTGTACTGAACTAACTTCCAGAGGTTTTTATGATATAATATCCAGTTTTTCTAAGTTTCAGCAACAATGAACATAACAACAAAACAACACGTGAAAATATTATGTGTCATCTCAAGAGTAATGAGGCTCTGGTGACTCAATGTTAAATTTGCTGCAAGTTTGAAATGCTCTTGTCACCTTCCTGTCCTCTTATATATATATTACACCAAAACTTGGTAGAAATGCTTTTCTGATTTCCTTCAACAACATATATACTTAATATTAATAATAAGAATTAATAATTAGTAATGTCAATGACTATATCTCTTGATATTGGATGAAAGTCCAGTCAGAGCTGGTATTCATCACAAAAGATGTGTGCACAAAAAATCTAATTTAGTTAATTTGTGCTCACACATTTTACACCTTTTAGAAGCTGAAAAAAAGAAACATAAAGGGACCTGACATATAGTCCTGGAAAAATAGTAAAGTGTGACAGCAAACTATACATACCGTGAACACTTCATAGACCTTAAGTGCTGAAGGTTTTCCCAATGAATAAAAGAGAGAGCTGTTCTTAATGTAGGGTAATTAATGAGCAATTTCACCCAGTAAACTAAAGAGAATTCCTAGAAAATCAAGTATTCATTTAAATTAAGCTGAAGCCGCAAACAAATATTAGCTTCCAGCATCATTAATCATCCACTAACTACATGTTCAAAAAACATAATAAAACCTGATTAGACAATAAGAGGAAAACTGCAGATGCAACTTAGACTAAACAGCCAGAAAACGATAGGAACATAAACCATCTGCATCAGTAAGAACAACATTAATGAGGAAAACTCTGAAGATGGAGACGGGGAAGTATTTAGCATCCACTATCCTCTAGCTGTGTCTCTCTGCGTGAACTGTCACTGCAAAGGCTTACTGTCTCATAGGCTTGCTTCACAATGACACACACTCAGAAGAACACACTCCACCATTAACTAGACAGCGATAGAACAGACGATAAACAATGTTACCTCACAAGGAGGAACTTAACGCACTTGCTCTATCAGCCAAAACACATAAACCTTAATTTCCAAAATAGACTGATTCCTCCATGCACATATGCATAGACTGTAAACACATACACACAGTTGTACCTGTGGCAGAGCGATAGATAGCTGCCTCTGAAGTGACTCCTTTTCGTGTCCCAGCTCGCGGAGGCGGAGCTGAGCCGTGCCCAGGCTGTCCTGCGTTTCCCTCAGGTTCTCCAGCAACCTCTCCCTCTCCGTCAGCATGTTGACCATTAACGACTCCAGGTTCCCCGTGCTGCCTCCTTCATCTCCTCCGCCTCTAGGCTCCCTCCCACTGAAGCCTCCTCCTCCCATCGCACCTCCGGGGCCTCCAACTCCTGCCCCGGCAGGTGAGGATGAGCCCCCACCAGTCCCACTTCGCCCATCCTCAGAAATGGTGGGCATCACCTCGCACATCATCATGAGATCGTGGTGTGTGTGTGTGTCAAGTTAATAAAGAAAACTAAACAGCAGATTGTGCGTGCAAAATGTCTGACTTCGTGCCTCAGGGTTTTATGAGCTTGTACTAAAAGTTTGATGTACAAAATATAAATCTTTATATTTTCAGTTTTCCAAAAATATCATTCCTTTGGTCTGCATATCTTCCTTTGTTTATTGCCTTTATGTTTATTCCCCAGCATTCACTTCTGTACGTCTTTGCTGACTTGCCTTCCTTCCAAAGTCCCAAACTGCATGGTAACTAGAATACTTATGTGTTCCTGTGTTATGCAAGAGGAAGAAGTATCTATGGGGATGCCGTTCTGTGGGTGGCTCGGATTGGCGGAGGGTGAGGAAGGGAAAGGGTTATGGGGAAGGAAGGGATAAAGGAGGGCCGATGCTCCAAAATTGTGTCCAAGAGGCAGAGCTCCTCACAGCACCGGGGGTAAGAGCTGAAAAAGAGAGCAGGCATTGCATTAGATCCCCCTCAATAAACTTCACTTTGAGGAAAGACACTGTAAAGTAATGTCATCTATGGAACTGTGTCAGTAATGCTTGATGGTTTGCAATTAGCATTTTTGATGAAATAGAGAATAATGACAACAGCGGCAATGAAATGATCAATTCTGGATGTTGTTCATCCAGCGTGAACCTTTAAAATCTCAGGTTACTGTGAATGAAATGAAAGATGAATTTGAGTAGCGTACACACTGAGTCATGCAACTTGAGAAATAGCTTGAGGAGGCACGAATTACACTACTACTCTTTAACTCAGTGGTAGTCCAAGTAATACAAAACGCTGCTTGAAAGTCTCTCTGTTAAAGGAATAGTTTGGCATCTTGGGTACTTTCTTCCTTGGGAGTCAGACAATGAGATTGATTTGTCACATTGTCATTTCTGTCCATTAAATATATGGCTACAACCAGCTTCAGGTTATCACTCAGTTAGGTCAAATGAGGAAACAGGTGTCTCTGTCCAAAGGTAACAATATTTGCAGTAATCTACCTAACATATTATAAAAAATGAACATATATTTGTTTGTATAATCTGTTAATAAAACAAAAAAATGAATGGTTTTATGAAAGGCTCAGGACTATTTTTTTGACAGGAGCAGTGACTTCCTGAAATCTCTGCACAGAGTAATTTTACTAATTATACAAAGGAGGTATAAAGTGTTAATCAGTGAGATTTAAAGGCGCTGTGAGTTTTTATGCTAAGCTAAGAGCTGCTGGCTGGAGCCAGCGTTACAGTACACTTGATAGACATACTTGATTGTGGTATCGATCTTCTCATCCAACTCATGGCAAGGAAGTGAATGATTGTGTTTATCAAAATGTCAAACTTTAAGCTTTAAGGTATCAGTCAGTGTGATCTTAACCAAAGAGTGTTACCGCTGATCAAAGTGGCTAATCCTAATGATTTAAGCAAGAAAACAAGTTAACTTTGTTCTAATTCTCAGTTTTTCTAAAAAAAAAAACTGCGATATTGATTGAAATATGTGATCTCACTCCACAAAGCATCCTCTAATCAGTTTTGTTGTAAATCATCTGCATATCTTAAATGACCTTTTAACTGGATAAGGTCTCTGGCTCACGCTGCATACTGTGAGCCAAAATGGTATGGATTCAGGCAATCAGCATTATTATAGCGCCTCATGTCCCTCTCTTCTTTCCTCCCATATTCTTCACTGTCTAGTCTATAATACTCAGAGGCTTGCGCTGGCCTTTATACTTTTAAGTGGTTTGGACTGATTTAGTACCCCATGCAGGCTTCTTTACGTCAGTGAGTCTGGGCAGCGCAGTAAAGAATTTCTTTGTCCAACCAAAATCATCCATTTTGTGAAACAAACATATTTAGCACACAGGCCTCAGCACCAATAAAAACAACTTTTTGACAGTTTTCTCATTATTATATGGACGTCCAGTACCAGAGATGGGGTCTGCTAGCTGGTAATTGGAGGCTTGATACAGATACTGAATTAGCTCCTCATGCTGGTGAGCTGGATAGGGAGCTTGGCAACCTCAGTGTATGTCCCACTAAAAAAACAACTTGATTTCCCGCTCCACACTGATGGATGATCGCTGATGCAAGACTGAATAGGCATTGACTGCACTCCCTTGAAATACAGTTTAAGAGTTTAAAATGTAAGCAGTTTAGGAAATGTTTCAAACTTCTCTGCCACACTGATGGCTGCATAGAGCCACAGTGGTAAAGTATGGCATCTGTAATACGTTAGCAAAGAAGTGAACCTGAAAAGTTGAGGCCACGCAGTTATCAAATGTCAGAGTTGTGCTGTGAAAGAATAAAAATGAAATAAAAAAAAATGTGTGATTAACAAAGCATCAGGATGGCAGAACACCTTTAGGTGTGAAAAGCTTACATGGAAGACACCTGACAGAATTAGATTATGCTAAAGGTCTGCATGGCACTAAGGGAATTGATGTTTTTTTTAAAGTGGATTGAAGAGGATAAATATACAGTAACATATGTTATGCCAGCGAGGGAGATATGAAGAACATGAAGCTGCTCTCTTTTGGAGGGTTTTAGATTGCCCAGATAATAATGGTGTTCACTATGTTGCCTTCCAAAAGCATTTAGCTAATATTAACTTTCAAAAAGACCAAAAACTTTCATGAGGCTTTTTATAGGAAAAAATTACGTTATGTAAGGACACATTTTGTGACGGCACCACTACCCTGAATGGATGACTCAGGTCTGAATGTGTCACTTATTTCTCCCTTTAAAAAATACTCATACCTGAGGGTTCTTGTAGACAAAAGACTACAACAGCTCCTGATTGCTACTTTGTGATAAAAACTCCACAAAATTACCTCCTGAAATTGATTGCAGTCAGTATAGGGCATTAAAAAAACAAAAAAAACAAAACTGAAATGCTAAGTATAGCGTGGCCTGTAAGAAAAACTTTCAACCACTCAGCCTGGGATAATCTTGGAATTACTCATTGTCATTACCAGCAGCTCTTCATTAGCTCAGCAGGGGCAGCAGAAAACAGGCTAATGTAATTACTGCAGACTATTGTATATATTGTAACAATCACTGCACAGCTCACAGTAGTCGTTCACTGTACTCTAGCTGTGTCATATGATGAGTCTGTGCTGGAAAAACAAAGGATTCATAGCTGGAGTCCTGGTTTCAGCACAGGCAAAACATAACTGTGCAGCCTGCAGTTTTGGACTGAGGTCACTGGGCTTCAGGACCTGTGTGTTTATGAGTGTGTGTGGACGAGAAAGACAACTAGAAAACAGAGAGAGAGAGTGCTACATGTCTGGTGCATTAAAATGACACTAAAGACTAGTTATCTCGAGGCATTTTTTTTCATCTTTGACTAGTTTCTATTCTCACCGCCGTAGAAATGAGAGCACAGCGACCGAAAACAATGAGCCGGCGATGACATTTTTCTTTAATGTGCATTATCAAGTAGCTGCAGTAGATTCATTGGTGTAATGGGTGAGCTCATGTCACAGTGTCACCACACTGAAATCGATCAAGCATGTGTGTGTGTATATGTGTGTGTGTGTACATGTGGGTGTCTTCATATTGTGATTGCCCACATCATCATCATCATCATCATCATCATCATCATACACAGTCACACTGAATCCTGCTTGTAGCCGCCTACCCTGGAGTGGACAGTATCTGCTTGCTAGATGACCAATTAGAGCAACCCCCCCTCCTCCCCTCCAATTAGGCTATGTATCATGTTACTAAATATCCCCTGTCTCTCTGAAAAAAAGGCAAAGGAAAATGTCTTTGCCTTATGTGTGCGTGTGTGTGTGTGTGCGTGTGTGTGTGTGTGTGTGTGTGTTTGAAAAAAAAATGAGAGAGAGAGCGAGAGCAGCAAAAAAAAAAAAAAAAAAAAACAGCTCTCCTCCAGCAGGCACAGGGGCGGGGAGAGGGGTTTGCAGGCTCCCACAGCCGCCGACAATCAGAACTAAAGAAAGGGAAATCGTGTTTTTACATCCAGTTCCATGTTAAATCACCCTCTCGCGTAAAAGACGCACCACATCCGATGCATTCTTTCATTTTAATAAAAGCAGAGCAATATAATATATATATATATATATATTATATATATAGATATATATAATATATTATATATATATATATATATATATGAAGCGACTAATATAGAGCGCCCCCTCCTCCTCTCCTAATACCATGAAACAGTACCCCCTGGCCAAGAAATGCATCATTGGAATCGATAAGTGATTGTCGGCAGCTGGGTAGAGGGAATGAAAGCACCGGGATCCGGACTAACACGCTTTTATTTGCGCTGGCATCCACGCCGCACACTGGGCTAATGGGAAAATGACGAGGCTCTCCTCCGGGTGACAGCTACGACTAGGCTGTGCCTTATATCTCTCCACCATTTCCGAATGTATGGAGGAAAAAAAAAAAAAAAGACCACTGGATGGTAGGCACGAGGGCGCGCACGAGCACGCGCAGATCTACATTCTTATAGTAAAAAAAAAAAAAAAGAAGAAGAAGAAGCAGCTTGATTTCTAAATTGGCCTTTCATGCGTAAAAAGCGAACGGGAGGAGAGATAAATCCACACTTAGAGAGGATGCTCGGATGAGGAAAAAAAAAAATGCACATCGCACATTTTCACATTTTCAGTAATGGGCCTGCTTATTCCAGACATTATAGAATTATAATCAACTCCATAGGCCCGGTGACAGCAGTGTGACGAGCTGGGAGGTTTGACTACAAAGCTCCCAACGGCAAAGGACTTAGTTACAGCCATGATTAATTACAAGCAACAAATAGTAGGCCAATATACAGTGGCATCTTATGATCTTATGAGGACTCTCTCTCTCTCTCTCTCTCTCTCTCTCTCTCTCTCTCTCTCTTCAAGTAGATATCACCTCACCTAACTGTATGCAAACGGGAGCGAGCAAGCGCGCCCTAAATAAATCGTGCTGTGTGCTGCCAACACACCTGTCAATGCCCGACACTGACATATGCAGAGAGCGTTGCATAGTCTATCCAATATAAGCTTATTTGCCTCTATTCAAATAGTAATCCCCCCCTCCCTCCCCTTCCACACACACACACACACACACACACACACATACACACACATACACCACCCCCCTCAATCCTTGACAACACAATGTTAGGCTACTTGTTATCTCACGCATGCACACACACACACACACACACACACATGCGGTTTATCTTTACATTTGTGCATGCATCCTTCTCATCTGCGTCTCCTCGATGGGTATTATTCTCCCTCTCTGTGGAAATTGGGTTGCGATGGGGCGGTGTGAAGTTGCATCCTTACCACAGTCATCGCGGGGAGCCTTTAGTGTCCATGTTTGATGTTAAATATTCCTTAGGTCCATCTCCATCGGGATCGTGCTTCGGTGTCCGTGCCCCTCATCCGAACCAGTGTAAAGCTTACTATGTGGTATTTCTTTTTTTTTTTTCCTCCCCGTCTCTCTTTTCCACATGTAAACGGCGAGGAGGGGGACGCGGAGAGAGACGATACGCCACCTTACCACAGACTCCCCCTCTGTCGGATTGGAAGGTAATGGGTCTTAAAGAAACATTCTCTCAGCATTCTCCGCATCTCTGTGATTTACGCGCGCGCCACGCACTCACGCGCACTCGCAGGCCAATCAAACACCTGATTAATTATACAGTGTGTATTTATATCAGAGACAAGTGCAAACTAACTGACGGACATTTGACTTGCAAATTAGCTCATGTTACCATTTGTAGAAGCAGGTTGAGCCAAAATTCACTCATTTGATAGAAATAGATGCGGATACGACAGACCACATGCATACAAATGATTTTGGACATCATAAATCTGCAGAAGATTTATCTGCTCCTGCAGAGGAGAGCTGTGTGGGGTGATGCACTGAAGGCCCAACTTCAAACCATGAGGAAAAACCTTTCCTTGCATTATAATCCAACTGCAAAAAGACGTTAATAACCACTCAAACTTTATTTGCAATAATGTTATTGATGCCACCTGCAGAGTTTTTCAACCTATTTTTGTGAATCATATTTTCTTAATTTTGCTGCAGGCATAAAGTATGTTGGAGATATGAATCTATGGCACAAAAATGACACACACTCTTATTTATAATGTACTCAGGAATGCCTTTACACTGTGTGTGTATGTGTATTTGTATAATATTCAACCATGGCAGCAATATGTTTGAGTATTATTACATCTAAATGCCAACTTGTAGCTTGTTAACACATTTGTAGAACATGCTATATCTATGGATGCTGTCCTGAATGTAACTACATCCACACAATATGAACTCACCAACCCACGCATAGAATCTAATCTCACAGAGGCTGTTATTAATATGCATGTTGATATTGATATCACATTTGTAAACAGATAAGCAGGTCTGTCTCTGTGAATGTATGTGTGTGTGAGTGTGTGTGTGTGTGTGTGTGTGTGTGCAGCTCAGTAAACATAAGGTGGTGCTGTCTTTAAGAGAGAGAGCCTGGGAAGGGGTGATGTAATGTGTTCTCAGACAATGATGTCATCGACTGAGACACGGCAAGGATTTAAAGTGACAAAGGCATTTTCAGTAGCTCCATGTAATTCTGCATCAGGGCTTGTCAGAGAGCAGCACCCAAGCACCCGGGGGACCTTCATTGAGGAAAAAAAATCTCCCCCCCGAAAAAGAGAAAGGATGTATGAAATGAGAGGAAAATATAAATGCGATATCTTGTGCATATAAATCAGGAGAAGGAGTCTCAGTGTTTATGTCAGACACACAGCATGTTTATTAATCAGGATATTTGAGATACAAAACACATTTTGTTACAGTGACAATAACAGGGTTATGTTGCCGCCCATGAGCAGACATCATGTATAATTTCTGTGCTATGCTAGATGCACATTTTGAGAGGAATGAAAGAGTTAACCACAAAGAATAGACATGTACTTTAAACGATACATAAGGTGTTTTGGTGTTCACCATCAATTGCAAGAACAACACTATATTTGCATATATAGTTTCTGGTTTCATGAAATGTTTTTAAGACTTTCTGATTTGTATCCACGTCTAACCACATATTATGAATAATGGAAATGTTTACCAAACATTATGTTTATTTTTCATATTATATGTTCCCATTTTACCATTTCTAACCCAAAGTTAGGTCCCTCCGTCACTTCAAGTCCTTCTTTTTTTTTCTTTACCATATATCACTTGACTGTGTTCTTGTCCCTCTCAAGTTCATTCATTTAAGCTCCTTACCTCCATCACTGTTCTTGCCTCTACAAACTTGTCCTTATAACTGTAACTCGCGCCTTCCCAAAAGAGGCACTCCGGATCACCGGTCCGGAGCTGGATGGAGTGATGGAGTGGTTGATGCCTCGTTCTTGGACCCTCTCTTTGCTCTCTTCACTTAAACTACGTTTCTTCAGCTCTATAGATCTCTCTTGGTCCACCTTCTTAGCCTCTAATTCTTTCTGTTCTTCTCCTGTCTTTGCACTTTCATCCAAGGCCTGATCACTATCAGTGTCCTGAATAGGAGCTCCATGGATAGTTTCTCTAACTTTCCCTAACTGGCCTTCTTGCCCTGAGGCGTCTTCACATTCTTTCTGAGGGATCCCTTCATAAGCACAAGCCTCTTTTGATGGACTAGTTGAGGTATTTAATGCTTCTTTGTCCTTGGTTTCCAATGTTGAATCTTGGAGTTTGCTATTAATTGATAGACCATTTTCATTAACAGCTGATGACAAATGTAAACTGGAATCTTTGTTCTCTTGGTTAGAAGATCTCTCAACATTATGGACTGGTTCATTTGGCACAGATTCAGCGATCAGTAGTTCTTCTTCGTCTGGCCTGGATGATGTTTGGGTATTTGAATTCCCATCATTCTTTGTTATATCTGTGTCTGAAATACTAATGTCACATGCAATCTTATAGAAGAGTGAATGGTTCTCTTTCATTTTCTCTAAGCTTTCGCTGACTGTGGATGACATTTCATTGGAATCAGTCACATCATCAGTGCACGCTGGTTGGTTCTCGGTGTCTGATATCTCCTCACCGCAAAATGAGTCTATGACAGGGATCTGCAAAGGTATGAACCCTTGCCACTGGCTGGTGGAGAGGAACCACTTGGCTCTCAGATCGGTGGATGAAAAATCACTTTCATTATCATCAGTGGCAGGTTCCTCAAGCTTTTTCTCCTCTCCATCCTTGCAACTTGTAAATCCATGTGCTCCTTCTTTCTGGTAGACAGTCATAGATGAGATGTGATAGGGTGAAGCTGGACGTTTGATTTTAGTTTTGGCAACCCCTGTTCTTCCACTGTGATCTTTGTGCTGTGTTTTGTTCCCAAACCTCACTTGACTTTTAGACTTTTTCACATGCCCATCTTTTTCATCATCATCCTGAGATGTTTCGCTAGAAAGCTGAAGTTCTGCAGGACGTCTGATGATATCCCCACGGCTTCTATTGCCATGGTAAGATTCACGGTCTGAAAAGAGGAACGGAGCAGAATTTGTCAATAGGTTAGCGTGTAAAGTAGTGTGAAAGCAGCAGATACTTCTATTGCTATGGCAGATATTTTATAGCAAGTGGCCAGAGAAAGCTAGACAAAAGCACGACTAGGTCAAAAACCTCAAGTACTATGAAGGCCGTGCATTAAAAGCCTCATGAGGATGTAGCTGAATTTGATTTGATTTGTGCCTATTCATTTGAAAAGAGCAACAGCACCATCAACAACTGATGGGAAAACTCCAACACAACACCAATAGATAGACTTTCCTGAGCTTTTTTTTCTCCATATAATTACATACCTGATCTTATCCTTTGTTTTCTAGCTGTGTCAGGGGGTACCTGATGAACTTCCTTCCCCTCCCCCCTGATTGGCAGCAGACTGTGTGTAGTAACATTCTCTCTGGCTGCACTGATAGATAGATAGATAGATAGATAGATAGATAGATAGATAGATAGATAGATAGATAGATAGATAGATAGATAGATAGATAGATAGATAGATAGATCCAATTAGTGCAAACCTTCATATACCTATAACATATATGCATACATTTAAATAAATGGAAAAAACAATTCCCACCTTCTTATGACTCTCTCACGTATACGTTCCACACGTCGTAGTTTGGCCTCTCGTTGTTCAGCAGTCAGACAGAGGTCAGGGTCCATGTCAGGGGTCAGGAGGGCAGAAGGCCGTTCCTCCACCTGTTCAAACAGTTTCACATGAGAATGCAGTCTACACCACACTCTGCCCACCACGATGAGCTCACCCTACAGGATAACTACAGTTCTATAGCAATACCATTAATCGATTTTAATTCAGTATGATGTGTAGCAAATTATGTAAAGGACATGACATTTTAATACTTGATACTTTGATTATTATTTGTAATTTGATTAGAAGTCTTTATGAATATAATTTTTAACCGATCCTAGGCCTAACAAGGAGTTTAATTTGTCTGGTGTCTAACTGATTGTAACGACTTGTCCAGGATGTACCCCTACCTTACTGAAAATGGATGGATGGATAAGTAACATCACTATGTTGGAAATATATGTGTCTGTGTCAGTGAATTGCAGTTGGCAAACACAAGAAATATATGTTCATTTTCTGTTTAAACCCAAGTTGTTTCTCAATACTTTCCAACATTTTGGATTTTAATAAGGTCAGAAGAAAAAAAAAAGATTATATTTACATATATGTATTTAAACATGTAGCAGTAAAAAAGATTATATTTACATATATGTATTTAAACATGTAGCAGTAGCATCTGTTGGACCCTAAATGATGAGGAAGTAAGGCTAAATGAGGAAGTAATGGAGGCAGGAACGGTATTATCTTCCTGAATTTGCTGTGCTGTAATCATGTCTTTAATTTCTTTCTTACCCTGACGTCAAAGCTCGCACTTCCGTTTCCTGCTTGTTCTTGAACTTGATTCCTTGAAGTCTCTCTAGACTCTGCTCGGCTCCCATCTGATTGTGACTCCTTCTTGGAGGACCTCAGTACTCCCTGATGCAGCTGCTGCTTTGTCTTTTTAACAGGCTGATCCTGGTGCATCTCTGCAGAGGACCTCATTTGATCAGGACGCCTGGGTGGCTTGTTCAACATTTTTTTACTTTGCTCAGCCAATCTTTGCTGCATCTCAGGTTGGATCTGCTCAGGCAGTGGGTTGTCGAGCTCAGGCGGGGGATCCTCAACAGAAACCCGTCTGGCCACAAGAGAGGTTGGCAGTACAGCTGTAACAACCCGTGTCACCCTTAGAGGAAAGGGGGCCTGAAGAAATACCAAGTTTTAGATTAATAAATGTATATCTGTATATAATACAACATAGTGATTCAGTCAGTTGGAGTCTGATGGATGACTTGACAGACCTCCTCTCTTGTCTCTGAACCTTGACTCTGGGTTTGGGTGCCTGGAGTGGATAGGGGGGGTTTCTTTCTATTAGTCATCCTCTCCTGATTCCTCTTCATTCTCTCAATCTGCTCTTCTTCACTCATCTTCACTTTCTAGGAAAAATATCGGCTGTTTATAATATGAGTCATTTATGAACTCTGCACCTCAGCAGAACTCACAATTTGCATATCAAAAACACAGATAAATAAACAGATAGATGATTATTATGGCTGTGTGTTTGCGTGTGCTCTGTTGTGCAGAGGTACACACACACACACACACACACACACACACACACACACACATATACGTGTGTGTGTGTGGGTGTGTGTGTGAGCATGTGAGAAAAGGGGGGTTGGGTGGCAGAAGTGACAAGCCTGAGCTACTATACTGAGACATGAACCTCTGCCTCCCCCTGTCGCATATTACAGGTACTGCAACATGCCCTAATTGCAAGGATGATGAGAGAATGAAAGAATTGGGAGTTTGGCTGTGATTGCAATGAGGAAACATCAGCTTTTAGTGCTCCTATATTTGGAGCGTTTTGGATCACATTGCATATATCAGGATTATGAAGCAAACAGGAAATTATGACAAATCAAACCTTTGTTGATTGGTTCGTTGTATCTGGTGGGATCCACTTTGAACCAGATTGAGATTCTAAAAATGAAAATAGAGGGTTGAGAGAGGTGGGGTGGGAGGAGAGAGTGACAGGAAGAAAGAGAAATAAGAAATATGAGGGTGGATGACACAACAAAGCCACTGGCTATTGAAAAACTAACCTATTCAAGCTGTTTAATATTAGATGTGTCAGAAAATATGAATCTACAGGCCATTGTATTAATCGTTTCTCATGCATAGAGTATATCTGTGCCAACCAAATTCGTCTTTCTGTGCTTTCATGTTAAGGAGGTCAGGCTGGCTGTTTCCTCTTCTGTGTACTGGATCAACAGCGTGGCTGTAGATTCCCTGAAACATAAGCAGAGAAAAATAATAAAAGAAAACCCTCAAACTTGATAATGTTTGTCATTGTTAATATCTATATTTCACACCTCATATGGTGACTCTGCCCAGCCATGGCCCAGATCTCTGCTCTGGTGGCTTTCCTGTAGCTCCTGGGGTAACGGTGGGCGTACTGGTGGCTTTTGTTCTACATCCTGCAGGGACATGTTGAAAACTGTGAAGCTTACATTTCAGATTGATAAAGATTGATACTGCAGGTCCCAACATATTTTAGAGCAACTAGCCCAATAACAAGCTGCATTTAAGTCACTAATAACATGTGGATGAAGACACAAAATGGCACAGAGAAGAAGCTTGACATCATGACAAACTCCAAAGAGCAAAGGAGACGATTACATCACAAATAAATAACCTCAAATATCTAGTCAGCAGTTGAATTTAAACTTTGCCTTGTGTAGACAACAATCGCATGTTTGTTCATAAGCAGAGAGCAAACGTCAGGGGTCAATGACAGAGAGACAATGGTTAGGAGTCCTACCATTGGCAGTCCACTCTGCAGCCTCTCTGTGGGAGAGCCAGGGGATCCAGGATGTGGAGATGTCGGCTGGAACGCTGAGGGGGAGACAGAAAAGGTCACAGTGTTGACAGTGTTGGTCTATTGTCAGGTTTCATGTGCATAATCAGGATGAACCAGGCGACTTTGCACATTGGAGGCCTCAAATGGAAGCAAAACCATTTCAAAACCAAAATCTTTGTAATGTGACATCAACACACTCTTCAGACTTAAATTTCTCATTGCAGGTGAAGGTGATAAAAAGATTCAAACATTCTATGTCTGAGAGGTTTTTCTGCATTGGTGTTTTGTGCATTAGGCTGATAGGTTTGCTGTATTTTTATATATAATATTTGGTAGTTTGAATTCATTCACTTAACTGCATCCATCCATCCATCCATCCATCCATCCATCCATTTTTTAAAATATATAGAACCATGCAGAATTATGGTGATTAGCTATTTCTTCTTTTTTTAATCAACACATAAGTTGTTTTTATTACATTGTAAAACTCTGCTTTTGTTTAGTTATATTGTCACAGTATTAACTTCTACAAACTCTAATCATTACAGTGATGGAGAGCTGATGCTTACTGTGGTGCCTCTGTAGTCCCAACAGGAAGCGGAAATGATCCCTGTTGACCTTTAGTCCTGCCAGGATGTCCTCCATCATCCACAGCTCTCTCTGGGCCTGAGACTGCTCCTGATAAACAGAAAACACAAGGACTCATAAATTTTCTTCAGGCATGAGCCTTAATGATTTGTATAATGACACGTGTGACTTTAAGTTCAGTGGCTCATCGTTTGACCTCAAGAACAACAGTTCTTTGCAACAGCTGCAGTATACATATGTGCACCAAGCTGTCTATACTGATGAAAAAGTATCCAGTTTGAAGTGTACAAATACCTGTGGCACTCCGAAGTTACAGATGTGCTGAAGGTGTGAACGGATAACGGACAGTTCACTCTCCATTCTTTCATACTGACTCCACACCCGGTCCATTTCCTGAATAAAGACATTAAAAGATTTGAAAGATCCATAATTAATATAAAAACTACTAACTAAAACGACTAGTGTGGTGCCATTGTTAGTCTCATTCAGGTTCACTGCCCTCTGGCTCATTACACACCAATGATACATCACACATTCTGGCCCGGATTGTGACCAGCTCCTCCTGGAGCAAAGCCTTCTGGGTCAGTGCCTCTTCCTGGGCTCTCGGCCCCTGGTTTTTCCACTCCTCCAGCTGCAGTCTGGAAACTTCTAATGCACAATGGACGCTGTCCTGCAACAGAGAAAAATATTTGTATTATTTTTAATTGACAATATACTGTTTGGTATTGATATTGAAAATATTGCACCATCAGTTTACACAAAGCATTAGTTTTCATGGTCACGACTTATCTAAATAGTCTTAAATGTGTACTCTTATGGAGTAGTTACTAACCTTATCCATTTGTAGTTGGGCCAGTTCTAGAGACAGAGACTGCAGCAGTTTGTCACACCCACATAACCTTGTCAACACAGCCTGAAGAGAGGAAATCAAAATTGAACCAGTGTCTCTAATGAGATTTAGTTTAAAAGTTATCAGTCTGACAGTTAAGAGCCACATGGCAATATAGAAATACTTACATCAGCATCACTTTCAAGAGGTCTGATTGGTGGGGTCTCTCTCGGTTCAGACTTCGGGGTCTGAAATACATCAAGATTATCATTTAATTAACAGTACTTTTTAAGAAAAGTGTTTTTATATTTCTTCTTCCTGTTCACCAGATTTGAACAAAAGGTGGTTTTGATCTTTTTTTTTATGTTGTGCTCACTGCAGTTAATACATATTTAGGGTATTTGGGTGTAGGTTAATGACTGATTTAATGCTTCAGTGTTAATAGCCTGAATGTTAAGGCTGTTGTCTTTAAATCAAGCAGATCAAAGCATAAGCTTCACAAGAGACAAACAGAAGCCACAGCCTTTAATTGTTAGTTTGGACATAAAATCACAAAAAAAACTTCATGTAAGTCATTTCATGCGGCATAATCACGGCAGAACCCATCATAATTGAAGAAAACACACAGATATAACACAGTTAAACACAATAAAAAATAATAAGCACAATATGACATCATTTATTAATCACACAATAAGCATTAGTGACAATATGGTACAGGGACATGGACATAAAACAAGTGACATACATGTAACAGCGCAGGACAATGGTAATATTTTTTACACCGTTTGTCATAAAAATTAGTCACCTTGTTAAAATGTCAAAGACAACACCACGACACAAACAACAGTTTTGAGAACACATATACAAACAACACAACACAACAGTTTTAAAGTTGTACCACAGTGGACACAGTAACAACACAGAGCGCAGCGGGGCTGGCTGTACCATAGCTGGCGGTAGCACACAAACAGATAAATTGCTGCGGTGATGGTGATGATGGTGGTGGTGGTGGTGGTGTGGTGGGTGTGGCGCATGTGCGGCTCTCGATGATGGGGGCAAAGGGGGCAGTAAGTCTGCATGCCCCCCTGTAGAGTAGCTCTGAAGGAAGAGACAGCATGTATATGTAAACAGCAGATAACATATTACATTATACAAAACACACTGTGCTGTTGTACCAGCTAATATTCATCTTTATTAGTAACTTTAAGTTCAAGTTGCTTTTACTCAGTAACAATCGGATATTATTACTTTAATCAAGAAGTGTGATGTGCTGCACATGTCTGGAGGTTTGCTGTAAATGTGTTATATATACTATAATCACCTTTCCTAAAGGTCTCCTTCCACTCACATGATGGACAGAACCATATGTAGGTGTAGGCTGTAAACAATGAAAGAGAGAAGTTGTAAGTAACGTAAATGTTTGATGATACAAAAATTATATTAAAACAGCACGCCAGTGATTAAGTACTGAACTTTCATAAAGTGCAGGGGCACTCACAAGAGACATTAAAAAAAAAAAAAATCAGAATGTAAACAGCAGACATGTCCTGACTTTCAAATTAGAGTAACAACATATTGAGTAATGCTGTTTTTATGTCTGTGTACCATTAAACATCCAAACATCATAAAAATAAATACTTTTGTAATTTTATTATTAAAACGAACTGGATCTTTCATTCAAGTACTTGATCTTTAATATGAACAGGATGTTATTCAGGACTGATTTCCTTAAAGTGTAATAATGATCCAATTACAAGATTAAGATATTAGCTTTTGTGCTCCGTGGTAAACTCTGGTGTGTATTTTATGATCACAAAAACCAAACCAAAGTCCTGACCTTGCTTAAGTTTTGCCATCTTTCCGTGACTGGAGTGGTAGGAGTAGATTTGAACTCCAGGTTAGGTGAGGCAGGTGCGTAGTACAGCGTCTGTGGCATTATGACCGAGTCATCGTGTGGTCGAATGTCAACCCTTCCCACCGGTGTGTGAGGTCGTGAACCCAGCTGACCTCTTGAGGTCAAAGAGCCTGTTCCCATCATTTCTGCTTGGGTGTGTGGTGTGTGTTCAGGAAGAGAATCTTCTTCTTGGTTTGGGCCATAAACTCTTCTCCTGCTAAATTCAGGAGGGCTGGGTGTTCTGTTTGAAGAGAAAACAGAAAAGAATGCCAAAGCCGGGACCTTTCTCAGATGATTTTTTCCCCCTTAAGTAAACCACTGTGATTTAAATATGTAAATATTTAATATGCCATTCACACACAGAGATGATTTGACAACCTGCTGTTTCTCTGACGCACACTCTGCCTTCCCCTTTGCTCTGAGTGCGACATCCCCATCCTCCCACCGGTGAGCTGACACGGTTCACTCAGAGCCCTGCTGACGTGCCTGTGCTTTTGGGAGGGACCCTCTCCATCAGAGGGGGCTTTAGGGAATTCCACGGATTCACTGCTGCCGCCTATCTGTGTGAAATCCTGATAACTTGAGCAGCGCCTGAAGGTATCAGAGATTCAGCAAAAGGAAGAAAAAAAAGTCTCACAGAATGCAATCATAAAAAAATGTTTGATCCTCAATATTTGAATAGTGCTGTACCTGTTCAGGGAGCTGTCTGGCTCCATTGAGGCAGACTGACTGAGAGCTCGGACCCAACCCAACATATCCTCCTGAGTGTCAGCACTGAAGAAATAAGAGCGCATTCCCTGGTGCACCACCTAGTTTTTCAGAGATTATTCACAATGTTATAGCTCCCCTATGAAGGATCAGTAATCCTTGATTTGCTTTCAAGTGTACTTTGGCTCAAGAGAGTCATGTTTTTGGTGATGTACAGAAGGTTGAGCTGAAGTTAATTAAATAAACCACTGGGCAGGAAGTATTTAGATCATTTACTTAAATAAAAGCATGTAAGCATGATGAGGGAAATGTACTTCAAGGATTAAAAGCAAATGTCCCCTGTGACTGTTATAATATTATAAATTCTATCATTTGTATTACTCACGCAAGTTGAGGTGCAGCTAATTTTTGTATAGCACTCCAACTAATGCTTATTTTCTCCATTAATCGATCACATTTAAGCAATCACAATAATTGTTTTGTCCAAACAACAGTCCTTACCTCAAAATTATTACAAATAAATTGGAATTATTTAAAGAAAATTAAAAGGAAAAAAAGCAAATCCTCACATTTGTGAAGCTGAAACCGCAGCCATTTCTTGCATGAAAAAATACTTTTTCTCGTTTGTTTTAGCTCAAGTTGAACATTTATATATAAACTTATGTTTTGTGTAAACATCTTTGTAAGTATAAAAGTATAAAATACAATATTCCCCTGAAATATGATGGAATATAAGTATAAAGTTGCATGACAAGAAAATACTAATGTCCAGTTACCTCAGATTTGGACTTAAGTACAATACTTCTACTAGTAAATGTACTTAATTACATTTCATCACTGGAATAAACTGAGTGACAACAATACTGAAAACCAATTAAAATAATTTATCAAGTGCTCTAATTTGGCTTGATTGGAGCCTTTGATGTGTTCAGTGGACAACAACTAATATATAGCGTCACACCTCATTTACTATACCCCAGAATTTTAGATAATTTGACATTTCAAAAAACTTTTATCACTATTAGGGTTCCTCTTGATTGAGCATGCCAAAATAAAAATACCTTGAAGGTGAACTTCCTGTTCTTGCATTCCCGTGGTGTGCAAAACAGGATTTTGTAGCTTGGAAGAGGAATGCTGCCCAGCACAGATTCTTCTCTACTGTCTGGTGAGGTACAGAAAAGATGTGAACAAAAGAACAGATGCATTGTTGTACCATCAGAGCACATGGAAGACAAAGCGCTGGGCTACAAGCTGTGTACCTTTATAGTAAAACAGACAGTAGTTGGAGAGGACAAACCACCTTCTCTTCCATAGCTTCAAACCAGAGCTATCCTGCAGGAGGAAGATTAATTAGGAGCTGCTCTTTGCTTTACACAATCACTCTTCTGCAATTAATGTTAAGTAGTAATTTGGAAAATCACTTTTTTGTTGAGCCATCCTCTGATGACCACAGAACAGTTGGGGTCTCTCTTGGCAGCCTGACATCTTTTCCCAAATGCTTGCACCTTTCCATCACTTTCCTGTTACCCAAAGAGGGAATAATACATTAGTATGCATTAACAATGTCGCAATAAGCTGCACATAATGACAAGATAAAAAAAAAATGTAAACACAAACCTTCATGACAGGAAAGTAGGAAATGGTGGCCACACTGGATGCTTGACTTACTCTGTCCTGGTCATCCATTCTGCAGTGGAAACAGAATAATAAATTAGAGTTTAAAACACCTACGTAGATGGATTCCTGCAGAGAATCACAGTCATAAACTTAGCGTGTTGGAAAAGTCAGGGCTGGACACAAATGTCACGTCCGAAATGTCATATCTGGATCACGAGTTTGCACCCAAATAAGGCCTACTCCTAATGTTCAGACATACAGGTGTGTTTGAGAACAAGAAAGCATTGCTTCAAGGTCATAATTATTTATACCTAGACACACACACAAGTACAAATACTAATAACAAAATAAAGAGATCCACAACTACCACAACCTCTGAACAACACCTCCCTATGTTGAAAGTTTGCGTACACATTTCAATGAACTAGTTGCAACTAGTTGTTCTGAGTGAAGCTAAGACATGAGGCCTTACCAATACAATCTGAACCAGAGTGTCTCTCTCTGTAGAAGCAGTCAGTCACTCCCATGAACAGCACCCTGTAACCTCCGAGCACACATATGCCACATTCCCATATAGTTGAGATTTTTTCCTAGTCAACTGTTCATCCTCTCGGAGACTTGGTGTTGTGATCTCCTACTTCCAGTGAAACTCTCCCACAATTCTATTCTGAGCCATAACAGGCCGGTGTGCATCCCCACCATGAAACTGACAGGTGACAGCTGCGTCGCCGTGGTAGCAGGGAGGGGCCCGGGACAGTGTGAAAACCAATCTGGCAGCAGGGAAGGGCTGGTATGAGAGGCCGAGAGGGATTTGGAATGTGTCCCAAACTGCAGAACTGCAGCGTGGACGGTCGAGGACAGAAAAAACAAGATAAAAGAGTGTGGAGCAGTGGAAGTAAAGTGGCATGTCGAAGACAAATGTGTAGGGAGGGGTGTGGTTTACTGTGTCACTGGTTTGTGTTTTCACGCTGTCACTTCAGGCACATGACTACAAGGTTTTATCAGCATATTTAGCTCAGTGTATCAGGTCACATGGTGGCATGTGTGGTGCACCTGCACCTACTGTGCAACCCAGTACCCATTTGTTATATAAAACTCTATTACTCTAAAACTTTATTATGGCATAATGTATTTATGGAAATATGTACTTACACTTTTATCATTTAACTTTTTATTGCACTCAATTATTATAGATAGACAACAGACTTTAGATGTGCAGTACATATACTACATACATATACATTTTAAATTTTTATGTCTCAGATTAATAATTATAGTACTATATATAACACAATTTTCTTTATGAATTACAGCAAACATCTATTTATTTCATTTCTACTTTATTCTGAAATACTTTATGTGTTTATGTATTTAGAAACTACACATTCTTCTATGTATCTATGTATGTACCATTTCTTAAATTTTAAGTTTCTTTACATATTGCTGCTATATACAGTATACATACAGTATATCCCCCTATATTTCTGCTAAAATATTTTGTTTGTATATGTACTGTGTACACTGTGTTTATGTATTTATTGATGTATGTAAATATGTATATATGTCTTGTTTAATGATGTAACTACTTCATTTACAGATGATTTTCAGCTACACAGCTGCTGCTCTGCCTCTGCAAAGCTTGTGTATTTCACAGCTTGTATTTCACAACACCTTACAACTGTGCATATATTGTTGACCGTCGTGAAACAGCAATACAGATCAACTTAAAGATGAAATTACATGAGAAACGTCTCACGCTGAGCATCCACAAGCACTCGTGGGTGACCCATTGGTTTGACATGGTTTGGTTGCCCACAGTCCACGTCAGTATCAACCACAATCCTCTACAAGTAAGACACAGAGTAAACGAGAAAGAAAACAATCAAGTCTTTGTAGGAAATGAGAGCAGAAACTAACAACCTCCTAGCCGCTGGGGGTTACGTGGGTGTTGTGAAATATTTGGAAAATCTCCTTCTTGATCAGCAGGGGTCACTTGCTCGGGGAGGAGGAGACGACTTAAAATGCTAAAGAGGGATGGAGGGGAGGACAAATGGTGGGTCTGTGTACCACACAGAGTGTGCTTTGTGGTGCCCAAGGACTCTGGAGCATCATGTGAAGTTGGACACAGAGCATGTTGAATACACTGGCCTTGAAAATATCATTCTTCTCCATCAGAAAAAAACATTTGCATGTCTCCTACATTCACTTGTCTTTGAATGTTAACAAAATCATCTCTATACGTTTGACCTTGATAAGTAAAGTAGTGACGTAAGGCACTGCCACAACTGCTTATCTGACTGCCTGAGAAGATTGTCTGATGAGGATACTGGATTATTGTACACATCTTATTTCATATGGCTTTAGACAGTGAAGTTGGACTATAGAAGGCATGAGCAGTAGCTGAGTAAATACAGCTGCGATATCACAGCTTGGCAAAGCTGAGAAAAGTCCCCCAGCGGGCCTGTTATAGTTCAGCAACAGATAACACATCACATCATTTAAAACAAACTGGTAACTTTACTTTTCTAGATTAATGGAAATACAGGATTAATAAAGAATATCTTTTTTTAAGATATTGATCAGAATGACATGAGACATAAATCATAATAAATGCCATGTTGCTGTACCTGACTAATTGTGCCCGCCTGTTGGCTGCTTCAAGCTCCATCACTTGGCACGTTTCCTCACAGCATCTCCTCAGGCTTGGCTGCCCTCTTTCTGGCTACCACAAGCTCCTGTTGCCCAAACG
Source organism: Larimichthys crocea (assembly GCF_000972845.2). Lineage (NCBI taxonomy): Eukaryota > Metazoa > Chordata > Actinopteri > Sciaenidae > Larimichthys > Larimichthys crocea. Next base: position 8,587,999 of record NC_040026.1, read on the forward strand.
CTCTCCTGCTATACTCCTCTTCTCTCCTTGTACGTGTGAATCTCCCTCTCTGTTTCTCACTCCGTTCCTCCGTCCTGACTTGCAGCAGTGGTGTTTGCCCAGTGATCTACCTACGCTGGCTGTTAACACTCTGCTTTTCTGTCCGCTAACAGTGCACTCTCTGTGAGCCCCTTCTTTCTTCCTCCCCCCTTCTTCTCCTTCTTCTCCTTCTTCTTCTTCTTCCTCGGTGTCCCTCCCTCTCACCCTGCCCTTGACAGCCTCTCTGTCTTTTGCTGAGTGTGGGTTTGTGACTTTACAAAAAACAGCTGTTCTCTCATTCTTCTTCTCTGCCCTTTGCATTATTTGAATTTCATTTCCCAGCTATTTAGATCGAGCTTTATGACGATTACAGATTTGGATGCCACCCTTGATAAAGGCCGAACCATTCAGAGTATGAAGGGTTCAATCTCCCATCTGTGTACAAAGATTACGGCTATGCTGCACTTGCTGTAAACTATAAACAGAACTCATAAAACAATCAATCCAAGTCTCTTAAATTATATTCTAAAGCTACGGGAAGATTGGATTAAAATAGAAATTAATAAATTATACACTAAATAATCTTTACAAACCTACAGTTTTTTGTAAATTACACACATAAATTTATGACACACACATTTAGATATGAGTCATAATCCCATTGTTATATAATCATAGTCAGTCTAGACTTCCACAATTAGACAAAGGCATTCTCCCAGAGGGTGGTCTCTTACTTAGGTTTTCTCCTGCGCTGAGTCAGCGTCTAGTGTTGCTCCTCTTCAAATTATTCTCAAGATAGAAACTGAAGTACCTCTAATACACTCGACTCGACGCAGTACAACGAGAGACACGGTGCTTCACTAATCCAGCAGTAAGAAAGCAGGTGTACAGTACTTTGAGGTGAGAAGAGCGGGAGCATTTCTAGTCATGAATAATATCAAAAACCCAGACAGAAAGAAAAGCACTCAAAGGAAAAGTGCAGGCTGATATTCAGCAGCAGGCCACGATAGATGCCTCAGGAGAGCTGACATTATTGGTGTACAAGAGGAAGCTATCAAAGGCATTTTAAGAGCTTGATAAGAACAAGGAGATAGGAGAAAAGTCAAGTCTAAAATTACTCTCACAGGAAAGCAGCCTGAAGGCCTGACTGGGATGGTGGCACTATATTTAAAGCTATGAATGAAGTAAGTAAGCAAAAGTACGGCAAAAAAAAAAACTGTCAAACCATTGTTCAGCACTCAAATAGTAATCATGCCATCTTATAATTAGTATCTCACATGTCCAGGCCATTTGGCTTTGACCAGAAAGGTCGTGACCTCAGATGCCCAGGATGCCCCAGATGTCCAGTTCTCGCAGGGGACGGATGAGTCTGCCTCCAGATATTTACGACCCCTCCCTTTTAGCATACTACACAATCAGCCTTGTTGAGTGACAGCTGCGTAGCTACTTATCATCTACTGTTACACAGTCAACAACCTGTGGGGCGTTCAGGGGCAGTGGTTTGAAGGCTTATGGGAAATGTGGTTCTTGACAAAAGATGGTTAGGTTGGTATAGAGCACAATAAGAGTCCACATGAACCTGTAATATATGGAGCCTCTAAAGTGTAATGAACTGTGGAAATATTTCAATACACTGTTAAAAATCCAACCAATTTTAATCCTGATAAAATGTTACTTTTCTCCTTTTCTCTGTGGAATATCTTTACAATTGTAACAGCGTAGAGGTAACTGCAGTTAACAGTGTCTCCTCACGTTAGCTGGCTAGTTAAGTTTTGAATTATTTTGATATCTATATGACAAATGGGTCAATATAAGCTCAAATGTAATGTGTGTCATGTGTTATAGAAAGTCATAATATCTATAATATTAAGTTTTTACATCATGAATTTTAGGATTCATCAGTACTGGAAATTGATCTGTGAAGCTGATCTGTCTACATCCAGTAAGACAATTTAAAAGTTCTCATTTTTATTTCATTGTGTTCCAAATGTAATGCCCATTACCTACAGAACCAGTAAAAATCATCTCAGCCTACAGACGGGTCCATGCAATGTGAAACGTCTTTTGTCTTGGTGTGTACAAACAATAATAATCCAGCAGATGGAGCCATTTAATTTTGTTCATTACATGAAGCTTCTTCTGACAGTCTGACAAAAATGATTCAAATCAAATCTAATCTAATCTGGCTAAAATACACAGAAAAGCTTTAGGATGCAATATGACAACTGTGTTATGTTATGTTTTGTTATGGTAGAATGTATATACAGAAGCCAGTGTCAACATGTCTGACTTGTAATGAATCACTTTTGACAGCAGGTTATGCTGTAGTCTTCAGTAATGAAGCACACGACTGACTAAACACAACTCAGAAATATAAATTTGGAGAAGTATTTAGATCCTTTATTTATGGAACACAAAGCCATATCTCAATCTAAAAATATTCCATTACAAGTCCTGTCAAATAATAAAAATATGGCTTCTATAACATATCATATTTATAGGTATTAATGATGCATTGGTTTTTAGTTTTAATATTTTTGGTCAATGGTAAGCTCATTTTGATTACTTTATATATTGCTGGGTAGATTACTCTGTAACATATGTTTATATTGTATAAAGTAAGCTCATTACAGGTTTTGTATGGTTGTTGGTGTAATCTGCAAAGTACAGTAACACAGTTAAGTGTGTGTAACTGATACTGAATATGAAGCATAAGCAAAAATAAAAAAATAAAAATAAAACAATATTGTATAAGCACCTCAAGTGTACAGTGTAATTTCTTTTAGTACAATACTAATAGTAAACTACTTACCCCCAACACCTGCAAATTTGATCATAGATATACAGAAACAATAAACAATAAACCAGTCACATGTAATCATTTTTTAATATAGTCTTCTTGGATTAAAACCACAATTCACAATCCAAAATAAACAAAACAATCACACAGTCTAAAACACTACAATACTTTACTAAACAATACTGGAGCCTGTTTTTCATTTTAATCTAATTTTAATTTTAATACAATTACTAGCACCAGACACAGATTGAATCTGTGGTTACATATTTAAGGGTTTGCTGTGTAACATTTTGTCTGGTTGAGTTCTAGTAGCACCTACATGCATATGAAAGCTGGTAAAAATCCAATCAAGTCATTCATTGATCACATTGATCTTATTTGGTCAGCTTCCAGCATAAATGTGGTTGTCTCCATTCAATACAACCAGTTTTAATCTATGCTCGTGGTGTCAAAAAACAAAAAAATCTCAACAGTAAACCATAAACAGACTATGTAAATATCCTAATGTTGATCCTACGATAACAACACATCCTTTAATATGTGCATGACTGACAGTGAACACGGACAAGGTTAATGTGTACTGTATGTTTTTATGTGAATGTGTGTGTTCTTTATATACAAATACAGGCAGGAAAAACGAGAAAGTGTAACTGATGCTCCCACCAGGCCATGTTAGACTGTAGTCAGTTTCAAAGCAGCCAGTAGCTACATGACAGTAAATCTGCTGGGACCAATAGTGTTGGAAATAAATTAGACGGCGGGCGTATCATTGATAGGGCACGTTTGACCACAAGGGAATGATACTGATCGGAGTGCACTGAGATGATGTAGTTGTAATTTAGAACCAGCTACCGAACACAACTCATCAAGCTGCTTACAAGAAGGACGGACAATGACCGAGGATGATGGGGAAAAAAAATGCTTTTTATGTTTTATTTTGTTAATAAAATAAACATGTGACACTTTATCTCTATCGTAGTTAGATGTGTATTAGAAAAGACCAGAAATAACTTTAACTTTTACAAACTTCTTTTACCGGATCTGTTGTAAAACATTTAAAATTTCATTTGAAGTTTTTATTCACTTACATTTGTGCAAAGCGATGCACAGAGCAACATGAAATGTGGGACACTATCCCCTCCAACCTATATGTCATGCTATATGAGTCACCAATATAGCTTCTACCACACCGCTCATGACATGAGCTTAGAGTTACCACTGACATGCCTCGCATATGCTTATCCAGATACAAACATGCAGGCCGCTGGCACTCTGGGTGTGATTATTCTTGGATCATGGTCTCCGGTTGTGTTTTCTTTGGACCACGATAGATGTGTGTACCTGTCATATAGGTTTAGCTGTCGAGTTTACTGACTATAAATTCACACTCCTGCTTTTCTCAGGAACCACTTCACATATAGAGGCGCTTTAAGAGTTATATATACATCCAGTTATGTAACTACACTGAATTGAAATATGAAAGCGAGACTTTTTTTTTATTCCAAGGCAATCCATTCACCTGACATATTGAGAAAGCAGCATGATTAATGCAAGTGTGTTTTGGGCAGGCCTCCCTACAATGTTCAGGAGCATTTCCTTTGTAAATTTTAGTAATCTTTCATCCATATATAAATAAAGTTGTGGGGCATATCTCAACAAACTGATTTGCATCACCACATATCACATTATTTTACACAAAAAGACAATTTTACATTTGATGTATGTAAGTATTATTTTTATTTTAAACCTGTAGGCATGTATGACCAGGGGGAAATTATGGAGTGAAAATTGCATGAATATAAGTGTGCTGATTCTGTTGTGCTGACCTCTTCGTCACTTATCATTGTTAATGATCGTTACAAATCTGGGATTTTTGGGGGGGTGAACTTTTCCCACTGACTTGGAAAGACATACTCATACTATACACATACTAATAGTTGCAAGTTTGAGCTTTTAATGATAAATAACAAATGTGCATTACAAGCTTAAAAATAAATTAGAATGATATGTATACATATATTATTTTATTAAACTTGCAATAACTTTTTGGCCACCTGGGGACAGCAGAAACAAGTTCTGAACAAAATACATATTATTACATTTTACGTTGATATGAAGGAAATCTTCAGCAATCAGTTGCTTATTTACACACTGAGCAGTTATGAAACATTATAATTAATCTGGAGTCTTGTTTCCAATCCAAGCAACTCCTGGGTGAAACATCTAGCTCTTTAGCAGTTAAATGCTCCACTATGTTATCAAACTAGTTGCTAACTCTGTCTGTTTGTCAGTTGGTGCTGAACTGCTTGTGTGCGCTTTCCCTTAAAACAGCTCAAATGAACTGCTGTGGACGATTCATCGCTGTGAGAGAAACAAGAGTGAACCAAATTAATAAAGTTGTGGCCGTAGAGCTAAATAATCAGTGAAAGCTCACTCCAAAGCTCTGTAAATCCGAGAGAAGCCAAAGATTCAGGTGATAATTTTATGTCGGTCAATCCATTTCACATTGTCACATTGTATACACAGTCATTTGATACATGTTATTAAACAATATTAATTATAGCCACTTGTGTCTTCATAGATGTTTCCCTACAGTTGTCTCAGCGTCAGATGACCTTCACTGTACAGTATGTAAGAGAAATGACTGCAGTTAATAGTGTATGAAATAGCAGCAGCATGAACTGCGTGCACAGTCGCTCACTGGGATTCTTCTCGCCGCTTGTTAAATAAACTTGCGTGATGCAATGCATTTGTCACTGTTACCACTTTTAGTTACCATAAAGTTTATGCTTTAGGTGTGAAGGTGGCAGAGGTTGAGGCCCACCTGTCAGAGTGGGAAAGTGATCTTCATGCGGGAGCCTCTCACATATCAAAGTGTTCCCCTTTAACTCGGAGGGGAGCAATTCTCACTCTTTCTTTACTCAGCAAATCCTGGAGGGGATCGATTCTGTGAGCACTTGTGTACACACATCTTAGGAACATACAGTCTTTAAGTCCCATTAGACAGAAAAATGAGAAGCCGTAAATTAGGTCGTGTTAATTAAATTTTAAATGGTTATCTGTAGAAAATGTGCTGCTTTGTTTTTGTTGCTTTTATCTTCATAACAAAGTCAATGTCAACGTGAGAAGGGAAATACTATTTTTGATATTTTGAAGAAATTGCATAAAACATTTGTTTATAGTAATACATTCTTTATTTCAGATTCTTCAGAAGTCACAAGACACAACATTCATAAATATCATAATCCTCCAAAAAATATCCAGTGTTATGCGATAGAGGTGGGCATACATTATATAATAAAAGAGTATCAGATGAAAAAAAGCACACAAAAATGGAAAAGAATATTTCTCAAAAAGCTTTGACAAGTCTAACACACATTTTTCACAACTTAACAAACAGAATAGAACTAATTGTTTACTTAACTGCAATTAAAAACAATTAGAAGTATTAGATGATAACTGTGGGAATATAACTTGAGTGTTAAAAACGTGACTGTAGCATCATCAACACAGATTTAATCCGTTTTAGCGTTAGCGATTCATTCTGATTTCTTCAGTATTGTGCATGAGGATTGAATTCCCATCCAGAAACCTGGAAGAATCTTTTTCTCAATAGTAGTCTCAACTTTATGCAACAGCTTAACCTCCCTCTCTGCCCCCTCACCACTAACAGCATAAAAGCTTATAATCCCTGCAGGCTGGTCAATGTAAACACCAATTGTAGAGCAATACGGGATGTCGTTCAGGTCTTTGTTGATACCGTTGAACCAGATCTGGTAACACGTTCCTGACCAACACAGACCCCAGGATTCCTCATTTTCTCCAAGGCCACTCGGACCAGAATGTGCCCTCCGTCCTGCTCCTTCATAGGCAGCTCCAATTACAACCCACCCAGAGAACTCCACCTCCCAGTAAGCCCGCATGTTCCAAATGGCCTCTTTGCAGACAACCTTTGAAGAAACGAAAAAAAGTAAAAGGTGAAATGATTTCTTTCTTTTCCAGATGTATGCCTGTATATGTATTTGTGTTATATTCTTACCTGTGGAGAGTACTCATATCTCTCTGGTCTGTCTAGGACAGGACAAACCTCCTTAGTTCTACGACACACCTTAGACCCACTGTCAGAAATCCACAGCATCTTGTTGGCTGTCTTATCATCTAAAGACAAGTTCATCCAGTCTGTAGGAGAGAATCAATGGTGGTACTTTTAATAAATCCTTGAAAATATTGCTGAACATTGAATAGTTTGAGAAAAAAAAATCCTCCTTTTACACTTTATGAACTCAGCTCTGCTTGTTGGCTCTGGGATATTCGGCACATATACGGAAACATTTTCTGTAGGGAGGAGAAGGAGGGGAATTAAAACTCATGTTCATTATATAAACAATATAAATAAAGGCTAACGCATGCGCTGAGTCCATTTACCTGCATTTGTCTTCTCATTTTTGTTCGATTTAACTTTATTCCCTAAAAAGGTTGAGATCAAAGGTTAAGCTGCAAGTATGTGAGACAAACACATGATGCAACCCTTTAACAAGCCTGACATGAAACACTACACTGATTTCAACATGGTGTTTTTCAAAGAATATAGAATCTAATTTATAACATAAGCTTTCAAAGCCAATTGTGAGAGAGACTAAAGTGACAGGACAATCTGGCATGTCTATTTTTATAATCGTATTATGTCGTGCATTTTTGTGCAACATTATGCATTTTTGACATTTGACAATAGAGTCTTATTCTGAAAAGCTTGCACCATCATTTTCCAGTCATTATCAACTCAATGGGTGAAGGTATAATCATTCTTATTCTTCCTGTACTAATATTGAAACAATCAAAAACATGTATCTCATGTACTTTAACTGAAGGTGTAAAATTATGTAAAACTTTCTATGTATGGGTGTTTTGACACATCTCATTATGGTACAACACCCAACATGCTTATTTGCTTATTTTTATGCTGAGCTAACAAAAAATTACAGAACTTGACAAAACAGCCAATCTAAGTAAGAGCAGGCAGAGGCAATGGTGCTAAATGAGAGAAGATCTGCATCAACCTCTATGTATAAGCTTTTTTTATGAAGTCTAGCCAGGCAGACAAACAGAGGAGCTTGCTTGTATAAAGCACTTAGCTGGGGCACACAGCTGTCAGCATTCATCTCAGCAGATATTTAAAAAATTAGCAAATTTAAGAGAATGCTTAAACATAACATGTTTATTACACAGCAAAAACCTGTACCTTGTTTGTTGGTCTCTGAGAGAATAACTGTTGAATCGGCTCTACTTGGCATCTTGAGGCTGTGTGATAATAATCCACGTTCAGAGGATTCAACACGCTGTCATTTATCCAAGGTAAAGATACAAAGTCGTCTTCCACTTGACTTTTATACCCCGAGTGAAGATTTGCAGAGGTACTTATGGAGTGTCTGAAAGAGGTGTTGAGGTCAGTGGAACAGGTTCTCGGCAGGGGGTCAAGAGGGTGTCTGCACTTGACTCTGACATATGGATATGAGAGTGTCTAGCATAGGCATTTGACACTCCTGAAACTTTAGTAGTGTGTTCAGAAAAGCATGAAGATGGTTCCAAACATGAATGAAACTTTGAAACTGGATTTGTCAATTTTGTCAACATAACTGGTGCAGGTATAAGTGAGCAGGACCACATAAACTGAGACACCTCAGTCAAACTGGACAAAAGATGTTAAACTATTTGAGATGATGATGCTATGGCTTGGATAACCATCTATTTTCAATACCCACTAAGACTCTAACATAACTTAGTTACCAAGTCAGAAAGAATGCCAGTACTAGTAAAGTGTTCATTTATTGGAGCATTTCTTGCTGCAGGAGAGTTTCCTTCAACTTACAAAAATGTATCATAATTCATTGTCATACGCCTTTAAGTTGTCATAATACAGTAGTGGGTTTCTTCTAAACAATAGGCGCCAGTTAGACATCTAAGGGACTTCCATATAGCTGACCTGACACATCAGCTCATCCAATCTAGCTGATCCAGTACAACCCCCCTTAACACATCCAGTAAACGACAGGTTCCTGTCCTCATGTTTTGCTGTTGTCAACGGCACCATGTATTTATAAAGAAACGTATCAAGTGAATTCATTCAGCACTTTTTGCATATTCCTGCTGTCATGCGAATATTTGGATGAACAAACCAAGACAAAAATGTGTCTTACTCAATTTTTTTATATTTATTAACATTCATGCCAAACTAGGTAACCCTATACATTCTTAGCAAACAATAACAAAGGAGGAATATAAATATATATAAAGATATTGGTATAAACCTTGGTGGTCCGGTGGTTTCAGGAAAGTCCAAAGCAATGGAAGGTCAATCCCAACTGAACCCCAACATGATTGCACTTTATTCCCTTTACTGAAATATACTCACTTAGGTACAGTATCTGTGCCACAGATATATTGAATATAAGGAATATATTTCATGTGCGCTGTTTTAATTATGATGTAATGTGCATAGGATTTATGCAAGTTTATGTTGTGGTAAATGTTCCAATGATATGGAGGAAAAATGTGACTGTGTTGGTGTTGTCCAGTCATTTTGTATTGAAGCTGCCATAACAGCAGCTTTATTACAAAAGGAGGAGATAGTTTTGCTCCTCTCTCAGGCAGTTCAGCTCATGACTGACTTGATAATATAATTTTGAGTCAGTCTTTTATTCCTCCTTCTTCAAAATCAAACAATGTGACTGTAGCCCCACCCAGAAACCTGGCATAACCTTTTCTGTAAAGGAGGTCTTAACCTGGTGCAAAAGTATGACCTCCTTCCCCCCTGTGCTCTCCTCTCCCTCCTTCACCTCCTGCACAGCGTAGTAATTAAGGATACCAGCAGGCTGGTCAAGGTATACTCCAAGTGTGGAGAACTTAGGAATCCCCGTGATCTCTGTATTCTGGCTTTCGTGCCAGGCATTATAGCTGGAACCACTCCAGCCAAGACCCCAGGAATTCTCGTTCTCTCCCAGGCCGCAAGAACCGTCACTGTTCCTCCTCCCTGCTCGTTCATATGCGACTCCGACCACGACCCATCCTGAAAACTCCACCTCCCAGTAACCTCGGAAGCCCAGGATTCCTTCTTTGCAAAGAACCTTTTGGAATGTGGATGAGAACGACAGCGTAATTTAGAGGGTATCTAAGGCAACCGGTGATTTATTGTAGCTGCCACTATAAGAGAATTTACAGCAGGCTCGCTTTCTGCGGTCTGCAATACCAAACCAGTTGCCTCATGATTTAAATAAACACAGGGACGTCATAATAGTGTTGTGTTTTACAATCACATCAAACTCTGTCAGCTATGACATGGCGATGACAAGTTCATGGCACTTCATGCACGAGTGCATCTTCATACTGTACCTGTGGGGAATACTCATATCGCTCTGGTCTATCCAAGACGGGACAAGTGACATCATCAGTCATACGGGCCACCTTAGAACCGCCCTCTGTGATCCACAGCAACTTATGGGCTGTCTTGTCATCGAGGGAAAGGTCAAACCAGTCTAAATAAACAGAAAGAAACAATGATGTAATAAAAAAATCTTTGGAACAAATTGTGAGAGATAAAATGAGGCGAAAGAGTAAGAATCTCACGCTTGATGAGATCAGCTCTGCATTTTGGTTCAGGGATGTTTGGGTCATAGACTGGGACTGAGAGACAAAATGACATCAGTAAAATGTGAGACAATGTCAGGGGAACAGTAGACAGATTACATTTTATCTGGCTTTAAAACGGTGTACAATAAAGTGGCCATCTTACCTGTGGGTGTGTTTCCAGCTTTGGCTTTTTTTTCTACAAAAAAATAAACAAAAACAAAAAATTGTTTTTTACCAGCACAACCTATATTAGGATCAACACACTTGGCTGTTATAAATACTATAGGCTATGGTATGTGTCAGGTGTGTCTCAACAGATGATGAAGTGAGCCACTGCAAAACAGTGTATACTTAGAAAACCATCTGCCTCTGTCAGATCATCGCATCAGCAAGTGCATTCTTTCTGGAGTCTGTGGTTGATTCATGCCATGCGGTTGGAATGATCACGCCAACTCACATGTAACACAGTCACACGCAGAGCGCAACATGAACCAGTTTGTCAGACAAGAAAAAGTGGGATGTATATCCAATATTTGTTTACTGAGGTAAATAGCAACCAGAGGAGTTGAGCGAAGTCATTCAAAAAGTGGCAGACATTTTAAAGGACTGGTGTGGAGGGTGTAGTTTCTGATTGATTGCACTTTGACTTACTCTCTGTTTCATTACTAGAAGGAGAAACTACAGTGGCCACAAAAAGCATGACTAACGCAAAAAGCCCTATGCAGAACTAGTTTTTGACTTCTGATGAAACATGGCAGTTTAATGACTCCGTGAAGAGTACATGTGGCATCTGTGATGCACCAATGGAAACATAATTCTATTTATACTCACTGAGCCTCCAAAATTTCACACACTGGACCTTTATATCCAGTCTTAAATCACAAGTAGCGGTATTGCATAACAGCTTTTGTGTTGATGATGGATTGTAAAACTTGTTTTTCATCCTTAGACATAATAATAAAGTAATAATTGCTCAATTATATAGCAGGCTTATCCCTAATTCCAACTTGGTAACTAATACTTTGGTATTGTGTAAGAATTCTGTCTCCATTTTTTTATTAAGGACGGAGATCAAGAATGAGACACTTAATCCGCTCAGTCTTAAGATGTCATCGTGTTTTATTTATATCAGCAAGCAACATCACCTCCAAAATAAACTATTAATGATTCACAAATCAGCATCATCTCAATGAATCAATTTGTGTAAAGATTTATTTATTATCCAGAAAGAATAATAAAAATTATGACTTTTAAGCTTAATTTAATGGAATGTTAAGATGATGATAAATGTTAAGACAAAAAGTTTCACGTGAAGGTCTGCCGGCGCATTAAAATCTTCTTGTCATCATCATCCACATTTTTCAAACTTAACGGTTATTTTTGTGCCATGTGGCATGCGTGTCACGTCTAAATGAGTTGATGTTTATCTTTGTGTTGATTGACGGCTGAAAGACACCCTGCGGAGAATTTTAAGCCACATGTCTAGATATAGCACAAGGTGTTGAAAATAATCCATTCTCATTACAACTAGACATACAAAATATTTAAGCTTAAAAGCATTCCTCAACCCCACTCGGGTAATTCAAACTGGGCTCGTTAGTCCACTTGTGAACGGTCTTGGGCTTTGAATGAATGTTTCCTCGCTGCATCTGTTTCAGTTGTGATATTGTCAAATTTAAGTGTGTGAGGAAGTGTTTTATTGTATTTTATGTATACTAATGTTTATTCATGTTTTTGTCTTTAAGAATTTAACAATTATACTGGTAATATATTCTAAACAGCAGCAACTGCAACCAAGTTGTGAGACTATACTTCGAAAAGTCATGGATCTATATGAATCTGTTTTTGTTGTTCTCACAGTCCACAGAGGCTGACATTATTGAGTTCAGACTAGATTATACTGACTGGCATTATACTGTCCATACAGCATGTTAAATACATGCAGCATGTTAAATCGTTTTTAATGCTGATGATGTTGACACTTGCAAACCCTTTCTCCTCAGGCAATAAAACCATTATACGCTCCTCATAACAATAGGCATGAAATCAGTCAGTGAAATATTGCCCTTTTCCACACAGGCATAAACTCTAGTGACCCATTCACTCAGTATCTGCCACAGAGGATGATAAAAAAAGCCTCACTGCTACATGCACAGGCTGGGGTTATTAAATCAGTACATTCAAAGCATTACTAATAATGAATTATGTATTAGATGCAGTAAATCATACTGCATGCTGCAGGTTAAAGGTTTATGTATTTTAAACAGAATTGTTTAAAAATGTATGAGAATTAGGATTTTATTCAAACTGTGTGAAATTCAGTAAAATAAAGTTCACCTTTATCTGACTTCCGGGTGTCAGAAATGATTCTCGTTGTGGTGGGCATCTTGATACCAGTAGTAAGCCTGTCCCACCCTGATGTCACTGGTCTCTCTGAGTATGATGAGTCTCTGTTGGCTCCACTGTGTGACAACTTAATCCCACTCTTATATACTTTTAATGCAGGACAGAGGTGAGGGAATAAGAGCGAGTGGCGTGGACACAAGCGTCAGATAAAAGTTGCCAATAGGAAGGGGGGGAGGAAAGAGGCTTGTAATTGGAGCTGTGTAGGTATGTTTTTTCTTAAAAAGGTTAGATGGATGCTTCGATGTTTGGAGAACACCCCCTGTTACCGAGTAAACCCCGCCCCCCTCTCTTTACATCACTACCACTGATCTCTCCACATTGCACAGTGACAGCTTTGATGCATTGATGGTGGATAGGGTGATTGGTGTACACAGGCACACACAGACATTTGCAGCTGCAAAATGTGAGTTTGAACAGGTGCGAATGCATGGCATATTGAAAAACCACCAATATGTTGACAATTTGAAAGTGTAAAAAGTTAGCATTCACTCTCTAGAGAGGAATGAGCCATGTGATACAGTACAGTACAGGTCTACATTTGCATTTTCCTACTCTTAAGTTTGAAATACTAATGTGTTCAAATGTGTTAAAAATATAATTTTTGTCAACATAATTAAGTTTTATTACAGGTTTAACTTAAATGTCTAGTGTGTCAAACGTATGTGGCTCTACTACTACTACTATTATGGCAGAAAATAAATAAATATAATGTATATAGTGTATAATTGCATTAAAAATAAGAATAAGATAAGACGATTTATGTTTCTATGACCTGAGAATGAGGCTTTTTATATCTTTAGATGCCGTGGAGTTTCTTCCCTGTTACGGCAATGTTTTCACAGCCATGTTTCTACAGTAACCCCGAACTGATAAACTAAACACTGGCTCAAGAGAGGAAGTTTTGCATTATTCCTGGCTACTGTTCCTCCTTCATGCTTGGAATAAGAAGGTCAGTGAAGGGTGTTGAAATCAGCAGCTACCGTACACTGCCAAATACCACTAAAATCCCACACACTGGTTCTTTAATTACACTACATAAATTGTATTGTAAAGATAATTTATTACTTTCACTTGCAGGTTTTTAATTCATTTCACAATAAAACACACATCTATAGAACAAATCCAATTTGTTTATAGTGATGAAAATACAAACAAGACAAACTGACATCGTTCAAGTGTCGCCATCAGCGAGTCAATTAAAAGATGGTATGAAATAACATCTTGTAATCATACATTGTAGGGTATGCAAAAAACAAAATCAAATTACACGTATAAATATACAAGCCAGTACAACCTAAATACTGACTACGAGTCACTTGACTGGAGGTGCCTCTGTTCGTGCCAAGCTTAGCTACACTCATGACCTGTATTATCGCATCAGCCCTTTACAATCAAATGCCTTAATGCTCATAACATAGGTTAAAAGAAAAAGCATGTCACTGATCATAAACCCCCCCACTGTCGTGATGTCTATATGGGGTGTTTATATGTAGGCGTTCTGCCTACTAGTCAAGGCTGTCTCGTCCTTGTGTCCCTGCCCGACCAGTGCAACCAACATACTGAAGAGTACATACCAGAAACTATAGAACTGTCCCAGACTACACAGTGGGATTTATTGAAAATAAAGAGGAGGACATACTGGCTACTGGGTTTATACTTATCCAAGTTCCTCCAGTTCTCCTCTAATAGGTCATGCAGAAACCAGAGGCACTGCTGCTGACAGACAAGAGGCCTCTGCCAAAAGACGAGCTGTGAGAGTTCCACGGCTTCTCAGGATGTCCAAGGTCATGACTTCAGTTTGTAGCCTTTCAGAGAATCTAGATTCCTTAGTATCTTGTGTTATGTTAGAACTACTGTTTGAAAGTGTACCAACGTTCTGCTAAATAAGTAAAACCCTAAATATAAGGGAAACAAAATACATCTCTCATGTTTTTTATTGTAATGTACTTGACACAAAACTTTCATTTTTAATCAAACCACTTAAGGCAATTTTACCACTTTGTAAACATCTTTGGGTTGTTTTTGAATCAATCACTTTTTAAATTGACTTTAATAAGCACAGTGCCTACAGAACAGTATATTGATATGTAAAGGAAACACATGGTATGAAGGAAGCATTTTCATATCTAAACGCAGACTTTAAGGAATCAAAATCAACCACAAAACAGAATTAAGGACAAGTGTAAGAAGTATTACATCTTTAGCTTCTTTAAAAGTGACAGATACTGTATGTATGTATCTCTTCAAATGAAACTCAACAAACAGGTTCCTCTTCTCTCCACCACCATTTCTGAAAGGTCTAAAAATGCTGCTAAGCTCTGCTCTTCCAGTCTTATGTAACCTCTCTGTTCGGTACATTCCTGGACAGCTATTAGTTTCTAAAATGTCATTATAAAGAGATGACAGGATAATTGTACAACCATATTGAACTACTCAGATAAACATGGGTCAGCGGGTCAGGTGTTGGCGCTGACCTGAATATCCTTTGGCAAACCCTGTGGCACGCCCATTAGTGAGCTCATTATCTCTACATACCTTACCAAAATTTCTCTTAGAGAGTCCCAGAGGCCCCCCAAAACCTTTAATACCCCCCTTTCCAGGGGAGTATATAAAGAAGCCATTTGTATCATCGCAGCAGTATGCCGCTGACAGACGTGAACATTCAGGAAACCTCAACACGGAAAGAAGCGATAAAGATGCCAACTAGTGCTCCGAATAAGAGAATCATGCCTACAACTGGGAGACCTGGTGAGTGAATTCCCTTATTAGTCTTTAGCAGATAATGCATAATGAATATTACTGAATTTATCTCAAAAAATTAAAGTTTTAGTTTAGTTAAACCAGTTCTAGTTTACATTTTGCTGGACAGTTATGTGATGAATGTAGACTCACTTTAACTTTTGATTTGGGAAATAAAAGAAACTGTGATTAATGACAGGTTGAATGGTCTTGGATGACCAAAAATATTTATCCAAAATAAATTGCATTTGTCAAAACCTGCCATGCTGTTTGGCTTGGTTGGTGGAGCGTCTGCCCCATGTGCAGGGGCTCGGTCATTGCCGTGGCGGCCCAGGGTTAGGGTCCATCCTGTGGCTCTTTCCCGCGTGTCTCTCTCTCCCCACATTCCTGTGACTCTTCAGCTGTCTCTATCAAATGGAGCTCAAAAAGTGCAAAAAAAATCTTTAAAAAAAAAACAACAACTAACTAGCAGTCATGCTTGTTTTATATTTACAGGCGCAAAATCTAAAGATGCGGCTTCTCCAACAGGTAAGCCAGAACAGTCCTCCTCTTTACAGTAGTTTCATCAACAGCTGTTGCTTTTGCTCGTTAATTTATCATCTTGTTATGACTGCAATGTGACCTTTTCTCATCACTCAGAAAACGTCCCAGACTACGAGCCGAACATCCCTGAGCCCACATGCAGAGCTGATCTTCTAAAACGTAAGAATCATTTAAAATCATAAACTTATTTGTATCCGCACTCTCATATTATGTAGTTCCTCTATTTTACTGTCATGACTGCATATTTTCCACATCCCACAGACTGGATCAACCTTTCCCTGGATGACAAGACAGCCAATAAGATGCTGTGGATCACAGAGGGTGGATCTAAGGTGTCACGCATGACTGATGATGTCACTTGTCCTGTCCTGGACAGACCAGAGAGATATGAGCATGCTCCCCAGGTAGGTTTTAAACAACAAATCTGTAATGTAAAATAATAATTTCTCCTGCGCTCAACTGATTTCATCCTCTTCTTCTTTCTATTAGGTTCTTTGCAAAGAAAGCGTCCTGGGTTTCCGAGCTTACTGGGAAGTGAAATATACAGGATGGGTGGTTGTCGGACTCGCCTATGAAGGGGCAGGAAGGCGGGGAAGTGATGGACCCTGTGGACTGGGAGAGAATGAGCAGTCTTGGGGTCTCGGATGGGGCGGATCCCACTACCAGGTGTGGTTCAATGGCATTTGCACAGAAATCTGGGATATTCCCCAATGCACCACCATCGGGGTGTACCTTGACCATCCAGCTGGGCTCATCAATTTTTATGCAGTTGAAGAAATAAAGGAGGGAGAGGGGAGCGAAGGCAGAAAGGAGATCAGACTGCTGAGGAAGATAAAGAGCTCCTTTATGGGGAGGATGTTAGCAGGATTCTGGGTTGGACAGAAGTCATCATGTGTCCTAGCGAAACAAGAGGAGTAAAGTAACGAGTGTCTTCCATTTCCATTTTCTACATTTCCATTTAAACTTCATTTACAAGACATAACTAAGTTTTATAGGCCTAAATATTTATCAGAAATGCTGCTATATTGTTTAAGTGTTTGTTTGTGTATGTGTTTTTTGTTTTTTTGCCAAAACTGAATGTAAAATATTGGTGTGATATGCATATATATTTATTTGTATTGTAGCATTGTCTTTAATGTATATTCTGGTACCATGGGTATATTCTGCACTTTGGAAACCAAAAGGTATTATCTTGTGTGATTTCATTTAAATAAAACACATATTCAAGGTTTACGCTCGTACACTGAATATTATTATTAAAAATTTGTGAATGACCTCAAACTGAACAGAAGATTGCAGCTGTATTGCATTGTCCTATATGAACTGATAATAAAAGATTAAATGCAGAGTTCCTTAAACTTTCATATTATTTTCAGAGCGATTGAGTTTGTAACTTCCAGTGGAGCCACATGTAAGATTCAGCCATTACTTAATCATATGTTATGTAACGTCACTTGAAAAAATAACCCTTCGTGGTGTTGGCCAACGATGATGATGATTTACATCTGGTAAGCTGGTTTGACTCATGGAGACTATGAAATAAAACATGGGGACATCCAGATCACATAGATACATTTTAATTAATGTTTAAACTAAAACTGATTTACAAAACACCTGTAAGACACGTGTGTAATCTATAGAAGCCTGCTGCAATTAATTTGACTCTCTATCACTTGTCTACAAATAAATATGCATATAAATCAAAACATGCACCTAAAAACTCATCAGGCTTTCAGCAGTGCCGAGACACTTGAGAACTGCAATTGCAACATAACAAATAGATCAAAACCCCAATCCACAGGAGAGAGTATTTAATACTGTATGAGCTACATATCGATCAACAGCCAGTCAAGATTTCACACTAAATATTTTCAAGAGAGGACAGGCAAGACAGATACAATGCTTTGTGTTATCCCCAGGACAAGTCATGATTTATAAATACAGACTTACAGCACAGGAACATTAATCCATCACTGTCATGTGAAGCATTCATACTCTACCATACCATCAGCTGCTCTGGATCTTTCATTCTTCACCTTCCCCTGTTCACACTAAGGGGGGATGGGGCTGGTGACATGAAAGGAGATCCTGGGAAGCAATAAACAAGATGACATGTGAGCACACAAATAGGGCCAATGAGAGTGAATAGATGGAGTTGATTTAAAGGAAATATGCAGAACTAAACTCAACGCTAGGTTCGCTGAAAGAAATGAGATTCATTTTCTCATCATATCAGAGTCAAGAGATGAGTAATACCATTTTTCTACACCCTGGAGACTAAAAAATATACAGGCAACATACTGGAAAGTTTATACATACACACATATTACGTGTGATAATGTTCTCTAGCACAACCTACACTGAGTAAAGATGTTACACCTTGTAATGATGGCAACTTGAAACTCTAGCTAATGATGTGCAATGAAATGATGTTTACTATCATTTAGCAAAATAAACAGATTGATTTCTTATCACCATTAGAAAGAGTAAACTGACTAATGTCTTGTGAATGTTTTCATGTTTTCATCCATAAACATATTTCTTTCAGTCTCGTGATTCATATTTTATCACTAACTGTATCCAACTCAAGTTGGATGATGCTTTATTCATTTTTTTTTTTTTTTTGTTGGCGCTGGTGACAACACTGCAGTTGCAGGTTGAGAGCAAGATCTCTGACTGTTGTCTTCTGGTTGAGAGGATCTAACGTTGTCTTTGTCTCCCCCCACTGGCTCTCATCGGTATAACAAGTTGTGCCAACAAGCCTGGATTTCCATTAAAACAGTTGCGTTCCCCCAGTAACCAGACAAGACAGCTGTCCCTCCCTATTCAAAATTACTGTTAATTAAACTATTCAATCATTTTCTCTATCACACAACACGCTAATTTCATTGTCGCAGTCACGACTTACCCAGTTTTATGGGCTTTAATCAAACAGCGCCACTCTGGGTTGTAAAGACTCTTGAGTATCAGTCGGTCTGTGTGGTCAAAGATGATATAGCACCCATATTAAAGAGGACGAACGTCAAGTTTATGAACTGTTATTTAAAAGAAAAACTGTGACACCACCACAAATATTCTTTTTAATATTCATGTTTTAAACTGTAGGTATACTTTGAATTTGAATATATTTTTAAACCACTACCACCACTACCTGATGCCCATTACCTGTCTGCGAAACTTCTGATGTCCACACGACTCACACAAAAAATCTTTCAAAATAAAAGCCAACAACTACTGAAGGGATTCTGTCCACTGCAGGAAAGCTGATGGGCTTTTATTTTGAAACATCACGGTATCTCGCGCGAACAGCGCGGCTCACGCGAGCTGTGCGGCTCATGGTGTGCGTGATCCAACCTGTTAACATGGGCGCCGAAATGAAAAGGACTATTTATTATGTTCATAGAGGAAGCGCTGAGGAGATAATGCGTGAGGAAAGACGAAGGAGTTCTGCTTTTATGGAATGGAAACGGAGAAAAGAGAAGAGAGAGAGGAAGAGATGGAAAGAGAGTGCAGCTTGTTCATATATGGTGTTCTTATTAGTTTGATGAGCTTAGATGCTCTACTAAATTTCTAATTAGTTTCATCAACATGTGATGTTTTCTCATTATTTTGCACTGATCTGCACACCTACACATATTAAAGTGGAAAGTATCTTGTACTTTTTTATTAACCAGGTACTTTAAAAAAAAAAGTTACTTGAGTATCTCAAAATGATCATTTTCACTTTTACTTATTTTTTATGGGAGTAATTGTGCTTTTACTTCAATATAGATTTGCTCTGTAATGATAGCAGCCTGCTTTTGAAAGAGAATTTCACTCTGTGAATAATCAACAAACAAAATGATCATCAGTGCAACAAACGATACAATATGAAATGGATATTACATCTCCAAAAATGAAGAGGATGGACCTGGGAGGTGAGTCTGTGTTTTGCTTGCGGTGTAGCTTGTGGTTTAAATATACATGTACGTGAATATTTGAGGGTATGCAGTGTAGAGTTTATGATAAACTTTTCATTTTTTGTTTCCTAGATTGTGGTAGAGCCTTAAAATGAGCAAGTGTGTAAATTCAGTTTAGAATTTATGCTCTTATTTTATTTTATTTATTTATTTGTCAAACTTGCCTGCTGTTGCCAATGTTTTTAGTCTAGGCCCAAAATTGACAAAGCTTGACAAAACAAAACTAGTTGAAATGTAGTTTTTCAGATGAAAACCACATTATATTGGTATTTAGTAGTGTCACTGACTGATCCAAATCATGAAAGATTCGTGCAAAGTATTGTACATTGTGTACACTTGTGCTATAAATATGCATAGCTACCTTCCTCTACAGGTTGAAACTTGCCTATTGCATTTAAATTTTGCTATTGGTGGATTTTGGAATCAGGTGATGTATGGTGGCAGCTTTTGTCACCAGGCTAACGTTAGCTGGCTATGGAATTGTGAGAGTCTGATGAATGAGTGGGATGTTGTGGTTTGGCTGATAAGCAGGACTTCTAGGTCATCTAGCAGTCCGCCTTTCCTTCACATGTGAAACTTGAATCCGAAAGTGATGACTCCTGGCACCATTACGATGATCTGATCTGATCCATTGACCATCAGGTAGACTCATCAGACTCATCAGGTAGTGACTGACTGACAGGGTAATCATTCAATCATGACAGTGCCATTTCCAGTGCGCTCTCACATATCAAGTAATGTTACACCAGACACTTATTATAACCCTGACAATGTTGAACATTTTTAACTGAAAACAAAGTGAACACGAACAAGTCATTTAAGTCATCATGTCTCAAGTCAAGTCAATTCAAGTCTCAAGTAATTTGTTTTCTGTCAAATTGCAAGTCATCAAAACAGCAATCTCGGGACCTATCAGCCACTGTCGGATGATGATTCAGCCTCTGGGGGCAGCAGCCAGTGTTTCTGGGCTCCCAGTGTGGCCAACAGATATCCATTTTCTGGATATCTGTTGGCCAAGACTTCCTCTGTTGTCTGATTAGCAAATTGATACATGAAAATGCTGAGAAACCTATTACTGCTATCTATAAAGAAATATCTTAATACAGGTAACTTCAAACTTCAAAAAAAGCTAATAAGAAGCTAAACTGTCAACAGATAATAGCCAATGTTTTTTTCAAGATTGAATTTTGGCCATTACGTTCCACCTTTTTCTTTCTCCCCATGGACTGTTGTAACCAAAGCTTACTCAAACATGATTGGTCTCTTGGAAACCAGGACTCTTCGTGGTCAAAATCAATGTCCCTTTCCTACAGATTATACATCATATACAGATATCTGTTTATAGAGACGATCAAAACAGTGACTTCAACTCAGTCAACTCATCACAATGACTTAAGTCCAGATCTCTGTTCACAACAAGCTTGAAAATTTACTGAAAGGTGACTCCATTTCAGTCTGCGTAATGCTTTACTAAAGTGACACTTTGCCTGTTCCTGTCTAAATTGTAGTGTAGCTCAAAAACATTAATCAATAATGTATACAATCAGTCTAGTAGGCTGAATAAAGCAAATTATAAAATAATGTTTCGTATCTTTCAGTGGACATTATTTAAAATGCTCAAAGTTTCCAATGTGCTCAGACAGGAATGGAACAAAATACAATTTAGATTATGTCTTCTTCTTCTTCTTGATCACATCAACCTCAGCAGAGTTGTTGTAGTTATGAAGTAATATTCACCCTCAGTTAATATTTGTACATATTTGTAATATCTGTCACTATCACTGTGCAAATAAATGTTCTAAACCACTAAACCATACTAGCTTGTGAATGCCCTGTAGTAATGTTTCAAAAGGCTTTATTCTTGAATAAAAAACAACAACAACTTATTCACGTCCTTTCTAAAAGTTCTCATGTAGGCTACGCTGAATATGAAGCTAGAGTCCACAGGTGATTAGCTTAGCTTAGCGTAAAGACTGGGAGCAAAGGGAAACCGTTAGCCAACCGTTAAACCTAACAACACCTCATAACCTCATAAGCTCTAAAGCTAAAGTGTTAGCGCCTTTTTAATGTCTTAGATAACGAGGCAAGCTATCCCTCCTGCTTCAGATTTCCTTGCTAAGTTAATCGCATAGTCGTTCTAGCTCAACATGTGTGCACACACGGTGTGATATCAATCTTCTTATCCAAATCTCACCAAGAAAGACGATAAAGTGTTTTTCCCAAAGAGTCAAACTACTCCTTTGACCTTTTACAAGACATTCTCGCAGTGGTCGAAGAATTTTTCAGGTGCTTTCCTTGAGTAAATGTCCATACCATGCTATGAAAATACTCATTAAATGTAAAAGTTCTGTCTACATCTAACTAACCTTTTTACAATTGTAATGTGTGCTTATGATGTGTGTTGTATGTTTTCATTGTGTTGTTTGATGATTTTAGCTCTTGTAAAGTGTCATTGAGTAGCCTGTCGTGAAAAAAAAAATACATGCAAAGTAAAAGTATTATCAGTAAAATGTTTTTAAAGGTCCTCTGTGTGAGATTGGGGGCCTTTATTGTCAGAATAACACATACATGGAAAATAATATTTATGATTTCATGCATGTACAATCACCTCACCATGCCTGGAGCCTGGAACAGACAAACTAAATCCTGTCTCTAGACAGGACTTTTCAAGTGTTGTTTCTCCTTCCAGTGCAGCAATTACACCACTAGATGCAACTGAATCCTACACACTGGACCTTAAAAGCATGCAAAGTTACCAAAGCATTCCTTCTCCACAATTGAATATGCTGCATGATTAATACAGTCTGTATGCAACCTTATGAATAGTAGCCTAAAAGCTCCACCCACCCTCTCCTGCACTATCTATTTTGCTGTCTGTTTGTATGACTGTTCTTTCTCTGAGACACATATCTAGTACTCCAGCTATAGCTACACCCATCTGGTGGTCTCTGTAGACAGACATGTCTGCCCCTTTACAGATTCACACTTTGACCCCAGCAGCAGGGCGTATTTCTCCGCAGTAGCTTTGGCTGATGTATGCACATTTCTTACAAATGACATAGTAAACGATGACAGGTAATGAAGACATGCCAAAGACTTGAATCTTTACTCTGAAGATCAAGAGGCAGACACTTCTGTTACTGACTCTGGACATCTGACCATGTACAGTAAGTTTGGCTTTCGACTGTCTTTGTGCTACAAATAGGATCAGTCCCAAGTTGGGACACCAACTAGCAGTGGTTGACTGTAACTACATACACTTACTTAAGTGCTTTACATCTACAATTACAATTATAAGTACAATTTTAACTTTTCACCTAAATTCAATACAGTTACTTTATACTTTTTACACCATTACATGCAGCTTATGAACGTATTACATACAAAACACATGATCAGTTTATAACGTGATACATTCTTACAGATTAAATGACCAAACACTATGTCATGTGGTTAAAATTAGTTCCACTTAGACCAACTGCTACTTTCAATTTATGCATCAATAGTATAATATATATATATATATATATATATATATATATATCTATCTCACAGGGGCAATTTGGGAAATGGCACTGACAAAAACTACTTTCTGCCCCTTCGGTTGCAGAGTTAAATGAGAAGATTAATATCACTCCTGTGTTTGTGCAGTAAATATGAGGCCACAGCCACCAGGTGAAGCTTAGCTTAGCATAAAGATTGGAAATAGCTAAGATAGCAAAACCAGTTACCAGATTTGAACTAGAGTGCTGCAGGAATGAGTCCTAAAACCTGGAAATTAGCAATTCTGCACCTCCAGTTCCCTCGTCTTGGCTTATTTTTTAAAATGTGTTTATGGTTAGATGCCTGAAATAAGGTCTGTGGTCGGAACATAAGCACAAAAGATTTTCACATCTTATTCTATGACATACAATACTTCAGTACATACCCCACCCAGTTTGGTGGGGACATTATACGTCATCATGCCCAACACTTAAAGCTTAGTGTTTTTTTTCCTTTAGCAATTGCATCAACAATAGTGGTACTCAACTTGTTTGCCTCAGAGCTTATTTTCTGCAATAATCCACAATCCTTTTTGTTGAAGGAACAAAATGCTAAACTTAGTTTAGCCCTTAATCTAGGTGATCAGGTTAACTCGTTCCCTAATGATATAATGGTTGAAAATAATATGCAATGTTTATTTAAATGTGCCAGATATCTAACCTCATCCTTCTGTTCAAAATGCATTGTGTGTCAGGCATCAATAACAGACGGAACGCTAAATAAAGCTTCTAATACTTTGTCTGCCATGTCTACATTTTTTAGGATTTACTTCTACAGCCAGCCCAACACATCTTGCATAGTATCAAGTGTACTAAAATAATTTGCAAATACGTGTTGATCCTGCTCTTAATGTAGGTCATAAGAGGTGATGATCGACCGATTAGTTTAAACATCCAGAGGCGCTAGATAAAGTGTCAAAAAACGGGTCGGTTGTTGCTGTACTTAGTGTATTCTGTATTTATCCAGCGAACATTAGAACTCAACGGGTTTAGTCAGTTCATTAATCTCATCATAAATATGACCCCTTTCACCACCACCTCAGCCTCTTGTCTACCCACTTTATAACGCTCTCACACTGAGTATCTCTCTTCTTGAACTCCTCAAGGGTGTCGTCAGTCTCTCCTGCACTCCTCACTCACTGGAGGGTGTGGGTTAGTTGAATGCCAGGAGAGCTTTGAATAACAGAGAGGGGAGAAATAAAAGGAATAAGCACCACAAGCCCTCAGTCTTCCAGCAGCAAAGAGAAGACACAGGAATAACCATGCCTGAGCCAGTCCCTGCAGGTATGCAGATACTTTTTGTGAAAGCATAATTCATTGTAATTAGTCTGGAGACCTGGGTTGCAGTGGCAATGTTGATGATTGAATTTGGCTTGAGTTTTTTGTGAGATATATTTTACTGCAATAGATAGGCTTATATACTGCTTTATATCTGAGGATGTTGTAGGAGTGATGGAGCGTGTAAAATGTCATCTTGTTTTTCCTTTTCAAGAATTATTGTATTTTGGTATCTGTCTAAGATCAGCTCCTTATATAATGTACTGTATATTATGTATTGTGAAAAATACCATTATTATATTATATATTATATGTATTTTGGATAGAATATAAAATGCATCTGCTTATCTAAGAAGTAGGTGATTAAAGTAGACATGTTTACTGATTAGTCGGGGGGATTTGACCCCACTGAACCATAATAGCTACAACTGCAAAACTGCAAAGGTGCTTAGCAACCCAAGTGAGAAAACTAAAAATATCAGATGACCTCACTGTTCACTGTTAGTAAAATGCATAAGTGTAAAGTAGAGTATTACATTATCCAACAGTTTCACACAATTCCTCCTCGTTCAGGGGCAGAAGTAATATTTGTACACAGCTTGATAAAAACTTAAACAGAGCAAAATGCCATAATGTGAAATTAGATTTAGAAAAAAAGTCTTAAAAATCAGATCTAAAAATATCCCAAAGTGTTAACTCATAATTCTAATAAAGCTGATGAAAATTCTTCTCTAATTGAATTTTTATCATTTTTTATTATTTTTATATAGTATATATAAATAATTTTATAGAATTCATTTACAATTAATGAAAGTAAATTAGACCCATATGTGTTCACACAGTTTCTAGTTTTACACAATTCCTCCTTGTTTGGGAGCAGAAATTATATTCATGCACAGAGTGACAAAAGGTTGAATAGACAGAAGAAAATGCCATAAAAAAACAATAAGAATCATAACAGTCAAAATGTTGATATCAAAATGACAGTGAGCCAAAATAGAAATTACAGTGTTAAATAGATTCGGCATGAAGACAAACATTTTGCTTCTTTGTTATTGTCTGTCTATAAAGAATATTTGAAAGTCCAGACATTATCACATAACCAGCTGACGTTATCTGGGTCAGTATGTTACTGACATCAGCCTAAACTAGGAAGCTGTAGCTTGTAAAACTGCAGCAAGTTCATAAATATTGTTTAATATTGATAAATATTGTTGTTGCTATGTCTGTGCTGTATATAGGGTGAGTAGTAGTTAAAAAGAGAACATTACATTTAATACTTATACATTTAATAATTACATTTAATTTAATAGATTTTTTCCTGATTTGTCACATGGAGGTTTTTGACGCTTTTTTGGCCAAAGCTAACATCATTAGGCAAATGTAAACAATTAAATGAACCCTGAAACCTGAATTCTCATTTTTCTCAAAAAGACACAAAAATGCATTAATAATAATTTTAAAAAAGAAAAAAAAATGTCTGATTTCCTTTTTATTTTTTTGCACATTTGTAGTTTTTCATATTCATTGTAAACATAAAAAAATATATACATATAAATCTTTCTGCTGTGATTAGTTTTTTTTCTCTTTTTTCCCATAAAACTTGCATTTGGAACCTTCACATGAATGCTACTTTCTCAGAAATACTGTCCTTGACCTTTG
Organism: Larimichthys crocea; assembly: GCF_000972845.2. NCBI lineage: Eukaryota > Metazoa > Chordata > Actinopteri > Sciaenidae > Larimichthys > Larimichthys crocea. The sequence continues at coordinate 8,614,569 of NC_040026.1, forward strand.
TGGAGCCATCTGTCCTGCACTCAGACCCTGTGTGGCTCTAAATTACTGAAGTGACAGACACGTAAGATAAGAGACTGTCATAGCGGATGAGTCAGTTAGAAGTTCAATGTTACAGCCAAGACTGCGGGATGAGTGTTGAGCCCTTGAAGCCTCTTCTAATTTCTATTCCAACCATGCAGTGATAGTGAATTGGCTTTGCTGGACTTGTTAGCGCATTACTCTTAATTCTTCATTTTCTCTGCATCTGTCCCTCAGTTAATCTTTTTTTAAGATCCAAGCTAATCCCTTTTATTTTTATCCCCGAAACATAACCGGGCACTACTTATTATTTACCATATACAGCCACAGATTTTATACAAGTAACATGGATACGATTCCACTGTGCTTACTGTATGTCTGCACCACCCGTTGATCTGTCATTCCAATGCCAAACTCAACTTGCACAGCTTTGAGCGCGAGGGTCAGATAACTGATAACTGCTACTGTATCATTTATAACTCTGTTTCTTAGAAATATTGCATGTAATGTTTGAAGAAAAATGGTAATTTAAAACAGCTCAATGATTAGTGGTTAGTGTCTAACTATAATTCTATGAAACCAAAGTGGTAACCTTACCCTTAGCTTTCAATGTAATACAACTTATTTCCTCACAAAATGAAGTATTTCTGTATTTACACCCGAAATGAGTTGAAATGTTCTCTATGCTGCCTCACTGAGTAGCCGGATCCTGCCTTCAGCAAACAGTTAAAAATACTCTGCAATAACTCCTGACCTTTTCCACTTCCTCATAAGTACACACCCAAGCGTATCAAGTTTTGCTGTAAACCTTTTGCAGTCCTAGCTGAGATAAATCATTATGTAATCTGCCACTTTCATCCAGAAAGTTCCCTCATGGTCAGCAGGCCTGATAGTCGCTCCTGAATGTGATGTAGCTCCCAATGTAGTCAGTCCAACACATGACAGTTTCCTAGTCAGTTGTTGGAAACGGTGGTATGATTTCACGGTCGTAATTCCTTTTATTATCGTGACCTGATGAAACACTATGAGGGCAAGTTGAACCAAAACTGCTCTGTCAAGTTTCTCCAATGCTCTTTATCTTCTTTAAGATACAAAAACTTTAACAAGAAATGATGAAATGATTCATCTTCTTTGGAATAATTAACCTTTCTCTGGAATAATAATAATAATAATAATAATAATAATAATAATAGTAATAATAATAATAATAATAATAACAATAATAATAATAATAAAGAGAATCATTTGCGGATTGATTGACAGGTGTTTCATTTTTTCTGAAATAATAAGAAATCCATAAAATACAATTTTACAGTTATTATTCAAACCTTTTGACTATGTGTGTACAGATATCGAATGGTCCTTAAAATTAAGTAAAACGTTATATAAAAGTTAAAAAGTTATATATAAAAAAACAATTTTCTTTCTTCAATTTACAAACTGCACCAAATATGCAGCTTTAGTTTTGAATGCAAATAAGCTTTTTTTCATTAGGATATATTGTTATGACTACATTACAGTAGTGCCTTATAACTTTCTGTCCATGAAGTACAGCTCACAGCAAGCTTTATTCAAAACTGAGAAAGGAGTGCATATACATATGCAGTTTTAATTCATGAATCAATGGAATGTCATCACCATACATCGGCGGGTAAACATAAAGCCTACACTGAAAACAAAGTTTGTATATCTGTCCAGTCAACTATGATTGCAAAGAAAATCTTATTCTCTTCAAAAGCAGTGTTTGATGTCATGTAATGGGAGGCACATATTAGAGTTTTAAATTGCTTTTCAAAGAAATTTGTTTAGTTGTTTAAATCCTCTGGCGCACTCGGTTGTGTCCTGTATGACACGGACCTGAAACCTGATAGAAGTAGATGAATGACATTTATATACATGCAAATCAACATGCATTAAATTTAGTGTTGCTGAGATGCTCAGAGGCTTTGATAAGGCCAAGCCACTCAGTATCTTTCTTTATGTCTAGGCCATTACACACACTGTAAATCAAGCTGTCAGACTTGAACCAAGAAACGTAAACAAATAGTGAAGACCTGCAGTACCTAAACTGACCATCTAAAACCGTTAAGATAGAGAAGCTAACAAACACACAGCTGGGTAGCTTGTAAATTTACCCATGTGGATCAAAACTCTTAACCCTTGATAATACGTCATTATTTGTAGAAATTCATTTAAATTTCCAAAGTAACTAGTAACGACAGTTATCAAAAAAAAGTAGTGAAGTAAATAGTACAATCCTTGCCTCTGAAATTTAGTGGAGTCGAGGTAGAAAGTAGCAGAAAATGGAAATACCTCAAAGTAGCGTAAGTATCTCAAAATGTACTAAACAGAACTAGAGTAAAGATAGTTACTTTCCACCACCGACTGTTTGTGGCAATAATAAGGAAGGAAATGAAAGAAAGAATCCTCACCTAAGGAAACAAACAAACAAATTACACCAAACAAGCATAGCAACTAATTATATATTACCTACCACAACTCTGACAGCTTTGCCAATATATGAAACCACAGACAGTCTCTGAGGGGAACACTTAAACTTTGAGGAACAGCTGTTCAGAAGTTCATTACCCGGCTTTATCGCAAACTTGTTGAAGATGATCAAGAATCTCACCCCAAGTGGATTGACTTAGCAGATGCTGATGCAGATTTACGCTCAATGCAGGTGCTCTCCTAGGGTGTATGAAGTGTTTACAGCAAAGTCTAAAAGGAATGTTTGTACCTTTGCAAATTTTGTTGTTTTTTTCTGCTGACAAGCTCTGATAGGCTTTTGTTTCTTAGCGGCTAGAGATGTTCTGTCACCGTAAGAAGCCATGTGGAATAAATACAAATGCAGTTGTAGCATTAAACACAATGCTAATGAGATATCAACTGTTTGTATGAGGACCCAGTTTAACCCAGTCTGTTTATATCGCTCCCTGTGAAACGAGAAGTACATTATGAACATGTTGACAGAACAGAGAGACAAAATAATCACGAGCCAAGTGAATATAATGCCATTTAGCCTATTTTAGCAAGCAAGTTATGACAAGCCCTAGGTTAACAGTGAGCAGTGAAAAGCAAGCAAGGTCAAGTTGGTCTGACTATTCAAGGAAACCATGTTCAACTGAAGAACGTGGCACAACTTCAGAGAGGTCATAAGACACCGTCCCTGGCCTTTACCAGCTACTCCTGTGACCTCCAGACACTTGAGGAGATAGGGTATATTATCCGCCTCTATTTCAGTTAAGAATTTGCTTTTACCAGATTTAGGCCTCAACAATTACACCCACAGCGCTCCTCACTCAAAACAAACTGACTGTCTGTCATTCTCCGAAGCTCCAATTTGGCTGTAGGAACGCGACTGTCCAATCAGCAAAGAAAGAGGGTGTGCTACATTTCATCAGTATCAGTTTCAAAGATTTGTGCCAGAGGTTTACGCAGCGTAATAGAAATTGCAAAGGTGGCAATTTCATAGAATGTATCCTCTTACCTGGTAGGTAGTATTTTAGATTTATGGTCCAGCATTAACTGCTTGACCATGAAATCAGATCTAGATAAACATTACTAAAATAACCCTTTGAATAAATCCATCATTTTCAGACAAACATTCAGTTAAATATGATAAATTAGGTGTGATTAAAGGAGACCCATCATCACTCCTCATCATTTCAGATATAAGACATCACAAATTATGTTAAACGGAAACAGTAATATCAGAAATGATATGTTGTTGTATGTACAAATACAGTATGTGATGAGTGTTTCTAATCATCACCTTGTTCTCTTTTTTTTCCTCTTAGCTCAACCGGCGGGTGGGGGTAAGTCAACTATCCGAAGCATTTTTGACCTTTTGTGTGCCGTCCATTATCACGCTGTGACTTGATTATAGCTGTCACATTTTCACTTTTGCTCACATATGTCAACTGTCTGTGTCAAACAAGGTTCTGAGGGTGTGTAACCAGCATGCACCAATACTTCACTTATGAACTTTTTTGTCAGGTTGCCATACAGTGTGTAAATTCTCAATATTTCTTACTTACAGGCAATTTAGTTATAATATACTAAACATGATCAGATTACAGAAGCTGTTTACTCTACTGTTTTTTAAATTATTATTTCATGACAAAGACGGCACAAAGAGAAAAACACTTTGATTTTACCGAGCCATATTTGAGGTTGGTCATGTGATCCTGGTCTGGATTTTATGTGTTAGACACTAAATCACATCTATTTGCTCAGCTGTTGTAGCGTGTCAAATATACAATTTCCAATGGGGCTACCATGATATTACTTTTCACTGCCTATATCTAACAAAAATCCACTAATTTTAGCCCCAGAGGAGCCAACTGAGGAGGGTGAGGGACAAAGATTTTCCTTTTCTTTTCTCCTTTTTTTTGTGACTTTGAGTGATTCAGTGCATTCACACTTTGTTAATATGTGACATGGAGTGGGTTTGAATTGAACCGTGTTGGAAAATGCATTTGAACTAATCAGTCAGGGTAATTAACTAAAAAATACAGAACAAGGGGTTTTGCTATACATAATAAGTTTAGCAATTACTGAGACAAGAAGATAGGCCTATAAGTCAATCACATCATATGAGACAACGTGAAGCCGCTAAGGGGGGATAATGCAATTATTATGCCACTTTGAATCAGCAAGTTTGCATTTCTTAGCTCGCCTACAGCATGCACCACCTTAGCTGAAGCTACATCTATGTGTGTGGTAAAAAAATGTAGTCAGTGAAGAGATGCAGCATCATGTGAATCCAAGTTTTTCTTTCTGTTTTGTTGTTGTGTATTAATGACCATCTAATGGGAATTAATGTGTTTTGTTCCTCCAGTTGATTTTGAGTTGTTTAGCATGTTGGACTTAAAATATCCATATGTATGAAGACGAGACAAGACGATTTGTGTGGATTTTAATATACTACACTGTCTGACTGTGGATATATGCAAACCTGGTTTCCCACTTTGACCTTTGGGTTACATTTTACTGCAGGCATGAGCACATAGCATCCTTTCTGTTCATGTGTTTGGGTTGAGGTTATCCGGATATGTTTTTGGAATTTTCCCAAATTCAGTGTTTGTCCAGGTCTCATCATCTTTCCGTTTTCAGTTAATTAAACATGATTTTTCATTTATCCAGCTAAACCAGAGCCGGAACAAGATGGTAGGCATCTCTTAGCGTCAGGGAATAACTTTCTATTAACTTTTTTTTCTCAGCTTCCTCAATTATGACTAAATGTAGTGTATACTTACTGTATATGATGACACGCTATTTGTCTTTTAATAATTTTCCATAGAGCCCCCAGCAGATGGAGGTAAGACAGAAGCCTGTACATTGAAATGTGACTGATCTGATGTATTCACATATTAATGTGAACATACATGTATGACACTGTGTGAAAATTTCACTATCTGCATGACTCTTTATTTTCAATGATGGTCTCAGGTGACCTGCATAATGTTTTGTCATGTATTTTCGTCCTATATAAATATAGTGTTAAAGTCAATGACTGCTAATGCTGCCATGACATGGATTGTACATTTCACATGAATGTCTTATGTTGTTTTTCACCACTGGAATGATATATACATATACTTTTTAGTATATGATATGCGTGAACTTAACCTTGGTTTGGTTTAGAGTATGTGCAACATGGTGAGTTTTGTGATTTGTTGTTGTATTTCCAAATATAGTATACAAGAATATACTGTATTTTAAGGTCTGTGTATATGTACTATACCTGTTGTTTGTATTTTATAGTGTTCTATCTATGTATCCATTTATTTTTGCATGCATTAACACTAAGCACCTCAAAGGAAAACCCTTCGACTTATAAAAGCAAGGTGGATTTCTATCAAACATTAAATGTGATGGTGCATGGTGCTCCTGTTTTATGTTTGTTTATTGGTCTCTGTCGCAACTTGCACGTCACGTCTTGTGCAACAACAAACATTTTGCTTCCTAGCTGCTTTTTTCAGTCAAGTTTGCTTCCTTGTCTGCAACAGATTCAGAAGCTGATGGGGATGGTAAGAAAAAGAGCAATGTTTATGTTGACGTGCCTGTCCATAATTTACTTTTGCTCCTCCAAACGTATGGTTTGAGTGTTAGTATTATGTGCTAGTCAAGATGTCACTTAATATATGATGTGTTAAGTGGACCTGGGACTATTTTATTATTTAGAATTATTTTGACTACTTCAATTTGGACTGAAATTGCACTTTTGCTTTGTAGTGAATATTTAAATGTTCTTCTTATTGTTGAATCTTTGTCTGTTTTATATACCACAATCTGCACCGAACAATTTGCCCCTAGTGGGATTAATACAGCTGTTAGTATTGCATCATTGTGCTCCCTATAACTAAACACTTATTGCAGTGGTCTTAAAGTGTCAGGCTACAAAACAAATCTTTCTTTGCTGTGGTATACCACAGAATTTCTAGCTAGATTCGAAATGTAAAATGCAATATGCGCATGCTTGCTTCAGCGCTCATATCTTATAAATCCAGTGAAAATCCCAGCTAAAAATCCCCCTCAGAGCTCACAGCTTCTTGCAACTTGTCTAGCAACTATCCTCAGTACAAGCCACACGGCAGACCTGCAAGTCAGCAGATCCTTTGTCGTGGTGGCTGAAGTGGGTTCTTTTGCGGTTTAGTGTGTGATGCTATTCTCGTCTCACCGGTCACCTGTTGCGTCCTCTTCTGCTGGATATGGTGATACTGCCAGACAGTACTGCAAATTATGGTGTTTATGTTCTTTCAGCAATTCAGAATTTGTTTCTCCATGTGAAGAGTGCTGCCTGTCCCATGGGTGACCTATGATACCAATGTTTGGCAATGTAAACAATAAGAATGGAAACACAGCTATGATTTATGTGTTACATTTACCATTGAACAATCGCAGCTGTTGCTGCTAAAATACCAAATGTCATCTGATGTGACATTGACACTTATAGTAACTTAACATTATGCTGTACTATGAAACTGCAAGAAGAGCTCAAGCAATTAAGTTATCAAACAGCAGTTCTGAATACTGAGCCATGTCTCATCCTTTATCTGAAGCCCAAAGGTCTGTAGATGGTCTTGTAACTAAACCATGGTTGTGTATCACATGCAGTGTGCTTCATAAGTTGACTGTCTAAAAAATGTTGGGGTTGCACCACAACTATGGTTTTACAAGTGAAGCTCAATTAACAGTTACTCATGTTGGAGCCAGAGTGATGGATTGGACATCTGTTCTATCTGGACTGATTAGTGGTAGATTGGATTGAGAAGGGTTATGGAAGTGCCAAGACTTCAGGGAGTTGAAGGCTAATAATTCCTTGTCGTGCCCTTTAAAATGTATGTGATATGTCCCCTATGTACTGTGCCTGAGGAGGGATGATGACATTATCAAGGTTTTCCTTTTCCCACTTGGACACCTGGGTGAGGCTTGACCAGAGGCAGTAGTAACTGGGAAGTACATGGTAGGACATATTATCAGATTTTGTGGAGAAGTCTGTCGCTTTCCTCACTATTTAGCTAATAAGGCACGACTTGGATGTGGCTTTGGGGTCGGCAGAGGAGAGGTGTGTTATAGACTCCCCCCCAAGAGTGGCATAGCTGCTTTGTGTCACAACAAAGTTTCTATCTTGGGGAGGTTGGCTGTAGAAGTGATACTTGGCCTTGAAATGTGGCCTGCTGAGTGAAGAGAGGGGTCAGAGTGAGGGTCAGTGTTAAGTTTAGTCACTGCCCTGGTTGTTATCTATAGATTCTTTTGGAAAAAGGTCCTGTGAGTCTACCACCGTTTTTTCCTGTCTTTCCTGTTTTACCTTACACTTATGAGTAAACATCTCGCCATCCTCTTTACTATTCAGTGGCCATCACAGATGTTAGGCAGATGTTCCAGATGGAGCCCAGCATGAGCTACAATACTTTTGAAAGAAAAGGCAAACACAATGTCAGAGCATGGCTAGGGGAAACATGGGAGCAACGTATCTCTTTAGCATCTGTCACATTCTGTCTACAAACAAAGATATGTTTAGCAAAATTTCCATTTTACATTTTTGCTGATTGGTAGCATGGCTAGCTCAGTTAAGCCAGACTTAATCCAAGGACAGCAGCTGAGTAAAGTTCAGAGGGTAACCTGAGGAGATGCTTTTCTTTGGTCAGAACTCAGCCTAGATTCAATGACAGGCCTTATGAATCCAATTTTAGCCTGTGATTTTTCCCATTAACCCTATTGGAGAGGAGAGGGGTAGAGTGCAAGGAGGAGAGTACAAAAGAGACTAAAACATGATTTTTTTATGCTTAATGTTATCAATCAACTTGTGTGTAAGTTTGGGTCAGGCCAGAAAAGATTTTTTTGGAATGGAAACAAAATGAAAAAACATTTTTGACCTGATAAAGATCGGAACGTTGTCTTCTGGCGTCTACATCCTGGAGTTAGTGAATTTATGCTTCTGTGCAGGAGTTACAAAAAATCATACTGTATGTGCACTGTGACATTTTTACTTCATACACAGTAGCCATTTATTTTGGTTTGATTTTTTTCCTGTCTGCCATTTGTTTGATCCCCAGTCCCGACTCCAGAGTGGGAATTGCACCACACTGAATGTGCCGGCAGTGTGTCTATTAGAGTGGGAGGTGCTTATCACACAAGGCTGTTGAAAGCCATATCCGTGGGGGTATACTGTAGTGTGTGAGGATTATCATCACTTGGTAAACTGTAGACTGTTTTGGGGCACTGTCCGAAGAAACCTACTGCCAATTTATTTTTTACACAAAGAAGAAATTTCTGCCATGGAAACATTTTGATACAACATAAGAGCATAACTGTACATTTGCATTAGTGTTGGGGTGTCTTAAGAAGGAATTTCAACAAACTTCGATACAAATGATTACATCCTATTCATAACATGTCAATACACTAAACAATAAATGATAAACAAAATGTCTTAAACTCTCTTTCACTTGTAATTGCCTCCTTTGTGACAAGTAGCCTTGCAATATCAGTCCAAAAGAAGTAATCAAGGTAATTTCAATAAATCCCACATTAGGTGATTAAAAGTGCAGTAATCAACACATTTGATTACTTTCTGTTGTGGTTGATAACAGTCATGATCTTACCTCCACGTGTACAGTTCTGTTTTGATTGCATTTCACTGTGTGGTGTATTAATGTAATAATTCTACAGAACAATTGTTCTGTAGCTGCTATTGCCTTGATTTACATTCTGAGTTCACACCGACTTATATGGTACAGTATAACAGTGAATAGTTATACTTCCATATGCTAAACAGGGATAATTTGTTTTCCCAGCTGTGGAAAACCCTGCAAAAGAGGGTAAGAGTGAGATGTAGGCACGGCACAAAACTGTGACCATCTACTGCATGCAAATGTGATGTTATGAAATACAGAAGTATGCATCCTTGTTGTTATGTGTTATTGAAACGTCATATGAAGTGAAGACATATTTCTGAATGGTTGCCTGTATATGGTTGATTCATTGAATAAGGCCAGATATAAACTGAGAAAGGACTTGCACTATATAGTATGACTTTATTTAGATGCTAATGTTACCAAGTATGCATTGTTTAGGATTTGCATCCTGAATGTTAAATCGTTGATATGGTTAGAAAGTGCTGATGTGTGGAGTTCGACAGGTGCACAGTTTTATACTTAGCACAGTGAGAGTTCATTAACACATTCTGGACATTGTAATTTGTTATGATACTTTACTGAAGCGATTATGTATCACTGCAACTTTTGCTTGCCTGAATACACGAAGCATCCGTACTGCTTTCTTGTCCTTGTATGTGTTGTGAAGACTTGGAGTCTTGTACTGGTCAGATGACTTGTGATGACTTTGCTGTATTTATTTTGTTGCTGTGCATACAGGATAACATTGAAAAAAAAACAGAGACATAGTTTCCATATGAGGAAGTTTAAGATATATGGACAGTAAATACATTTGTTAGGAACAGTGAACCTTGCAGTGATGCAACCAGGATATATATCTATCTGATATAGCCTTAGCAAAATGCAAACTTGTGATTTGATTGAACATTATGTAACAGTAACTTACAGTACAGCCAGAACTAAGCAAGTAAATGCTACATTGTTTTTTTTTGTCAATATGTTTACATGCATAAACTGTTTACTTGTCATTCTTTATCTTCTGTCTTTTAGTCATTTTATCCAAATGCTTTTGGTTTATCATTTAGTGTTACTGTGTGCTTCATAAACCTTGTACGTCCACAGCCTGTGCGATTCTCAATTTTTCTGAGCATTTCACTGTGACCTTTGCACTTTGGTTTGTTGCACACAGTGAATGTTGCTAAAGCCATTTAAGGTGTTTTATTCCAGTGCTAGTGTTGGCTGGATCCATCAAAAAATTATTTTAAAATCAAAAGAGTATGTGAACTAATTTATTCCTCCTTTTCCAGAGCCCGGGTCAACTGAGCTCACTGGCCTCTTCGTGGAGAAGCCACCAGATAGCGTAGTTGCTGTTGCAGGTTAGAAAACACAAATGGGTGGATGATTAATTGTCAAGTCAGACAGGAAATTATAAAGATCCATATTGTCTTACCTGATTACATGATATTATATGAGTTAATTGTTTGTGGGTGGCAGGAGCGGATGTCAGTTTTATAGCCAGGGTGGACTCGACCACCTTGACAAGAAAACCCACCATGAAATGGCTGAAGGGCAAATGGCTGGACCTTGGCAGCAAGGCTGGGAAACATCTGAAGTTCACTGAAACCTATGACAGAAATACTAAGGTGCGTGTTAAGCAGAGACATCCATTTTATGCACTGTGTGATCTGATCCTCTTCTTTCAGAAATAAGTGACTCAAAAGTCATATCTTCATATCTTCTCCCCAAGATCTATACTTATGAAATGAAGATTGTCAAAGTGGTCCCTGGAGATGCTGGTGGCTACAGGTGTGAGGTGACAGCAAAAGACAAGTGTGACAGCTCCACCTTTGAGATCTCTGTTGAGTGTGAGTGGAAACAGACTCTGGCCTGCTGGGACTGCCACAGATTCCATACATGCTGATGTTTTGATCTGATCCTGCTCTAATTTGCGTTCTCCGCAACTTCTCTTGTTACAGCTGCACAGCAGGAGGAGCAGGCAGATATTTTGTCTGCCTTCAAGAGGGCGTAAGTGCACTGGGGCTTGCATTTCAGCCTGTCTCAGTAGCCTATGTGCATGTGTGTGAATGCACAAGCAGGGAGAAGCATACATAGTATGTACTATTTATAATGTGTGCGTGAGTGAGTGTTTTTGAGGACACGTGGTCTAACAGTACAATTTAATACCGTGCCATGTCAGAAGATGCCTGACACTTCTTCCTCTACTTGTGTGTCTGTTTCCATACACACAGGGATGCTGGAGAGGACGAGGGAGATCTGGATTTCAGTGCTCTGCTGAAAGCCACCAAGAAGTGAGAAACTGAGCGCTATTTAGTTTGCAAAATTATCAAGGACAATGATTATTTCCTTAAAAAACAAAACCCTAGTTGCACTCAAGTAGTAATTATACACATATCCCTTTTTCTTGACTGACAGGAGGAAGAAGCCTGAAAAAGAGGAACCAGATATAGATGTGTGGGAATTGCTTAAGAATGCCCATCCAAGCGAGTATGAGAAAATCGCCTTTCAGTATGGCATCACTGACCTGAGGGGTATGCTGAAACGTCTGAAAAAGATGAAAGCCGAGCCCAAGCATAGCGAGGGTAAGTTAGGTCAAGTAAGAGGTGAAGGGAGGGGAAGAAGTAGAGGATAATTGGAAGTATGAAGGACACAAATTAGGAGGTGAGATTTTACCTCAGGGGTGGTGGGGAGGGAAAGAACAGAAGGCGAGAGAAGTAGGCAAGAGGAAACAGAAAAGACAAGAAAAAACTGAACTAATGAGTTGTTAATTCTTAATTTTTCCTTTTTTACCGGCAACTGTAGCTTTCCTGAAGAAGCTTGAATCTTGCTACTCTGTGGAAAAGGGCAAGAAGATTGTCTTGACGTGTGAAGTGGTTGATCCCAATGTCCAGGTCAAATGGTTGAAGAACGGCCAGGAGATCAAACCCTCAGCCAAGTACATACTTAAAATCATATACACATGTACTCACAACAATTATTGTTAGTTTACATAGAGCATTTTTGTGTCTTTTTTCATGCTTAATTAGAATTAGGCTATGATATTAATCATCGAATTTAGACGGACTTGACGGGCGGTGTCTTAAAAATATCAAGCTAAAATTATCTGTGCGACAAAGTCATGCTCGGAAATGATGATGCCATTAACACGTTTTATTTTTATAATTTGCCATACCTTGGATCCTTCTACAGTGGTTGCACTGTCAAGAGATCTTATGCCTCATGTAATGTAAACCAAAAAAGATAACCCCACCCCAGGATGAACACCCCTCATTTCTAAGTTTGAATGAGCAAAAACAAATCTATGACACAGGTGAAAACTAAAATGCATTAACTGGAACTCTTAGATTAAAAAAAAGAAAAGAAAGAAAGATTGGCAACAGTTACACAAACCTAAAACAAAAGTTAAAGGGAACCTATTATGCTCATTTCCGGCTCTGTATTTTTAATATGGGACTCAACTTGAGAGGCTTTGCATGACTCACAGTTAAAAAACAATCTTTATTTAGTTTACACTGGCCCTTCATGCAGCCGTTTTAGCTCCTGTCTCTTCAAAGTCCCACTCTCTAAAAGTTCAACTTCGCTGAAGCCTGCCAAGGGGCAGCAACTAGCTCCAACAGTGCTATTCTTTTGCTGGTGTGCTCAGTGGTGTATAGCTCTACGGTCATTTGGCTTAGTGATATCAGACCATTAATGAAACAAGAATTATGTTGGGGAAATGATAGAAACCACTGGAGTGTTAACTGATTACTGTATAATCATGATCACTTTTGTTTACAGTTGCTTTAGCCACAAAGTGCAGCTGTCGTTAGATAGTTAGCCCAGTTGCCGTCTAGTTAGCCATTTAGCCATCTATCATTAGCTGACTCTACCCGGACTGGGAGGTCAGAGAGCCAGGGAAGTGTTGGTGTTTACAGCTCCAGTAAAGGAGCTTTGGACAGCTGGAAGTCTTACTGCTCCCAGTCCCAGTACAGTCAGCTAATATGGTTAGCTGCATAGCTAACTACGCAGCTAACAGCAGCTACACTTAGTGGTTAGCTACTTTACCAACAAGTATTTGTCTACAGCAGAAACTAGTAAATATTAAACTTTTACAACTGTCACAACTGAAAAAAGCACTTTCACAGAGGCATAGTGATAAACCTCTTAACCTTTGAAGAGTAGCCCTGAGAAGAGTAATACTTTTACATGCATACGTTTACGTCATTATTTAAAACATGGCCCCTTTTAATATGAACTTCTGACGTATTATATCGGCTATAAGACAAGAGAACATAGTGGGTACCCTTTAGGAGTTTTTTCTTCATGATTATGTTAAGAGATTTCTACTAATCATGTTGACAGCTTGATAAACAAATACTTCAGCACTCTGTTTGACCTTCAATCTGTCTGTCACTTTTCAAGGTATATAATGGAGTCCAATGGGAATATCAGAACACTTACCATCAATAAGACGAACCTGGCTGATGATGCTGCGTACGAGTGTGTGGTTGGCGAGGACAAGTGTTTCACAGAGGTGTTTGTGAAAGGTGAAGCTTTTTTGTTTGTTTCTTTACCAGTAAAGAATCAGACATGATTAATGTGAATTTGTAAACCTTATGGCATTACACAACATCCCTCACTGTTCTGCCCAGAGCCCCCTGTGACCATCACCAAGCTGATGGATGACTATCACGTTGTGGTTGGAGAGAGAGTGGAGTTTGAGATTGAGGTGTCGGAGGAGGGCGCCCACGTCATGTGGTCAGTATATCAGTAATTTAGGCTCATTCAAGATTGGTTCCAATTTAGGCCATGACTTTTAACCCCCTGCAGAAGGAAAGCAGAAATGTTGAACTAGTTCTTGTACAGTAGACACAGTCAGTCACTATATTTATCAAAAATGTTTCATAAAGTTACCTGATTTTCACTTGACACATTTATGGACGTTACAGCTTGATGTCGAACTTCTAGCAGCCTTTATCGACTCACCAGCACCATCTTGGTTAATTCTGATCCGTTACTTGCTTTTAATAACTGGACACGCTATTGGCTGTCGTTTGCTTAATCCTATATTATAATGTGTGATGCACAGTATACAGATGCATCAACTCCCATTCTTAAACACTGTATATAAAGTTTACAACTGACATGTAGCATACTGCTGTGGCATATCACTGCACTCTTTCTCACTGCGTACAAAATGCTTTATTGCCATTGGTTTATTAATCAAGCTCTGCTACATAGACTTTTATTTTGTTTACTGTATCCTCCTTTCTTCAATAAGATCTGAAATGTCTGATTCAGACACTGATCTCTTCAGGGAATACTCTACTACTCTGTTCCATATTTTAAACAGATTTAAGTGTTTTCTGGTTTTCTTTGTCTTGTCTTTGCATATATTTCTTTCTTTTTGCCATGTAGCTTGGGACAGTGTGCCTTCTCAGATAAAGATTTACAGAACAAATAACTACAGTAATTAATACAATCCAAATGAGGATAATGAAAGAAAATAAAAAATCAAAAAGGTCAAGTAAGATTTTAAGAAAAAAAAACATAGTATCCTGAACATAGTGCTCCAAGCACAGACTTTATTTTTTTTTTTTACAAATTCCCATTCATGATTGCAAAGTACATTCATTTTCCAAAGCATTTTTTAGCAGTCACAGGACAATGTAAATATTACAGTATGTCTGGTAAATTTACATTAGACTCAGACTCACTGTTACTATTTTGAATGAAACATTTAGCGGGGTGTGTTTCAAAGAGCTCATGCTCATTTTATATTCTTTTCCAGGTTCTTTGAGGATATAGAGCTTCACAAAGACAAAGATTCAAAGTTTCGCTTCAAGAAGGATGGAAAGAAGCACACCCTTATCATCAATGAGGCTACACTGGATGACATTGGAATGTACCATGCTTGGACAAATGGAGGGCATACCAAAGGAGAGCTGGAAGTGGAAGGTACCACTGGAAAATCTTATATTTTAATTACTATTTTGTCTCATTTAGATTATCTTGTTTAAACATAGAAAACAGAACATAGAATACTAATCAAAGATGATTAAGTAGATGAGCATACAGACTTTATCTTACATAGATTTGCTATATTTAGTCTAGATTTTGTGTCATTTAAACGTAGGCTGTTCAGTGTTGAGGATGCAGCCGAGTTGAACTGCAGGCCCAAGAGCTTCACACCTTTCTTTAGCTCATGGCAGCGAGTGTTAAGATGTTGCCATCATGAACCTTATCTTCTCTATCCTGCTACCGTTACACATGCTTTCGTCTGAGCTGTTCTCTTGTGGTCCCCAATGTCTTATTCAGAAAAACAACTGGAGGTGTTGCAGGACATTGCTGATCTGACAGTCAAAGCAACAGACCAGGCTGTGTTCAAATGTGAGGTGTCTGACGACAAGGTCACAGGAAAGTGGTTCAAAGATGGAGTGGAGGTCTTGCCCAGCGACCGCATCAAAATGACTCACGTCGGAAGGTACAAGGATATATAAACAGATTCAAAGACATTTGTAAGAAATTTGTTATAACTCAGAGTCTAAATATTGTGTTTAATTCATGAGGCTGATGTTTCCCCACATCACATCTTCTCTGTTGCTTGTTTCAGGTTTCATCGCCTGACGATTAATGATGTGAAGCCGGAGGATGCTGGAGACTACACGTTTGTTCCTGACGGATATGCTCTGTCACTTTCTGCCAAACTCAACTTCTTGGGTGAGAAAGACAGAATGATTACAAAGGTGCTATCGTGGATGCATTAATCATCAGCAGCCTGTATAATATTGTCAACTCTCTTCTTTTTTTTTCCTCCCAAAACAGAAATTAAGATTGACTATGTGCCCAGACAAGGTAGGTAGCCTTAAATTACCTTAGTTCATAAAAAGTTAAGAGTGTATAGTGTATATTTCAAACCTACTTCAACACATTTTGTCTCTTTCTATGTTGTATATTAATCAGATCCTCCAAAGATCCACCTGGACACCACTGGAAACATGGTCTCCCAAAACACCATCATTGTGGTGGCAGGCAACAAGCTCCGTCTGGATGTGGAGATCACAGGAGAGCCAGCACCCACCGTTGTTTGGTCAAAGGGAGATAAAGTAAGGATGTCCACTATAAAGTATATCTCCTGGTGCTCACTAATTACATATGTAAATTTTGGACTGCTTGCTGTGAGTCTGTACATAGGAGATACAACATTTATCAGAGGCAAGTCAACAGAAAACAGCTTAGCTCAGGCAGTCAACAGCCAACTTGAATATAAAAGGAGGCAGAATGTCCATTGTCCACAACTGTGGAAGGTCAGCAGGCTATCAACTCGTTTTTGTTCTTCTTTTTTTATCCCCCCTCTTTTCACTGGGCTTCAGTTGTATGCTATCTCACCATAAAAAAAATAAACTGCTGTTCTGTTGAGATTTGACCCAACCAATGGGAACATTTATGCCCACAGGCGGTCAGGGGCACAGGGTTGCAAAGAAAGAGACTGTCCCTGATGTTTTTGGTCAGAAAGTGCCCTTTTTTGGAAACAGGATATGTCTGTGCCCTAGCGGGATAGTACTATGCTTCTTATTTTGCCCCAGTGTCACATCAGAATGACACTTTAGGTGCTAAGCGACCAGTAGTAAGCCCAAGGGCTGCCAAAGTCACCCTCTGGTCAACTCAAATGGCCCATAAACACCCCTCTGATTGGCCTCGATGCCTTTGTGATTTTCCCCGAAGCCTCTCTGGTTAGCCAGAGTGCTAACTTTGCTGATGGTAAAGGTGCCCCTTTGTAATTGTCACTACTCCACCTCAGAGAGTCTTTGCAGATCTGTGGCTAAAGAAAATGCTTAGCTTCATGTTCATGACAATACATTTCATCCACTGACCCATTTAGTTAGGTTGACACAGCTGTTGCTCCCTCAGGAAGAAATAGTAGATTGCATATTTAGTTATTCACTGTGGTAATTTGAATAGCTAATTAAAGTCATCCTTCACGGTGCTTAGACGCTGCAATTATTTTGTTTTTTAGCCAATTACAGACACTGAAGGGCGTGTAAGGGTGGAGTCGAGGAAAGACCTGAGCTGCTTCGTCATAGAGGGGGCAGAGAGGGAAGATGAGGGCAACTACACCATCTGTGTCACCAACCCTGCTGGAGAGGACAAGGCTGTGCTGTTTGTAAAGATCGTCGGTAAGTGTTGATTTTGTGTAATGTGAGCAAGTTGATTGTCTATTTTACTGTAAACTGCTCTTATGTGTTTTAAAACTAACTCTAATCTTATCCTAGATGTGCCTGACCCCCCTGAGAATGTTAAATGCACAGGAGTGGGAGAGGACTGCGGCACCATCATCTGGGACCCTCCCAAATTTGACGGTGGTGCACCACTCAAAGGTAAAGGATTAGATTTTGTCTTCATATGTAATGGGCCTGGTATATGGGATATTAATTTAATGTCTAGGGTTTCTCTGCGTCTTGTGCCCCTAATTTTTATTCTGCTCATCTTTACGCTTTCTCTGTTTTTTCTTCATCAGGTTATCTCATGGAGAGGAAGAAGAAGGGCTCCTCCAGATGGACAAAGCTCAACTTTGATGTATATAACTCCACCACGTACGAGGCTAAGAGGATGATTGAGGGTGTTCTGTATGAGATGAGGGTGTTCGCTGTCAACAGCATCGGCCTGTCTCCACCAAGTCTCACCTCCAAACCCTTCATGCCTATTGGTGCATATCACAACCATCTTTACACCACTTTTCTCCTGTCCCTCCCTTCAGTCAACCCACTGATTCTCATGAATCTCTCTTTTGTCACTTTCAGCCCCAACTAGCGAGCCAACGCGTCTGACAGTGCATGATGTGACAGACCACACGTGCAGCCTGAAGTGGTTCGCCCCAGAGAGGATTGGAGCTGGGGGCCTGGATGGCTATGTCATTGAATACTGCAAGGAGGGAGGTAATAAAACCTTTTTGTTTAAAGCATAATACATACATGGACAATGAATCTCTGTAATAAGAGAACAAAAACACAAGTACATTTTAAATCCCACTCTTTATGATTTACTGCATGTAATTCTCTTTTTATTTTAGACACTGAGTGGGTGACGGCAAACAGTGAACTTTGTGAGAGGCAGGGATTTGTGGTGCGTGGCCTTCCCGTAGGAGAGAAGATCAATTTTAGGGTGGTGGCAGTAAACGTTGCTGGACGCAGTGCTCCTGCTACACTGTCACAGCCTGTGACCATCCGGGAGATCATGGGTGAGTCAGTCAGCTGTGGACAGACGTAAGTCAGAGGACACATGTACGACAGTACTTTATGGATTAAGTGTCATATTTAGTTCAGTTCAATTTTTGCATTTTAAGCTGACTTAGTACATGCTTAATGCTTTATGTGTCCTATATAGACATATGCCTAATTCTATTGTAGTGTAATACATTTTATTTTAATAAAATGTCTTTTCCTGCTTTAGAACATCCTAAGATTCGCCTCCCTCGTGAGCTGAGAACAAAGTACATCAGGAAAGTAGGAGACAAGATCAACCTGACCGTCCCCTTCCAGGTTAGAAACACACCTCTGATCAGGTTTTGAAAAGCAGTGTTAATGGGTACTAAAATATATAATATAATAATAAATACCAGTGGGAGACTGCAGGGCAAAATGTATATCTCTTGCAATAAAACCTGAGTGCACTTTTATGTTTGAAGTTGTTGTAGAGTTGTGTTAGTGCTGTGAACTTAGTCTCAAATCAGTGAGCTGGAAGAACATTTGGGAATTTGGAGGTGCTGTGAGGCATTATAACAAATATGGACATATCTTCAGGAGGGTATTAAAACTAAATCACTCTTACACATTGTATGAAGTGTCTGTTTACAGGTGTTGGAGAGCCTTTTGTTGTATAAGTAAATATGATATTTCTAGTTCTGCTGTGTAGATTTCTTTTTTATTTACTTTTTTACTTTTTTTTTTAACATTGTTGTTCATTTAATATGTGCTCTTTTCATGACCCACCCTACTATGGTGATAAAACACCCTGACAGCTCTAAAGGGCAAATTCTCCTTTTCCTGTTTCTAATCAGTAGCCTGTAACATACACAGTGTTTCTGTTTAGGATCTTGACTGTCAAGTGCTGTATTTTTTTGTATAGTATCTACTGCTTGAAAACACAAGAGACTTAGATCATGTGCAATCAGTCATTTTGTCAGAGTAAATGTCACATCTTTCAAGAAGATTATTAGGAGAAAATCCCTTTCACCCTGAACAATGCGTCATTATGTGTCTTACAGGGTAAGCCACGCCCTGTCGCAACCTGGTTCAAGGATGGTCAACCCGTTGACCCCAAGATGATCAATGTCCGTAACTCAAACGTGGACACCATCCTCTTCATCCGCTCAGCAGAGAGAGAGCACTCTGGAAAATATGAGCTGCTGCTACAGATTGAGAACATGGAGGACAGAGCCACCATTGAAATCAGGGTTGTTGGTAAGGGTTGTTTATTTGAAGAAAAACATTGACCTTCTGAAATTTAGTTAAATAACTGAAATGTACTGAATATGTGAAATTCAATGTGTTCAGAAAAGCCTGGACCACCTGTGAACGTGAAGGTGACAGACGTCTGGGGCTTCAATGCAGCGCTGGAGTGGCAGCCCCCCACTGATGATGGCAACTGTGAGATTACTGGGTACACCATCCAGAAGGCAGACATGAAGACTAAGGTGAGAGAGGAAGGTGTAATCTCAATTTGTTCCAATTTTTAAATAAATAATGTCATAATAATATATATTTTTTTTTCCTTCTCCAGGACTGGTTCACCGTTTATGAGCGCAACAGACGGACACACTGCACAGTTTCAGATCTGATCATGGGCAATGAATACATGTTCCGGGTTTACAGTGAAAACCTCTGCGGCCTGAGCGAGGAGCCACGCCAAAGCAAGAACACGGCTGTCATTGCCAAGACAGGTGTGTGCATGTTAGTATGTACAGTACAGTATGTGTGTGTGAATTGCGCTTTTGTCGCGTATAATTTGCTACATTTCTGCTCTGATTTATGGAGGTTGACTAAGTTTGCTTGCCCCCCCAACACTTCTCTATAGGTCTGGTGTGCAAAGAGAACCCCTACAAGGAGAAGGACATGGCCTGTATGCCCAAGTTTACTCAGCCGCTGGTTGACAGATCTGTAGTGGCTGGTTACAGCACTGCCATCAGCTGCTCTGTCAAAGGCTTCCCCAGGGTAAACATGCATGTTAAAGTAGCCTGTGGAGCGTGATTCAGTGGAGGAGGCTGACTGTCCCTTGTTATAAGCAAAGTGTGAGAGGGCCTTGTACTGTATGCAGATCTTCCAATAGTAGCCTTTCTTATCAAAGGTCATGTTTAGCAGCAACCTGATCAGGATAAAAACATTTTCATAAAAATAAAAATCGATTGCATTCATTCTTAATTGGACTTTTCCACGTTGTAGCCTAAGATTGTCTGGATGAAGAACAAGATGATCATCGGGGAGGATCCCAAGTACTTGATGCAGAACAACCAAGGTGTACTGACCCTTAACATTCGCAAGCCAAGCACCTTTGACGGAGGCAAATACTCCTGCATGGCTGTCAATGACCTGGGCCAGGATGAAGTGGAGTGCAAGCTGGACGTCCGAGGTAATAATAGAGGGGAGGGCTGATGGGGGAGGAAGTTGTGTGGAATACAGTTCATTATAAGGTGGTTAGTTTTGATTACGAGATACACACTGACTGTGTTTACAATGACAGCTGCAAAGAATTTATTTGTTTGACCGTGGATATGAGATAAGATACCTTGATTCTTACCTAAATATATTACAACACAATACTTTCATTTCAGTATTTGAGACTATTTCAACAAAACAAAACCTAACACTTGTTATCTGTCCTGTCATCCCACAGCTGCCATAATCCTGGAAAAGAAGTGAGAAACCGAACAGCAAAGAATGTGAAATGATATGAACCAAACAGTGAATGTCAGTATGTAGAGTACACACTGTCAAGAGTGAAACAAATAAAATTTAGTCATGCCTGCTATAACTGTGTATTTTTTATTTCTCTGTTTAAAAAAAACAACCTTTCATGTACATGATGTATATTCTTTGAGTCAGACGAGAGCTCACCATCTCCTCTGCACTCACCCAATCAGCATCTAAAATATTCAAATACATGGCATATTTTTATCATTCGAGCTGTTTCTACAGCTGATAAGCACCTTTCTGTATTTTTGGCACGTGTTACAGTCGACTTCTTTACACCTCCCTGGAGTAGTGTGTTCTCCTCCTGCAGATTGCCACTCCTATGCTGAACAACAGCGCCACTGCCAGGAGACCCACAGCCACTGCAAGAGTTGTTATGACACCTGTGGGAGGCAAACAATTCTGTTTAGGTTTGTAAGATTTCCAAAAGTTTAGACAAATTTTAAATTTGAAAGTCTGTGCTGAAAGTCCCCACACTTGTCCCCAAAGTGAACAGGAATAAACCTAATGCAGTGAAACCTTAACGATTCCAAATTATGAAACAAATAGAAGTCGGTATATCTTCACCTGTGCTTGACCATTTGGTCCTAAACCCACACTCAGCCTCCCAGTCCTCTGCCATCACGTCCCGCACCAGCTCAGTGAACACAGGCAAAGGGCATGGGTTCAACCCGTTGCATCCTGGCACCGAGTTGGGATAGGGGTCACGCAAGGAGTCATTGCGGTAATACAGCTCCAGAGAATAGGAACTGGGGATTTATTAGGATTAACACAATGAGATGACACACAGTTGTGGTAAGTGTTATGTAAATGTTTTGTATTATGTGCTAATTTGGCCATTGCAGTCCTGGATGGCTGCCAGATTTCCATCTAATTAAAAAGGAAAACAGAATTCCAGTGTTTGAATGCAATTGCTAAAAATGTGTGTGTGTGTGTGTGTGCGTGTGTGTGTTTTGGCCATTTGACCTAGATAGTGTAATTAAACATGGAAAAAGAAGAATGCCTGAAGTGACATTGACAGGACATCATTACCCATCATACTCCTGGTAAAACTCAAATAGTTGACAGGCAGCGTAAGGAGGAAGAAGACCGTTGTACACGTCCAGAGCTGCCTGGAGGGTGATGAGTGTCGAGTCATGCTGGAATGAGAAACGCATATCACAGCAATAATATACAAGGAGGTGAGAAGATATGAAACAACACTTTGCAAAATAAATTACAAAAATGTGTGTATGTGCCCAAACATTGAACTTACAGCTGAGTACATAATGAATTTGAGAGGGCTCCCGTGCTCCACAGCCCTTGAGAAATTCCTCAGGATGGCATTCAGTAGGACCCCTGGTAAATTAACACATCAGTGTCGACAGTGCAAATGAAATTTTCACAGACACCAACATCCGTTTGACCTTACTAAGCATCCTGCTTAGTGCTGTAATCATCTTTTTCCCATTATCTCATATGTGTTAATATGCCTTTGTATGGAAGCCAAGAAATGCCATGCATGCAGTTGTTTTTTTTAAATCGGTTACCCTGAGATCATGATTTAATTATTTTGTTATCTTGGGAAAACAAGCTTTGTTATATCAAGATAAGGAGATAAAATTACAGGGGGAAAAAAGGAAGCTTTGTATTATTGGTTATAGATCTTACTTATATATTTATCAGCAGTCAGCAATGCCATGTCAGTGTGTGCTGATGGCATCTTTACACCAGAGAAGACACATGTCACGTCAGATCAAAGAGTGCCCATTTTTGAACACATCAGTCTATACTTCAGTCGAGGTCTAATACAGGCAGAAATTGAATTTTGCCTTTCTGTTAGAGATAACATTCAGATCAGTCCTCATCATTTAAAGAGAAGACTAGCCCGGCTCCAACTTAATGAACCAGACACTCATTTTCAAGGTCTCCGTAATTATCCCATAACCTCGAGAAAAGAGAAGTCGTTTTCTCGTGATGAATGATCTTATCTCGAGAAATCTGCCTTTTGTTGTCTCGAGATAACGAGATAAATTAACCCATTATCTTGAGAAAACGAGCCTTGATGTCTTGAGATAACAAAATAATTAACTTGTGATCTCGAGGTAATGGAATGGAAAAAAAAAAAATGCTTCATGATTTCATGGCCGTTCTCAGCTTCCGTACTTTTGGGAAACACAGCTGACCAAGCACTCTACACTGTATGAGGCATACACAAAGGCTCATCCAGCAGTCACAGTATGAGATACACTGAGCCTTTTTACTCCAATAGCATTTTTTTCTAACAGCGCTTTAAATGAATTGCCTCTAATATGGATCCTCACCTCCTGAGAGTCTGGCCTTCTCTTTTCGCTTGTGACTGAGTATGCTGTACATGACCTCAAATGATGCTACTCTCTTCAGGGTGTCCAGAACATCTTGGGTGGCCCAGCGTGGGAGAGTCAAGTTATGGATCCTCTGCACAAGAAAATAACATTTATTACCCTGCATCACGCTAATAATCCCTTTACACAACACATGAACACCAACAAAATGGCTTTTAATGGCTGTATTTCATAGTTTCTATTATCCTGGCTATTTTTAGCACAGGTCTGAAGATAGCAGATGCTCATTTTGCAAGTGTGAATGAGTGTATTCAACCTGGCCTAGAATCCACCCGTCACACAATGCTTTAATTATCATTTCAATATGTTGTCCTATTCATATCTTACTGTATGTATAAAAATTATTTCCCAATTCTCCAGCCCCCTCCCCATGTCTGCAGATGTGTTGAAGAAAACAGCTCCATTCTCATTTCCATCATTGGTCTGCAGCTGGTGTTTGTATCAGTAATTGAAGCATTGGTAAACGACAGAAAACAGGTAGTATACAAACTTCATTGTATTTATGTATGTGTGCTTGATAAAATATTTAATATACCTGACAGGTAAGAGTGTCGTAGACCCTCCATATTTTTTTGCCAACCAGTTTGGAGATAGGGTAGCCAGTGTGATTGGAAAGTCGCTCCACAAAGTACTGCAATGTGAAGAAATGAGTTAGACCAGTGGAGTAAGAAATATTCTGATGTTTCTCGTGTGAAAGAGCAACTCAGAGAGACTCACGTATTCATAAATACTCCATTACAAGTGAAAGTTAACTATAAAAATTCAACTTAAGTAAAAGTTTTATCAGCTTTTTTATAAACAGTCATAAACCAAAAAGGTTGGAAACCGCTGGTTTCAGCTTTAATAATGCATCATACTTTATACATTCATACATAAGTTTATCATTAAATCTGCTAAGTAACTCCCTTATTCAATATAGTGGACTAAAAGGTTATTTCTTATTGAAATGCTGTGGGATTTATGTGTAGATACTTAAAATAATCAAGTAAAGTACTGTATAATTGCACTTAAGTACAGTGCTTATTAGTGACTTACATTTACAGACATAATGCTCAAAGGAATATAACACTTGAATTTCCAATTGTTTATCTACTTACATTATTTTTGCTGCTCATTGGTGTAAGTGTTTTGAACTCAAGATTTTGCAGGAATTAGTTGGTTAATTCTATCGATTAATTCATTGATTCAGTGATTATTCTAAATTCAACCTTTGGTCATACACAGTAAAAAATGGCACCATTTTAGTTCTTGTATCCAACTTGTAGGTACTGTGCATCCAGCAGAGGGTGTTAAAATTCAGTGCAGGAGGCCCCATCCTCATCTCAAACTGCACCATAATAGGCAGCACATGGGACTCAGTTTAATTAAAACATTTTCATTGTAATTCTTAATCTAATTCAATCCAACCGTTAATTAGTGTCTCCGAGAATGTGAGAGAAATTGCACTGTACAGCTTTTTCTAGGCACTGGAGTCACCGTGCCTGAGAAAATCACTGAGAGGACATGATGTCTACAGCATAACTAACACGTCCACTGGAGGTGCCGATAACGCTGGCACCAGCAACTGTGAAGTATATATTTCACTCTGCGCTGAAATGTGCATTTCACAGCGTTTGTTAATTTACAAATCAAGGCAATGATAAGTAGAAAAGAGGCAGCAGAGGTGAGGAAGAGTATTTTTCACAGCTATTTTGATTATATAATTCTGCTGATAAAACAAAAAACAAAACAACAACAACAGAGTTACAAACAAGTTTTTAGTGGTTAACAGGCACATGACTCATAGAAAAGTGATGTTGAACACAAACTGAGCTGTGAGTAGAACGTTCACATCATTGAGCAGATGCTGAGGATGAGTTACAGTACAGTGTGTCTTCTTCTGTGGTTTGCCTTACCTGGTGAGCCCTGAGGAACCTCTGGTAAGGCTGACTCTCAAAGGTCTCCGTCATCAGCGCTCTGAACTTTGGACAGTCTTTGCCTGGAGACTTCAACAGCTTGAGAAATCGAAAACAACAGCAGAACATCAGTGGAAATAATGCGCATTTACTGCAGGTACTGCAAGTCTTCTGGGCACAATTATATGTTCATTTCACACTTTAAAACAGTGGGGAATTTCAGCACGCCAGGTTCACAGCTGAGGTGAACACACACAGCAACATGGAGCTACAGAGAGAGAGAGGCTCAAATTAACTTGTACAAGTTTTTACTCAGCCATGTATGGCTGCTGTATGAAAGAAAATATTTATGTGGCTCAGCAGCCCACCTTGTCCTGGGCCCTGGGGATGGTGTGTACGGGAATAGGCCGCCACAGTAACTGGGGCACGATGGGAGCTGGGCGTCTGGTTGGAGGGAACATCCCAGCAAGGCAGGCCTGGGCACTCATCAGAGTTCGGTCGTAGTCAGTGCTCTGCACGTATAACTGTTGAAGACATGGTATTAAAATATATATGAAGCCGGTCATTAATGCCACTGTCTGCTTCGTCCTAAACGATGCGCTCAGGATCAGTTTACTTTTTACCCTGAAATGCACTCGGAAACTCAAAAGAATTTCATTTGCATTTGCAAAGTTTAAATGCACATACTTCTCTTTCTATTTAATTTAATAAAAATGCTAAATAAATGCACCCAGCAAAGCAGTATTGTATTATGAGTGAGCTGCTATTCATCCCAAGTCAACTGAGGTATTCCCTTAACATGAAGAGGAGGGAAGAAGAGATCCAAATGGATGAGAGAGGGAGGGGGAAAACGATCCTTCTTGCTGTGATCTCTTCTGACATCAGCCTTCGCTCGTCTATATCTCTCTGTCACCCTGTGTCAGGTTTTTGCACACAGTAAATCACGCTGATAAGGTTGGATGTTCCTGTGATGCCGAGAACGCTTCTTTTTTCCCCCCTTCCTTTTGTCAAATTAAAACAGACACGGCAGCGTAGGAATAAAGGTACGGTACAAGTTGACTGAGACCTGGGCGACAAATCGCCAATGACAGGTACTGAGAAGAGTTGTTATTTTTGAGGTAATTGCATGTTATTTAAGAGATGGGAGAAGAGGACTAAAGGCAAGGATGGAGAAAAATAAGGGAGGGGTAAGAGTGAAAAAAAGGAAGACGATGAGTGTAAAGAAAACAGAGGCAGGGAAAAGAAATCACGTCTTCATACTGACAGTATGCTGAGCATGCAGCCCAGGGGCACACTGAACCAACATGCATGCTGCCATCTGTACAGTACAGAGCCCAGGGGCAAGATTACCCCACATGTTACAGCATATTACAAGGCCATGGCAGTGATATCACCAATATGAGTCGTGCTCATTAGGGTATGTTGTTACAGTCATTACAAATGGTGGCAGACCACACATTGCACGTTGGAGCCAAGACACCCGTGACAATAGGTGACACTTGAGCACACAGGTTCATGGGAGAATTCAGCTAACCAAGATCAGGGGAAAAACAGATATTTGCATACTTACAGGCAAACACGAATCCACCAACCTCTTTGTTGTTGTACTCCTCACTGAGAAAGTTTCCATAACGCCTCCTTAGAAATCTGCCCAGCTCAAACTGTTGTTTCATGCCCAGCTGAAAGGAAAATTGCCTGCACTGTTAATTTTTGTCGAATGTGACCTTTTTTGCGGAAGATTGAGCAGATTTAAGGTCAAATTCAACACATTTACATAAAATAACAAATTTCACCCCTTCTGCAGGCCGAGAAATAATACAGTTTATTCGCTGTAAATTGGCTAATTGCCTGAGAGCAGAACAGTGTCACAGTAGGAAAGAATTTAATTAAAAGTCTACAACAAGCTTTTCTTCCATCTCAAGAAACCTGACTTTATGTACAGGTTAAAGTACAAGTGAATGATTTGTATTCTGTATTTTTAAAGGCCCAGTGTGTAAGACTTAGGGGGCTCTATTTACATAATATGGCAGAAAGGGATTACAATATGCATAACCATGTTTAACCATGTGTCACCTGAAAACAATAAGTATTATGTTTTTGTTACCTTAAAATGAGCTAAGCTATCTCTACAGAGACTTCAGACTTTGAAGTGTGGATCAGTTAGGCCACTATTGCACCAAGGCCTACTGTATGTACAGGTACAAAAATATCTTATATCTTCATTGTAAATACCCTCCTGTGAGTACATTTTATACAATATACAATATATGTTTTTAAACCATATGGACCAGTTCATTGTTCAATGTTTCGCATCAATTTATCCTGGAATAAGTCCTGATCCTTTTGGTTTTATTTTCATTTTTTGTTATTTGTTTTGCACCTCAGGGACACCGTACTCCAGCTCCCTATGACCCAGGATAAGTGGATGTACATAGATGGATGGATTTTACATATACCGAAAAGCTTGTCATATTTGTTTGCCAAATCCTACTTGACAAAACGGTAATGATGACACACGCCCATACACACAGTACCTCAGTCAGCTGTCCGAAGCCCTGAGCCCACACTTGCTCTCCATGAGGATCTCTGGGATACGACTCAATTGGTGATCGATCACCATGTCGGAACACCTTAAAAGTCATAACAGATTATGTCACATGCCACATTCAGACGCCATGCTGCTGCTCCAGCCATTACACTGTGTACTTAAGGGGAAAAAAACACCCTGAGACATAAGTCAGAAATAGAAACCTGTGATCTTGGACAGTTCAGTCTGGATTTAAGGCATGGAGGAGTCATTCTGATGATGCCATCAAGACACGAATGCTAGAGCTGCTCTGTTAGTATTATTAACCTGCAGACTCACTTTCTGAGCAGTGACATGACACACAGGTTGATTAAACTGGATTAAGGCCATATATGATTCACTCCTGTAAAACTTCAAGAAAAAGCAAACCACAAAGTCAAGTCAACAAAGTCATGGTTTGCTTTGAGTATCCTCACTGTCATTTTGGATGTAAAACATGTTCCAAGAATTTAATATGAACCGAACAACCAAGAGTTGACTCAAGTAAAATAGAGTAAAATAGTTGAATTTAAACACATTTTTAAAAATGTACATATAACAACTAATTATGCATATCTACGTAAAGATTAATGGCATTGTAACACAATAATGAAACAGATAAAAATACATTTGAACTGCTCAATATCAAGCACTAACCCTTACTTGAGCAAAAATGGGTACTGTCAAACTACTATACAGATTTAATAGTAAACTGCCAGACAACAGTCATGGCATTATATATCACAAGTCATAAGTAAGTGACAAACACACTAGTGTAATATATAAGTCGGTTGGCGTGCCTAAAAAGATAAATACAAGTGAAATAAAAAAAACTGTCACATTCTATATAAAAAAATGTGATTTTCACTTAAATCCTCTTTTTCATTCTGCGGTTAAACTATGGTGAGAAAGAAAGATGTACAAAGAGGATCAGGAACAAAGCAGCAGTGTCTGGGAGAGATATGCCTGACACTGTTGGAGTTTAGGCTCAAAGTAATCCTTTGTGACATAAATGCGTAAATATAATAATGCTCACTGAGCAGAAAAATGCAGTGTAATCAGCAGCAATGTACAGTAATGTCACTGTATAAAGTAGCCTTCCAGATGATGTTAAAAATTCTAGCTTTCAACAAATAAATCGCATCAATATCGTTGCACAAATATTTTACAGAGGATTAAACTACTGAAAGACAGCTTAACATGAAATTGCACGCTTTGCTAAATGTTATCATTATTAGTGAAAAAATTCTGGGTAGACTTACAGCGACGACAAACTTCAGCAGCCGACACTCAATCTGACAGATGCAACAAAGAAGGAATAAACAGCCAAAACTTTTCTGGAACTTCCACATGTTTTTGACTTGTCGCTCTTTACTTCCTTCACAGAGTTCACCTGCTCACAGAAGGGGGAAAAAAAAAGTCAAGAAATTTACATTTGTACGCTATTAGTAGCAGAATTTTGCCAATAGTTGCACATTTTAATCAAACAAAAATTGTGCAAAATGTCTTTTAGATCTCAAGATCTAAAAGACTATGACACTGTAGTCCAGTCAACTTTACTTCAATATTTATTAAGAATGCATGCATGCAATGACATATACAATACAGAACATGTACAATAAAATGCCTTGTCAAAAAAGTATTTAGATGAACACATGCACTTACCTCAGCATACTTGTTCACACATTTTCCTTGTCTCAGTCAAACGGGTTAAAGATAGAAGTGGACTGCTGTGCATCCCAAATCTTCACTCATACCCAGGTTGACATTAGGTGCATGTTCCAGTAAAGGAGGGCGTGCTTTTATATAGTCGCCCTACCTGACCTACTCTCTCTCTCTCTCTCTCTCTCTCTCTCTCTCTCTCTCTCTCTCGGGTCCCCGTCTACTTCATCATCGACTGAAGTCCAAATCACTGTCTCTGCCAACTCCCCACTGTGCAGTGACAAGGCCCCTCCTACTGACAGACATGTTTTGAACTTAAGAATACATGTTTGGCCCCTTGGTGTGGATAAGTCCACTTTAAAGCCGCAGTCACACAGTATATTCTTAAGGACAGTCTGGCTTTAGAAGAACAATACGACAAAGAAATGGGCTAAGTTAAGACGCACCCACCTGGCTTCTCAAATTGCACTCCTACATGCATAAACATACACACACATGCACACTTACACACTGGCCCAGGGCCACAAACATTCATTATAACTTGCTATGTCATCCGCCGTGGGTTTGGCCCCAAAATTACAGGGCCTGGAGTGTTTTCCCTGACTCGACACACATGTAAGTATCTGTTAGTATCAAAGCAGCTTTCTGGGATACAATGGGATTAGTGAGTGTGAAGACTTAGAGCTGTACAGTGTTGACATCATATTTGATGAGTGTAAGATAGGATCTATTGTACAAAGTAATACACAGTGTAGTATTCACAGAGGTGGCTTGTCAGTGTAACATTAAAGTTCTCATCATTAAGTGACATTGATCTGAAATACATACAGCCACACACCTACATGCACACACACTAACACAATTCAGACTTGGAGAAAACTGTCCGCTTACATGTAGTAGTGTGTAAAGTATTCCCTTTTACTGAAGTTAAAGTAACAATACCACAATGCATCCAGATTTTACTTCAGACTGAGTCTGTATTTTTCTTATTGTGAAGAAATTCCATGTTTTGCCTGATATAGCTCACTCTCCTCTGTATCATAGACATCTATCGTCATCATCAAAAACACATAATTAAACTACGCAACTGGGTGACGTGATGCATTATCACAATAAACATGCGTACCAGAGCTTATTTTGAATCAGTTCCGCATACGTGTCTTGCTGCTGTAATTACTCACTAGCTCACCAAATCTATGACTGAAAACATTCCTGAACAAACATGCAATTTTCTCCTATTTGAATAATTTTGAAAAAGGTTATAGTGCCCAGGCTTTTAAAAAAGGATAAAAACATAGTTTTGACTATAGTTTTTAAATACCATTTGTATCTTTACTATAACTACATGGACATAAACATCAGTTTAAAATAGCAAAAAAAAAAAAAAGCCTTATGCTTTAAGAACAAGTACGGTACTATATGGTATTAATATCAGCAAACTGAGCATATAATGCAAACTGTCTCTACGTGGTCAGTACTTGAGTAGGTATGTTTAGTTACCACTGTGCAGATCTCACTCTGCCCATGTGTTTTATTGTTTCTCTCTATCTCACAGCAGTGTACAGTACAATCTTCTGTCTCACACACACACACACACACACGTGGTAGTGTAGCTGGTACACGTTGGCTTTGAAGAACGATGCACCTGTACAAATGGGTCAGTGAGTCCACCTGCATTCAACTACAGAACAACATATACATACTCAAGGGTCTGAGTGGAGGAAAAGAAAGGAGTTTCACCATATGAGGCTAAGACACACACGCACACGCAGCCACACACACACACACACACTGTACACACGCACACTAACATATGCACACGTGCTGCGGAAAACACTACAGTTGATACACACCAGTTCACTGAAGGGTCACTAAACACGCAACCACAGACACACAACTCTGTAGCTCCTTTTCTGTCACTCGCACAAACACAAAACACAAACAAACAAACAAACGCACACACACACACACACACACACACACACACACACACACACGCCATCCTTTTTCCTCCCTTTCTCCCAAGTGGCTGTAGTGTTTTTGTCTTTGTTGAAATAATTGCAGTGATTTTCAAGACCGTTGTCATGGCAACGCAGAGGTTGATGCATGTTGACAGAATCTGTTGCAGGGCGACCGAGAGACTGAAAATGGGAGATAAGAGGTGGGAGGAGAAGTGATGCTTGTGTATGTGTGTGCGCGCATGTATACGTGTGTGTGAACGCCATGATGGTGGTGATGGTGGGGGTGTGGGGGAGAGAGGGCGGGGAGGGGGGCTTTCATGTTTTTCAGTCCATATGATGAATGGAGATGAGCAGTATGGGACATCTCAGCCTGATAGAACGAGGCCCAAGATCAGGAATGAACAGTTATGAGTGTATTGTGAGCGGAGGATAGAGAGAGAGAGAGAGAGAGAGAGAGAGAGAGAGAGGGTGGAAAGCGGGGTGCTATTTTAGTCCAGGCGTTGTCATGGAAACTGCAGCCTCACTACAAATGGAGACATCCAGAACACATGGATCGTCAAACAAACGACGTGCGTAGGGCCCAGCGTGAAGCTACGCCATGGCTGCGCGACACCGTGCCATCTCAGTCGAACTCACCCCCCACCCACACTGGCACCCACGCCTCCAGTCAGATAACAGTGGCGTCTTCTTCATCATCACAGAGACTGAATATCAATGGGACGGTAGCTTTTGGGGAGTTGGAGGGTGTGGAGGAGGGGGACAAACGCTTGGAGTCAAGGGGCTAAGTGACAGGCAATGGTGTCCATTCAGGCAGTGAGTCAGAGCCACTCGCTCTCTGTCTTTTAATTAACAGTCTTTTCCACACTTCCTTCCCTTCCCTCCTCTCCTCTCCTCTTGTCTCGTCTACCCCTTCACTCTCTGTCTATCTCCCATCCTCTCCCTCTTCCTCCCTGCCTGCCTCTATCTCTCTGTTCTCCCCCCCACCACCCCCTCCTCTCCGCCGCTCTCCGCTCACTCTCTCTCTCTCTCTCTCTCTCTCTCTCTCTCTCCTGCGCTCTGAAGGACGGAGGTATTCCCACATTTCTCCGTTGCTATAGCAACACCGCAGCGAGAACAGGAAAGAGAGGACGCAGGCTGGGAGGAGGAGGGCGAGGAGGGGAGGATGGAGACGTGGTGGGGCATAGGGAGGGAGGAAGGGGGTGGGGGTGGGGGGGTGTGGAAGCGGCCTAAGATGAGGGGATGTGTGAACAATGCTAATGCTAATGGTAGCAGCAGCAGCAGCAGCAGCAGCAGCGACAGAGCAGCCAAGTATTGGTGAATTCCCCTCTCGTCGCATCATGCTGGGTGCAGACTCACATGTCACATAAACATTTGCATAATTGCCAGTGGGAATCTATCCGCTCTGTATGTTGCTATGGTCATTGATATCTTGCACAGATTGATACATGAGAACTGTCTGCGCTCAGCCATTTGAGTCGCTTTTATTTTTTCATTTCTCTGTGACATTGACCAACTCTGCAGAGCCTGCATCCAGTTTTTTCAGCCGTTTCTTGAGCATCATTCAGGAACAAAAAGAACCAGACTCCGAAACCTTGTTTATCTTTATATAGTAGGCATTTTGGTGCAGAACTGTGCTTTGGATGGATTGAATCATTGGGAAATAAACATATTTTTTCCAGTGATTCAATCTGCACAAACCCATGCAGGTCAAATGACCCACGAGTCAAGAAGATGTATCTAGGTGGAATACACACAGCAGCCATGGTAAGACCAGAGCTATTTCATATCGATGTCATCATCCCATTCAATCAGGACAGAACGCAACCTCATTATCTCCCATATATATCGTAAGGCGTTAGAACAAAGCAGTGTTGCATCAATTTCCTAACATATAAAGATTTGTAGGGAGCAGCAAAGCTCATGCGGCCTGCCGTCTTTCCTCTGTACTCGTGTTTGTCTGGTTGACATGTTGCACAAAACTCAATAGATGCATATCCTATCACCCAGAGTGAAATGAATATCCCTTCCTACAGTACATGCCACATACATGTATGAATGCTTAAGCTGTTTGGTAACTGAAACGTAGTCTGCAGCATGTCAACTGTCTCGATGTCCTCTCCTCTCAATCAATAACTCATCTCTTGACGTCAATATTATTATCTCCCATGAGACAAAAATGTCCTTCTTTAGGACAAAAGGAGAATAAGTAAGATGGGAGGAAGGGGATGTGAGAAATAGAAAGACGTTTCTTCTTCCTTTATATGTTGTTATGTGATCCATGTAAGGAATCTCCATGTGTTTCCCGTTTTTTCTCAGTCCGTGTCCAGTGAGGTACCCGACATGCTGATCTTCTGCTGGGTAAAGAAAGCCAACGAAATGTTCAAAGGCAGAATGACAGGGCGGTTTTCTTCAATAATTCAAAAAAAACAACAATAACAATAAAAATTCATTTAGCATAGCATTTACTGTGGCACATATGTTATCTTATGTTATTTTGTTAGGTTATCCAGAGTGATTTAAAGTTTAACATTTTAAGAAATATAATGTTTTTTGTTAGTTTGTTTTCTTCCCAGAAGTTAGATGAGATGATCGATACCACTCTCATGTCTCTGTGGTAAAACATCAGCAGTTAGTTTAGCTTAGTATTAGAAATAGGGTGCAATAGCTAGACTCTATATAAAATCTAAATTGTCTGTGGTTTTAAAAGGGGGTTATGTGCCAGGATATTTCTTGGTTGGGACCAGTCTGGTCGTCAGTGTGAGGTTGCAACCAGTAGAGACTCCATGACATGTCATTTTTACATTTTTTTTTGTACAGATTAAACATCAGTGATATATAAGTTATTTGATGAACATTAGAGGTGCTGTTAGGTGGATTTTGTTGCCCTTGGGCAGAGCTGGGTTTGGTGTATCCAAAACTGAATTAATCCTTTTGGAAAAAATAAAAGCAAACTGTATTACATCAGATTATTTGTCTTGAAACAAGACCGTTTTAAAGTCAGAAAACAGCAGGTTAAACAGTTTCAGGTCCTTGTGCTAAGCACACATGAGATTGGTATCTACCTTCTTATCTTAAACACTGACACAAATGTAAATTACTATATTTACTAAAATGATGTGCTATTCCTGTAATAATTTGTGCCTGAGAGGACTATTAATGAAGCATCAATAGGGTAAGTAAAAGTTACTACATAATTCAGGGAGCCATAAAAAGCTAAACATGTCACAACATTAACCAAGCAAAGTAAAAACATCATCCCTATCTGCAGTTATGGTAAATCAATACTCAAGTAAGTGTAATAATATAATAACAACATCAGCAGAGCGCCTGGAAAGTGTGTTTGTGTGTGGGAGTGCATGCACTGGGGAACAATTTGCTGCATACCTTCCTCCAGTAATTCCACGGGAAGAGTCTATTCATAATGTATACTGGAAACAAAATATTCACAGGGAAGCAACTACTTAAAATCACATTTTCGAGCATAGACAAGCAGTATTGGTGAGATATTTAGATAATAAGTCCTTTCTTTTTGTTATGTCTGTATATGTAATATGTTTTAACCCATTGTGCTCCGGTTTCTCAGCAGTTGTTTCGTTTGGATTCAACATCAAGAGAGATATTTTTGTCTCTGACCCAAATTACAGCAAACAGCAAATTAGTCTGTGAAATAATCTGACTAATTTCACAAAAATCTGCTACGTTTTTAACATTTTTAATTAATTTTTGTTTTATTTTTCGGGGTGGGAATGTAATTCCTCATGTTATATTAACATGTACAGAAACACATACATGAATAAGTAAAAATATTAGCCGTTGGGCATTGGGGAAAAAAATGTCATACACCATGTGATAATAGTAATAATTCATCGTCCGTCCAATCCTATACACACATATACAACTGTAACTGTACTCCACACCCACTTTAGCAGCATTTAGTGGAAAGAGACACAGTAGATTTTTTTTTTCCGGGTGACATGCCTTGTTGGTCAGGTTGAGTGTTTTATCCCCAGAAGAGGCGAAGAACTGTCTGGTGTTACAAGGGCTCCTGAGTGCTACGTATGAGTAGACTTGCATCTTGTGTACTTTGCAAGCACTCAGGATTCAGGATTCATTTCCTCCCTAGTATGTTTGTTCTCTCTCTCTCTCTCTCTCTGGATTATTAATTGAGATTTTTGGGGTGAGGAAGGAAACAATATCCCCAAGTCAAAGGATCTGCTGCATGGCTTTTAATGATAGTGGAAGAAGAGAGGGAATCTAAATATAGACTGAAACAAAAGCAAAGTATGTTCAGTACAGTATGAGAAAACCCTCTGAGAACAGTGTGTAGTAAGCTCATAATTCACCCACATAGTTTCATGTAGTCAAAAAGTGAATCTTTAAACAAAGCGCAGACTTTAAATCAAAAGGCTTCTGCTTTCTTTTTATCCATTTTACACAAATTAAGTCCAACTGGGTCACCGTGATCCTCATACTCTCCATAATACAGTGGATTCTCAGTCTGAGCTAAGTCTGCTAACAGTTCAGTGTAGTCCATTCTCATATAAACAATGTCTAAATAGGCCACACAATCTATACTTAGTTATTTTTATTTATTTATTTATTTTTTGGTATGACTGCAGCCCACACAGCCGTACTCAACACACTACACTCGTGTTAAATACATGTGTTGCTCGCTGCAGCCTTTAAAGTGTGAAGAAATGAAAGGCTTCCACATTTTCATGGCTCCTCAATCAGTGGAGATGCAGCCCACAGACTCTGACACCTCTGCTTCACAGTGGAGTTTATGTTGTGTCAGGTTCCCCACAGACTCTGCAGTCTGTCTGTGGGCCAGGGGAGCTGGGGAATCCCTGGAGAAACACACAGCTGGGAGGTTATTGAATTTGAAGGAAAAGGACAGCATAGGGAAAAGGAGAGGATAGTGCAGACACAGTGGATTTCTAGAAAATGACTGCACCACAAGGATCCGAAGGTAGACGTCGGCGTACTGTACAGGGAGAATGTTACATTTTACAAAGAGAAATCAGGTGTTCCTCTTTTCTTTAAAATACACAAATAGTTTAGAATCACATGGTGGAATATATGTTGATAAATATACCTCACGTGGTTTTCTTTATGCTGAAAGTGGCATTTCGAAATTCTACCTTTTTTTAAATTCCAAATTACCTTACGCCATCACATTACATTCTCACCAAGATCACAGAATGCTCTACATATATTTGCATTTGAGCATTCCTCTTTCATCTTTAGTGCATATTAATGTATTATTTTCTGCTGCATACACACTCTTTGCTCACTTCACACAAACCCCACTTCATGGGAGCCTTACCCTTTTCTAACATAGCAAAGAAAAGACAACTTGAAGTCCTCTTTATGCATTCATTATATGTTTGCTCACTACTAACACAAGCTAACAAAAAGCAGCAAAACACATATCTTGATAAGCTGCTTGAAAATTAGTCACCTCAAGGTGCCACAGAACGTTTGGTTTGAGATCTGTCCTATGCTTTGAGTTGCAGTCTCTATATATAATAATACTAAGACGGAACCATAATATACTGTAGCTGTCTTTTCTATTTTCTATTTCAGGCCTTTAAAATTATGTCGATAAAGTCTCATGGGGACTGAGATCTCTAGAGACCAGAGTGCAAGGCAAGTACAATTACATTCACCAAAATTACTTTGCATAGTGCCCCCTAAGACATTTCAAATACAATCTCTCTGCCCAAACATTTTATCAAAACATTTAATTCAAATTCACTGTCATGGTTCATGGCTGCTGCATTTGTTATTACATGAATCCCTTGAGGTTGTTGTTTCGTAATGTGGGTTGTTGGGTTGCGCACTGGACATCTGTGATAGTCTATACAGTTTCACCTCACCGCAGGGCTCAAAATAAGTTCAAAAATATCAAATCCTGAGGATGCAGATGAACTAAAGAACAGAATCCAACACAGTGAATTAAAGGCATTAAGCTCAATTTCGTCAACCCTTTCAACATAAGAAGTAGTGACAATTATGTATTGATGAAGCTCCAGTGCCTTGCACTTTCTTAGCCAGCATGACAATTAGTTAGTCCATTTCATCTGGAGATGTAAGCAGCATAACTCAAATCCACTAAGTTACTTTTACACCTTGCATGGGGGTGTCTAATTATTTACTAAAG
Organism: Larimichthys crocea; assembly: GCF_000972845.2. Classification (NCBI taxonomy): domain Eukaryota; kingdom Metazoa; phylum Chordata; class Actinopteri; family Sciaenidae; genus Larimichthys; species Larimichthys crocea. The sequence continues at coordinate 8,652,285 of NC_040026.1, forward strand.
GAACATATTGGTTTGTTTGTTTTTCTTTTCCTTTTAACTATTTGTTAGATTTCACATTCACAACATATGCTAATAATTAAAAATGGCAGGGCGGGTTAATCTACAATCACGCTAATGTAACACGATGGGCCATTTGATTTATTAAGGCGGTCGCCATGCTGTAATGATTACAGGATGTAATAGTGTTGTGTTGAATTTGTTAGATTAATATGATTGTACTTCTACAGCCGCCCCTCTTAATCAATTAGGTAACTAATTTGTTATTAGGATTTAAATCAGCAAAGACCAATAGATCAGTAAAAATTATGAGCCTACATCTTGCACTATAATACAATTTTAGATGTTTGTGTTGTTCTTTAATAAAGTCAATGAATCATTTTCATGATTACAGATATTTACAGTTCAAAAAATCTATTATGTATTTACAACATCTGGAAATTGCTTTCCTGTTTGACATTGTGTTAGCTGCTGGCACTTTTTAAAATTCTGTGTAGCTACATTTGCTGTAAAACCATAACGTTTGCATGGAGCTTTATATAACCAACTACCAGATTTTACAATATAATTCTGCACATAATGGAATAAGTTGTGTCCAACCATAATCTTATTTTGAAAGTGTGTTTCCTTTCTCCTGGTTAAAGTGTGAAAACCAAAATAAAAAAAACAAACAAGATAGTAACAAAATACAGTGTAAAGACAATTATTGTTCACACTTCTTTTCATTTTGTTTTATAAAATTTCACGCAATAACTTATTTGAAACATCATAATGTTAAACTTGTTAACTCATTTCTCATTTAGTTAGTTGTGGTGCTCTGCAGGATGAAATCACAACAAAGAATGAAAGTGATATATGTTTTCTAATAGCAGAATAACTCCTTACAGCGGGTGTAAACTTGAAGTCACAGAAGTAGCAAACAGTGAAATAATATACCTCTCAGTCATTGTATGACAGTCATTGAAGTGCAAGTACAGCACATGATAATCTTGCTATAATTGAAGAAATACACTCTTCTGCCACACTGTGTACCTGGATGAACGCGTGAAAGAAATTACATTTAATGACAATACATAAAGACCCAAATTGATAATATCACATACCGAGATACAACTAACAACTGGAAAATAAGAAAGGAAAATAAAAACAACACAAAATGACAATTTTTTTTTTCAGTAATTATTTTGTATTAAAGAGATCTAAATTCTTCTAGAGCTTAACACTGTTCTCTCTCTTTCTCCTTAAAAAGCTTTCAGAACAGACCCAGGTTATTTTTATAGTATTTTATCAAACAGAACCGCTTACCTTTAAAGGACACAAAAGGTCAGTCCATTTTCTTGTCTTGCAATTTGGTGTCTCGGATATGATAATCCATTTCATTAAGGAGTTTTGCTTCCGACAAACCAAGAAATGTCACCTGGGCTGAAGCATCCACTGTAAGCAACGGATGGTGCAGAGGATATACAGTATGCCAGCACTCCATCTGTAGCCAAACTGCATCAATATTCACCATATAATACAGTGAAATACAGTTGCCCAATATGCACATATTCAGATTCCAGTCTCAAGCTTGTGATCTTCATTAAAAAGGGGTCATACATTTGTTAACATTACTGTAAGAATGCTGCAGAATGAGCCTCCTTTTAAATCACATCAAGTTCTATATGTACAAAGGCAGCTACTATACTAAGATGCAACAAAGCCCTTCTGCATTTCCACCAAATGTTAATAATAATGATGATAACTGTGCATTTTCCATGTTATGGATGTCCAGTGGTATGAAAGGAACATTTCTGTGCTGATTACATGAGTCAACATCACAATAAAACACTGCCACAGTCATGTTAAGGTAAGAAGATTGGTTCCACAGTTAACATGCAGGAATGTGCCCTCACACACAGCACACAAGAAGGTATCTGGTATGCTCTTTGAAATCTGACAGCAGAGCCACTGAATGTAGCACATCAAGGGAGCGGCCATATGTTGTGTCTTTAGCCTTCATTTATATTCTATTTGTGTCTCTGTGGGGCTACAGTTGAACCCTGCCCACTAGATCTGTCTGTGGGGTCGCAACACATTTACATTTACTATTATTTTGAATGAGATTCACAAGCAAAAAACATTAACACCAAGTTGAGAAAATACATGGCTGCAATTTAGACAACCTGAGTCATCTGATCAATCAGTTTACAGGTGTTATTGTAGTTAACTGGGCATATTTCAAAAGATGGCTTCAATGTTTAGCATTAAACAGGATGAATGTGGTGTGCATCGATGTAGAAAATGTTCCTTTCATGGATTAACCTCTGTGACGGTACAATCTGGGTGGGTTTTGTCTGATATCATCACTCATATTATCATCACCATTATTACTATCTCTCAGTGTTCCTTTTCTTCCAATAAGTGTGGGCTCGTTGCTGATAAGAAAAACCATCATCACTCACATAAAACAGCTCCTATATATATGTAACAAAAAAAATCCAGCAAAATCACATACAGATTCGAATTCAGTTCACATTCGAAAACCTTGTTAATATGATTTTGTTGATAATACTATCTCAGGTACATTTATCAGGAATAACTGGTTGCATGTCCAGTTTGTGCTCAATTGCAACAAACATTTTAGATTCCTGCTTGATAAATATAATCGTAAAGGTAATTTATTCATTATACCTCTTTACTCAATCCTTTTTCCTGTTTCAAACCAGTAGAATTGCCAGGGGAGAAGCAGAGTGAGGGCTAATTTCAGACAAAAGTGCTATTGTTAGAATAAGATGTTAAAAACACTTATTTTGCAAAACCAGTAGTGTCTCTAGAACATCTATAGAGTGACTCTATGTTGGAGAGTGACTAAAAGCCTGTCTCAATGTGTTAATAGAGCAGATGGAACCTATCATTAACACGATGACTAATGACTAAACCACAAACCATACATTCAATCCAGGTTTAGCACAGAGGCCTGCATAATGTCTCACTCTTTACTTATGTGGTTATCCACATTGACCAGCCATAACCCAATATATGATTGATTTATTTCACACGTAATGATACATGGCTAGACAACTGTACACATTATATCAAACTAACAAAAATAAAGAAATACATAGTTGAAACGCAAGAAGCGTAAATGGCATTTAACATATGAAAGTTACACTGTAAAAATGTGGATCTTACAATTGTCATACAACCAGACATTATTATTATTAATATACTGTACATTTCCATTCATTCCAATCATCCTAAGATGGATGTTTAATCCCTTCTTGAATGCTGTTGCAGTTAGATGTCTAATCATCCTTATGACAGCATTTATGGCATGATTATGGTAACCATGAGCAAGGAGGTCATATCAAATTCCTGTCTAAAAGCAAATATCTGGCTACTGATCTGATTCAAATAACACATTGTCAACACTTTATATTACCCATACAGGTCTTTGCATTGAATTACCTTTCTGTGTTTATGGAACATCGTTTTACCATTGTTTGATGCTGGCATTTAAGTATCTGAATTGTCAATTCAAATTCAAATACCAAGTAGCTGGCTTTTACAAAATACATAATACACTCTCAGAACACAAAAGTTTGTTATGATTATTACTGAAGCAACAGAAAAAGGTTTGTCAAACAGAGATCTGCATTCACTGTTCTACAACCTAAATGGACTTTATGTCACAAAGCCAATTCAAAGATTCACAATGAGTGTTGCAATTGAGCCCTTATGTTTCTGAGAAGTAGCCAAACTTAAAACATGTATCATAACCAACCTCCACTATCACCGCCCCTGATTATTCACAAAGAAACAAACTATACCAGCTTATACATCCACCCCAAAATATCTCTGCATCGGAGTCTGCAATGATACATATTTAAATGAAAATATATTTATATAATTTGTGGATTTTTCACAGTAGTTTGTACTGCACTGTACCTTTTTGTCCATCTATTTATGCCTACATAATTGTCACCATGAGGGAGTCTATTGAGTCACTCGAGAGAGAGTGTGGCTTGTGTTTTGTGTGGAAGAAAAATGTCTCTTGGATTTTGTTCTGTAATTTTTCCGATCTTCAGTGTGGTGAGTGCTATGCATGTCTTTCATCTCTGCTGGCCAACAACGATTTTGGGACTGATTACTCCGAAAGGCTAGTTTTTCCCTATGTGAACACAGCTTGTAGAAACTGCAAAAAACATTTGCTTTGGCACAGATTTACATTGTAGCAATGTCCATTCCTTGATCTCCATGGCCATGATCGTTACTACAAACACAAGTGGCCCATTGTGGTAATCCTTGGCTCAGTACACTGTCACGGATAAGTCTATGTGTTTGTGTATTGCCGTGTCAGTCTATCCTCTCTCCTGGTGTAATGTCAATGCACTCTAGTGTCTAATCATTCCGCGCATAAACCCAACATCAATCCCCTCTCTGTCTCAGACTCTTGCTCACTCTCTCTCTATACTCTCGCTTTTGTTTTTAGATCTGAGTCTCTTGGACGTTTTCCTTCGAGCTCCCCTTGAAAAGAAGAGGCTCCATTTGGGGATTGTGGTTTTGGCCCATGAATCCCTTGATCGATCCATGTAAGCCCATGGTCGGCATGGGCAGAGACATCGGCAGCGGAGGGGACATAGAATTGGGGTTGATATTGGTGCCATTGCCTGATGAGGAAAGCAAATTAGATGTGGAGATTGGGACCGAGGTACAGGAGATGGGGATATCCTGGCCTTGCTGGTTCTTGTTATTAAGCATCCCTCCTGGTCCCATCCCTTCGGAGCCAATACTAAGACCCATCACGTTGTTGTTGAAATGATGGGTTTTGTAGTAATGGTTGAGAGTATCTGTACGGCCAATGTTGGGAAGGTTGACAATTTCTGGATGATGTATCCTTAGGGTTCCTTCTCCCCCACCGCCAGAATTCATTGTTGAACCACCTGAGATGCCACTCCCGGCCCCGGCTCCAATCTCATCTTCTACATTGACAATTTCGATGGCTCTGGCAGGGCCGTGGTGTTTGTGTAGCTGGTGCTGCTTCCGGAGCTTATAGAAGACCACCAACATTACAGCTGCCATAAAGGTAATCGCCACAAAGCAACCAATGATGATCTTAGTTGTTTTCATTACATCTTCCAGGCCTGGAATGTTAGTTACATCCATTAAGGATGTCACTGAATTTTCAGTAGCTTTGTTGGCTCGTGGAGACAGTGAGGAAAGAGACGAAAGAGAAGGCGATATAGTGATGCCAGGTCGGCCCTCTAACACCCCTCTTTGAACAGTAGGATTAGGAAAATCTATGAAAGTCTCGTTAATATACTGTCTTGCTGAGTTCTTCTCATCTACTCTTACTGTCTCTACTGTTTCCACAGTGACAGTGGTGAAATAGCTGTAGCTGTTGCTGGGGTCTGAAGCAGACACATTGAGCACGGCGGTTGCAGTGGTGTTTCCAGCGGAGTTGGTTACCATGCAAGTGTACTGACCAGTGTCTTGCACGGTCACGTTTGTGAAGTTCAGTGTTCCATCATGAAGCACTGAGATCCTAACTCGGTATGATCCATGGGTCATCAGAGTGCCATTTGGAGTGAACCAATTCACAGAGGTCATCGAGGTTCCAGTACGACATTTCAACTCAGCAGCCATGCCCTCAGTGACATTAAGGTCAGTGGGTGGCTCAACAATCACTGGGGCATAACAGGTAAAGTGGCTCTGGTCTAGTTCCCCAATGTACTTTCCCTTTAGACCTGGGGGTGCATGGCAGCGAGCACAACATGTGGTGTTGCTCGGAACGGTTTCTTTCAGCCACCAGCTGAGCCACAGAACATCACAGTTGCACACCCAAGGGTTGTGGTTGAGATGTACCCTCTCCAACTGGTGCAAAGGGGTGAAGAGGTCATGGGGCAGAGAATGCAGGGAATTGTGAGAGAGATTGAGCTCCTCCAAATTTTTGAGGTCATCAAAAGCATTGCGTTCAATTACTGAAACTCTTGAGTGCATTAGCCACAGCTTGCGAAGTGACACTAGACCCTGGAAGGATCCAGGCCTGACTATCCCCAGCTGGTTCCCTGACAGCTCCAACTCCTCTAGTCGTACTAGTGGGGTGAGGTTAGGGATGTCCTTCAAGCCACACATGCCAAGATTTAAGAAGCGCAAGTTGACCAGACCTTCGAAGGCAGCCTCTGAGATGAAATCCAGCTTCCTGAGTTCCCCTAGATCGAGACGGCGTAAAGAGGGAACACGGTGAAAGGCAAAGGCCGGCAGTGTCTCGATGGGGTTGTTTCGTAGCCATAGTTCCCTTAGCTTACTGAGGTACTCGAAGGCTTGTGATGGCACCACTGTAAGACGGTTGTCAAAAAGCTCCAGTGTGTTGAGGTTGGGAAGGCCATTGAAAGCTCCCACCTCAATCTGCCGGATGTGGTTCTTGGAGAGCTGGAGGATTTCCAAATGCCGCAGGTGCTTAAATGTGTCAGACTTGATCACCTGGTGTGGAAACAAAAACATGGAGGCATGTTGGAGCAACATTAGAATTACTGCTGTCAAAATATATCAATTCAGTCTGAATGTAGGATCTGTTTTTAGATTAGGCCATATTTACCTGAATTGTGTTCTCTTGTAGATTGAGGTATCTTGTGTTCTCTGAAATACTGTCTGGGACTTGATCTAAGCTCTTCCTTGTACAGATGACACGGCTCGCCTGATTGGAGCAGGTACAGAGGGTGGGACAGGGGGGTGCTGCCTCTGTCAGCTGAGGTCCATGGTTGTGAAACCACAACAAAAGCTGGACCAACCAGAGGAGGAGGGAAGGGGTACAGGGGCTGGTCACCATGACAACACGCATGGCAACTGAGTCATGACCCACCCCTATTGCTATGATGCTGATAAGTCACCTCCAAACAGGGGAATTTAAGTGCTTATCTTGATGTTCATATTGTATGCTCTTGTTCTGTTTTTTTTTCTCCTTCAAGCATTCACTTTCAAAATTTAGAAGATTAAGCGTAATGTTATGCTAAATTCTCTGTTTATCATTAATAGGTTCTTATTTTACTTTGCTCATGCTTCTTTGACTAAAAAATACCTTGTTCTTTTCAACATGTCATTTTAGGGAACCCAGTATTTTTAGTTCCCATGACAATTATTAGAATAGAAATAAGATTTGAGGGAGGATTTGCTCTTGAAAGTGTTGTCTCTGTAGAGGCTCTTGCTTCTCACTGTAGGGGTAAGAGAGAAAAGAAGAGAGAAGAAGGAGGTCAAGTAAGTGCACAGTGCAGTTGCTTTAAGATATTAACCTAGCACATACATGCATGTATTCACGGGACAGAACATAAATCTCAAAATATTACAATTTACCGTTGCCAGAGTGTGTTACAAGCCAGGTAAGGCTTTCTTTTCTAAAGAGGTGGCTTTCAAATTGTAGCTGTAGTCAAACTGGTGATTCAGCTGCCATTTTCTTCATAGGTTAAGCTTAACATCTGGATCATGGTCTGAAATGGCCACAAAATTCTAAAACCTCGAGATGGGTCACGAGTGCTACAGCAGACCCATTAGGATTACAGTCTCATCCTCCACTTTATGATACTGGTGTGCTTATAGTCAGATACACACCGGCAGAAGTAAAATATAACATTTAAAAGAATGTAAGTTTGTTGAATGCAATTACAACTGCCAATAGGACTTATCTAAACCTAAGGTTAATGCAGAGAGTCCATCATGAGGCAGCAGCAGTAATTTTGAATTGAAAATAACAACAAGATTGAGAGCAAAAATAAAAGATACTTTCATGGCTTTTATAATACATAAATATGTATTTTTGTGTCTTCGGTTAAGAGAGTGACACATACTTCTGAAAAGAGAAATGGCTTCAAGCATCAGCAGACTCACTAAATTTAGAAAATGTTGTGCCGTTTTCCTTACAATGATTAGTCCAAATAGAAAGTGTTCATTGTTTTCTCAAGCACGTTATGCTCGACACTATGACTCTAGCAGTCACAAGCCTGTGTGGTCTGCTGAAAACAAATAATATCTTTGTTACTTGTCACTTAAATAACCACTGTGTGACCATTTTTTATATGATTTTTATTTTTTTATATATTTTTTTCCAACTATGTTTGTTCTCTAATAAATAGGTTATTTTTAAAAAGGTTTCATGGCAGTCCTTAGCATCTCCTCTCCTATGCAGCGACGATGCATGCGCTCCTAGAAACACGGTTGCTGTGGCAACCTGCTCACTCACCATCTTGTGTTTTTACTGTCCAGTGCCCTATTCCACATTACTGTGTTTAGCTGAGCTTGATGAACATTTGCTGTTCAAAAATGATCAGCACCACTTTTATGATCTATATCAACTCATATTTGACATAAAGCTTGATGTTTATTCCCTTCACAGCGTTTGGTGATACACCATGTATAAAATCAAGTCTTTTACTCGGTAGATACCTTTCTGTAGAGGAACAAACACTAAATGTTGAAAATCTATTATTGTACATGAAAATATATGTTCATATACGTGCAGGGAAAGCACACAGTTGAACCTCGGCCTTCGATCACATCACAACAGATGGAACAAATTTGCCATGAATCTTATTGTAATATCTACAAGGTCTGAGGATAAGGTCAACAGCAGTCTTTATTAAAAACATAGCTCTGAGAACTCTTAAAGCAGCTATTAAGAAAGCTCATAAGGGAGTGCATGCTAAAAATAGACTTTTTTTAGATGCTCTGCACATCCAACAGACTCTCTATCTCTCTAACACACACTCAAAGATATTCACACATCCATATCCGCAACGTCTCGACTGTAGCTGCCGCAAAGAAAGAATAACACATTATCCTTCTCTAATAAGGAAATGTAGATGTATGAATACAAATGCTAAATCTAAATGTTACTGTATGCAGGCCCTTTGCAGCATTCCTCATTACAATGCTCTTTACACTGCTGTCCTTCCTTCAAGAGTCTCTTTCTTATCCCCATCCAGCAGGTAATTACGTATTTCAATGATGTGAGTTAGGAAAAAACATCACAATTGTATCTGATCCAGAATGGTGGTTTGATAGTTATAATGATTAACTCGACAGAAAATGATTCATGGAAGCATCAAAACACAACACCATTAATATTCAGCTGGTCACATAATTGATCACACCAGCGCTTTCAAAATCAGAGTTTGTTTTTGCATGTTTTTTTTAATACACTGGAACTTCATTATAGATACTGTTTAGGCGGTGCTTTGCCTTTTTCCATTTGGATAGGGCTCTTTTGAAAATATTAGCAGGTGATTTCAGAAAGCCATTCTCTAATTTCTCCTGCCACTGCCGTCATTTTTGAAATGTATAGAGGTAACTGAGAAGTGCTTTGATGAGCAGCAAAAATGCATTCAGATGCTGGTCTAAAAATATATCAATAATGCAAAATGAGAACTTCATTGCATCATTACAGGAAAGATGCACAGTTCCTATCAGACAACATGCATTTTACTGAAATAAAAACAGAGCTAAAATTTGTCTTAGGGAGAGTCATTGGGGAGAGACAGTTTGAAAAAAAGAATCAGTGTAAAGCAGTAGGTAAAACTGTATTAAAGGAGAGACCTTGAATCTGCAAGCAGGACGCCTGTTGCCTTGACCCCCCCCCCTTCAAGTTCTCCACCATATGAGTGCACAAGAACAACAGCATACACCGATGATGGCCTTTATTTTCTAGAATATTACACCTTGACTCATCCAAGGGCCAATTTCTTTGCCAGTGGCCTTCAGTCGTCATGCTTGTGCAAAATGTGTTTTCTTTAGGTTTATGACACGGTTGAAACATCGGCTGTATTGTATTTATTTATTTATTTATTTATTTTTTCAAACCAATTTCACTCACAGGTATTTCACTGTCTTGATCTTAGCCGTTTTTCCATGTCAAGAGCAGATTGCAACCATGTAGATATTGATTATTCGATCAGGCCTGAGAAAGCGCTCAGTCGTGAAAAGACAAATTAGCTGCAAGCTGCTGACCAATTGCTACAAACCAATCACATCATCGTAAGCGCCTGATTGTATCAATGCCCTGCTCTCCACAACAGAGTCATTAAGGTTTATGAAGAGGCAAAAATCGTGGTGTTTGTTTTCAATAAACACCGAGGCTCTGGGATGTTTCCTGTATGCCTACACAAGGCCCAATTAGACCTCATGTATTTACAGATGGTCTAGATGAACACAAAGCGACACAGGTGCAGCAGGGCCAACATCATCTGCTGTAACTATGACAACACTAGATTGATTCAGGACGTGGGAATCAGGGTAGGATGGGACGCATTTCACCAGTATAGTAACAACCAACGCATTTTTAAAAAAGAGAGAAAATTGCAGGTTCATGCCAAACATTTTCTCAACTTTCAGCTTATGACAATTGGATTTTCCCATTTGTCACATAAAAATATGAAGAAAAAAAAAAAAGAAGAAGCCATAACCTGATTATTTCTTCTGCAGTCGCAACCTCCAATCTGCAATCTTTCCTCATCATATAGACTCCAGCATAATATCTCCTACAATTCAACAGAATGGCCTTATTCATCTATGCAGCTGCGCTCACTACGGCGCACCTTCTCGGGAACGCAATTGAAATTCTGAATAGGCCTAATTCTGCACATGCTGCATTACAAAATGGCTTGCATCCATTCTCTCTTCAGGGTAATGACAACATGACTGCACCCAAAAAAATAATCCATAAACTCTGCATTCACAATCAAAGAAATCATACGTGAGGGCATATGAAACGCACAGATTTACATAAGGAACCGTGATATTTTAATTCATTCGCAAGGGCTACCACAGCTTTATTCAACTGACATCGACTGTATCTTTTCCCCTCATATGAAATATTTACTTTAATTATCGTGCATCTTTGCAACCTTTGCACGTTTCATTAATCAGTCTGTGTCATCCGGTGAGTGATTTCGGCATCCATGCAGATTAGGCAACAAATGCAATAATTACGCCGGCCATTTCAGTCCCTTCTACCTGTACATCCAATATACACGTACCTTAATATTTCGGCAGCTGCGGCGTGTGGTCGATGTTTTCTCTCCTCCTCGTCCCTTCTCCCGATCGTCAGTTTTTCCAACCTCGCTATCTATCTCTCCTTTTCTCTTCCCTAAATTGATTCGCTTGTTTCCACGGCTGAGAGCTGGCTCTTGTTCTTGTAGGCTATTCCGCAGCGCCAACGCAACGCGGGGGGCTACAGTGATGGCAGGTTAAAGATGAACACAATCCACACACACACGGGGAGGAGAAGAAGAAGAGGGGGAAGAAAAAAAAACAGAGATCAGATTAAGGGTCGTTGGAGAAAATGATGTTAGTATTATCACATTTAGGAACGAGGTCTGGGACGAGTGCATCCATGCGCCTTATCATCCTTGGAGAGGAACGCAGGCAGCAAACGCGACGGCGCCCGGTGGGCAGAGCATTTTGCGTCCAGCATAAGCGGCTCTTTACGCACATTCCGTATGTTTCAGTCTGAATCGCACTAAGACAGCATTAGAAGAATAGATGAAGGACCAACTACTTATGAATGTGTCTGCGCTCTTTAGATGATTCAAATCTGTGGGTGAATGTTGCAAGATTCATTTTAGTGTTAGGTCTGTTTTAGTCTGCAGGTTTTTCTTTCATATCCCCGCATGCATCATAAGCTGTATGCATGTAATGAGCATGTAGTCAGATTTATTAATATGACTCAGCAGCAGTGGATGATCAGCAGAATAAATTGAGTCAGTGTGTTTCTCCTGTTTCTGTGCATTTTAGTCAGTTTGCAGCCTCACCTGTCATAGACACCTGTTCACTGTTGAAACCAGTAGGCCAAAACGTCTGCAGTAAGAAATATTTCTGCTCCATTGAGTCTTAAAGACTTTTGTAGGCCTACTAATGTCCATATTCATAATGAATGTGCAGCGCTAGCACAGGCATTTTAGTAATGGCCAGCTAAGATTAAATCTAGCAAACTAATGAGGTCTGTTTTCTGCAGTCTTTGCATATGAGTACTTTTTTTTCTCCTAAAGCTGTTCTCAGTGGTTGGATTTAAAGCTGTACATAAGGAAGCCACCGCTATTATTTGCTGTCAGCATCCAGACTTGGAGAGCAAACATTCTGCAGCCCTGTGAGGTTTGCAACTTATACTGTAAAACCCAAACCTTCAGATACTTCGGAAGATATGCATATGAAGTACTTTGTGAGCAGGTTTCCGAGTTCAGTAGACTACCAGTGGATGTCTGTATGTTCTAATTAGTAAAGTGAAAGGAATGTCAGCAAGTTATTAGCCAATAAAGAAAGCTTTCACCAGTAAAGAGATGCTGGTGTCTCTCTAAGTGGCTTCCACATATTGATTTGTCATGTGTGTGTCCACATGTGTCAAGTTCTTTAGCTCCTATCATCGTTATCCTCTTCACGAGGCTAAAAATTGTGCACAAGAAGAGAAGCTCCCTTTGTATCCACAAGCCAAGACCAGTATGTAGGGAAAAATAAATCTCAGTACATCTCTGCTCTATCTCAGCTCACACTAAAGGTCAAAGGACAGAGAAGGCCATTTATGCTTCAGAAAGACCCCCAAGATATATACTCTCTCCCCTTTCCATCTGTCTCCCCCTCTCACTCCACTCCTCCCTCTCCGTGAATGCCGTAGTGAGCATTGTTCACAACCACTAGCTTTTGCTGAAAGCTGCACAGCAATGAGGTCTCTGTGCCTTTTGCCTCTCTCTTCCTCTCCCCTCCCCCTCCTCTGCCTCTCTCTCTCCCTCCCTCCCACCCATCTACCTCTCTCTCTCCTTCCCTCTCTTTCTCCCTCTATCTCGCTCCCTCTATTAAATTTCCAGTCACACAGTGGTGCAGAGGATATTCCTCCTTTCCCTCTTTCTCCCTCTTCCCTCATTCCCTATCACTCATGCTGAAATCTTAGCCCACATCCAGTCTCGCGCCCGACCCTGGCTGCCTTTCAGTGCTTTTGCTGCCACTGTCGTCGTCTCCTCTGTCTGTACATCTTTTCGCCTTCCAACCCCCGCGCCATTTAAAATGATTCCACACCGCCCATGCCAAACCCACCCTGTGCCACTGCTCGCCTTCCTTCCCCCTCTTTCCACTCTATGTCCTCACTGTGTCATTGCACATTGAATCTGATCTCCCCCTTATGCATGTATGGTACACTTGTGTGTGTGTGCAGGCGCCCTTGAGCATGTGTGTGTGTGTGTGTGTGTGGGAGCGATGGAGTGGAGGGAGGGAGAGGGACATGCGTTTGTGCACAGTAAATGAACAAACACTCATCGCTGTATTGCTTGTGTCATCAGTACAGGAAGGCTCTTGGAGTAGAAATACAGCGGAGAGAGCTAATCCTACTATCCAGAAGACGAGTGCATGGCATTTCCAATACAACCCAAACCCCATAAACTCTTAATGCTGTGTTAGGAGCCACGGGGGAGGAGAAGGGGAGGGCAATGAGGATTTGGCAGCAACATGCTAGTGCCAAGACATATGTGGCATGCTGATAGCACTAGAGAGGTGCAGCTCACACTGTGAAGAAGCTTTGGAGGGGTGCTGATACACATCCATCACTTCCATCGTTTCGGGTTACTAGCTACAGGCCTCACCACTCTGGAAGTGGGCGGTTGAGTAATTGCACGCAGTTCAAAGCAAAGATTAAGAATGTGGATAATTTTTATAGCAGTAGCGTTGATGTTAGATTTGGGCGAGGAGAATTAGTGATCTGTTTAATGGCCCCAAGCGTCCAATTGGGATTGTGAACAAAGTGATATTTTTTGGTGGTTATTTTTAGAAATGTAACAGAGGAAAGTTGGATTGGTGCTCATTGCCATCTGTGCAAAAGAATAAGAGAGATACAAGGGAGAGTTTCGAGTTATTCATGGTGACATCCCTGTATGTGTGTGTCTATGTGTGTGTCTATGTGTGCGTGTTAGAGAGACAGAGAGGGAGAGAAAATAGAGAGAAAAATCCTAGTGTCACAGTATCTTAGCAACTGCCTCCATCTCCTTGGAGACAAGAACTGACATCATTTCCTGTCTGTGAGAACTCACTTTTGGTTTGTACACAGTGTGTTTGTGTGTATGAGTGTGAGGGCATGTGTGTGTGTGTGTGTGTCTGTTTGTTTGCGTGTTGGCGTATGTCCATGTTCATATGCAGATGTGGGCCCAGAGTATGTGCACCGATGCAAACAGGATGTATTCTAGTATTTCTGTTGGCATGCGTTCAAGAACTTGATTTGAAGTCAACTAAAATAGTAATTTTCGGTGAAAAGAATTATACTGTATTACTTATACTTATTCCCTGGTATATTTTTAAAACAGGACTCCAAGTGAAGCTATGAAATCTTCATACCAAGACCAACACTGATAGAAGCCATTTTCTTGTAGCTTAATGTCCGTAAACATAGTTTGTATCTTGTATTAGACATGCTGTAGATATAAGGTCACTAATGTGGAACGTTTTTATTTGTTTATTTGTCCTCCATTGGTATTTTCACAGCCCAAATTCAGAATTTTCAACATGAAGTTTGTCAGTATTGGAGTATCTAGATCTGGAGTCTGCTGCTCAAGCAACCAAGCAGCCTCTGTGCTGTAATGCAGAGAAAATGTCATCTTCAACTGCCATCTTGTGAGCAGCGGAGTGAAGTGCAGTCATAAATAAATTCAAAACCGTAAACGCTGTCATTTCATGTTAAATGCGACACATTTTATTGGATATATATATATTAATGTCGCCAGGCTTTTTCTTTTTTCTGAGTTTGTTCAAAAGATTCAACATCCTTTATTTCACACATGATAAATGGGCACTTTTTGACCACTCAAGAATAATAGTCTTTCAGTGACTATCAATTCTCAGTTCTCCTCCACAGAGTTAGCCAGCCCTCTAGGGCACTACCGTAGTTATGAAATTAACATTAACCTCCAAACTGCCTCAAAGCCCAAAGCCAGTAACTGTAACAGTATGTGCTGTAAACACAGATGAAAACAGAGGAGCGACTCCATAACACATTTCCTATCATTAAGAAATATGCAGCACGTGAGGATTTTGACTGAGAGCACTTAGAAATAGTTTGACATTTTTAAAATGTACTTTTTTGTTTTATGAGTTTTATGAGAATATTCATAAACACCTTCATATCTGTACAGAGAAGCTACAGCCAGACTGTTATGATTTTACACTTTTTCTTACAGATTAAGCAAACGAGATCTAACATGTAAATTAGTAAGCTATAGCTGTTGTCTGAATGATTTTGTTATCCTTAAGCCATCCTAACTGTTTCCCAGCCTTTGTACCAAGCTATGCTAACCAGCTGCCAGTAATGGTTAATAATTTAGCGCACAGAGCTAGGAGTGCTTTCAATCTTCTCATCTAAAGCTCAGCAAGAGAGTGAATGAAATGTCAGAAAGTCCTTAAAGAAACAAGAAACTTGATGTTAAAAATGCTTTGAAGTACCAGTCTGTAGGATTTATTCATTCTGTTTTAGGATACTTGCAGTTTCTGTATCATAGTCCAATAGTTTTACTTTAGTCAGTTTTTCCTTTTTTTCTTTCAGTGTTGCCATATTTTGGAATTGGTTCCTTGTAATTATCAACTCAGTGTCTCCTGAGACCTGAACTGTTCCAGACAAAGTTGGATACATGCCGGGAGTGCTTATTGAAGTCGTGTGCTTGTCTTTTTCTCCTCAGTTTCTACTGATTTGTCTCTTTTATTCTCACGGGTCTCTTCTTGCTTTGATATTTGTTGTTCTCTCTCACACACTTTTTCCACCACTTCTTGCTTTTTGTCTTTTCATTTATAGCCTCTTCTCCGAAACTCCATATCCTCACAAACATACACATCAAACATGCCCCCTTTTGGCCAATGGCCAGCATATGCTCGAGCCATCTTGGTTCATTTGCATGTTTCATTTTCATTTCTCAGGCAGTTTTCCCATGTCTGTTTTGTTTGATGGATATTTGATTCTCAGAATCATGGTGACATATTAATTTCAGCTGCATTTAGTAGTATAACAAAACAAGTATGTCTAAACTGTGTGTTAATGCTGGGTTAAATGCAATGCTTAAATAGTAGCTCTTCCTACTGTTGTTTTATTCAACAAGACACAGTATAGGTGTAATAACTGGGTTATTACTTAATCAGATTATGCTATAAAAAAGAGAGGCTCTAATCATGTAAATCCTTTCATGCAGTGAAAAGTATATAAACAGATATTCAAAGAGAACACTCACGTGACTAAAAAAGTCTCCCTTCAATGTCTACCTTTCTACATTTTCTTAATTTTCAGCTGTATTTACAACACCAATGGGTACACATCTGCTTTTTCTCTTGAACAAACTCAGACAATATCAACCAGTTATAGGACAGAATCACACAAAGTAGCTTGTGAAACACTTTGAATATTATGAATACATGTGACCAAATATCCAAAATGAGTCCCACCTCTAGCGGTGTATCCAGTTCTCTTTATGTCCATCTGTAAATATATTGTAGTGGCATTGGCAAAAAGAAAGCCAAGAGATGATTTGGAGAAAAGGCAGCCCAGTGGGGTCATTTATTTGTGTAGAGCAATACACCAAGAAAACCAAGAGAAATGTGGAAACACTCTCACATTTAAAATCAGCAGAAAACAGCGTTAGGCAACCTCCACCAATCTGATACACGGCAATGAGCCACGCAAGTTACTTCTGGGCAGCTGGTTATGTCACCACTCTTTGGCTCAGCTTCATGGTGCTAGTCTTTCAACATTGCATGGCTTTTTGTACTAATACTAATAACAAATAAGAATAACAAGGTCACTTAGACCTGTCATTGCTCAAGTAGGGTTTTTTGTTGCAGAGGCAAACAACTAGAATTGTTCCTGGAAAATGATGCTTTACTGTTTATTAATAGAATAAACAAATGTTCACATCTTCAGTACAGATCAGGATAGGGCAAGTACGTAAGCTCCATCAGTGAAGTTACGTATGAAAGTTGTTCATACCAGAGTGTATTTTCTGAATAACATGCTGTCAGACAAATAAGCTTTTGGTTGTTTGTATGGATAATAATGGATGAATAATAATCTTAGAAAGAAAGAAACAGAGCTGGCTCCAAATGCTTTTGAAGGTAATGATTTTGTTTTGCAGATGCACTGAGCAGGAGCTACTAAAAAACACAGAGAGATTGATGACACTATTAAAGGGTGGACAATCTTGTGTTTACCAGCTACAGAAACCGAACCTCAACCTTACACCCGAGAAAAGAAGAAAACTAAAAATCCCCATTATCAAATACAGCTTTAAGAGCGACAAAATGTTCCACAGGAAGAACAGCTCTACTGGGATTAGAGTAAATTTACAGCAGAGGACACAAAGATAAGTGGGGTCTCCTTACAGTCGGGAGCTTGATGTTACAGAAAATATATTAGTGACTACAGTATAATGTATGTCAGGACAACTTAGTGTCATGATGATGCATAATGACACAGAATAAAATGGCAAAGAAAGGTTTTAATATACAACACAGACCTTGCCAAAAATCTGTGTAAATACATCCAGAGCTTTAACCTTGCACTAGAAGATTACTATTCCGGGCTCATGTGAATTAACAAAGTCAGCAAGACAAAGCATCAGACCACCATACAGATCAGCATACGATTTACAACATATCCCAGGGGAATCAGTGTCCAACATTGTGCCAAGCTGATGCTTCAGCAGAATTTGCACACTTCAGCAAAGCACACTTCATCATTAAAGTACCCTCAATCAAGAGCAGAGGGGAAATTAAGGCAGCAGAGTGGCTGCTGCAAAAGCCAAAGGCAGACCACCGTGACATTATACAATGTTAACATTATCACTGTGGACATGTTAGCGTGCTGATCCTCTAATATAATAACCTACGCACAGCTCCAAGCGTATCATGTTTCACAGTGACCAGCAGGGGAAAAGTCAGATGAATGATAACGGGATCAATGTAACTGCAGGGGATTGGATTCTGCAGCTCCACCTCTGTTCTCCTGATTTCCAAGGGGCCATTGTGCAAAAGTCGGGGGCTACAACACTTGGACTTGCCAACAACTTCAGTGAGTTTGTTGCTGCCAAGAAATGAGCCAAGATAAACAAAGACCAAGAGTGTGTGTATGCAATAGATTACTTTATTTCAGAATTTACAGCCTACAGTCTGTTTTGAAGCTTATGTGAACCTAAATAGTGAAATTACACTCAATGAAGCAGAAATAAAATCTTATAAGCCACTTGCACAGTCATATATTGTAACAACTGAACAGCACAGGACTGTTTAACCATCATGAACATTAAAACAGAGAAATACTGAGGAGTCACATCCATGTATTAACACCATAGTTCAAAGAGTTAAAGAGCATTTACGCAAAGCTTGGTTGGTTAAACTGACTTCTCTTCGTTTTTCTTCAGTCCAACAAAAGATGTCTGTGGAATCCTTTTCTGTATTTCATTTTTTTAATTCATTTCGATTTTTTATTCTCTTCCTTTCCTCCTTTAAATTGAAGACTATAATAATTTCTTTTTAAGGCCCAACTGCAAAAAAGAAAACTGTATCATAAATCTTCATACAAAAAAGAGAAAGAAATGTCCATATATTTTCCAAATATCCAAAATAAAATATTTGTATTCCAATCTATATACTACACCTGACATAACAGTATAAATATTCTTTTAAAGTCAGTATAATTGATCAAATGTTTTGTCTGGAGTAAATGTTGAATTGCAATATTTAGCATATACCATAATAAAACTACAAAGGATGTGATTACCTCTTTACGGACTGTCTTGACTGCCTTTTTATTGCGAGGGCAAGACAAAAGTCCCTTATTCTCAAAAAACAGGCAGTCCACCAGGAGGATGACACCGTCGTAGGACTGTTCTCTGTGGCTTGGTAAAGTGTAGTCCTTGTCAAAAGTGTGATGCATCGCCACCAGAATCATTTTCTTACATTCTTTGGCTTTGATAGAAATAGAAAAATACAAATCATGGTTTGCATTCAAAAGACAATACATGGTATAACATTTTTATTTGCCCTGTGTCTCTGCATGTTTACCTTGGGCGCTGGTTATCGCTGAAGTAATGTCAGTCTCAAAACGACTGACGATGGGGCAGAAGACAATAGACACATCACTCTCGTCTACTGTTTCGACTTTCTTTGCACCTCTTTTGGTGAGCTTCTTAACGAACAGCTTGTACGATCCCAGAGTGTTTCCGGCTTCATGTATGAAAATCTTTTTCATCTTTGCCATGTTTCCTGAAAAAGTAATAACAGGCAAACTTTTACTTGACCATAATTTCTGCTTGGCAGCCATTTTTAACAACTCAAAACACATACTGAACATTATCATCTTGATACTCTTTTCATAATTTTATAGAATATCCTATAAACACACACATGGTGTTGTGTTCTGACATCAGAAAAAAAAACTTCAGCTGACAGAACAAGCTCTTATATGTTTCATATCTGTGATGGTTTTGACTTTTCACGCATCTGTTACTGTACTTTTATAAGAGGTCCAACAGGAAGTCAATATACTATATATTATTAAAATATGAATGCGTTTTGCAGCTCTTCTTGTGATTTTTACACATACACGTTGTTAAAGCCAAATTATACACAATTTTATTGTTCACCATCCTCATGACCTTATGACCTACCTCCAATATTCAACAAAGGTTTTTAAAATGGTTTCACAAAAGGCAATGAAACAATTAGATGCAACAAAATCACCAGCAGTAGAAAGTAACTAAGTACATTCACTCAAGTGTTGTATTTAAGTACACCTATAATGATTAAGGAACTTTACAACTTTATTTCAGTAGACCCATTTGATGCTACTTCATATCTGTACTTCCCTACATTTCAGAGGGACATGTTTATTTGACAGATGTGGTTACTTTTCAGATTCAAATTAAACAATGTATTATACTAAAGATTAAACCCGTTTCTAACATGAAATAGTTGAAACTCCTCAACCAGGGAAAACAGTAAAATGCTGCTTTCAAGTTCACAGTCTAATGACGTACATAATTATATTTTGAGATATGAGGCCGTTTTACTGCAGAACAAAATACTTATACACTTGTCACTTTAAGTACATTTTGCTGATAATACTTCATGTAAGTTGTTGTTACTTGTTGTGTATTTTTATACTGCAGTGTCGATACTTTTAGTCAAAGAATTGAATACTTTTTCCACGGAAAATGAACAGACGGTAGACGGATATTTTCCACATTCATCATTTCACCTTTAATGATTTACAAAAGCAAAGTATAATGTTTATAATATGATACAATACAAGTATAATTAGTAGTAAGTAGTCGCTTACCGTTTAGGAAGATAGTCGCTGTTTTGTTTTGTTATCCAACAGACAGGAAACACAATGTTTGGGCTTTGAAAGCTTTCACTTTCACTTAATGTTATTATACGTATTTGAAATGCCGCACTGTGGGTGCATTACCATAACCTGGCCACCAGGTGACAGTATTGTGACACTATTGGGCATGTACAGGAGTGACGTTACTGGGTCTACACAGAAGCCATATACTATATAAAAGTAACTTGTCAGAACCACCTGATATATTTATAACAAACCAGATTTTTGAGATTTCATCAGACATATATAATTCAAATATAATGTGTTGTGACACTCATGTCTGCTTCATTTTCTTTTTTTAGCCTATACTGAAAAACTGATAATGTGCCTGGCTGAAATCTGCTCAGGATATACAGGATTATAATGACTAAATTACTACAACTATATTCTACTTTTGCAGCTCTTTACCTCTGAGAGGGTTACAGGATCTGCAAAGCCGGTATTCATTTCATTATCTCTAGTTCAGCTACAGATACCAAATGTACTGGTTTATAGTTTCTGCTTTAGCATATCAGCATCTTGACTACTTGAGTGCCTGAGGCCATGACTAACCTGATTAATTTGAGTAGCCTCTATCTAATCTTTTTTTTATTTTTCATAACTGACATTCTGACACACAAACATCACTGTGATTGCATGTGTGTCACTAAACCAAGCAGTACAGTGTGTGCATTGTTTTACAGAGGGGGTGTAAACTGTATCCGTGGGAGTGATTCTTCATCCATCTGTGATGTAAAGTTGTCTGGATCATCTATTTCTGCTCTCAGCATCTGATCAAAGTCAGGACGAGCTGACGTTTCCCTCTCAGGCTTCACTTGCCTCTGACAAATGAGCAGTGCTGCTGATGGAGTGGTCAGACTGTGGCCGTTATTCAGTGATCTCTGAAAGAGGATCAACAATATTAGGAAAAACACATTCAGGTTTCAAAGACACATGGTTTGTTTTCCATAAAACGTACATCATGTTCTGTCATACCGGGAGTCTTTGGAGATTTCAGGAATTGAAGAATCACCCTTGGGTGCAAACTTGTGCTAAAACCAAGCTTCCTTCAAAATAAAATGTAATTGTCTTCCACAGGGGAGATGCATACTTTGCTATGTGAGATATTTGTCTGTATAAAAAGATGGTAAAAATTAATTGTCGCTTCTACCATAGTACATCAGTCTCAAAGGATGACGCTCTATTCATTTAATAGCCTAAAACAAGACATATGTTTTGTAAATTAAGCTCATGGTAAACTGATTTTGAGTATCAGCCTCTATGGTAAAAACAAGCTGCAGGAACAAGCCGCACACTCAGCAGAGGTGATTATAACATTTAATCACTGAGTCCTATCGCCAAAGCTTTTCTGGCTTCTCACACCCAAGGTTTGATTTACCCGCCCTCTTCCTGAGGAAAAATCTCATTCACTAGACGGATTGCTGAGCGGGCCTCTCCGACCAGCCCCTATAAATCATTCTTTAATCAGAGGCCTCTGAGATTGGGCGCAGACACCCGCGGGAGCACCACTGTGACACCTCAACTCCTCCCTCTGCGTCTCTCCAGTCCTGGGAGTTTTTATCCTCTACTGTTTCCTCCCCAGGCTTGTCTGCATTTGTATCAGTCATCAGGAAACTAAGAGGGATGACCCGCCTGCACAGTCTGCTCACACCAACAAGCCAACACTTCCTCTGCTTTTAAGGGAATGATGCCAAACAAGACCAGGGACAAGATTACTGCTTTGAGGCTGCAAGAGAAGGCAGGCTTTAGGTCAGGGCTGGATTACTATCCGGGCAAAGCAGTCATCTGCTCCACAGAACACTCTAACAGTTCCTGTATAGTGTGCCAACTGGTTTGCGGTACCATAAGTGAAAAGTGTTTGGGAATATGCATCATAGAGAGGGTCCTACTTTATCAGCTGATATTGAGAGTCTGCCTAGTAGTAATAAATCTAGTCAGCAGACACTGTGTTCATATGTTGCATACCCCTAAATTAATGTGCCAATCCCAAGAATTCAGTATCACAAAAAAAGGAAGAAAGCCAATAACTCTGGTTGTCTGTTGTTGTTTTGTTTTTTCTTGTCTCCAAATTCTAGACAGTCCACAAGAAAGATGACTTTGCAGGAAAGATGGGTGTTTCTGCAACTAAACTTTCATTAAGGGAACTTCATCTATTGGGTCGCTGACATGAACAAACTTGTCTTAGTTGTTTGTTACTGTCACCAGCAGATCTGTTTCTATCTGTGGATCAAGGGCACTTCTGTTGAGTCATGAAAGTGAATGAAAATAACTACTGTATTGAATGTATTACTGCAGTTTAAAGTTTATGTTAGAATAGGCCAAAAAACTGACAGAGTTTAGGGAAGATGACATGTTGATTATCTGTATTAGGGCTGCACCTAATTAATTATTAAAAGAGTAGCTGATTATGTTTCTGTCACCTACCTAGATTATTAATCATTTTAGCTCCACTGAGTATTAACAATGACTGATAAAAAGCTACTAATGAAGTATCAACATTACTGATCTGAGGTTCCAAGTTTATTTTTGAACTCTTGAAACAGCAATTGAGAAACCATTCTCACCATGAGGTCTTCCAGTGTAGCTTTTCTGGAGCTTTTGATCATATCACATGATCTTCATCAGCAAATGGAGTAAGCCCAGTTGTCACTGAATTATAGATGTTTCAATTTAACGTTTAAATAAATTATTTTGTTCTTAAATTTATAATGCATAAATGTATTTTCCTGAGGACTGATTTTAAGCACTGGCTGAAGTAAATGTCAAGTGACAGCTAGTTGATAAAAGTTAACACATGGACAAACCATGAAATAAAAACCAAACCTGAATATCCTGAAATGTAACCTGAGATAAACAGAACAGAGTCGTGCTGATAAAGAAGAAAAATGCTGCATTAGTTAAGATGATCTGCGTCCCACATTGTTATGTTGTTGCCTCATATGTGCCTTCCAGTTATCTTGCACAAAAAAACTCCAGATAACTGAGATAACTCAGCTCCTTCTGGATGGGCATGTTACTGTGGCTTAACAAAATATTAAATCATGAATGTTTATGGGTGTTATTCACCCCGGAGTTGGTGTAAATGACTCTTGAAATTTAAGATATATTTGATGAAATTTCACAACTATGTCAGTCTATTCTGATCACATGTGGTGCTTCATCCTCGCCACTTATACCAGCCACATGTAAACTCATTCAAATTCTGAATCTCATCTTTTCTGGGAAAAACATTCACATATGGGGGTGCATTCATTATACTAACCTTAAATGTTTACTATGCAGCAGATATGCCTGCATGTTGTGCCAAAAAAAAGAACCAGTATGATGAGAAGTGGGTAAAGTCAGATGAGAGAGGAGAGAGCTTTTTTTTTTTGAAATGCAAAGCTGCCCTGACGTCACCGTGTTGAAATATTTGTCTGTCGCTCAGCCGGTTTGGAGCTGTCAGAGAGCGCACACCCTCCGCTTCTTACTCGTGCGTGATGACCATGGAGACGTCCAGGAGTTTCACAGGAGGATGTCATTTCCAAACTCAGCGCGCAGAGAAGGACGCCTTTTCAATTAATGAACTGAGAAGATGGATTGTGTTAATATGCTCCGCGATGAAGTGATGGAAGTGATGATAACCAAACCACAAGGCGCAGAAGTTGCTTGTGTTTCTGCTTTGGAGACAGTGGACAGTTCAGCCACTTGAACGACTAAAAACAATCAGAAAGGACGGAGCGATACAAAAAAATCTATTAGAAAACCATGCACTGTTCATATCAATGGAGAGATGGCATGCGTCCTCCTCTTCAGTCGACTTCTTCCCTTCTCGCACCGGCTCACAAGATCATCCATATGCTTATTATCTCTTTTCCTTTCATATTTGTGCTACTGTGCACTATATCCTGCCGATACCATCATGCAAAAGTCAGGTGATCCGACGCCCAGCTGTCAGCGCGCCCTGGCCGATGGATCCGAAAGGCGCATTCAGAAATCTCTGTCTTGCATTTTGCCGTTGGATGTAAGACCGAGCAGTGTTGAGGCATCTCGGCTGAAATCCGACCAAAGACCTCCGTCGACTCTCCACATCGTCAGGAACGACACGCCCAGTCCTCCCATGAGCAATTTAAAGTTTGGGAATAAAAAGTTACCAAATGCCATCATAGTTGGTGTGAAAAAAGGTGGAACCAGAGCTGTTCTGGAGTTCATAAGAATCCACCCCGACGTGCGAGCGGCTGGCACCGAAACACACTTCTTTGACAGGAACTACGATAGGGGACTGGAGTGGTACAGGTAAGAGCGCGTCTCACCTGTACAGGTGCGTGGTCAAGTACTCTAAACCTGAAACAGAAAGCCTGCAGATGACACTGCAGTTTGATCAGGTTTGGTGCCAAGAAAGCAGAGATTGGTGATTTGCTGATGTGCTAATTGTAAGTGTTTCTACACTGTGAAGAGTTCAAACTGAATTGCTGTACACTAGTGACTGTTTTGCAGTCCTGTAAGAGGGATGAGTAATGAGCAGCCCTAATTAGTAAAAGTGTAGCCATTTGGCAGAGACCCTCAAAGACTCCTGGGAGTCTGTGGACATTTAAGGCTGATGGTCAGCTGTGTTTCTATCATCCTAAAATGTCTGTACACAGGAGGCCTGTTCTCTTCAGCCTATAACTGAATGATGAGGATATAAAATCATGTAAAATGTGCTTTTCATTGCAAGATGTGAGTATTTTGCTTTGTAATATATGATGATGATGTCAATATCTGGCCTATATATATTTTTTAAATTGTCTTTGTAAGCCTTTTTCCTGTTCTTTTGTCGGGGGTCACTAATAAAATAGCTATATAAATTCAGTAGTGCTTGAATTGTATCTCCAAAAAACAAAAACAAATCAAAAATAAATTCAAAGAAAAGCAAAAGCTGAGGGAAATGGTGGTCTCTGTCGCCTGCCAGTTATATAAGTAAAAGTGCCTCTGAAAATTAAAACCACTTTTCACATTAAGTCAGCTGCTCGCTGTCAAAAATGTGATTTTTCTTAAAAGTCCCCTTGGTGCCTCTCTGTTTACAGTATGTTTTGAGGTGGGTAAACATGCTGGGGTGTGTTTTCTGCAGTCTCTCGACTCATTTCGCATTCGTTTTCCAAGAAACTTGGAAGACCTGTGCTCTGTTTACAGAACAGTGGCCCTGTTTTTTTGATGTACTGTAAAGCAATTCATCAGATTTCTCATAAAATCCAACCTCTCGAGGCAAACAGTATAAACTGAAGTGTGCACGCCCGCCGCAGCTGGCAGGCCTCTGCGCTACTGCCTTGTTTGTATATGGCAATTAAACTAACATCTCAAAAGGAATGTTATAGCACATGATTTATTTATTGATTGCTTCTACTTGAAACACTTTTGAACTAAGTGCATCTAACTAGAAGAGTTTCTATATACTGTATATATCACATGCATAACAAAATCCACATGATTATTTAAACTCCTTAATTACAGATTAGGACCAGAAATATGTTCTGGTTTAGTTATGAAATATACAAACAGACGCACAGATCAACTTCCAAATACATTTTCATGTTAATGACTGGCTGTCATGCAGCCAGCAGGAGGGATGTGTATCAGTGGTATTATGAAATGAATATAGACTGAAAGTATCTCCACTAATTGGCAGTTTTCAGGACAGTTGGCTGACACCCATTTATCTCAGCAATGTGTGAGATCCAGATGTGAACCCTCGCCTATTACCGTAGTTTGATTGTCAGCTGCCGAAGCTGCACAGAAAAGGTCAAATGCCAGCTCGCTGAGGATATCTGTCAAAACAAACTGTTGCTTCTCAGAAACTTTCCTGTAGACAGTAATCAATAAAGGCCAGACTATTGTTTTGAATAGTTTCATTCTCAATATGCAGTAGAATGTGCTCCGTGCATGTTTTTGTGTTATTATATTAAAACTAAACAAGAGAATAAATAAAAAAGGAGGTGTGATAAAGATCCCTGAAGTCAACTTGCCAAGCATGGATGCGTCAGAATGTGACCCGACCGGTCAGAACAAATGAGATGAAATGTATTGACCCTGTCTGAGCAGTGCAGCGTGGAGTTCATTTTCCAGGTGTTTAAATCAACTTTACTCTGTAGTACAGTGTAATTTAGCTAGTCTACCAACAAAAATATCGACCAGTTTAAACATAATTCATCATGTCAGTCAAGTAACCATCCGATGCATCATTCAAATTCATGAGTTATAGCCTCTGGGTGAAGGATCCCAACATTTCGGAAACAGTGCCTCCTAGTGGTACACTAGTTTTTTTCACGCATAGTTCCCACCAAATTTCTGGGATAACCTTCCAGGCACCACTAGTAATTTTCACTATTCATACATGTTGGTTTACTCAGGAACATTTCAGTCTTGTGCCTTTTGACACTTATCTTCGGCAATGCTAGAACAGACTGGGCAAAGGGAAGTCCAACAGATGGCGCCCTCTGTGCGGACTGAGAGGAACTTCCTTTTTTCTGAATCCGTCCAGTTTCCAGACATTCCTGAAAAACGATGCTTTGTTGCAAACAAATGATCTTAAGGTGCTTATTTGTCTAATCAGCATTGGCAAGACAGACAACAAGTAAACAGGTCTCGGATTCAAATGAGTTATGAGTCTTGTGATTGGTTGACTCGTTCCACATGAAAGCATCTGTCGTCAGGCGGACGTAACTCTCTGCACACTCTTCCCTGCAATTTTATTCAAGCACAGCCATACAGGCACTTCACCATAAAGTCTGTGTAAAGGCAATTCTGAGATTTCTTTCGAAATACATTAAATAGGTTGGAAAATAGTTGCTGAAAACATATATTACTGAAAATGTGGAGTCAGAGGTGAAAACAGTTTTTCAGTCCGGGATTCTTTGGGCAGAAAATCATCGTGTTATTACTTTTTTTGAACAACATACTCTTGTTTAAAGGGTTAGTTTGAGTATTTTGAAGTGTGGTTGTATGAGTTTTCTGCATAGTCAGTGTGTTACCTGCAGGAGACAGCGGTCACTGTGCTCCCAGTTTGGAGAAGCAGACAGGGATCCTGGCACAGAGGCAGAGCTATGCACTGCTGTGAACAGGGTCAGCAGAAAATGTGTTTTAGCCAGAAAAAAGGCCCACCTCAACAGAATGATTATCCGTTTAAGCGTGTGCTATATTAAGAATATTTTCACCACTTTACCTTGCCATCAGACAGCCTTATTCTTTGGCACTAAACATAGAACTCCAAACTGTGAAACAGATCAGCTGTTTGGCACAGAAAGTTGTGACATCGGATTTCAAGATTTCAAAGACGTGTGTGTGCTTGTGTTTTCCTGGCTGTGCCACTGTAACTCTGATCCTGTTGACTGCAACGTAATACAGTGCACGGCATGTGTAGGAATGCTGAAATACGGTTAGTGCCAATGAAAAAGGCTGCCTTAAAACAAGATGCCTAATATAGCGTGAGCTTAAATAGATGTTGATCTTTCTGAGGTGGGCCTTTTTTATGTGACTAAAACATGTTTTTCTGCTGACCCTGTTCACAGCAGTGCTTTGCTCTGCTTCTGTGTCGAGATCCCTGTCTGCTTCTCCACTACTTGGGGTGAGCTGACCTCCATCTACTGTAAGTAACATACTGACTATGCATAAGTACCTCATACAACACTACTTCAAAATGACTATCCCCTTAAATCTCTCAAATGTGAATATTTGCTCTTTGTCCTAAAATTTTAGTCAATAAACAATTAAATGAATATTGATAACAAGACATTTTATGACGCTTCTTGGAAATTGCTGGTTATATAAACTAAATGATAAACTGATTCATCAAGAAAGAAATCACCAAATAATCGACATGTATTGCAGCCCTATTTACAAGCTATTTTTAGATTCCTGTCGACCAACTTCAAACTTTTACTCTGTGAAGACATACCTGTTCAAGTCATTTTTTTTTTTCAAAGACTACAGTGGCCTAGTTTGAGGACCCTGAAGTAACCTAACAGAGTCACTCTGCTATATGTGTTCTGTTTGCATTCATGGTGATTTATTACTCTTGAACCATGCTGGGCTGATGCACAGGAGAGCTGTCTGCGAGACAAGTCTCCTGTGACAACAGAATACTCTGACTTTGTATCAGTGCTCCTATTATCATTTACATCGAGAAACTGGGTTCATGGCCGAGCTGGAGCTTCTCAGTTGGAGTGGTTTTGTGCCTTTGAAACTCACTTGTGTAATCTGCCCTAAATAGACATCTAAAACATGTTTTTTCCTTTTGACAGACTGAATGCAAGGACGTTATGTCCTCTGTGTCTAAATCAGTTAGCCTTCCTGTTAATTTAAACATTTCAAAACCACGAGTAAATAGAAAACAATTCATGTGAATATCAATGAGAAACTTTTACAGTATTTTACTGGAACTCTTACTTGTGTTTTCATCTTTTATTCAGAGGTTTAATGCCAAGGACTCTTGAAAGCCAAATCACGATGGAGAAGACGCCAAGCTACTTTGTGACAAAAGAGACACCACACCGGATCTCTGCAATGTCCCGAGATACTAAGCTCATTGTGGTGGTGCGAGACCCCGTCACTCGTGCAATATCAGATTACACCCAGACTTTATCCAAAACTCCAGATTTGCCGAGCTTCCAGGAGCTGGCCTTCAGAAACCAGAGCCTGGGTATTGTGGACACATCCTGGAACGCCATTCGTATCGGCCTGTACGTTCTGCACCTCGAAAACTGGCTTCGCTACTTCCCTCTGGCTCAGATCCACTTTGTGAGCGGAGAGCGTCTTATCACAGACCCAGCAGGGGAGTTGGCTCGAGTGCAAGACTTCCTTGGGTTAAAGCGCATTGTCACAGACAAACACTTCTATTTCAACCGCACCAAAGGCTTCCCCTGCCTTAAGAAGCCGGAGAGCAGCGGCTCACCCCGCTGCCTGGGCAAGTCCAAAGGCAGAACTCACGTGCAGATAGACCGAGATGCAATAGAGCAACTGCGAGACTTCTATAGACCGTACAATGTCAGGTTTTATGAAATGGTTGGTCATGATTTCAAGTGGGAGTAGGGGTATGAGACTTTTTTTTCAAATGGTACAAGAAATATTTATGTATTACACAGATGCTGTTGGTTTACAGTAATATGTCATACCTAAGGTGTATAGCTAACTATAAACAGTCTCCAGACAATTTCCAAGTGAAACAGGCTACAGCACAAGCAGTACTATTCTTTGAAGTGACACTAATGAACAGAGCAAAATCTAAGATGACATTGCTTTTGTACTTGTAATGATGAGTTACCAGCGAGCATCATCGTCCTGTTTGTTGCTAGAAATAGTCATCACTTCAGCTTCAGGATCACATGATTTCTGCTGCTGTTACTGTGTATTATTATTGCTGTCTAGATTCATCAACTCCTGACTGGTTTATTAAAAAAAAGAGAGAGAGAGAGAGAGAGAGAGAACTTCCAGGGAAAAGGATTAGTTCCTCTTAAAACCTGCTTCACTAATCAAGGCAGTGCCTGAAAGGAAGACCTTGGAAAATGTCAGTGAAGTCTTCAGGGAGAGCGGAGTTAAGCTGCAGCACTGTGGTGATAAATCTGAAATGTAAAGCCATAACACAAGTATGAACCACCTAATGTCACTTACTGTCGGTCTTATCGGTTTCTATACGGGGTGAAAGGTTTTCTTTCTCATTCTTTCCGGCATAAATCAGATAAGTTAGTATACGCTGTAACGTTCTGCACTTCACTTTGTTGTCTGTACTTCATTTGAATAAAACAAACATGTTTATATTTTTGTTAAAGAAAAAAGTATTTAATCACTGCTTGTCCATGAACTTCATTAAATGAAACAGAAGCACAAATACATTGATGAAATGAGTAATTTTGTGTCATCTGAAACCTTGACATTGATGAATTGCATTTTTTATAAATGCACTTTTTTTTTAATCCCTTCTAACTCCCTGCATTTGCTTGATTTTCATAAAGCCACACAGTGAATCAAGTGATGGAAAAACCTGTGACATGATTTGTAATTTGACTCTGTTAGAAAGCAGTTGTCTCTCTACTAGAGCTCCCTTTTCATATCTCGCTGGTAAAACTATGGTTTCAACACATCAGAGCACTTACACTTGTAGTGAAAACAGGTTTACTGCATTCTGTAAGGTTTGTTGTGTGTCTCGGCGGTGGTAGGTGGATGAGTGGGTGTAGGTGTGAGGAATTTCAATCACTGTTGAAAGACAAAGCAAGGAGCACCTAGTTGTGGCAGGTTATCAAATAGATTCTGGGACTGCATGTCACATGATTGCAGTAAAAGTTTAGATTTGGCTGCATGGTATGAATACTAAAGCCAAACTGTCTGTGCTTTTGAGCCAGACACAATAAAACAAAGGAACAACTGCTTTCATGTAACTTGTGATTTGAAGCAGCGTGTAGTCCATGTCACACAACATGATATTATAGGTAACACACAGTACACTTTATATGTGTAATAATTTTGTATACCAATAATATGTTGGTAGATTAGGTAATAAGTGTGTTTAAAATCAATGATTACTTCTTTTTTTTTTTCAATTTCAGAATTGCAGGTTATAGTGATATTGTTACTAGGTAACAAGGTAGGAAAAATGGGACAATAGTGTTAATATTGAAAGGGAATTAAATTCTATTTTATTTAAAAATTAGGACATATTTATGAAAAACAACTACTTTTGGATTTATAGTTTAAAATGATATTTTAAATGTAGCGCGTGCTAATTATATATTTTAAAATTATGATAAAATACAGGGGAAGAGTAATGTAGTGTAATGCTGGTTACTCTTAGCATTAATTGTTATTATTAATTCAATTGTGTTAATCCTCCCACTAAACATGAGAAAAATAATAAGGTAATCTACAAAATAATAATCAAAGAAATAAATCTCATTGTACATTCTTTTTCTCTTCAGATGAAAAGTCCTCATTTCAAAGGTTATGAAAAAAATAAATCCCATCTTACAGTAGTTTTGGAAGGAGCTGAATAGAAATACTTTTACTCATAAACAAACAACATATAGCAACAAGAAGACTGTAGCCACCTATTCACAAGTTGAACAAAAGGCATATATTTTCTCTGTGTGTTTGTACTTTTATTGAATGAGGAATATGAGTCAGGGTAATGGTAAATATTTTTTGGTTAGAGTGCACTTTAATCAAAATAAAGCACTGAATATTTAAAGATTTATGGATAAGATGCAGGCTGTAAAATATATGTTTCATTAAAATTACAGTGCAGTTACAAAATATATAAGCTGTAATGGGCTGCCTGTACCCTGGATTTAATATGCAGTGGATAATTAAAAATACCAACACTGGATTTAAGTACTAAAAGTCCCTTTTTAAATACAAATCTATTACCTCCATATTCCCTCCTTCTCTTGTACCAGTCAGTATTTTATTCAAACCCACTTTGTATAAACTATTTACACAGTGACTGGGGGCTAGAGTACGCATGGACAGTGCATATAGACTGTAAGGGTTCACTTCAGTACAGAAAATACAGACCAGCAGAGACTAGCTCAGCGTTTTAACGTGTATCTTTCAATATAACGATAGACCCTGGAACGCTGAACTCTAAGAATCTGTTTTCTTAACTACTACACTCATTAATAATGCTTTCGCTCCCACTGAAATGTGGGACATATTGGTCCCCTCTGTTATCTACATACCTCAGAAGTCTAGTACTTTTATCTGTTTGAATACTACTTTATCTGACGCCCTACTGAAATGTGCATGTGTGCTTTGAAGATTTCTTGGTTTTTGACATAAAAATACAGAAAGTTGAGTTCAAAAACAGTTCTTATTTTTACTCTGCTGCATGTTCAGACTACTCTTTTTTTCTCCTTCTGTGCTTTTTTTTCCCCCTTCAAATGATGGTAGTCCATTGCTAAGAGGAAAATCTTAAAAGATGCTCCACTGTCTGTGACCCTTTCTCAGCCCAGATGTCTGCCTTCCCCCCCTCCCCTCTCTCTCTCTCTCTCTTTTCTCACAGCTTCTTTCTCTATCCTAACATTCATTAAACTCATACGACCTCCAGGTGGGGGGTGTAGCCAGTGTCGCTGCACCACCTCTGATGCCCTTCTTGTCATCATGTTCGCCAGTGCCTCATTTCTGTGGCTTACTGGCACACAGGTGAGCGTCTATGCAGTCGTCACTGTGAGCGGCAACTCTCTGTATGGTACACATGGGTCCTAATTAGGCCTGAGGGCTGGAGAGGAGCGATCCCAGAGAACAAGCATCAGCCAGAGTCTGATTAGACTCTGAAAGTGAACGGCTCTCCAGAGATTGCTTGCAGGTCAAAACTCTCTCTCTCACACACACACACACACTCAGCTTTCTTTTTCAAATACGAATTCCCTCTGGAAGCAACGGATGCAAATCCTTTGCATTTTGGAGCACTGCGATGTGACCTATTTGCACTCGAGCTAATGAGGTGCTTGTTAAGCTTAATGAGTATTTGTTAAAACTCACGCTGAAATTGTTGTTATGAAACATTATGACTAAATGAACCATTTCTAACATTTTCCTACACAAGGTTATATTTAATGTGTTGTTTTAATCAAAATATTGATCCTATTTAGCACAATTCACATCATCTCGTCCCTATGGAGCAGCGTGGTAATTACTTAATGCTCAAAATACCTGAAGGAGGTGAAGTTATCTGTTAATACTTCAATGTACTCTTCACTAGCACTAGTCCTTTTTTACCTTCCATACTCCCTAGAGATTTTTAGAAAAGGGCTGAGAGCATTCTTGATAATTTTTTAACACTGTCGTCTGATATTGATTCATTCATAAAGCAGCAATATTGGGTTTTTTTTGTTGTTGTTGTTGTTTTTTGACTGAAGGGTGAAAATCAAAACTGAAAAGGCCTACTTTTCTCTAAAGTACCAAAAATAATAAATCAAAAAAATAACTAAACAGAATCCAGCACAGTGGCTGAAGACAAACATGAAGTGTTTAAATGTCATACTGATGTTCTTGGTGCACAGAATGTAGAATCCCTGCTGGTTAATGTAGCTTCAAACATTCACTCTTTTGGATTTTTAATGAGCTTAGACGTCAGATAGAACCAGTGGCAAAAGATCATTTCAAAAGGAATCCTTCCCTGAAACGTTAATAAACGCGGTCGTTTTTACATACCACTGTTAACAATTGCTAAAACATTTTTAATGCATGCCTGCAGGAAAATTCATTTTACATGCATGCTCCATTTAAGCTGCGGCAAATTAAAATAGTATGCATTCACACTGCGTTCCCTGTCCCTTGCTCAGGATGTTCACATGCGATAGAATGAGGTTCCCTTGTATCCAAGTGAGACAGCAGCTGACACTGCAGAGGCAGAGATTCAGCAGTGTACCTCGTTCAGTCCTAATGCTTCAGAATAGTTTAACTTCTGCAGCCGACAGGATGTCCCAGTGGTCGAAATCACCAGTGGCTTAGGAGCCAAATTAAAATGAAGTGCTGACAACTGTGGCAAAGTCTCAAGTACGTAATGATACATGTTCTACAACTATTTGCAGACCAGTGTTGGAACTGCAGTCTGTAGGGATGACATTTAATAAGCGTGTGCATGTGTTGTGCTCTAATAAACTTATTGAGGAAACCAGGGAGGTGAAAAAGTCAAATATAATTCTGAAATGTCAGCCATATTTTTGACAAAATAGCATCATTTTGTCATTGATGGTCATGCTAAAAGCAGCCAGAGATATTTTTTTTCCCGTTTGCATTCAGATCTTCAGATCTACGTTACAAATCAACAACAACCTCCCTGCCCCTTTTTAACTCGTCCCCAGCTGAGAGTGAGAAAAAGATGGCAAAGACGTGAGATTTTGTTGGCCGCGTGCCCTTTCAAGATTTAGATCTGTGAAATTCCTCCAAATTAGAAACTGTTGTTCGCTGCCATCTCCTTGTTGTTGTATCCGTTTGTCAGATGAGCGAGGTTCTGTTTTGTGTGGAGTAGCTATAGTGAGGTAGAGAGCTGATTAGATTGGAGGAGTAGTCAGACCTCAGCATCTCTCCCAACAGGAGATGTGTTCTAATTAGAGTGTGTGCCTCATGTCTCACTGAGGAGAATAACAAGCCTCATCCCAAGACTGCCTCCATATGAATCTCACATCCACAGAAAAACCAAAACACATCTGATGTATCAGCAACCTCTGGACTCTAGACCACACCTGAGTTGACAGGCGGTGCATTAGAATTTTCATGGGGGTTTACAACGTGTGAGCAGGAAGCCTTTGCAAAGATGGAGCAGCAATGTTGAGGTGAAGCCAGGAAAGATTTGCTTTCCGCTTTTAATGCCCTAAATAATCATTTCAAGCAATGAACACATCTTTCAGTTGGATATGATTATGGGGGATTTAAATAAACATAAAAATATAAATATAAATAAAAAAAAGACCCTGCTTGAATGTGTGAAGCCATTCTAAAATACACATAAATTGTTTGTTGTGCAAATGTCTTTTAAACATGAAATATGGGTATGTCTTACAGTTTAAATAACCCTTTTTCTGGGGTATTAAAAATAATGATGTATTTGAATTATATTTCACATTTCATAAAGTTGATAATAGGCATGATTTTCCTGCACACCAATATATATTAAATAAATAAAACTATCATTTGATGCTCTTCTACATTTATAAATCTACTAATATCTTGTGTTAGCCTAAACGATTATCGAGGCAGTATAATATAATCTTTGGCACTTTGAGAAATAATCCTGCAGTGTTTTCCTTCACTTAAATTAAAATTGCTCTCTATCAGACAATAAATTCTTGGTCATAAACATCACATACACACACATACACTCACACAGTGGAGGATGGTCCAACCTCCCCGGGCGGCTTGTCTCAGATTGGATGTCAGATGCTGGAGACAGCTGCACTCATCACAGCTTTTATGAATACATTACCTTTTATGTTCATCCAAACACTGATTTATCTTCCTCAGAAAATCAAAGAGGACAGACATTCACTCACCAGTCCTCTGGAAAATTGGAACTTTCAAAAAATTGTGCCGTACGTAAGACAAATATCTGCAGCCAAAATAAGTGCAAATCGTTCAGCCAAGTGGTAATTCAAGCCTCATCTTTGACAGAGTGCGTGTGCAGATGTTTATGCCCCCCCCCCCCTTTTTTTTTTTTTTTTTTTGAGGAGAGATTGCTTATGAAATATCAAAGTGCGTTATTTGCCTTCATGAAACTCCACAACATCAAAGACTTTTTCCCCATCTCCCACAAGAACCCAAGTATCTTCTAGTTTCTTTACCCGTGCAGCCTCGCCTGTCTTCCTTCTCAGCATTGCTCAAAAGGCAAACGCCTCTAATGATACAAGATACTAGATGGAGAGACTGCTGCCAACAAAATGGGGAGAAAAAAAAAACATTTTGGGTGATGATTGACATCCCCGCATCTTTTTATTATTCCTGTGATGTTCGTCCAGACACGCTGATGCCAGAAACTGTGGCCTCACACTTTGGCTGATGCAGCAATCTGGTGATATGCGTCGCTCTGCCTGCCAACCACCTGGCTGGAAGAAGCATAATCAACCTCTCAGTCAATCACTCCTCGCACAGCCAATGGTGTAGGATGAGTGTCAGAGGAAGTGAGGCAGACATGCGCTGGCTGTATGTCCAACTTTGACACTTCACACCTTGCTCTCTAGCATTCTGATGAGTCCTATGTTGGCAAGGCCCTGGGATTCCAGCTACAGACTTCTGTGCATTATGGAGGAGAAGTGAATGTACAGAGTGTGGGAGAAATGTGTCTGCTGGGGTCTCAGACACTTTTCAGGTTAAGGTTTTAAGTATATCCTCTGCCATCGTAAGTAGAAACAGCACTGAGTTACCTAAAATGTCAGTGGATGAATTAATTAAATCACTGTTATAAGTTACAACCAATTTACAATTTAAGCTTTAAAGGATGATGAAGATTATGTCTTGCACATAAAAAAAGGTTTTCACAAATGACCCTTGAAAAATATGACTAGGACTATTTCTGACAGCTATTGGTCTTGCCTCTGGTTCGCAAACAAAAGCACAGTCTCAAAGGTGTTAAAGTTGTTTTCATGGCACCACTCATTGCTTGCAGGTTATGTAATTCAGCCGCGAATGTCCCACATGACACGTCATGTATATTGCATTGCCTAAAAAGCAGTTCTCTCTCTCCGACTGCACTCAAGGCTTGCTAGATTTTTCATCTCCAATTAGAAGGGAACTAAAGTACTGCATCACTGGACTCAAGAGAAGAGAAATAATTGACATGCTCGCTCCTGAAACAAGTGAATAATTGAATTTGTTTTTCCATTCGGTGGAGAAGAAAAAAAAAAAAGGCTCACATTGAGAATACATTAAGTCATGTGTAAGCTGTTGCTTGGCATGATGTCAAAGTTCGCTATAGATGAAGCACTGAATAGTGATGGGTTGCAGAGTGCGGAGTACTTTTCTCCAATGCTCAAAGAATGAAAGAAGCAAAAATGAAAATGAAAGACCTGAAGGAAGCTCTTTATGACAGATGACTCTTTTTTCTTTCCTGTTTTATTTCAGTTTCTCGGATGCAAGGTGTTCATTGCTATTTTAAAGCATTTAAGTGGGCAGGGAGGCTCATACTGTACACTCTAAGGTAAATAGAAATAGCAGCTGGACAACGATCAACTGAACCAGAACTGCGGAGGAGGACAAACAAACAAAAGAACTCACTGTCAAATGACTTGCTGCTTTCTGAAATAGCAACTCGGGTCGCTTTTAAAATTATAATTACATCAGTAGAAGTTTACGATCCTGCCACCTGTAAAACTACAAATATTATCTTGGAATATCACTGTTGGCAGGAATTGAGGCATTTAATGTAGCTAACTTATAGTGGCCACTTTGGAGTACAAGTAGCAATTATGGAATGATGTCAAATGCTAAATATTTTAAACTGACAACCAATTAACCTATCAACTTATTAATAGGTTAATAGACGCCTTTCACAGCAGCCATTTTGACATGAAACAGTAGCATGTTGGTTCACTGGAAAGGCTCTGTCAGTATCATTGGTTGTTTCTATGTGTCAACCTTGTGATAAACTAGCAACTTGTCCAAGGTGTACCCCGCCTCTTGCCCAATGCCAGCTTGGATTGGCTCCACCCCCTTGAGACCTTAATAAGGATAAATGGATGGATACTAAAATGTAGCATAACAGTACCAGAAGAGAAGACAAAGTCTACAAACATACATCGTTATGTCTGTTAATTTTATTTAAAATATTACCACAATAAGCGAGTGGTCATACCAGACCAACTGATGTTGTAGTTGCAAAAACTCATTTGAGTTACATTGTTTCACTTTAAGATATTGTCAATTTAAGTTTCTACTTTTTCAAGACAATCCAGGTCTGAATGACATCATCCCATGAGAATCCTGTGCACTTATTCTAACAATAACTGAAAAAATTCTTAAAAGACACTTTTTTTGTGCTGATGAAAGCGTATCTGAACGCTCTCTGATCTATAAATACTTACACAGCTGACTTAAGGGGTGTTCAACGCAGCCGCCACCACATGCTTTTTAAAGTTTTCCATTCATCTGCTAATCTCACATCTTTATTTGTGTCTTCTGTCTAGTTTAAAAAAAAAAAAAAATCCCACACTCCTTTGGGTTTTCTGTATGTGGTGTTCATGGATGGCATGAATGACTGTTGACAGGAAAGAAACAGTAAAAATGTCAGAGTGCGGACATAATATTGTTGCACATTTAATGCAACACAGTTAAATATCTCTGCAGCATACCACCATCAGTTTTCTGAATATGTATTATAGTGGTTGTTTATTACATCAAAATATGTAAAAAAAAAAAAAATGCAGTGGGATGATTTTTATTAGATATTATGTATGACATACATAAATATAACATTACATATTTTCATATAAAAAAAAAAATCACCACCACAACATAGACTTGAAAATGTAAACTACAGGGTTAAATGTATATTTCTGGAATAATTATCAGGTTCTCAGCATTGCAGTGCTGGTGAATGTGTTGTTGTTTATGATATTGTGCGTCACCTTCACCGCAGCAGTCAATGCATCAATCCATCCAAACAGCGAGCGGATAAAGAGTGAAAGATAATCACGAAGAGCCTGCTCATCATGCCTTTCTATCCAGGGACAAAATGGAGACTTAGCTACAGCACCAAGGATTGGATTTGGCCACAGGAGATACCAAGATTGGATTGATCAATATGATTAGATTGCCTTTCTAAAATGAATCAAGCACATTCATGTGGCAAAATCAAAACATGTGTGTTACATTCAGGGCTCAAGACGGGTAACGTCACAGCTTTGTGTGTTAAATCCAGATAAAAGTTGAATTCTCCACTGAGGTCTCGCTAATGATGTTCTCTTGGAACTGATACAATTGGCAAATGATTATTGATTTGAACCAGAGGAGGCTGGCTCCTTTACAAAAATGATCTTGTGCCACTTTGCAGTCTGTATGTTTTCTCCTTACATTCATACATGCATATCAATTGAAACAACCTGACGTTTTTCGTCACAACACAGACTAAATGCTAATTTCTCATAATCTATACAATTCAGACCCTCGTCTGCATGCAGCCCCATCACACCACAGGCAATTTTTAAAATTTCATCACTTTTCAGGCTGCACAAGAGGTGAGAAGTGAAAATGTAATTCCCCAAACCGATGACTGTTATACAAAATTACAAGAATAGAAAGACAAAGAGGCAGCATTAACTCTTAATATGCCCAGCCTTGGGCCAAACTAATAAAGCCACAATTGAATCAGCCCTAAATAAATGATGGCGCTGTAGTTTAATAACATATCATCACCCTCACTGGCAGCATTGGATTTGACGGTACTATATATCTTAATAATCCCGCAAGTTCAGATTGAAGGGCATTTCTCAGGGACAAGTGTTGCTTTATTTCCCTAACTCATTATTTTTGTGTCTGCTGAGTTTCTTTAAAGCAAACGCTGAGCTCCACCAAGTGGAGGAAATGAGAAATGTGGAAAGAAATGTGCTGCACAAAGACAAATCAAAGTCGCATATGTGAACAAAATGTTAGTTAATGACATAATTTTATTTTGTTATTGTTTGTCTTGCATTGCTAAATCAATGCCAACACACACCGCAACCCCCAAAGAAGGATGAACACAGGACATGTCAAAAATTACATTATATCACAGAATATAAATGGAAAAATAAAAATGTTTAATCATCCATCGTGCATTTGTGAAAATAAATCACTCCACGCAGCATTTTGTTATATTTTATGCATCCGTTCCATTTTGTTAACACTGCAAAGTTTCACTTATTGTTGATGCGACACACAGATGTCACTTTATCAGTTTATATACTGCATGTGTTGGATGTAAGAGCACAGTATCACTACACTGTAGCCACCAGGCACTAAAGATAATCAGTTTGTTTTATTCTGCACCATATGCCACAAAACTATGTGAAGTAGCTTGTGGTTGAGCTGCTTGGGTTACTGATGAACACCCCTCGTGGACTATGACACTGACATTCTGAAAATCTATAAATCTGATGTGTAATTATTACAACTGTCATTATTAAATTACTATTCCGTGGGATTCCTGTCCACACAATGAGTCAATGATGCCTTCCAGTGCAATCTTTCACAGTGAAATATGTCAATATATCAAGAGTGTTGTAGGTTTTTCTTTTTTAGACAGGTTTTGATCATACAAGAATTAAAAACAAAGTCAAATTGCACATAATTAGTTTTTTTGTTTTTGTTTTTTTGGATTTACAGACAAAAGCAGAAGACAGCGTTGTTACAGAGGATGAGTTCAGCATCTCATCTTGAGCCTGACCTGTCCAGTTGTATATATTTAGAACCAGACAACACACCTGTCATCTTCTATAAAACACCACTGTCTTTGCAGAGTCATTTTAATTTTCTTAGCTCTCACGGAAGATCTGCTGAAACCTCCAACATGTTCACCCTGAAATGAATAAGTTATACCACAACTTGTAAACTGCAGCAATGTTTCGTTGTCAAAGCCGTATAAAAAGTTAAAAGTTATTAAAGGTTTCGGAATTGTGAAGGAAAAACCATGAGACAAATGAATACAATACAGAAAACATTAATTTGCAAGTGAGTTGATTTACTTTGAGGGGGGAGTGTGAATGAGCAATACTTATCATTCATACAAAATGTATATTACTTTGAAGAAATGTGCAAACAAAGCTTTAATAAAGGATGCCTTAACATGCTCTCTGATGCTGGCATTTGAAAAAATATACAGTTAGAAATATATACACATCCAAGAGTAGCACATCTACATACTCAGTGTGGGCATTAGCAAGAGTCTGCTTGCATAGTTAAGTGCATGCATAAGCAATTTTTCATGCAACAACTGTCATATACTTCATGAGCGATCTCTTTTCTCAATCTATGTCGGTGCGTTCAGTGTCGATCTACTCTGTGATGCAAGCTAAAGATGTGCACAAGCAAAGTGATGTCACACGTGAAGGCAGAAGATGACTCAAACATACCATAATGCTCTATGTACATGTATGGTGTTTCAATGAAGGCATCCCAGCTGTCTGTGAATATGTTTGTCTGTGTGCATTGTGACTTTTTACATTAACCCTGTGTTCATCTGAGAGGAATGTTTGGAGATGTCTGGCAGTCTGAAGTGGTCGATCCCCATGAGGAACATGGGGCACCGCAGTTAAGTGTTGGCATCATCAGCTGGGGGGCAGAGGTGGTGACGGGTAGGGAGGTTGTTTGAGGGGTAACGGGGTTATTACAGGTAAATAAAACACAAACATTTAAGAACCATTACAAACCAAGGTCTCCAGACATTTAACACCAACGACACATGCTTCAATCCTGCACTTCTCCTCGGCCTCTCGATGACAGTCTTTGATTTTGGCTGCACAAAAATACTTCTTAAAGGCTGTTGCACAATTACTATACCAAGGAGCATATGTAAACAGCAGTTCGGGTTAAATAGGCTTAAATTGTGTTTTACTTGAAATGACATTTTCAGTGCTTAATAAATATTAAAATTGAATT
The DNA here is from genome assembly GCF_000972845.2 of Larimichthys crocea. Taxonomy (NCBI): domain Eukaryota; kingdom Metazoa; phylum Chordata; class Actinopteri; family Sciaenidae; genus Larimichthys; species Larimichthys crocea. The sequence continues at coordinate 8,693,716 of NC_040026.1, forward strand.
ATAAATTTACCAACACCTGCAGTTATACAATTTAGATTAAATACTTTTATCTGAGGCACTGATGTTTGTTGTTGACGTAGGACTCTCAATATTGAAGGAGAGCAGTACATCAAGATTTTTGGAAAGAATTCAGTGTTTCACTGCATCAGCATGTTAAAAATTGCCAGTAAACTTCCTTTGGTGACTGAGTAGTCCATGTTTGATGGCATGTCAAGAGTTTCTCTGCCCCGTCATATCGGCTTTCCATCTTGTGCAAAGTCACTTTTGTTTTCACCTCCTACTGAGATGTACTTTTCTCAACTATGCTACAGACAGAGCAAGGCAATAATTTCAATACATGTGCAGTCCATGCTTATTTACAATACATTATAATATTCTTCAAAATCAATGCAATCCATACAAAGTGCTTCGTTAAAATCCATTCCTAAATGACTATTTAACAACGTGGACAGTGAGTGTCCAGTATGGCAGCTGGTATTCAGTAACTACTGAAGAGCTACAGGTGCTTTAAGGATGTTTGTCAGACACTCGGTCTAGCTTGTTGTTAAAGCACCTCAGAGCTGCACTAGAGAGACTGTTAACAGGCCTTTCAAATAATGTCACTTGGCCCTCTGGCTAGTTTGTGTAGAGTTGATGGGGATCTTCCTTGACTGCATTGTCTTTTTAGCAGGCTCTTTCTTTGAAGGGTCTTTTGCATTGGCAGAGGACTGTGTGGTTGTTTCTGCCCCAGAAAGCTTAGACTTTGTGGATGGCAGCAGTGAATGCTTAGCTGTAGCAGACGCCTTAGAAGACTCCTTGTCTTTGGCTGTGGTCACATTAGTCTGGGCCTCTGAGGCCACATTCTGGGCTTTCTTACCCGCTCCATGAGGGATTCCTTCTTTAGCTGCATCCCCACCACCATCCTCTGGACTTCCTTTAGCTTCTCCCACGCCTGCTTTCCCGCTATCAGTTGACTTACGGGTCTCTTTGGGCCTCAGAGCAGTTTTGAAGAAGGATAGACCTTTCTCCTCCGTCTTACTGTTCCTTTGAGGTCCCCTTGATGGTGGGGCTGCGCTTGCAGAGGAAACACCCACACTTGAGGACCGGAGGCTAGTCATGGAGGAACTACTGCTTGAGCTTCGGCCTGCAGCCTTGTTGTCCACAGCGCGGCTCGGCCTGCCCTCCGCTCTACTTGCAGCACTCGACCTGGAGGGAGGACCTCCAGGGTTAACCTTCCTCTCTGGGAGCCCGTTGGTCTGTGAGGATTCACGGCTAGTGCTCCTGTCTGCTGCTCTAGTCCTTGCTGAGGCTGAGCTTTTCTCACCTCCCGTTCTGGGTGATGTCCTCCTCTGAGGGTGTGAGCTTTGCGATCCTGGAGAACCGCTCTTCCTCTGCTGGGCAGAGTCAGGATGTAATACCTCCGGGGTTTGGGATGACCCTTTCTTGGAGGGGGTTGCTGTTCTTGAGGAAGCAGCCTTGCTAGTTTTAGACGGTCCATCACTTTTATCCTTGGGGTTTGATACTGATGCTGCACTCTTGGTTTGTGTTCGAGACGATAACTTGTCAAGGGCAGGGGATGCAGGAGACAAAGAGCTTGATGAAGTTGAGGAGATGGCAGGACGCTTCTTGGGACTCCTTTCACTTTCTAATCCGGTCTTTGCTGAGGTCCTTTTCACACCAGTGCTTTCTGCAGCCCCATTCCTTTGTTTCGGCTCCTTTGTAGCTGCCCCATGTCGAGGGCTGACCGGTTCAGCAGCAGCAACTACATTGTTGTTATCCACAGCCTGGATGGAGCTCCTCTGTTCTGCTTGTGCCACAGCTTTGGAGTGAACCTGCTCTATCAGCTTCTTACTGCCTGTATTACTCTCCGAAGCTGCAAGGGCCGACTTGCCTGACAGTCTTTCTGGCTTGGGTGACCCAGTGAAACAGGAGGTTGATACTTTGCTATCCACCACCTCTCCTATCCTCTCCAGTGTCGGGGAAGAGGAGTGGGATTCCAGGGAGAAGCGTGAAGGAGAGTTGGAGCGGAGTTGGAGCTTAGCAGAGTGGGACCAGGATGGCTTAGTGCCATTTTCACTGAGCACCAGAGGGCTGGCAATGGAAGATCTTGAGGAGAAGGTTTGTCTTTGCATGCCCCTTACTGCTGACCGGCTCGATAAGCCTACATGAGGAAAGACATACATCAACAAAAGATTCTTTAATAAAACTTTCATAGTCGTCACCAGAAACTGTGTGTTTGGATGAGACTCTCACCATCATCCTCGCTCCGTTCACCAGCAAACTCAGCTGACTCAGAGAGGGAGGCCAATGATGTGCGTCTGGAGGAACCAGATGAGGCTTGGCTGGGTGGACGGCTACCCATCAGCCGGCTAATCCAGTGCTCACACAAAGAAGAACTGGTGGATCCTAATGTCCCAAACAGACAGCGGTTAAAAACGTATTCCATGCAGAACATTTACATCAGAGATTGCACATTGTATGAATTAATATCAACAGAAATTACCTCCCACAGAACTGTTGGCAGACCAAGATGGAATTGTGGCACGTCTTTGATAAAACAAGATATAACCAGTCTGCTTGCAGACTTCATCTTCAGACATAGGATGAACATCGCTATCATCAAAGCAATACCACTGTCCATCAATGGAGTTCTTACAGTGAGCTAAAAACACACAATAAAATATTATAAACATCTTGGAGATATTCATCAATTCATCAGTTGCTGGTTGTTGAAACTGGTTTGTTACCTGTGTAATGTCCCCCCTGCATGGTCCCATGATGATTACACACTGCGTACAGGTCATAAAGGTAGTCCTCTGGGTCACGGCCCATCCCATAAGGCCGTCTCCATGGTGACCAGTGGGATGGGAGACTCCAGCTGCTCTGGCTCCTCTTCACCATATGAGGTGCCATGTCCATACCTGTGAGTGGGAACTTCACCATGTTCTGCATCTTCATTCGTCGATCGCCATCCTGAAGACGCAACACATTCATGGCATTTAATTTGACATGCAAGTTACACCATAGTTCATACACCGTCACATGAAAACACATCATTTCTCACTAGTTTTTATATTATTTGAGAGTTTTGGCACCTTCATTCACAACACTGTATACATCAGTACCTGTCTGAAGCGTTTCAGGTGAAGTATGAGGATGTCCGGCAGCGTCCACAGACTGAGCTTGATGCTGCCCTGCTGAAGCTGCTTACAGTGTGGACATCGCCATGCATCATCAGGAGCGAGCTGGAATGAATGTGAGAAAAGGCCTTGTTTTTTAACTATATTTTTGTCAATTTTTTGTATAATAAAGACATGAATTTATGCCATTTTGTAAACAATATTAAAAAGATCAGACTGCCATCTAGTGTTTGTAATTTTTTACTTATCTTAGATTAAATCTTAGATTCAGTGGATAGAAATATAATCATCTCCCACAGTTTCCCCTTCCTTACTCCAACCAGCATTTTTTAAAGTCAGTATAAAGGGGAGACAGACTGAAACAACACAACCCTGAGGTCATATGAAGATTTTCTATGCACATGTGTATGCACTTTAATCTCCGCTGTGCCTGTGCTGTGGATTTCTCTCTTTCTGCTGTGTGTGACAGGTGAGCTGGCTGATCGAGTGTGCAAATGTAAAAGTTGTTCCAGGGAGCTGGTTGCTTCCATCCTCCAAGCTTGCGGTTTAAAAGGCCAGCTTTCCGGAGCTCATCTTCCAGCCAACATGTTTCTGTGTGAAATGTAATAGCTCAGCTAAGTGCTAACTGATGTAACTGCACCAATTCAGCGAGTGATGGGTAGCATTTGTGTTTAACCCTTTGTTCTCCTTTTTCTGAGTTTAGCAGGAGGTTTCTAGTTTTTTATTTTATTTGAGTAGACAAGTTTAGGTTGCACCACTTTAGTATATTTTTTTATTTATTGTCTTGCTGCTAACCCACCCTGAAGCTGAAAGATTTTAAATAAACCTTTAAAAGAGCTGCAAATTCTTTGTTGCTGGCAGTTCTTGGGAGCTGGGAATACGCTCAGTTTTAATGTTGTGCCAGGGTTTCCTCGAGGCTGGGTCGTAACACGCTTCTTTTATCCAAATATGTATCCAGTATCAGTGATATTCTCAGCACTCCTGCTGCCTACATGATACCATGTCTGAGCCTACCTGTTCCTCTTTGGTGTAGAGTTGAAAGCACTGGGCAAGTGAGCAGGTCTGAGGCTGCAGGTGCTGCTCCTTTGCTTGACGCACACTTTCAGCATCTGGGATGTATTCATCCTCAGTTCTTTTGAACAGACTGTGGGCAGATCATGGCACAAGTCACAGAGGGATCACAAAGAACTTCAAAAGACCTTTATGTATTTGTGTTCAAACGCATACCTCTGAAAGCAGATATCACACATATACCACAAGCTTTAGAAAGTGTGTTGATTTTTGCTTCACTTACTAGTCTTTCGTTTCTTTGTCCCATTCAACAACAATCTTGACATGAGGTGGTCCTCCCGGACCACAAGACTTGAATGCCCTGTTGAGAATTAGATTAAGAGAACCTCACATTATATTTTTCATTTTAGTCATTTAACTAGTATTCATATGTAGAATTACAGTACGATAACAGAATGATTAGAGGCTACACAAGAGAAAGTTTCAATTTTAGATTGCTACCACAAGCCACTACTATATTTTTGATGATGATCTCATTTTTTTAATTGCACATTGGATTCTAGATGGTATTTATAGACCTTAGAGGTATATATTTGAAATGGTCATAGAGCCAGCTGAAACACAATAAATGTAAATTTAAGTTTTAAGTTCTGGCAAAGCAAACAAGCACTTTGTTTCGCTTAATTTCAGTTTAAATAACGATTATTTTAAGGTTTCATTTGGCTTATTCATAAGGCTGTGAAGAGGCAAATGTACTTTTTTCACACTGCATTCTAGACACCCTCGATGAGCCATTATAGACCTTGTAGATAAATATTCTAGATCGTCTTTACAGAGGTCATAGAGCCAACTGAGACACAATAAATGGAAATTTGAGTTCTGAAAAATCAAGTAAGCACTACATTGAGCCAAACTTGAGCTCAAATAACGTTGAGTTTTTCTTTGTTTTTTACACACTTGTAAGAAAACAAATGTCATCTTTCCTCATTCCTCTCATTTAAAAAAAAAATCCATGTAACTCCCACAGAGGTCGACACCTTCTTAGAGAAAAATCCATAATACCAGACAAGCTATTATGCATCTCAGGAGATATTTTAACATCAATACCACTGAAGGGTCGCCCTACATACTTGTAGCTCTTCAATCAACTTCAAGTGAATTAAACACACTGCAGGGTTTGTATGACTATTCACGTGTGGTAACACTCCCCCCTGGTGGTGATATGTGACATTACCTCTCCACAGAGGGATGGCAGAGCGGCTGCTCCTCCTGAGGCAAGAGATATGTGATTCCAACCACTCCTACCACACGCAAAGTAAAGGGCCCTACCTACAAATCATCAGGGATGAGACATTAAAACAGATAACACGTGAAGGGTGATTAAACAATTATTAAAATCAGGAATAAATGTATGTAATTTGTGTGTACCTGCACAAAGACTCCAGGGCGCAAAAGATGACGCATCTTCTCCAAGATCTCTTTCTGAAGTACATCCCATGTCACTGTACGCTCCAAATACAGAATAAATGGATTGCCAAACCTGCAGGGGTTACAAAAACAAAACGGTTTGACCTGCATCAGGTGAAAGAGTCCTTTGAGATAACGCTTTAAACGTTTACACGTGTTGTTCAGTACCTGCGTCCTTGCTGTCCAGCACAGGCTCTGTTACACACCAACAGGACAATCTTCTCGGCCTGCCCGCTGTTCTTGTTGGGACTCTGAGGTGGTGTTGTAGGCTCTTGTATTTGTGTGGATATTCTGTTATTATCTGTGCCATACTTTAGGTTGTTCTGGTTGAGATTTGCATGTGGGCTGCCTGTAAACAAGTTGCAAATGAAAAAAAAAGGACAATAGGCTTGTAAGCTGTTTCATTCTAACATGCTGGTCAGTGTCTGTAGCAGCTCCCCAAATACAGCACTTGTGCAATATTAGTCAATTTCTAATCTAATCTCGACTCCTACTGGCATAATAAGACAACAGGCTAAACTAATTTCTGGGGGATAAACAGGAAGTCGTACTGCCTCGCTTGGAGCGGATCTGGTCTGGTCTGAATAGCTCAGGTGTCTCAAAGGCAAAGATGGAGTCGCTCTCCTGAATGATCTCAAGGTCGTCATCGTCGTCACAGAAGGAGCGATGAAAGCCGTCATAGTACATCTCAGTGAGGACGATCTGAGCAGAGGCAGAGAACAAAAGCGTGGTTTGATGAAGTATACTGGCTCCCTTTTTACATCTGTAAAGAAATCTTGTCTTAGAAATCTTGATCAGTCCATGTCATGCACTTCGAACAACATATATAATCATTGACACATTCATGTTTCTTCCACTTTACAAACAGAATGCTGCTGCAAGACTGTTTACCAGATACAGAAGAACTAACTTCCCATCTTATCTGCTTTTTGCTTATTCCCAAGCCCAGGTTTCAAGTTCAGGATTCATTTGAAGACGCTTGTATCAGCATACATCTAAGATCTGCTCCATCCTTATATCAGTACTAAGTCTAGGTCTAGGCTAATGGTTAAGATTAGGTTTAGGTTTAGGCTTACTGGTTGTCCCTTATGCATGACTGAAAGCAAAAAGTGATCATGCCTTTACCTGTTTAATATTTATATATATTTCGATATTATAATATAGATCTATATAATCCTCATACTCTATATATATACTTATAGTATATCTAGATAATCGATCCTCTCGAGCTTAGCTCAATGTGTGTGTCCCTGGCTTATTAGTTCCCCGTTCCGGGTCGTTGTGTTCTCCCTATATATATATATATATGTAACTAGTCTTTATTTCACCTTTAATGTTGAGTTATTTCTCAATTTTTTATTGTTTGTTTTATTGTTGTCCTTTGCTTTTACTCTTTTTTGTTTTAACATCCGCTCTTGTAAATCATTTTATGACCTCACTCTGTGAAAGGTTCTGTACTAAATAACTGTATTATTGTGAAAATAAGTGAAATATAACCAGTTAGTAATTAAAAGGAGTTGCCACCAAATATCAAAAGACATTTTATATTCTGAAATACTGTCTATAGATATAAATATTTACAAGGCACTAATGATGAAACTTAACCACCAAATTCTCTCATGGCTCACTGAAAATACTCCCTTCACTATCCAGTTTCCTCTAAGTAGCACACACTATCTTTAATCCTCTTCATTTTGATACATTAATGGCCTTAAAAAAAGGAAGTTTCTAATAAGACAGTACCTGTTGAGCAGGGATTTTGGTCTCTTGGGCCACAGCTTGTCTCAGTCTGGACACGGTGCCAGAAAGTGGCACGGCCACCCCGACTCTCATACAGTGGGAGCACTTTCCTTGGTACACCACTGTCACGTAGAGGGGCCTGAAACACAGAAGGACTGAAATTAATTGGCTGTTTCATAAGCGTGGCTGGACTGATGCTTCAAAGATGAGATGGTGTCTTCTAATTTTAGCTTTTCTCTTGTCAGATCTTTCATGGTGTTTGTTTGGGCTGGCATCGACGGTGTCTTTAATGCCAGGTTCACACTGTATCTTGTCACGTTGCATTTTTGGATACAAAGACCTTCTTTTTTTTTTTGTCTGATAGATATTGTCTTACTCATAGACTAGATACAGAGTCACCTTACCGTGTATGAGGTACCGGGATTGGCAGTGAGATGCAGAGGAAAGGATCAAAGGTGTTGCTCTGTTTCTGGCAGTGAGGGCAGGTCAGAGAGGACCTTCACAGAGACATGAATGAGAACAATAAAACAGTGCTGCAACAGTGTATCATTTTAAAGAAATCATTCAATTCAGTTTTGGGATATATATATATATGCTTATCCATTTTCTTGCTGAGGTAAATGAGATTGAAACCACTCTCATGTCTGTTACACTACTGTAAATATGAGCAGGTGCAGGTTCAGATAGCTTGGCATACAAGCTGGAAATAAAGGAAAACAGTACAAAAACCAGAGTGTAAAAACAACTTATTATAGTTTTACAAAGGTTATTTGCTGCCTGCAAAAATCTAAGAAGTCTGGCATACTTCTCCTGTGCTATAGCTTCATATTTACTGTACAGACACAAGAGAGGTATTCATCTTCTTGTCTAACTCTCAGAGGTATTTACAAAAATCTCAAACTAGTCCAAACACATGGATTAAACCACATTTCCACACCTCAACATACAAAAGCTACTGGTGCATATGAAGATGTAATATTATCATTTTAAACATCAGTGCAGAATAAGTCACTTGTTATCAAGTGATTGAAATTCTGTACTCGTGTGAAGACACCTGAGTCATGGGATATGGTAAAAAGCTTGTACGTGAACTTTGACTTTGGAATATTTTATTACAAAGAGGCGTGTCCGGCATATGAATTTTCCAGATGGTTGCCCTTGACACATGTTCCTCACTGATTTACAGTTAATATTAACATGAGCTGGCAGTAAATCAATACACGGCTTAATAGATTATACACCAACAATTGAATATTTTCACCTATATTGTGCCTGAAACAACTCCTGTACAAAAGAGCCAGGTGCTGGTAGTGGAGATCCTTCAGGGGGATTTTCTTCTTCAACTGGAGGCTGGAAAACAAAATAAACAATGAATGCATGTTAGATAACAGCTGTAGTACAGATTATAGTATTGCATTAATCAGTTCATTACAATATGGATCATCTTGGAAACATTCAGTCGAAACATTGTTCAGATATTCACATCATGGTGGTCTATAAAGCACAATATACTGTAAATCTAACACAGTTCAGCCCTGTTTACCTTTCTAGGAGGTCTGATATCAGGGTGGACGATATGGTTGAGGTCTTCATGAACTCTATCCAGCAACCAGAGGAGGAACTCCTGGGCATCGTGCTGGGAGTTACCCTTGAACTGAAGGGCACTCTTCGAGACCACGTTCTGCGGCACGACAAGCAGGACAAACAAATGATTAATGATTTAAATGGACTGCTCCTAAAACAGAAATGATTTTGTAATGCACTGAGGGCCATTTCTGTGTTTTTTTTTTTTTTACTTCATAAAATATTCAGTGCAATTGACCAGGATGATGATCAGCACAATCCTAAAGGTCAGCAGAGGTGCGGGTGTTGGTGAGACGCAGGCGTGGAGAAGCTTTTTAAAACCAGGACACAGGCTGAAAATCGACAGCCTAACCTCACTGACAATTAGCTACAGGAGATTACAACAGTATGTACTCTAAAGAGCCACACAGGCTGGCAGCTACAAAGTCACCTCTACTTGCTATCAAATGTCACACAAGGTCAAAGATACGTAGGGACTGTGCACTGTGTGTCTTCTCGGTCTGTCCCGTGGGACATATGTCCTCATTTTTGAAGCATTACCAAGGCAGCGTCAGCAGTTTGTACAAATAGAGCCAGCCTTCCTTCTGTGGCCACAAAGGTTGTCTGTAAGTAAAGCTCTGTTGATGAAAGTAGATCTCAAGCTAGCCTCAGTAGACTTAAAAACAAAAGCAGTTTAAAGATTTAGACAGTGAGTGAAATGCAGATTGAATATTAACGATGAGTTGTTTTAAATATCTGTATCTCTTATAAATAAACAACACACCTTGACAACAATAGTGTGCCCTACCAATCGCCACTCAACCCCGATTCCAAAAAAGTTGTGGCAGTGTAAAAATGAAAGGAAAACAGATTTGCAAATCCCCTTTGTGACCTATATTTCTTTGAATACAGTATAAAGACATAAAAATATTTAATGTTCATACTGACAAACCTATTTTTTTTTACTGACTTGGACACATTCAGTTTTTATTTACATTTTACACAGCATCCCATTTTTATGGAATCATGTATGTTCCTCTCTGTTGATGACAAAACACTGATAAATGCAGTAGTGCAAAGATTACTATTGTGGTTAAATAAATGTTTATTCATTCACAACTTCTGTGTTATTACACACTGCGAATAGGTCACATACAGGTTTGCAATAAAATTTCATTGATTTTGCACTTTTTTACGCTTTTTGTTACTTTGGTTTGTCATCCAGTGTGGTGACTTCTTTGTATACTATAAACCACTGAGAGGCTGACACGTCACTGAACAATCCAGTTCCAGTGAACTGATACGTGTTTAAAGTAACAAATGAAAAAAGACAAAAAACTAATTTGCATTTGCGGTCAACAGAAAATGTGAAAACCCAAAACTCACTCCCCCTTATTCTCTGCCAAGCAGGTGAACAGGAAAATAAATAAATAAGGATTATTTCCGGTTCAGCCCACATGACCATAATATATATGCCAAACGACAAACAAACATAATATAATACATGGCTCCTACAACCAGTGATTCCAGTAAAGCCTGTGATACTGTAAATCAGAAGACACTGAAGTCTTCTTATGTTATGAGGAAGCATGTTTATTATGTATATATATTATTTCTGGGGATTGATCCTCAGTTTTTAAGTCTGTGGGAGCTCATATCCTTGTATTCTAGTATTTCCTATCAAGTATCCATGAAAATGTAAATGTTTTGAGTTTAAAAACCAGGGTACATCCATCAAAGAAATGTATCATTATCACAGTGAAACCACCTGAAAAAAAGGCCATCTGTCTAACATGGATCTTTTGAGATATTAGAAGCTACAAACAGATTATTCTCAAATCTGTGGTCACATGATTTTATGGCATAATACAAAGCAGTACGGTGATTAATTAATTAATGCTTGAAGTTTATCATTTATTATCCCTACAAAACAGAAGACTTACGTAATCTATGAGAAAGTTTGCTTTCATTACCTCGTGCTGTTTACAGGCTACCACCATTTGTTGGATTTGTTTTACCATCAATCACGTTGTCAAATTAAGTATCACAAATGGCGAATGTCTCTCGCAATCATTCATGAGAGTGCGTGTATGTGTGGGTAGATCGTGCTCCTGGGCAGTTTGGATGGTGTACAACAACATAATCCTCAAACCAATTGCTTCTGAGAGTTAAATGGACACAGCTGATAATTCCCCTGTGCTGTTATTACGGATGTCTTCCTAATGATCTTTAAGTGCTCTCAGTTTAGGATCCGATTGTGGTCTGAGACAAGAGGCACAAAAACCATCACATGTGCATGCTGAGCTGTAATGTACACTAACCACAAAAACAGCATGTCTTGCTGAAGTTCAATTAGACGCAGTAAAAGGTCATAATTTATCCAAATATTGACTTTTCTGCTGTGTGTCCACCCTGTAGTTTGGGATGGTACCCACAATAACTAACAAAAACAAAGAATTTGGGATTTTTAGCTTCTTATTAATTATATATACCAGATATTCTTCATCAAGTTAAACATATTCAAGGCCTCTCACTCTGAAGAGAACAATCTATATCCAATCAGACAGTTTGTTCTCTGGCCAGCAACCAATGTCGGAAAAAAATAGACAGAAATAGTAACACTTTCAAGAATAAGCAGTGTGTCGTGTATGGCCCTGTTCAATATAGTCCCTCTCTATTACGTATTTGGAGCTTTTGAAAGAGGAAAAATAGATTATCAGACAGAGGGGAAAAAAAAGACAGAAAATGAAGTGTCCCTGCTGCAAAAGAACAAACCTTTGTGATTGTGACAGGCAAACTTTTCAGTGCCGGGATGCGGGTTGATGAGGTGAAGTGATGGAAATAGCAGACGAGGTGTGGGATGGACAATAAAGTGATTGAAAAATCCTTTTATTACAGTGCTGGTTTAAGACTCAAACAGCATTTTAAAGAAAGAAGTGTTAGTCAGGGACACTCACTTCACTTATTCTCCTATAGAAAGGCTGATTGTTGCAAATATTTCATAAGGTGTATCATAACTGCTCTATCTCTAGTATGGAATCTGATTTTTTGATGGAACACAAAGCTGTTTTTTGTCGTATATAAAAAATGAAATGAAAGAAACCGTTTTGCATTAGAGAACAGACTGTGCTGCTCCAGAGACAACCAAACCCATCATTCAAGGCCACAATCACAGCATCTGACCCTGTCTGACCAATTAAAGGAATTTCCTGATTGGACAAACTGGAATTCACATTTTTAGACTCACTAATGGGAAAGAAGCGTCTGCATCTGGTATTGACAGAACACAGAAAAAGTAGGATAGTGAAACACAGTTCACTGAGGTGCTAATGGCCCCTACAGTACTTATCATGCATTTTCCTTAATGGGAAGCACAGACTGGGCCTGAGGCTGCTGGTTCTCCAATAATCTGTAACAACACTCGTGACTTTACTCTTCTTTTTAAGAATGAAACATAAGATGCTCACATGGACCGACTGAGAAAGTGACTAAAAGTTCTGATACCCTCACCTGACTTTTGTCACAAGTTCTTCTGCTAGTTTTAAAATAGATCAGGAGCACTGGAGGTATCTGCAAACTTTATTCCAGTCTAGTGACATCTCATTTTGGGGCAATGTGCTCTAAAAAGGTGTACACATGTATGCACATTGTGGAGTTGTTAGGACTCCTGCATGATGCACATCCTACCTTGAAGTCTCTGCTGTGCTGAGGCGTGTACTCAAAGGTCCACAGAGCCCGAACCAGACCGGACAACTGCTCGGTCACCTCTCCTGACTCCTGCTGCTGCTGCTGCTGCTGGCTCCCTTTCTTCTGCCCCAGCAGCACCCCGTTGGACTTGGCCTTGTCGTTGCTGCTGCTGCTGGTCTCTCCTCCTTTAAACTGCTCCAAAGCCAGGTACTCTGCAAAGAGCTCCGTGTTGCTCAGGCACTGCAGGATAGCGTTCATGAAGCAGGTGTTACCGTGGTTCTTGAGCCCGGCTACACCCGGCACTTTATCCCCGAAGGCGAAACCCCCGCAGTCGCTGTCGTCAGACGGGAGTGACCCCCCGGTGGTGGTCGGGATCAAACTCGAGTCGTCCTTCTCATCCTCGGCGGCCTGCTCATCGGTACCGAAATGAGACAAAGTCGACAGAGTCCGGAGAACTCTGTTCATAAAGCTCCCAACGGAGCGGACCGAGCTCCTCCGGAAGAGTTTTTTACTGAAGGATTTCTTCTCCTTGTTACTGACAACTTTGGACATGATGGCTCCGGATGTTTTTACGCGTTAATTCCAGTATTTTATTCTAAGCATCCCAGCATCATCCCCGTCCTCTTGTTTTTACACAAGGCCCGGGCATATTTCACAGAAACATAAAGGCCTGGCAGTTCTAGGGGGATCATATGGAGACAGTAGCATTGAATCAGCCCACTTGCAACACTGCGTCGGATTGCATAAACAGCCTCCATGGTGAGTCTCTATCAGGGCGGCTCGGGGTAGTCCCGCACCAGCCAGCAGCCATCATCATCTCTAGCGGTCGGTCCGGCGACATAACATCACCTGTGTCATTGTTCAGACACAAAAACAAGTATCAGTGGACACAATGTCTGCCAAGCATCAGATTCATTCACAATCAGGCTCAGATTGACGTGCGGGATTCCTCATCATTTATTAAACACAGCTCCACCCCGTCAAAAAAAAAAAGGTGATTTCTTCACCTCCGGTCATCACATCCACCGGTGATGTAGTAGAGAATAACGGCTCGGTGAGATTTACCGGTGGATGTCTTCTTCCATTAAATCGCCTCCACGCTGGGTGCGCTCGCAGGAGCTCCGCCAAACTGAGGAACACCCCGAGCGGAGCGGCACAGCCCGCCGCTCCCTCGCGTTTGTCCGCCGCGGAGCATCTCTTCGTGTGTGTGTGTGTGTGTGTGTGTGTGCCAGATGTGTGGGAGGAAAGCACAAAAAGAAAAAAGAAAAAAAAAAAATAGGTGTCCCTTCCTCCACTCCTGGTCCGAAAAGTTATTTTAGATACTTGTCTCACTTCTCCGTGCGCTTGGATTCCTCCTCCGGATGGGATTCACGGCGAGGCCGCCGTTTCTCCCGTCACCATCATCATCTGTAGGCAGCGATATACTGCAGGCAGGGCGGTAACGGCTGACGTCAGGGCCAAACACTGGTCCATGTTGGAGGAGAGCAGGTACGTACAGCGGCATGTGATGCTCGTCTCTGGACAGCATGGACACAATTCATCACATCGTGTCCATGCATTACATATCATTAGAGAAGTTTTTATTTTTTGTCATTATAAATTGCCCCACTTGTTCCTGGAGATTTATGCCAAATATGGTGTGATCAATTAAGGTTCATTATCATTAAATCTGATCATTTGAATAATTACACTTACAATGAAATACATCTGATTGTAGGTTATTAAAGGTCCAGTGTGTAATGGTTGCCTCTATTTTCAGAAAAAGGCACACATGAAATATAATATTCATAACCATGTTTCCATGCATGTATAATAACCTTCTTTTTTGTTTTTGTCACTTGTAAAATAATTTTCTATCCACAGTGGGAGCGGGTCCACTTCCACAGAGTCCACCATGTAAATAAATACTAAAGTAAACACTGACTCTAGACAGGGTCTTTCAAGTGTTGTTTCTCCCTTTACACTAGGAAGGTGAGGGTGATGTGAGGAGACTGCAATGCAGCGATTACACCACTAGATGCAACTAAATCCTGTACCTGTAATAACTCAGTGTTAGAAAATGGTGAAAAATACCCATCGCTCTTAACCTAAAGCCTAAACACAGACAAACTCCCTGTACAGATTGTAAAGCCCTCTGAGGCAAATGTACTTTGTGACTTTGGGCTATACAAATAAAATTGATTTGATTTAAAGGTGGCGTCTTCAAATTGGTTTATTTATTCATAGTTTTTAAAACATTTCTGTAAACGCACCAGAGTAAGCCAAGAGGATATTTTCCCCATTTGTAGTCCCTGGACAGACGTTACAAAGTCACCCTAAAATAAGAAGCTTACTTTGATTAACAGCCTAAAATCCAAAAGAAAATGACAAGACAAAGAAAAGCAGCAAATTTCCACATTTAAAAAGCAGATGTTTGGCAAAACTGACTTAAATGATTAATGACTTAACTCAAAATAGTTCCACTCTATCTTACACCGACTCATTTCAGCACTGATTTCATTTAGTCCAAAAATAGTAAGACGCCGATAAGTTTCCAAATCATAGGAATAATTTATGTGCTAATCAAATATAAGATTTGAAACATCTTATCAAAATGGTGCCATTCGTCTCAGTCGAGTCTTACCTGTTTGTTTAAGTAAACTCTTCTATTTCTGCATGCTCCCCTGTGACAGATGTGACAATTGCTATGACATGAGGGTGCAAATGCATAAAAATATATATATATAATGGACACACAATGTGAGAGGATTAAAGGATTTAGCAGAAAATGCCTTATGTTTATTAAACTAGACTGATTACATTACAGACTCATTCATCTAAAGAATAAAAATAGTTCCATGAAAAGTAACACAATAGGCTTCGTTTTAGTGTTGATGTCAGTGTTTTATGCACAGATTTTCACGATACTGCATGGAAAAATATGGGGAAATGACTATCCATATCATCACTCCAGCTCCAACTACACCTTCATCTTTACATCAACCGCTGAATGTGAAGCTCATAAAGATTGCTTTAATATAATTAAATATCGTAGATGATTTATATTAGTATGACAAATAATTAACTACAAACATATATCTGCTGTATAGATTTCAAATGCTCTCATACATTCCCTGATGTACATTTTGTTATATCCTTAGACGCTTCAGCAACTAAAAAAAATGCAGAAATCAATGATGTACGGTCAAGACACTTTCACCCTTTGGCTTGACTTGAAGGCATTATCACCGGTGAGACATCGTTCAGAGACACACGCAACATTAATCAGTATAAAAAAAGTCTAAACCACCCTGATTTCAATCTCTTAACATTCCCATAGCTCCCATTAAGACAGGACTATAATTCTAAAATGCTGCAGCCCCAAATTTGAGACTTAATATAGTAATATGTAAACCAACTATTTTTAATATCACATTCTTCCTCATATTATCAACAACCTGGGAATGGGGTCAAACATGCCTGCGACTCCCTGGTGCCGCTCTGAGAGCCACCATACCTACAGAGTCTATCTCCCTCCCTCTCTTTGCTGTCAGTAGTCGATGCAGCGGAGGGCAGCGATGGTGGAGGCCAGACGACGAGGCAGGAGTTTAGCGGTCTGTCTGTAGTCTTCTGGTTTGGCCCTCAGCAGGGTGACAATGTGCTGCAGGGAACGGGAGGGCTGCAGGCCCAGAGCATCCATCACATTGCTCAGATAGTCTGTGAAAGAGATACACGTTCACTTAACCGTGGGAGAACACATTGTTCTGTTTTAGCCATCGTGAGGAATTTCTGCCGACTGTACCGATATCTGTGGCCAGCTGTTTAGTGGAATGGTGGCCCAGTTGGGGAATGAGCAGGATGGCATCACAGTAGGTCTGCATGGTTGCCCGAGCGATGGAGCCCAGCCAGTAGTCGGCTGTGTTGTCCAGCTCGGGAAGGTCATCGCCTAAAGACAGAAAGTAACTGATGCGTCATTCACAAGGTGTAAAGAGTTAGAGTGGTGTGAGGTCAGGATATTTCTTTTTTCTTTTTCTTTAGACAGATTGGGATTTATTATATGATGTCAGAGAAAAAGAAGGAGCTGAAGATAACAAAGGTCAAAATTGTGTCGAAAACAAAAGGTAGTCGAGAAAAACAAAAAACAAAAAGTACAGTCCCATCCGTACTTGATCTTTGACTTCATGATATATCAGCTGTCTTAGAGAATAAAATGTCCCTAACACTACATAAATCAAAAAGTGATCTACTTCAACATCAAAATGAGATATCCTGACTTTCTATTTTAATGCTGCATCCTGCACTTTCCAGTACAGAGGACATTATAATAAATACAATAACAGATTTGGGACTGACCCTCCTATCAAATAAAACTGCTCATCTACCAAGCAAACAGGGACACGGGTCAGTGTGGTGTGTTCTTTGGGAGTCAAATTACAAATTGGTGTTTCCATTTTCTGACCCAGTTCAAAAGAATTGATTTTTTTTTCTTCACATTTTTATATTAAGTATACACTAACACTTTGTCACAGCAGTGTTGGCTAGATTTATTTAATTACAAAAATGATTTACAAATTTGAGGATTTTGTGGAAAAACTGCGGTTGAGATTGAGAAGCCAAAGTTACATTTCTTCATATATATACCAATGTACCTTGCTCTGGAGGGAAAGGTAGCTTCCCAGCATGTAGGGCCATCTCAAGTGCCGGGTCCTCCTGAGTCACAAATGGCTCCAAGTGGAGAGGCAGAGACATGAGGTACTGCCCGATCTGGAAGGGGAACACAGACAACTTGTTTGTCTTGGAGGTGCAGTATCATACGTACAGTAACCATGTTAGCTGTGAATGTGTACAAAAAGACCACTAGTTTGACAATGTGAAATGTCATGATGCATATTCCAGTCAAACCTGACTTACATTTGTAATGTACTCCTGCGGTGACAGGCTGAAAGTAGGCAGGTCCTCTGTGTAGCTCTCTCCAAAACCAGGTGCCTCTTGTCTCTGCACAAGAATCAAACAATATGAGGTGAGATTAAAATAGACACAGCGCGCACACTGAACACTGAAATGCACACACGGACAATCCAAAAGCTCTCAGCAATGCACTCAGATGGTGTCAAGTCAGTATTTCAAATCAGATCATAGTAGAAACTTGAGACTTAATAACCTCCATCTTGGAGACGAGGCAGAGCTGGTGTTTGATCTGCAGGAAGACGGAGTCGAAAGCCAGCTGGTTGGCCTGCTGGTTGAGTCTGGTCAGAGCAGATCTGGGCTCTGCCAACAGGCTGGAGTTACCTGTGCCCTTCTCCTGTGAGACAAGGAGAAAGAGATGCATAAAAACAAAACTCTCAATCCTCAATGAACATCAGCTAAATCCATCCTCATTCTGACACAGTGCCATACTCCATACCTTCAGGGAGTAGAGGACCTCCATCAGGCTGTTGTATTCCGCCATGTTTCCTCTCTGAAGGTAGTTGTATTCCTGCCAGGGATTCTTGGTAGCGCTCTTCCTTTCTGTAGAGCTGGCCTCTTGGATGCCTGCCAGGCTGCGTGGGCTGTACGACTCCGACAAGTACTTCCCCGCCGTGCCCAGGATCCTTTGGGGAAAAGATTGATTGTGTTCAGAGGACGCGTGCAATTCCTTAAAATCTGACATGGTGCCTTTGTTGACAGTGTGCCCTATGAGTTATATCACTTTCATAGAGATGAAAGGTTTGAGGCGAAAGGGCACAACTAGAACAATATGAATTATAAAAGTATAACATTTTTCTTACTTGTTTGACAGCTGCTGCTCAAAGGCTCCGCACTGTCTAAGTAATTCACCACAAGTGGCAATAATTCTGAAAGACACAACACAAAACTATTCAATAAAATAGTCTTTAAAAAATGATTTACTGGTCTCAAATGTAAGAAAAAAAAAGACATTAACCTGACAGAGTTTTGGAAGGCTGTCCAGTCCTCTTGGAAAACAGATGAACTTGGAGTATCCTCCAGCTTACACTTCTTCCTGATTGACTGCAGCGTCGTGGAGAAGTCTGACACATACCTAGAACAAGTTCAATGTTAAAGCCGGTCATATAAAATCTATGAAAAAGTATGGTACACACATACTAAAATGATTTCTATGAATAAAACAAGGGGTGAATACATTGTATATGGCTTGTGGCTGTGATAATAAAAAAAAGGATCTTTACTTGGTGAAGAGGGCTTTGAGGGCTTTAAGGAGGCCACACACGGCGAGTCCATCAGTCAGTTTGACACAGCGGTCCACGGCAGCGCTGGCCAGGCCAAACAACTTGCCAACAGAGTGGCTCAATTCTTCCACACAATCAATAACCTCCCCGTGTTCCTAAATAGAAGAGAGAACATGGAGCATGTGAAACAAGAGAAAATCAGACAAAATAACAGTTCTAGCTTTTTTGTGTTTTTAAGTGTGTGTTGTGTTGTGTGGTGTCTAACCAGAGGTACAGCACTGATCTGGATGAGAAGGTGAGCTTCCTCCAGATCTCCGTACTGTAGTTTATAAGGTTTGTAGGGGTCATACAGAGCACACACCAGCTCATTCACTTTCAGCAGATTATTCTCACCTGCGGAGGAAAAACACAAGACAAGAGCATGAGGACGTAACTTCACCCCACGTCTGCAGCATCTGCAGCCATGTCTTATCTACACACAGACCAAGGTGCGGCAGCATGGCGGCCTCCAGGCTGTGCCCGAATGTGAACGTGGTGTGATGGAGCTCCAGCAGGGTGTCCAGACGCTGCTCTTGGGCTGCCCGCTCCACAGCCGAGCTCAAGCACACGGGGATGGATGGGACCATGGCCCCCAGAGTTTGGATCAACAATACTGTCACCACCTCATACGGGTTCTTGAACACCTGTTAGATAACATGCAAAAAACTTGTTACTATCCATTATGATTGATCTCTATCCGCCATTTCAAACTGCGTGTTAGCTTTGTTGGATCTTCGTCTTTGTAGTGTAGCTGTGGTGTGTCTCACCTGGCTGCTCCACTGTAGCTGAGAGTGCCACGAGGACAGCAACGTGTCGTAGAATTCGGACAGCTGCTGATTCAGACTGAGCTCACTCTGAGAGAGCTCCTGCCACATGCTCACCAACTGGCCCTGGAGACGGCAAAACAGACATTAAAGCATGCCTACGCCAAACAGGCAACACACACGAGGATATTATTTTTTTGTGATGGCTTCTTTTTTAACAAATTATTGAGGTCAGGCGCCTACCTTGTGACACTTGTAGTAATAAGCGAGGAGCTGTGGCATCCGATCTATCTCTGTGAAGACTTTAACAAACAGCTTGGCTTGGTCTGCAGAGAAACAACATGTAAACATGAGCCTTCTTAGTGTAGACTGACAGTGAGGAAAGAAATGGAAGCACTCCTCACAGGTTCTTACCCATAGACATGGAATTAAAGGTTGCTACTATTTGTGGGCTGGCCAGGGCCTCCAGTCTGTTTTTCAGAGCCTCTAAGTGGACACACTTTTCAGAGTAGTCTGGCGTGTCCACCAACATGGCCAGGCTGTTTTGCATACTGGTCAGCTTGGAGGAAATTACTGCAAGGTCCTGGATTAAAAAAAAAAAAGACAACATATTTGATAATACTGTTATGGATCAGAAATTCATTATTTTACTGCTCCTTTCTGACCTAAATATAATCAGTTTACAAGTTTGTGAGAATACTTGTCTTGTATACTTCAGTGAGCTATTCCTTGAACATTGTGATGGTCACTTATATGGATGTGGGCCAGGATCAGTAGCATTGAGCAGCAAACCAGACAGAAATCTTCACAAGTGAAGTCCTGCGGCGATGTCTTTCATTGATACCTGCGTTTTGAAGGTCTCCTCAATGTCTGCACTCAGCGTGCTCCATTTGTCGGCCTCCTGCAGAGCGTCTGCTGCCAGATGCATGCGGCTCTTCACTTGATCAATTTCCACCAAGACCTGGTGAACAGAAACCACAAAATATAAAAGTCAAACCTGAGAAGTATCCTTCCTACCTATTAAACTGCTCATCGTTAAATAAATACATCAGATCTGTGTACATGTGTATCTACTTGTGAACCATGAAGATACATCAAGTGTGCCATTTATGTACTAATGACACAGTGATTGAAGTTATGCACACCTGCATGGACTGCACAGTATCTTGCTCAAACTTCTTGATGTCCTCTTTGACCAGAACCATTTGCTCCTTGAGGAAGGAAGCCTCCTGTTTCAAAGCCTCCACGTCCCGCAGAACCCTGGGCATATTTTGGAGGGCCTGGTTGCTGCTCTCTATACACAGGAATATAGCAGACAGCAAGTTAATGAAGAGTATGACAAGGAAAGTATAACACTATGTCAGTTATTAAGAAATTGCCAGCAGTTCCCGTTGGTATGGTATTTTATCCTGTGTCAATTTATGCAAGTTGCCTTGAACTTAAGCAGTCAAATCTTAACTTTAAGAGAATTAATATCATAATCTTCTCTCGGTATGAGATGTTTTATTGTCCCCATGTCTCAGGTAAAGGCTGCACATTCAGACTATCTCACTCATTACTTCGTTCTATTGCCAGTTTATGAGTCACACTTCACCAAAACTCCACCAGCCTATTGCTTTCCTAAATACTACCACATGAATACTATTATCAATTTTTGTTGACACAGTTTTCATCTGTTTTGTCCAACTCATTTACGTCAATGAGTGTACGCTTATCAGAAGCACCTCTCTGTGTAATGCAGCGCAGTTGAAAACAGCAATCATTGGACATTATAACCTTCATTACAGCAGTTTTTTATTGCGGTCAATAACTTTAGCAGAGTGTACCTAATAAACTGGCAACCGTATGAATGTCAAGTATTCACTTAAATAAATGATCCCTGCTAATAAACAGATGAAATTCACGGCGAGGAATAAAAACCACCCACTACATAACATTTCACATTCTAGTCAGTGATGACAGGTAGCTGTGTAGATACACAGGCCTCTAGTGTAGATTACAACAAACTATATTGTGTAATATAAAGTATAAATTGGAACAATAACACACATTAGTTGCCAGCGTTTGAGCTACTACAGTCTAATACAACAGCAATTCAATAAAGCCTGCTATCAAAATCAATGTATGTACAAGGTTTTTATCCAAAAAGTGTCCATTCAAATATTGGTGGAAGTTTGTGTTGCTGTAAGTTTGTATTAAAGGTCCAGTGTGTTGTGTGTGTTTAGTGGCACCTAGCGGTGAAGTTGCAGATTGCAACCAAATGAACGCTCTCACACGCCTCACCCTCTTCTTCCAAGCATGTTAAAAAAAAAAAAGAAAGAAACTCTGGATGCCAAATTCACATAAAAAGCATAAAAAGTCCATATCTAGATCAGAGTTTTGGTTTGTTTGTTCTGGGCTACTGTACAAAAATAGCGGATTTCATGGAAGAGGACCCGCTCTCACTAAAGGGTTCATTGTAAGACAATGAAAACACAACGATTCTTACTATCTTATAATACACACTGATGATTATTGTAATCCATTCCTGCCAATAAATACTCCTCAATCTTACACACTGGTCCTTTAAACTTACAAACAACTCTCATCATAATGGATACAAAGCAGTAAATAGGAGTTGCAGAGCTGCAGCATTACATTTACAATTACATTTGGTCATTTAGCTGACTTACAGAGAAGGGAACAATCAAGGTACAGCATTACAGGTACAGTAGAAACCAGAAGTTTGCATACACTATATAAAAAGACACATATGCTTTTTTCCCTCACTGTCTGACATGAAATAAGACAATCACTTTTCCTGTCTTAGGTCTGATTAGCAAAATTATTGGCTGATTTCTTTTGACTTTCCCAAGATGTTACACAAAGAAGCAGTGTGTTTCAGGTGTGCCTTAAAATACTTTCACAGGTGTGTGTGTGTCTAATTAACTCAAATGTCGGAAGCTTCCAAAGACATGACATCATTATCTGGGATTTCCCAAAATTGATTAAAGGCATAGTAATCTTAGTGTATGTAAACTTCTGACTTTGAAGAAAAAAAAGTACTTCTCTCATTATTCTGGCATTTAGCAAATAGAAATAATTGGTTAATTAAAATAATAGTGTATGTAAACGTCTGGTTCCAACTAAAGTGTGTGTGAGGCACATTTAGCTGTTTTAATTGTTGCTGTTTTGATAAACAGATATATAACACATCAAATCAAGTGTAACTTCATTTTTTGACCTTATCTGGCTGTGTGCATGATTTGTATGATCTGAGGCCTCAAGAGGGAAGTGAGCTCTCACCTTTACCCCCCATCATAAGGAACATCAACTCACTCTCACAATTCAAGTCTGCACTTAAAACCCACCTGTTTAAAATCGCCTTTTCCATTTGACTGATTCAAATGCATTGTCCTATTTTAACCTGTTTTAAATGTTGTATTCTTGTAATTTGATTTACTTTTATGGTTCTTTTTGTTTGTTTCTGTTATCTGCTGTCTACTTTTATTTATTGTAAGGTGTCCTTGGGTGACAGAAAGGCACCTATGAAATAAAATGTATTATTATATTATTAAGGAGAGCATTTATATTCATGGTGCAGACATATTAAAGCTTCATAGTTCAGCTGTTTTACCTTCTCCCAGTCCACCCTTAGAATCATTACAATGTACATTAATATAATACATCTATATTTAGTATTAGTTAATAACTGGCCAGATTTACAGTGAGAAACAAGCTACCTCGAGGCACATTTATCTGTTTTAATTGTTGCTGTTTTGGTGAACAGATATATAACACATCAAATCAAGTGCAACTTCATTTTTTGACCTTATCTGGCTGTGTGCATGATTTGTATGATTGCCTCAAGAGGGAAGCAGAGAGTTTATATTGATGCTGCAGACATATTTAATGATGTAAACAATAACAAACGTAACTTTAATGATCAAAATATTTGGTAGAACATGACTGGGGGCATTGCAAAGCCTGACAGACAAATTATAAGTCTAAGACAGACCCCTCAAGAGACACTTGGCCCATCCTTGACATGCTGTTCAAACAATCACTAGTTTCTTTGAACCACTCGCTGTTATAAAAATTAGTGAGTATACTGGGGTGCAGATGTTTTAACTCAGCGGTTCTTAACCTGGGTTCGATCGAACCCTAGGGGTTCGGTGAGTCGGTCTCAGGGGTTCGGTGGAGCCTCCGCCCTGGAATTTTTTATACCATTTGTTACAACATATCTTTGTGAGCAATCGTTTTCGAGGATGCTGGACATAAAAACTAAGAAAAGGAACAGACTTTGCTGTGAAAATGACATGAGACTGGCACTTGCCAAGGTGAAGCCACGCATATCTGAACTGGTCTCTCAAAGGCAACAGCAGAAGTCACACTGAGGTAAGTTGTTGTGAGTTCATGCACTGTGTTGGTTTTGTTATTTGAACAAGGTGATGTTAATGCACGGTTCATTTTGTGCACCAGTAAAAAAAAATCATATTTTATTTTTTACTAAAGAAGGGTTCGGTGAATGAGCATATGAAACTGGTGGGGTTCGGTACCTCCAACAAGGTTAAGAACCACTGTTTTAACCCTATCCCTACCAGCCTCAGTAAACACCTGCCAGATAAGGAGAGTGGGCTTATCTGGCAGGTGTTTACTGAGGCTGGCAGGGAGAGATGAACAAGAGAGACAGGTTAGGGGAAGTGTCATTTTGGACAAGAAACACAATATTCATTACAAAGCTGAAAACTGTTAGTGGGGAGGTGTCTGACTCAGCCCATTTTAAGGAAAATGTATAAGAACCAAGTGTTAGAGCTCCTCAAGGAGCCTTTTCTCATAAGAACCAAGTGTTAGAGCTCCTCAAGGAGCCTTTTCTCTCTGTAACCCTGCACTGTTAAACGCTCCTTCTTGTACAAGAATAATAAATTCAACTTAAACTTTGACACTTTGAATCCAGCCTTCGTTTTTAAAGAGTTTTTCCTTTAATATTCTGGTAGCACTCGCCTTCGATGGCATTGTTGACCTCCTGGATGAACAGCTGCAGCTTCATCACCAGCGTGGCCGCGTGTGTGTCCGCCTTCCCCGGCGCGTCCTTCTGCACCACCTTGAAGGCGCCGTTCACCCAGTCCTTCACATCGAAGTCATCGTCCAGGAACTTGGAGAAATCCATCTCTGTCACTCCTCCTTCACTGATGCAAAAAGAAGAAGAAGCTGGTCGTTGTTTCGTGCTGCTGCAGTGCAGTCTGTGTCATCGACCCATTGCTAACGCGAGCTAGTTCTTCCCAAACAATGGCTTGGACACGAATATAAAATAAATCGCCCAAGAGAATGAAATGATCATTACGACTAGGTATAGTTCCAGCAAGGCGACGGCTTCCTCCAGAGTTATTTTTTAAACGTCCACGGCTTTGAAGGAGAAAAGTGGAGACATGTTTCCAAATGTTTGCACCGCTGCTCACACTTGACAACAACTTCCTCTCTGTGCTGTCTGTTTACCTTCCTCCCAGAAACAAGCGCCGGCGACAACAAAACCGACCTGCTGAATAAAATCTACATCAACAGAATGAAGAACATTTCCACCAATAAAACACTGTGCTCATTTTATATTGTTAAACTGAGACATGTCACATTTGATGAAGAAAAACAGCAAAAAAGGAAATAAAACATAAGAAGGAGGTGTCACCAAAAAGTATATCCGTGTAGAAACGTGTTTTTGTTCTATAGCTCATTATTGAGACTTAATTAATTAATTGTCTGTCAGGCTTTGCAATGCCCCCAATCATGTTCTACCAAATATTTTAGATCATTAAAGTTAGTGTACATCTTATTGTTTACATCATTAAATATGTCTGCAGCATGAATATAAACTCTCTGCTTCCCTCTTGAGGCAATCATACAAATCATGCACACAGCCAGAAAAGGTCAAAAAATGAAGTTGCACTTGATTTGATGTGTTATATATCTGTTTACCAAAACAGCAACAATTAAAACAGATAAATGTGCCTCAAGATAGCTTGTTTCTCACTGTAAATCTGGTCAGTTATAAACTAATACTAAATATAGATGTATTATATTAATGTACATTGTAATGATTCTAAGGGTGGACTGGGAGAAGGGAAAACAGCTGAACTATGAAGCTTCGCAGCGTGTGGTGGACTCCCTCAGAAAAAAGAGGTTTGGACTGAAAGCAAAAAGCAAAACGTAAAGTAGTGTATATTTCTGTATTTATAAAATGACGTTTGATAGCAGGGAGCAATGGACACAAAGCATCCTAGGCAACATCTAGGGACATACCTGAGATGTCAAACAGAGAGTGTAGACCAAGATAATTGGAGTGTTGATTGAACAGCAGAGAGGGACCTGACAACTATTGGAAATCTTCCTCTCCCCTGCAGAAAATCACTCCTCACCTTGCACTGGGTTTAGTGCATCTTGTGTTTCCTTTTTCATTTCACTATGACTGTACTTGTATGGGGTGGCACAGTGGTGCAGTGGTCAGTGCCGTCACCTTGTTGCAAGAAGGTTCGAACCTGAGCAACTCCTTCTGAGTTTGCATGGGAAGAGGGAAGGAACGGGTGAATTGGTGACTCTAAATTGTGTGAATGGTTTTTCTCTATGTGCCCTGTGATGAACTGGTGACTCCGCCTCTCACCCCAAGTCAGCTGATGACACAGATGATATGTTTTTTAGTTAGTTCAAAAATGTATATGTATGTGAATGTAATGTAGTGTAAATGTATGATTGCATTCCTGTAATAATGTCTCTGTTAAAATAATGACTTTACACAGTAATTCTCTGAGAAGTAACACACACTTGCTTCATATCTGCTGCAGCAGCCCTTTATCACTACACACAGTTTTTTTTATGCATATTATGCAAACCAGAAAGGCAGTAAAGGACTCCATAGGAAGTGAAACAGTAACAGAAAACACACATCAAACGCACCTGTAGCAGCTTTCAGGGAGGACGTACAAAGGTTTGAAGATGGGGATAATTGATGATATTAAGGACACTTTGTCCAAGGCAGTGTTCAGTCCTTCTACTCTGTTATCTGGCCGAGGCGGGCTGCACATGGCCCAGATCATCCTGTCTCTGGTCACCTTTCTCCTGGGTGCTTTCAGAGGAGGGAGCAGCCATACCTACTGGAACTATGCTATGTTCACCTGGGCCTTCTGCCCGATCATGACCCTCATCATCACCATCATTGAGATGTTTAAGCTCGATATTGTACTCAATTTGTTTTGCATGGATTGGGATGACTTCACCACGGGGATGGCCATGTCCTCTACACTGATGACTGTGTCTGTCGCTATCACCTATGCCAACTTCTATGCCTGCCTGAAATGCCTGTACGGCTGGATAGTGAGTATATTTGCCTTCTTGTGTGGCCTTGTCTACACACTTGAAGTAGTGAAGGACAAAATCTGCGACAAAAGGAAATCATCCTACCTGGCTGCTCTGCCTGGATTCTGGAAAGTTTTGGAGGCGTTTGTGAGCTGCATGATTTTTGTATCACTGACTGGTTACAGAGACAAGCCAGTTCTATACGTGTGTATTATATGTTATATCATTCCTTTCCCCATCCTGCCTTTAATCATAGCCACCAACATCTTGAAGAAACTAAAGATGTGTTTGCCGTTTAACCTGGACAGGTTTGTGTTTATTTTTCTGGTGATCTCTGTTGTGCTGTATATAGTTGCTGCTATTGTGTGGCCCATTTTCATGTTCTGGAAAAACCCTCGTCCCAGTGACTGTCCAGCCAGCTTCTGTATCTGGGCCATACAGTTCATGGTTGCCTTTTTCACCTATGTGAATCTCATTCTTTTCACAATTGACCTAATTTTTACCCTGCTTGGCATCTGTGGCTTTAAACGGACATAAACTTATGAAAACACCACAGTGACACTGAGAAAAGAAAACAACGTTTTGAGCAACAAGGTTTCTGATTGCATTCGTTTATATATGTTCAGCATATTACGTTAGCATGAACAAGGAACATAAAAAAACACCTTCATTTTAATATCAATCTGTTGGTTTTTAATGTAAAGTTTAATGTTTGATGTGTACAATTATAATTCAGCTCTATGTTCTATCTGATTTCTGTCCATTTTTCTTATTGTTGTGTGCATGTGGATATGAAATATGAACTGCATATGTCACTGCGAATGAATATTATAGATTCAAGATGTGTTGCATTACATCTGCTTGAAATGTGAAATGTTTCCTGTCAGCCACAGACAGATGAGAACCAGAAAACCAAAAGTGATCGATGAATAACGGAATAAAGCGACACTCCAATAGAGACATGTTTGTGACTCCATTTTTTTCAGTTCTAGATGAAAAGGCTTGAAATGAGAGTTAGTGTATATGTGCCTGTTTATATCAGAGCAAGTCATAAAGAATTGTCAGTTTGCAATTGAAATTCAAGGACAAATCCCTTTAAAAAGTAAAAGTAGTAAAAACAATCAATTTCAGTTCCATTCATTTTCATTTCACGTCAGAGCTTCTTAGAAGACAAAGGTAACAGAGATGAAAAGATGTTGTGTTCATTTTGGTCATACTGATTTTAAGGCATAAGTCTTTGGGCATTTGGGCACTCTCCTTCTGAGTATGTGAGTAATGCATAAAGATAAAAATGAGCTGAGCTATAATGTCCAGTACCACCTGTACAGGGGTAACTCGGGATCTAACCAGAGTAAAATGTAAAAAAAAACATCAAGAATTTAGGGCAGTAAATGAACATACTATATATTAGAAAAAGTCTTCGTCCACTTCAGACATTCAGGGGGAGCACACTGACTAAAGTCCAAAGATAAACTTGTAAAAGAGGAAATTTGGATATAATCTCATACAGTATAAGGGATAAGGATTTAGCTCAAGGCGAGGAACATGCCGTTCACAGTTAATGAATAGCTTACAACAGGTGCAGTTCCTCTTGCAGTGTTTTTGAGAGAGACTTTTGTTTCTATTTTTTTGACTCCAACATCTCTAATTTGAGCATCATGTGCGGACCATTCAAGGGATGTCAGGGCATTTTGCGCCTCCTGGAAATAATCTTTTCTGCTTTAGCTTTCATCATTGTCCTCTTCAGAGGCAAGATGGTGAGTCCATGGGGCGTCTGGTGTGAATTTGTCTGGTTTTTCTGCATCACTGTGCCCGTGGTTGTTACCGTGGTGGAGGCCAGAATGTTGCACATCCTCCTGGCTGTCTTCCTCCCTAACTGGGCCGACCTGATCTGCGGGCTGACCACCCTGTGTGCTGTGATGATCACCTCAGCCACTATCATCTTTGCAGCTGAGTTTGTCTGCCTCTCTTGCATCGTCAACATACTGTGTTTCATCTGCTCCCTGGTTGCCACCATATTCTTCCTGATTGACACTGTAATGCAAAGAAAGATGTTTCCAAGCGGCTACCTGTGCAGCCTGAGAGGAGGTCTCCGCACAACAGAGGCGTTTCTAGCTTGTATCATTCTCACTGCTGCCGCTGACCACTTTGTAATGGGTGAATGGGCCTTTCGCCCTTTTGGGATGATATGCAGCATCATTGTGTTTGCTGTTTGCCTCCTGGTCACTGTGGTCATCATAGTCCTCCATCTGCTTAAACTACTGCAGTGTCTACTTTCATTTGGACTGAATATCATGGAGCTTGTGGTCAACATTGTGGCAGTGCTGTTGTACCTGCTCGCTATCATTCTTTGGTGTGTTTTTGGATACAAACGTGCTAACTACAACCCTTACATCTGTGAAAAGTGTTCCTTTGTAGACATGAATACTGTGGTTATAGGAGCCATTGTCAATCTTGTCTTTTACATCGTGGACCTGGTTTTGTCCTTCAAATCTCGCTAGAAATCTGGACATGATATATATGTAAGCACTTAATTGTTGCAGGCTGTACTGTATATTGCTTGAACTTCTGTTTTACCTTATTAGAAATAACATTAAATCAATACAAGATGATATACTGTATATAAAGGTTGTTTTGGCATCTTGTTTTGGGTATGTAATTGTCAAAAGTTATTAACATATAAATGTAACCTCATTTTGAAAACATGCCTTTTTATTTTTGGTGCATTTCTTGTCAAATTAAAATGCCAGAGTGGATAATGCAGTCTCCTGCTAAGCACAGCAAGAATTCAAAGACAGTATATTCAAATGTGAAACTGAGATAGTTAATGCAAATGCATTGTTATCAAAATACCCCATGACAGTAATACACAGCCGTGCATCTTTGTCTGTCCTGCATCATCAACATACATAAGGACTTAGACGCTATTTTAAAAACATTATTACATGATGTCATTAAAAACACAAGAATTCAAACAATGCTTCATAGTCCACAAAACTCAGCTCCTTCACGCCTCATCCGATTCTTCAAACTCCACAGTCTCCTTTAGACCATGAAAACAGAAGTAGTGGGAGTTGCAGTAGACGGGAGTCTTGTTGAGACACGTGCCAACCACTTCTGGCTTCAGAGACGCAAAGGGGTTGGCTCCACTTCCCTGCAAGTCCATCTCCAACTCCAACAGGATCTGCAGGGAGTAGGTCATCTCTGCCTCACTGTGGATGGAGGACAAGACAGCTGCTGTTACACATCAGGTCACAGACTAGAGTTCATGTGAATGATAAGAGAGCAGTAAGAAGATTAACTTTAATTAACACATTATCAGCATTGCATTTGTATTTGCATACTTTTATGCAGTTGTGTAATATACAGTGCAGTAATGCAAATAATGTAATCCATGTCACTGAGCCCATTTGTACACTATCCCTGTTTAAATTAAATTAATTGTGGACTGAATGGAAGACTGTTTGTAATTATAATCAGATTACAGGTTATTGATTATATTGCCTGATTTAAATGTAAAAATCAGTGGTGCGGTACTGCATATTAAACAATATCTAGTACTTTATTTCACAAATAAAGCAGTTTACTACACTTTATTTGCAATATATTATTATTATCATCATGAACTCCTTCCTTTAAAGCATTATAATTTCATTAGTGTAGTGTAATCTGTAATAAGAAACTTCTGGAAAATTCTATGTGTTTAGTTAATTTACTTTTTTAAAGTTAAGGTAGCAATACTATACTATAACATTACTCCAAAATGTACTTAAGGTGGAAAATAGCTCCTGTCAGTATTATATTATTGGATTAACATTATTAATGAACTAACATGTAAGCATTCTCTTAATGTGAATATCTGTTAAACTTTATATCATTTTTGATTGCTTAAAAATATAAACTGATAAAATCTTAATCTGGTGTGTCAACAGAAATTGTGAAATGAAAATATTCAAGTAAAATTGTGGACTGAAGCACAGTACTTGAGTAGATTTACTTGATTATCAACCACCAAACTTCTGTTGTAAGGTATTCCACTGTGTGTGTGGCTAACTTTTGTAACACTTACTTGAGAGCAGTGAAAAGAGAAGGGATCTCGTAATCCCTGAGGAGCAGAAGTGTTGGAAGCCAGCCCTCTTCCAGACCCTGACTGGCATCAAATCCTTGACACGAAAAGATGGAAAACAGTTCACCATGAACAAGAACCTCTTGCTCTGTAGCTAGTTTAGCAAGCTGCTCAGATTTTACAGTGTAAAAGTGAGTTTGCTATAATATTTTTGTGTAACGGAAATATGTTCTTACCAGGATGAAAGCCAACGACCAGGTCTGGTTTGGCTGCTTCCTCTTTCTCCACCACATCCTCCCAGAACTCGTGATAGAGGCCCTTGTAGGCACTGAGGAAGACCCTTTGTCTGGGCCCAAGCGCACTGAGAGGAGGCCTCATGATGGGGCCGTCCAACACCTCTGGTCCCACCATGACTATCTCAATACCCTGGTGTCCGGGGAACATCTTGTTCAGCTCATCATAGTCCGTCAGTCTGGCTCCCAGTGTCTCACTTTGACCTGCTCCCACCAGGTGAATGGTGAGTGGTTTGGAATCGGGCTTAAGGCCAAACAGTCTCATCCCCCAGGCTATAGTCATCGGCCTAGAGAAGAACTCGCTGCAAACCCTCCAGATGGACTGCTTCAGGTCCTCATCATCAGGTCTAGGCCTGCCAGCGTTGGCCCACAAGTCCTTCATGTTTGCCCCATTTAAAATGGGATCGAGGCGAGCTGTGAGATCCCCCTGCATCAGGAGCCAGTCGTCCCAGCCTTTGACCTCCGACTGGGGCTTTGACCATTTTTCTGTAGGGAACGGAAGGTCTTCTGATGATAGAAAAACAATTAACTTAGATTTGTAGTTCAATAGAATTAAAGACAGTATAAGCATATAGCCTGATCAATATATCTGCGTATATGTTGTCTGAAATACACAGATTTAATACAGAAAAGTGTGCCTGGAGTAATTTGGATCAATTAATTATGATTTTACGTATAGTCATTTCTGATTATTAACTTAACAGTGACCTTTATCAATGAACCGATGTCATTGGACAATAAATGTTATTGTTAAACTGTAGAATATCCAGCCTAAATACATATTTTTGTCAGAAGTCTATGATAAACACATATCGCATTTCAACATGTTAATATTGGCATCAGCAACAAAAATCCAGTATCAGTTATGCCCTATTTATTAGTTCTGGTAAGGATAATGTCTTGCACATTCATTCATTCCTTTCATAGAAGAAGAAGATTCATTCAAACAGCTTTGCTCATGGTCTTTTTTCAGTCTTTCACATACATTTTTACCTTTGAACAAAAGCCATTCCACAACTCTGTCAATGGCAGCTAGACGCAGCTGCGGGCAGAACTTCTTGTGTTTGCTCCAGTCTTCTTTCTGACATTCCTTACAACAGTAGTAAACATTTAGACATCTGTGCAAAGACAGAAGTGAGAGACGACTGTCAGATCACTGACTTTGATAAAGTAATGTGTCAGCTGCACAGCGTGTGTGTTTTTTATTTATTCATTTTACCTTGCACAACGCTTAAGACTCTGTGGGTTTGGAAGCTGATTTGGTCGCTTCTCACAATGTGCACATATTTTGAAAGATTCCTCCATCTTCTCAAACATCTGCTTCGGAGACTGAAAGGTCATAGGTTTACCTTTGGTCTCTTGACCAGCTCTGCGGAGACAAATACAAAAACATTCTTAGAAATAACAAAATACAAATAAAATGATCAAGCAGTAACTCATAACAGGTAAGATGACACCACAACTATAGAAACATGTTCAGTAGTAACCAGCTCTGAGACCTTTTCTATTCTTAGACTAGAACATTTGCTACAGCTTAGTCAGTGTGAGGAGGGCAGTGGGGGGGGGGGCTGCATGGGCATATTACATATACATAACTAGGTTACATGTAAAAATGTTGCCCCAAAGAGGGGGGGCTCACAAAATGTCATGCCAATGTCGAGCTGTCATTCATAAAAGTCATGTGTCGGCCGCGAACGATCCGGTTCTAAGAGCCGGCTCTTTGAAGTGAACGACGGGAGCCGGCTCCTCGTTGTGAGCCGATTTAAGGAGCAGTTTATTCCATTATTTTGGTTGATAAATTAATTAAATAGTTAGTACGTTTTATTTATATAGCATGTTTTTACACCGCATGCACTGACCAAAGTGCTTTACAATGTCAAAAAAAAAATAAAATATAATAACATTTAAAAATATAAAATAATAATAACAGCAATAATAATAAAAATTAATTAATAAAACCAATAGATAAAATGTAAGGAGCCGTTTGGGAGCCGAAAGAGCCGGTTCCTTATAGTATGCAGAGCCAAAAGAACCGGCTCCCAAAAAAGAGCCGAAATTCCCATCACTAATTCATCACGAGCACCAGGCAGTTTCTGCTCCTGCGCGCGTGGCTCCAAAGTTTTATGTCGTCGCGTGGTGGAAATGTAAATATAGACCTCCGCAATAAAATAAAAAAAAGTTCATGGTAAAAATAAGTTTTAGTAATTGGGCCAAAACCTACTTACCGCTGAGCTTCTGTCATTTTGTAAATGAATGTCACTCAATGGTTGTCCACTCTTTCTTCCTCCGCTGCTCCTGTAGGTTTGTGTGAATGTGAAAGGCCTGTTGGGGGTCTGCTGGGGCCAGAAATAGCACCTGTGCTGTCCCATCTAGAAAATTCCTGACTTCACAAGAGCTACAACCAGTGGCAGACTCAAGCCGTCTGAGGGGCCAGGGGGGGTGAACAAAGTGAAAAGGGCACCAGCTGCATGAGGTGGACAGCACCCAGCTTTTGTTTTATTAAAGCAACATTGTAACTTTTCTACCATGAAATAACAGCTTTTAAATAATTCAATAAAAAAATGAACATATTATAGTTTTGTCCAGTTGCTAACACACTGAAATGACCTGGATAGCACAAATATTTAAAGTGACACACAGGGAGCAAAACCTCATCTCAAATCTCCAAAACTTTAAACACATTTTCTGCTTTACACACATTTTGCAATTTGAAATGGCACTTTTTGAAGTGTACTGAACGCGGTTCTCTGCATAAGACACAACAATCTGACATAAAGTCACATGTTTGCAATTTCAAAACACTGCCATTTAAAATGACACTACATGAGCTCATTGGCCACTACATGTGCCACCTGGCCAAACAGGTAGCACACAGTGTTATGTAATTGTTAACACTTCAATCAGGAAGTAAGCAATAAAAGACCATAGGTGAGCATCTTTTTTTCTTTTACAACAACAATGGAAGACATTGCTGCACATTTTTTCTGCAATTGTATTTTTCATCTCACTGTTTTGTGAGCATATTTTAGTTCACTCCAATGTAAATATATCTGCTGTGCATACGTTGCACTGACTTGTTTGGTAAAACAAAAAAAACAAAATATTTCAATAACGTGTGTGTATCTGCAAATATTTCTGTGCATGTGAACAATCTGAAGAATTCTCTACAGTTTGAACTATGTTAGTATTATGGCAAAGCATACTAAAGATGAGAGTGCTTTTCATTATGCCCAACAGTCTGTAGTTGGTTAGACAGAAATCTATGAATATGAATGAAGTGTGTGCCATCTGGTGCAAAAGTTTGATTTTGGTTGCAGTGCTTCGTTTTGCGGGATATATGAGGTGTTTTGCAGTTTGGGTGTGTGATTTGGTGAATTGTGTTAGTGTTTTGATAAAACCAGACTAGTTTGCAAAATTGTGTTTAAGCAAATGGAAAAAAACTGTAATAAAAGTAAATCATTTTGAAGCTACACTCATGTGTAATGGTGAATGGTGACTCTCTGTTTCTGCACTATGTAACTTTGGACTCCTGGTACACCACCAAATATTTCACTTTTTTTTTGTGAAACTGGATCATATTTTTATGGAGAAAATGTTTTCTGCTCTCCCTCTGTCCTTTTGGCTGCGTGACATTAACTCTCAGTCATTTATAGAGTGTACTGATCGGCAGTAAAGTAAAGTGCTGCAACTATTGCTGCTGTTAGTATAATGTTACCCCAGTTTATTAGCTGGACTGTGAACTATAGGAGCATCCTGGAGGACCATCAGAAAACAACAGCACATTTAAATCATTTTTAAAAAATCTCCATTCAAGTTAGTGGAGGGTTAAGCCAGAAGTAAACGGCTTGGCCAGCATAAGCCTCTAGTGCGTTTGCTCTATGGGCCACACAATGTGTAAGCATAAGCAGTTCATGCCCGGGAAATGAAACTTTTTGGCTTCATGCACTACTGAGCAGCTTTTATATGAGATTGAATGGAGCCCCACCTACAACGCTGTGTCTCCTACTCTTTACACATCCATGAAGAGGACATGTGGTGTCTGTCTGTAGATAAAAGACTCTTTCTGAAGTAAAAAAAAGAGTTATTATTACAGCAGTTATTGTTTTCAGGTGGTTATACACTAATTAAAACATAGTTCAATTTCTGCCATGTCTGTAAATACAGACCCTCTGTATCTTACACACTGGACCTTTAACTATTTGGATGCTGTAAGGGTACTTTACCATGTTTTACCCCATGGGGATTCCAATAGAGAACTTTTGCAATGTTTGTTTTAGAACATGGGGGCACAGTGACATGTAAAACTATGTATATCATATCTCTACATCACTTTCAATATTAATAACACAACTATTGTTTCTGTGTGCTTTTATCACTTGCTTCCAGTAGAGGGCAGTGTCACACTGTGAAGGCTGTACCAGCAGTATAAGAACATGTCCTCTTCTTATGAAGCAAGACAAGAAACACATGCAGACAGAGAAGCGATGGTGTGTTTGTTTTCTAAAGCAGGATGCCATACATAGAGCACTGATTGTCACATTTAGGTTAGTAATATCTGAGTTGTGGACTCATCACCCACGTGAAGCTGTTTTCATTATTCATTTAGAACTGATTCACTGCACACGAGGAGATCATAATGATAAGATT
Source organism: Larimichthys crocea (assembly GCF_000972845.2). NCBI lineage: Eukaryota > Metazoa > Chordata > Actinopteri > Sciaenidae > Larimichthys > Larimichthys crocea. Next base: position 8,729,602 of record NC_040026.1, read on the forward strand.
GAATAATTAATAAATCACTTTGGCAGGTTCACTAATTGGTCTAATGTGCCAGTTGGCTACTGTCACATTATAAGAAAATCAAGCCATTCCACTCCTTGCTTGGAAATTCTGAATGTGCACCTACGAGGGAAGAGATCACACAAAGCGTTATCTGAAATGTTTGCGGAAAGTAGGTCTAGTTTGTAGTCATAAAGTGGCATTTTTAAAGCTACAGAGGTAGACATCCTGTGATTTGTTTTGTGCCTCGTAATATAATGCAATTCCTGACAATGGGCCTGCAATAGGTATTCAGTTTTATTGAGACTGTGTGAGACAGACAATGATTTATCTTAGGGCAATTTTTAAGCCTGTGACTCACGCTGTTTTTCAGATTGCACTGTATTGTCTGGTGTTACTGTTATCAAGCCTGAATAAAACTGAAAACAGATGTCAAACAAATGCTGCTTGGCTTTTTCTGCCTTTTTATTATTATCGGTCGGGGGAAAAGGCTGGAATTGTCTGTGGAGCTATTATATTGTCTATTAGAGAAGACAAATGGTGATCACACGTCTGAAGCATGAACACAAGCTGCACAGAGCCACGAATGTAGGCAGAACATGCACTGTGTCCTGCAACAGCTACAAACAAGAAGCAGAATCACAAAAATGAAAACATGGTTTAGTCAAATTCAGGCACTGTGGCACTGCATCATTTATTTACGTGTACTTTTACAGCATGTGTTACATTAGTATGCATATGATCTGATTTCACGCCGTGATTACGAGATCTGGGAATAGGTCTAACCGTAACAGTTTACAGGGAGCCATCAAATGATGACTGAACTAATTTTGGTCTTATTACCTATGTACATCCACGACCCTTTATTTCCAATCAGCACGCCAGCTTGGGGCACAGAGAGTACAAATCTTTGTGCCCAACTGATGTCCTCAGGTGCCATCATCATAAATAATGAGTTTGGGTGATTTCTATAGTTATTAATAAATCATTTCTGAATTGAAAGGGCAGTGTTTAGTATGTTTTTCTTCTCTGTCTCTGCCCGAATTGAGAATCCAAGCTTCATCATCATGTGCCAAGTCATAGCACAGCTAAGAAGGCTATAGGAAAGCCCCCAAGGACCTCTGGAAAGTCCCCAAAACCTATTTTGAAAACCACATCCTTAAAGTGAAGGACTCGTAGCACAACAAGAACAGGGTTTTCCTTATGATGGCCTCTTAATTGTTTGGCCCAGGCTCCTCTACGTCTTCTTGAGGCAGAATCCCCTGGAAAAAGATGTAGTGAGAGTTGCAGTAGACTGGAGTTTTATTGGGGCAGGACTGGACCTGCTCAGGTTTCTGTGAGGTGAATGGATTGGGTCCACTGTCCCTGATGTGTATCTCCAACTCCAACAGGATCTGGAGCGAGCACTTGAGCTCCATCTCGCTGTAGAGACAAAGAGATAGCCAAGAAATCAATTAATCGAGTAAGTTTAGTTTTATGGTCCTCATGAGAGACTGAGGGAAATTAAACATGTCTTAGACTTATTTTAACATCCGCCCACAAAAAAACAATTTGAGAGAAATGACAAAAGAACAACAACAACAGATGAAAAAGAGAACAACATCAATAACTTTACTAAATCATCATGTTAGAGTCCGCAGGGGGAGTTTGCTGTGAGTGCCTGCAGCAGAAGAAATAAATCTTTTATTCAACCTGGTCTTTGTACAAACAAGAAACTGGTATTTGCCATCAGAGGGAAAGAGTGTGAAGTGTGGAAGGAGAGGTGGGATCTGGGTTTTGGGCAACGACAACTGTGTTGAGACTGAGGTGATGAGATCAGGTAGGTGAGGAGTAGCAATAGAGGAGAGATAGTTTAATGTACAACAATACAGAAGGAGGAGGTGGAAAGATTCCACATTCGTTTTGGAGTTTTGGATAGCAGATGGTATAACTTGAAATGGCAATGAATCAGCGTAACAATAATGTGACTAACCTGTACATAGTGAAGAGGCAAGGGATGTTATAATCTCTGAGTAGCAGAAGTGTGGGCAGCCAGCCTTCTATCAGACCCTGGTTAGCATGGAACCCTGTGTTAAAAAACATAAAAACACATAAAGATCCATAACAAAGACCTCAAATAGACAGGACCAGATGAAACAAAATATCTCTTAATATGTCTCTTACCCATTGCACTATTAAAACTCCTAAAAAACTTTAAATTTTAACATTAGTCTATATGCATTTTCCTGACTAAACAGGCAAAAAACTAAGTTGATGTATGTTACATCACCTTTTATTTTCCAACTAGTCCTGCTGACGAAAATCCGCCGAGAATGCAAATAAATAAATAAATAAATACAGAAATCTTTAATGTGAAGTATCCAAACTTGTTCTTACTTCGGTAGAAACCTGTTTTATGTAGGAACCCATCAATCATAGTAAGAAGTTGCTTGAAAAAAACAACCTTTTCAGGGACTTCGATTTAAAATAAGCCAGTCTTGCAACATACACACCTCCCTGAGTGAGTCAGCTGAATGACAACGACACAAGAAATCCCTTATTGAGCTGTCACCATCACAGGTTTTTACAGAGTGACAGAGTGACCCCAGCGAGGTGAAAGCCGAACAGATAACGTTTGATTAGTCTCCAGCTACCCGTGTCTTTATCTTGTTAGCTACAGTATATTTCTCTCTGAACGTGTCAGCCTAATTATCAGTCAATATGACAAAGTTAATCCTGCTCCAAACAAGATGACCCCATTTAGAATCTTCAGCCTGAGTGGAGAAAGCTTGTTCTAACTCAATTTGCCCCACACCAGCTAAAAATTCACAATATTTCATTGCAGAAGTCTGGCTATATTTATATCTATAGTGGGGTGGGGTAGATAATCCTGCAGCATATTAACTGACAGATGTCACTTTCCACTGACTCTGGTTTATTATCAGTATGTGTTCTTTCCTCTGACCAGCAGGGTATTGTGGTGAATAGCTCGACCTTCAACCAGATGACTGAGGTTCAAGCCACTGTGGCAGCAAATAGTGTAAATCCATCCAGCTTAAGTGTCCTTGAGTGAGACAAAACTGGGAGAGCAGAAAACAGAACATTTCCCTGCACTGAGCAACAAAATCTCACATTATTAGTTTGTCCAAGAGAGATCAAATTTGAACCAACATCTAGGAAAAAGCATGTGAGGTATATAGCTATATAGCTATAGAAGTGAGCTATGAATTCATTAAAGCTTCAGCTGTTTAGTGCATACCAGCGTGTATACTGGTTAAGTGTGTCAGGGGGCTCAGAGCATGCCACAGAGGCAGAGTATTCTAAGGCTTCTGATACTGGCACACAGATGGTATCATATTATCCAACCGCCTGCCATGTCTATAGAGGAGAACCCCCAACTGCAGAAAGAGAGGATTTTAATTTGAATAATGCATGCCATGATACCAACATCCCCGAGGTTACACTTCTCATCATGATAAAACATTTACCAGGAGTACGTGTTTAGGCGTTTAGAACCCCAGGAGATAAGGTGACAAAGAGATGTTACAGTCTGGACTGTTAATGACTGCAATAATTTCCTGGCTCCAGTGTGAATTTGGGCCATATGGTGGATAAAGTTTCTGTAAATGGTAATAGACTTTGTTTCCTGGTCTGAAAATATGTTTTAGAATGATGAATATCCAGTTTATTTCAAAGATAACTATCTGGATATTGTGTTTGTGAAGTGTTTTCAGTGCTCTATCTTTGTACAGATGACATTTCCCACATCCATTTCCTCTGTGAGGACTGACGGTTGATTTCACCCCGCTCCCTCCCTTACTCACAAAGGCCAGTGTCTGTTTTTAACTGCTTTTCTAGCACCATTTCCCTCTCTCTCTTTCTCCTTCGCTCTGTGTCATTTAACACATACACACCTTCCTCGTTATGCCTTTCGTCATGCAGCTTTCTCCTCCATCACTTAAACAGTGTCATAATGCAGCGCTCTGCCAGCTTCGCGGTATGACAGGCAGCCAGGCACTCAGGCAGTTTACTTGCAGGATGACTGATTCCTGTATATTTAGCTCCATTGGAGCTTGCACTAATAACTGAGCTAAGGGTTATGAATGCGGTTGGGTTAGGGCTTTGCTGCTTTGCAGGTTGAAAGGTCATTGAACTGATTCAGTGCAAGAGATTAGGAGGTGTAGGGGTATAGTGCCACTTTTATGAGGTGGTTGTCTGTGAAAGTGAACAAAGAGTTAGACAGTAGGTGTCAAGCCTTTCAGTCGAACATGCTGTTTGTTGTCTTTTGAATTTCAAAAGTATGAACTATATAATTCGAAAAAAAAGTTTTTAGTAGATGTCTTCACATGGGTGGCAAGATTGATTTAAAAAGAGTGAGTTTGCACAGGCTTGCGATGTTTGTTAGGGTGAAACTGGGAGGAACCGAGACTCTGTTTTCAAAAGGGCAGCTTACTGACATTATGCTGAGCCCAGCAATCAGAAGCCAAACTCTTTCCCAGCTGCTCCCATTAATCACCCAAATCCCCAATAAAAGTCTGCGGCTAATGAATAGGCCAGATCTAGTGAGTTACACGTCTCCTACTTGCTCTGTTCTCTGAAAAAGGCAGTTGTCAAACGAGCATAAAAGGAGACGAGTCACTGGTTCTGCAAGACAGCTGACCACTTAAGCTGAGCAGTTTCTATTTATGGATACATTCCTTACTGGTTGATTTAACAGCATTTTGAGGTGAAAGTCTCCTTTCAACCAGACCTATCTCAAGATTTTGTGGTTGTTGTGTAACCCCACTCGTACTCTTACTCACTCTTACTTTCTGTTTGTTTCTGATTGGCTGGAAATTGTATGTACATACCAGGGTGAAATCCGACCACCAAATCTGGTTTGGCTCCTTCCTCTGTCTCCACCACATCTTCCCAAAACTGGTGGTAGAGGCCCTTGTGGGCACTGATGTAGACCCTATGCTTGGGGCCAAATGCCCTGAGAGGAGGCCTCATGATGGGGCCATCCACCACCTCTGGTCCCACCATAACAATCTCGATACCCTGGTGTCCAGGGGACATCTTGTTCAACTCATCATAGTCAGTCACTCTGGCTCCCATGGTCTCATTGTGAGATGCCCCTGCTAGGTGAATTGTGAGTGGCTTAGCATAGGGGTCAAGGCTGAAGTGTCGAATGCCCATCCCAACTGTCAGAACCCGAGAGAGAAACTCGCTCTGAATCCGCCATAAAGACTGTCGCAGGTCAGAGTCATCTGGTCTTGGCCTGCTGACATTCTTCCAAAGGGCTGTCATGTTGGCACCAGACAAGATGGCATCCAAGCATGACGTCTGGTCCCCCTGCATGGCAAGCCAGTCCTCCCAATTCTTCACCTCAGCAACTGACTTAGACCACTTCTCAGTGGAGAATGGGAGGTCCCCTGCATGGATGGTAGAACATTTAAAATGGAGTTATGTGCCACAAAACTGAGGACATAGATTAATGTTTCTTCTGCTTCTGAAAAGCAATCAGAGCGATCTAAAGAAACTTTAATCAAAATTTCAGTATTGCTCTATGACTTTCAGTCACAGTGCCAGTTTTTGACTCTCAGGCATTTAATTTCTGCAGCTCAGCTTTAAAATATGCCATCTCATTAATGTGATTTCTCTGTTTTGTGAACTCAAAGAGCTATTAAGGCATTTTGTATTTCAGCTGCAGTGCCTTTTCATTTCTCACCAGTGAACATCAGCCACTCCACTAGTCTGTCAATGGCAACCAGACGCAGCATCTTGCAGACCTTTTTATGCTGAGGCCAGTCCTTTTTCTGACAGTCCTTGGTGCAGTAGTACACATTTAAGCACCTGTGACAGAAAGGTGAGGTAAAAAGCAATGCAGAGAAATTAAATGGAAAGAACTATGCAAGGTTTGGAAGTTAAACAAAAAGGAGTTGAATTATGTGGTAAATAAAACAAGTGTAAAAAAGCAAGCAAGCAATTTAAGATTTCAGATTCTTCAAAGTAGCCACCTTCACTTAGCCCCTTTAATGACAGCTTTGCACACTCTTGGCATTCTCTCAATCAGCTTTATGAGGTCATAACCTGAAATGCTTTCCCAACAGAGTTCCTTTATATGCTGAGCACTTGTTGGCTGTTTTTCTTTCACTCTGCAATCCAACTCATACTAAACCATTCTCAATTGAGTTTACCCTGGGTGACTGTCGAGGCCAAGTCTTCTCATGTGCCATTCCATCACACTCCTTCCTGGGAGTATTGAGTATTTTGCGTCATTGACCTGTTGAAAAACAAATAATGGTCCCACTAAGGGCAAACCAGTATAGTATGATAACTATGCTGGTGCCTTCAATTCTGAATAATTTGCCCACACTGTCACCATCAAAGCACCCCCACACGATCACACCTCCTCCTCCATGCTTCACAGTGGGAACCACACATGCAGATTCCATCTGTTCACCTTCTCCACATCTCATAAAAACATGGTAGTTGGAACCAAAAGTCTGACATTTGGAAAGTTCTGATTTCCATTGGTCTAATGTCTGTTCCTTAGCCCAAACAATTATCCTGTTGCTCTCCCCCAGTCGTGGTTTCTTTGCAGCAATTCAACCATGAAGACCTGATTCACACAGTCTCCTCTGAACAGTTAATGTTGAAATGGTTCGCTAGTTAAACTCTGTGAAGTATTTATGTGGGCTCTAATCTGAGGTGCCATTAATTGGCAATTTCTGAGGCTGCTAATTGTATTGAACTTCTCTGCAGCACGCTACATTTTGGTCTTCCTTTCCTGGGGCGGCTCCCATGAGAGCCAGTTTCATCATAGCGTTTGATGGTTTCGCAACTGCACTTAAGGATTTTTAGGATTGACTGATTTATATCCTAAATTAAAGATGGACTGTTTCTTCTTCAATATGGATTACTACAGTAGTTGAATAGGCCTATTTCCTGTATGCCATAAATACCTCGGAGAAAACAACTGATGGTCTCAAACACCTGCTAACTGAAAATCATTCCAGGTGACAACTTCATGAAGCTGATCATGAAGCTGTCATCGAAACAAAAGGTGGTTAGTTTCAAGAATTTGAAAAATCTGTGTACCACATAACTCCTCACACTGAATTTAAAATGTAGAAACTAATAAAAATAAGATAAAACCACTGAATTAGAAGGAGTCTTAATTAAATAATACTTAACTTCTTATATATCTGATGCCAACTAAAGTGCTGGTAGTAATTATTTAACCACCGGTGGGCCAGAAAAAAAAAATATTTATGGGTGCACCACTTGTACTGTATATCAGGATAGCCTATGTATTATTAGACTAATACCTAGAATGTTTTGTTGCCAGGACATAAATAGCATTTTACACCCATAAAGACCCTGTCATTCAGTGGCGACTGTAGATGAATCCTGTCCTGTTTTAGACAACAGCTGGCAGCCATGGTAGGTAGAAGTTGGAATTTATTACACAACCCCTTTGTATGGCTTTTGTGTTGTCACACTGTTAAGGTGGTGAGGTAATGCATTGAATTAGAGGTCTGACAGCCAGTGCCAGTTGGTGCCTTGGGAGACTATATTACTTTACTTTGCAATCATTTGCAGCCTCAGAGGCACCCACATTTCCATAAAATCATCTATCAGCCTGCGTGTTCTGTCACAGCACACTTTGGGCGTACTAATCCTCCAAAACAGGCTTACAAGTGGACAAAGTGAGACAAAACAATGAGAAAGACAGGTGCCCTTGAAAGGTAATCTATGAAGCACTTCTGCAGAGATACCTCCGCCTTAACGGTAAACAAATGGATCAACGTGAATAAGAATGAGAATAAAAAAGGTGATGGGAAGTCACAAGTAGGTACTTTTGAAATATTTGTGGTAATTCTCAGATATCACAGTTCTTTTGAGTTTTACTTGTCAGCTGTTTTTTTTCTGCCTTAACTTCTGCTGATAGTCACTTTTCTGAGACAGGCGGTAGCAGCTGAGAATTTCAAGCGACTGCACATATGTGTGAACCAGAGATAGAGAGAGAGAGAGAGAGGGGAAACAGAGAGCCAGAAGAAAAATGAGGCACAAAAACAACGAGGAACTTGTGAATAAGCAGCATAATGCATTCCTTACTCTCAATACACTCCTTGAGGAACTTACTGGGATGTTGTGATATTATGAACTGCTTTTAGCTGCTCTTAATAAGCTGCCAAGTTGCAGAGAGATGAATCACAGTCAGGGGACTTTGCTATATTTGCCATTGGCCATTGTCCACTTCTGTAGAGCTGTCCACACCTTAGCAGGCTATCACTCTGCTGTTGATACAACAACAACTGGTAATGCTTCACAAATGACAACTATTGGACAACTATGTCCAAACATTGTTGTGACTGGGTGATAATAGGGCTTACCAGACAACGGTGTAGTTTTCAATGGCCTAAAATATTCTGATTGTCAACAATGATCAGCGTTAATCACAGTTAAGGCTAGAATACTGCCAAATCATGCATCACGTACAACGCATCAACACATCTCTGCAGTCACTCTGCAAGTATCATCCTTCAGTTGAGTCTTTGCACTCACTTGACACAGCGCTTCAGGGTCTGTCCCTCTGTGAGATGCTCTGGGAGTTTGTTGCAGCTGGTGCAGAACTTGAAGGTCTCCTCCATCTTCTGAAACAACTCCTTGTAGTTGCGGAACGTGATTCCTTGAGCCTTTCCCTCAACGGCAGCCCTTTTGGGAATCAGACACATTATGACAATATGTTCAAGGATCTGCTGGTAACACAGTTGTGAGAAACAGTCAACAGTCTATGCAATCAACTCAAAGAATCGTTTATGCCAAAGAGAAACAAGACCGTTGGACTGAACATATCAGTTTGAACAGTGGTTAGTATCAGTAGTTTGTACCTGTATTCTCCGTAGTCCTTCATGTTGAGCTTGTTGAGAATCAATTTAGATAGTCCTGGAACATTGGTGTCCATGGAGTAAAAGCCAGACCGGTCAGAAAAGACACTGTCATTACCTGGAGCGTAGGACTGTGGGAGTGCTGGGATCTCGGATGCCATGTTGTGGCCTTCAATATGTAACAGGAGAGGGAAAAAAAACCTTTAGACTAATATTATAATAGACTATACTGAACATCTGTCTCTTTATGTTTGGCCCATTTCAAAAGTGGTGATTTAAATTAATTTGACTTAACACCCCCTGAAATGGCAAACTCCAGTGGTTGAACTTGTCATCTTGTTGTAGTGATGTACATATGTACTCTAGGACACTGTGACACATTGTTGGGTGTATTTATCGGTGAAACAAAGAAAACCTCTGACCAACCCATTAAAAAAATGACACAAATGGCATGTTTTTACAGTTCACCTTGTGTTCATCACAACAAATGAAAATAATTGATGTTTTGTTCTGGTTGTAATTTTCCAGAGTTGTAAAAATGTCACTGAGTGTTATGAAATGCTATGCAGTGTTTTGGTGTCTGATAAGCCTTTAAACTCGGTCTTGGAGTCTGTCTCTGTCTCTGCATCTGTCACTTACACTGCACCTTGATCAGATTTCATTGCCACACTGGAACCCTAAACAACACACACCCCCATCAACATTCTACACCAGATCCATCATTTTATCAGTGCACGCTGTGTGCTTACTGACAGACTCAAAGCAGAGTTGGGGAGATGTGAGGGATAGACCCCCCACTGGGTCAGACTGACAAATGAGAAGAGGCAGGGCTGGTAAATGTGGAATGTGGTGGAAGTACATACAGTTCCAAGCCACACAGAGGTATTTGTTCTAAGCACCCTGGCGACCACGTAACACACTGCACTGATACAACAAAGATTTTCACTGTGATTAGAAAAGGGAATGACATGTTGATACAGTATCACTGCTGCCAGAAGCCACAAAGGCTATTTCAAAAGCAATGACGGCATTAAAAAAAATACTTTCAAGTATGACTTTTTAAATAGTGTCAAGTAGACACACACTATAGACTCAAAACCAGGTTTACCTTTGTGGTTTAAAATACACTGCAACAGCAAATGTTCATGACTTGGAGGATCAGCCGAACCTTAGACTGGCACGTTCTTCGAGTTACATTATCATGTCTCAAAAATACATCGTCAACACAACCCCTTGTTTGGACACTTTCATGTCACGTGATTCCTTTAGTTGGCAGGACATGGTGGAGAAAACAAGTTGGGAGAGAAATGTGATATCTGGGGGTGTCATGCAAAAGCAAGTCATGTGCCTCCTTCAGTCCTTCTTTGGATTTTTATTGGAAACTAACCAAGAATGATTATTTTAATTATTAATTTATTCAAATTGGTAAAAATTGTTTAGTGATTAAATATCAACCTGTCTCTTAAGTGCAGCAGTACTCAATGTGGCCTCATGAAACTCTCAAAGTAACTTCACAATAACTGCTTTACTCTATCACTCCGAGGAACTATTTTGTACCCACAACGCTGTTCTCTCCAGCCTGACATGAAAACAACTTTTCCTTTACTTTCAGGAACACTGTATCTTTTCAATTTTATACTAAGTGTTGCTGTGGAAATTTTAGCCTTATCATGTCTGCAGACAAAATTGAAAGGCCTATATCTAATTAGTTCCGTCATATCTACAGAGCACCGGGGATGGATGGGCTTTGAAATGAACAGATTTCCCACGAGAGGGCAGGTCTTTTGCCTTTCTCTGCTCACATATCTGACTGCCTGTGATAGCGTGAAGTTTTTTAAGCATGCAGACCTTCCACTGACTATCTGGCCAGAGCATTATCAAATTTTCACCTTGCCTTACCATGCACCGAGAACTAAGATAACTCGGGTTTGTTACAACACCAAGACATGAGCAGATATACGAGCATGTCATACCTTTGGTTCCAGCTGAGCAGAGTGCCTTTTTTGGGTTCTCAGTACAGGAAAGAAGAAAGTGACTGACAGCTCCTTATGCTGTCACCAAGTAGTGGAGCCTCCTCCAGTAAAACTTAACACTACAGAGCCACAGAGATGTAAGGCAGGAACTAATGAGTGGGAGAGGGAGTATGATGGATTGGGGAGGAGGCTTGCCTTGGAAAAAGATAGGGGACCAGAGAACAGAGGTACATTTTTAGAAAAAGAAGGGTGGGATGGGGTGGGGTCTGAGAGAAGACTTGCAGACTGGAGCAGAGAGTGGACACACGCAGAGAGAGATATAGATTCTGCAGAAACAAACTAAATCTGTCGGGAAGAGAGAGTTCAGAGATGAGGAGGAAATGAAAAGCAAAGAGAAATCAATGATGACAAACACATAAAGTGGACCGCTGGAATCAATAATAGGGCAGTAAATAAGTGTATGCCTAAGTGGAAAAGATTTTTGATATATAAATATATTTTCCTTTCATCATGTGTTTTTTTTTCATTCAGATATTTGCAGCTTGAAAGCTTTGACTTCCTCTTTATTCATCACGTAACAACAGCCTGAACAGAAACATACATTTCTGTTCTGACAGTTCTTATGTTTGTCAGGTTGTTTCTATGAATCACAAACTAAGAGAGCCTCTTTGTTATACTGTATATGTGGAAAACATTTTTTTTGCAATAATGACAAATGTTAAAAATGCATTTTAATTTAAAAAAATTTATTTGGTCCATTGGAACCTGAGATTGAAAATTAAACATACATATTTGTACACATATATTCATATTCCCCCTCCCAGAAAAGATCAATAAAATATATATCACATTCATCAGAGTTCCATTTTGTTCAGCATTACGTTTCATTTTTTTGTTTCTACTATCATACTTTTATTTTATTTCTTTACAAGTTTAAAAGGGTCAGTTAATTTTTTTGAATTTGAATTGTTTTGTTTTTTTTTAAATCTTTTGTGTGGCTTAAGTTTGCAGTCTGTACAATTTACATGGAGGGGAAACCAGACGAAGGAGAGGAGAGAAAAGGCGTTGTGTTTTCCTCTGGCTGTAGCCTCTTCAACAGCAGGGGGCACCCATGACGCACAGAAAAAGTCATCACCACAACTTCACAGAAGAGATTCAAAAGGACACCAGCAAAGAGCCAAAATGACAATTATGACAAAAAAAATAACAAAGTATGAAAAAAAAAAATCAATATCATGTAAATGTAAAATGTAAAACTCAGTGACTCAGTGAATTCTGAGGTGCCTCATCATTGCAGGTGTTTCAGTGCAGGTTCATTTCTTGTTGAGATAATCCCTCTGGGCTCAAACCAAAGCCGTAAACTATCACATTCCTTTATCTAGCATTCATCAGTTCAGTATTCAACAATATTCATTTGACAACAGGCCTGCAAATCACTTACACAAATAAATTAAGACAGCTACTCGGCTGCGAGCACGCACACACTCACACAGGGGCAGACAAGACATCTGAAAATGGTCATTATGTGTCTTTGGAAAAAAACAAAAAACATATTTACAGTTCTTCAGGCTTCATCAAAGAGACATTACGCTGCTGTAGTAGTTTCCTCACAAAGATGTCGTGAAGTACAGCCTACCGGCTCTGGCAGACGTGTTTGTGCAGAGTAAGTAAGACTGCAAGCATTCAGGACACGATGCTACTATAGCCCCCTGCTATTTATCATCAACGCTGGCAATACAAACAAAAGCGATGACGCTCATGAGATGATCTATATTTCAGCACTTGTTTAACTCAAGGTTGCCGAGCTTATCACCTGTACTGAATCGTCTTACGCGGGAACTTTAATGCTCAGACTCGAAATGATCTTGACGATAAAATTTGCATTTTTTTTTCCGCCAGGGATTTTGCTTACGAGCGTTCAAGTTTATCTCCATTTCACTACATAATAGTAAGACATCAACTTTGACTTGACAAAGCGTCCCCCACTCCATCCTGTTACTATAGTACCGCATTAGTCTTTTCCCTCTCTCTGATAAAACATCTATGTTGCCATGGTGAGGACTGAGAGATCCTTTGTGAAACAGGAGTAATGGCTTTGACACGGGCGAACATTGGAAGAGTCATCTTTTGAAACAAAGCAGCGAGAGGACTAAACTATTTTCTGTGTCACAAAACATCTCAGGGGTCCCCTTCTCTCCCTTGTTATGTGACATAATGGTAATTTGTTATTACACTAGGACGCTGTGCTGTCGCTAATGTGCCGTTGGTGTATTCTTGCGGGAGGATGGCCCAGATGCTCGCGTTGCACCCAAGCAAACAAAAATGGTCCCTGACCTCCCAAAGTAAACTCGGCAGCTCCTCTTAAGAGCTCCCCTATGGCAAACTGACTGTTCTAACAGCCACTAGCTCCTCTAGTACTCCCCACAAAAGTGTAAATCAACACACTGGCGAACTGTTGATGTTCGCGAAAGAAACAAAATACTCAGTGAATACAGTACCAAAAAAAGAAAAGATCAGACACAAATTTTGGGAGTATCATAATCCAAGGGTGCAAGATGCAGCATTAACTCTGTATAAAGGTCTAGAGACCGGAGTTGTTCCCGAACTGTAAATTTATGTGCAGAGATATAAAGTGACTGCTGGACTGGATGAGAAAAGTCAGCATGCCTGAGGGGAAAACTACAAAGCTAGTCATGTAATGACTTGCCTCCAGCGTTTAGGCCCAAACTGAGACTGAGTGAAAATGAATTAAAGTTAGGAAAAGAAAGGTAAAAAGGTAAAAGTTAAAATGGTTGTTACTGCGCAGGGAAAAAGAGAAAAATTGTATGTTAGTCTGCTGAAGCATGAGGGCGGGAATTCTATTACGTGTCAGTATTTCGCAAGGTTGAACCTCCTGTTGCAACACTTCTCTCGAAAACCACAGCTTGGCTGGTAAGTGTTTTTAAGGGACGACCAACAGAGATACAGAAAGACGCTATTCCAGCTATCCGGCCACCATACACCCGTCACACACATCATCTTGAGGTTTTGCTTGACTCCAGCTTACTGTACAAATCATGGGTTTGGTCCTGAGCTAGAGAGAGCGCTAGACAGCACTGTGGTGATGGTGGAGAGTGGGGACAGACAGTACTGTATGAATGATGGCTTTTTCTATGACCTCAAAAACACAAATATGGACGAGACGGCAACAAGAGTCATGTATAAAACTACTAAGACCGATGTGTATATTCTCAAATAAAAAAAACAAACATGTATGACTGTGTAAAACTAGAAGTTGGGTTTGGCTCATTTAGTACCGTACTGAGGGCCGAGTGAGACAAACTCGCCCCCCTGAAGTCTCGACATAGGGGTAAGTGTCTGATCTCTGCGGGTGATTGGCTCAGAGGTTGTGGGCCTGCAAATGGCTCAGTAGTTACAGCACTCCACCCCGACTCCCGTCAAGCTTGCTTAGGGTCGTCTCCAAGCATATGAAACTCAGGGGTGACATCTGTTTCACGTACAGCGCAAAACAAAACAAAAAAAAACATCCAGAATCCTGTTAGGTGCCTGGGTGAAAAACTGTTTTGTGAGTAAGTCCCGGTCACCCCACGTTGCCCGCTTCCCTCATTTCATCCTGACATGGCACATCCACTTGGCAAGGGAGAGAGCGCTAGCTGGATGAAGACTTTTATGGAGCATTAGGAGGACGGCACATAAACGCTGCCCATTTATGCTTTACATTCAGGTGTGTGTTCATCGAACATAAGACGCACAAATATGCATCTTTCTCTGTGTTTTCGGGCCACACACACACCGCTCGCCCTCCCTTGCCTGGTTTTCCAGTGGTCTGACAGTTCATTGGATTTATATAGTCTGTGTGCGTGTGAGATAGTGGGCGGTGGTCATAGTGGCCTGGGCCGGTGCAGTCCGTCTATGTCTGGAGTGAGCTGGGGGCTGTGGGTGGCCTTGGTAGGGGTCCAGTCTCCCAGGGAGGCCTGGGCTGCCTTGCGGTGAGCCAGGCGGTGTGTGATAGAGAAACCAGCATTTCCTTCCAGCTGTGAAAGGACCACCAGCACCTGCCTGCAGAGGGAGACAAAAACAACACGGAGCAGCTGAGAGAGCAGCTTTAGGCCTTTTTTTCCTCTTGTTCATTGCTTATGATGTAGTGAATAAGGGACTGTGTGGAAAAAACTGTGATGAAGAAAGTGGCTAAATCGAAAATTTCATTTTAGAAAAAGAGCTTCCTTATGTGATTCATATTTTCTGAAAAACGGCAATGCTTTGCCCTGAATATGTCAAATAATGTTTTTATGCAAAACAAAAATAAAACCGTGAAAATACAGTAATAAATGACGTTAGCTAAAGAGTGAACAGGCATCTAACGGACTTAGACAGACCACTGCAGCACATCAGGATCCAATTAATCAAAAATAATTACATATTAGTTTAATTTTCCATCTTCCAGTTCCTAAATATACCACCAATCTTGGAACTGTTTATTCGATAGTCAGTGAAGTTAAAGCTAAGTCTGGAGGAGGTTGATTAATCAGCGCTCTATAGTAGCGTGTTTTTTCTGCTATTTTTAGGGAGAAAATGAGGAAATATGGTGACAGGAAAAGACTTATTCACAGTTTCATCATCTGAAAAGAGCACACTCAGTTAAAAGTTGTCCTGAATATAATTACCTCGATGCTAAATGCCTTCAGCCTATGAACTGATTGTATAGGAGCGAAGTGAATAAAGAGAATAAGACTGTGGGGTTGCAGCAAAAGATGAAGCGACATAATGTTCTTGTTAGATGAGAGACAATGACATAAAAAGACATGGTCCTCATGCATGGTAACTTTTTACAGTTTCACATTACGTGGGACATAACTTCAAGGGGATAAGATCGTAAATTTACGTTAATGTCTGCTGTAATGTGTCTGTGCGACTGAAAACACTCACAGTACATGTCCAAAGAATCTAAATTCAGAGAAACCTAATGATGTGTGAACGGCTGCACTGTGCTGGATTTCGCAGGTGTTTCTGAGCCTACTATATTTTACAAAGGTTTGTAAAGCATTGGCTCTAATGGGCAGAGAAAAATGGGGGCCAACAGAAAACAAAAGGCAGCTACTATTGTGCTGAGACCAGCCTAAAGTCCATTATTAAGAAATATAGAGCACTAATCCGCTGGGATCACTGCGTTTACAGAAATGTGCGCAGATATAATCGTTTAAATGGGCGGATGTTGGATGATGCTGCACCTGTACTAAATGTTCCCAGAGCGTAGTTAATCTCCTTACTTGTTATCTATTCAGGTTATTTCTTTCAAGGTGAAATATAGCTTGATGAAAAAAAAAAAAAAAACGATTTTCAGGGTTATGTGTATGTGAGCAAAAAAAGAAAGAGAGAGGGGACGAGGTGTTGTGTGTGTTTACCTGTGCAAAGGTGGTACGCTGTCGATGGTCTTGAGGCTGCCGCGCGTGGACACCACATTGAAGCTGTCAGTGCAGTCGCAGGACACGTGGAGGTAGTATTTGGGGTGGCGGTTTTCCACCACCACGATGAGCCCTGCCCAGCCGTGGGTCAGGTAGTAGCACGTCATGCCCTCGCGGCCCTGAGCAGACATGAAAGAAGAAGAAAACACACATTTGTGTGAGAACAAATCCAGTACAGCACATGTACTATGGGAATAATTCCACCTCCAATAAACTCCACCCTTACAGAAGATTGACATGTAAAAGAACCAATAGTTCAGTACCCGAAGACATAATTAAAATGTACACATTCTAAATACTAATGCAGTGCACAAGGAGTTAAGTTACTGACAACTGGCTGTTGTCTAGAAGCAAAAGGATGCAGTCCTGGTTGATGGTGTACGCAGATAAAATGAATGCTCAATCTGTATATGGATCGTCTAGTGTTCGAGATATGACTGAGTGCGTGATTTTGCTGCTCTCCCTCCAATTTGTATTCCATAAACAAACCTCAAATATGCGCATATATGCCTGAGGCTGGTGTAAGTGTAGAGAGGGATATTTCTTGTGATAGCATAACAAAGATAAAGAGGTTTTTCAGTAATACAACATGGCTTGTGGCTGCACAGCATTCAAGTTTACTGTCTGCTGCAAAAAAAAAACACACAAAAAAAAAAACCCGAGAGGCTTTGGGTTGCATCTGCATTCATAATAACAACTCTCTCAGAAGGTGAGATGACAGTGGCTGGCTGACGTCTCTCTTCTGTGAGCTGGAACTGTAATAAAGTGAATATGAGTGTAGCTAAACTGCTCTATAGCTGCTGTCATTTCACTTCCAACTGTATCTAAAGAAATATCCGTCCTTGTTTCATGCCTCAGAACTGCTCAAATCATGTACTGACCCTGCCTCCCGAGCTAACTTGAGTGGTGAAGTCCTGTGGAGCTGAATGATTTAACAAAGATGATTTCAAGTGTTTAAAAAGCTCTTGCATCCTCTTGAAGACCAGCCAATGTGACAGCACTTTCAGGAAAGCTCAGTTCAGCCAGGATATATATATTTTTTTTTCACTGGTGTAGGACCGTGTGTGCGCGTGGACAGATAAGGTGCATGTACATGTGTAAAAGCAGAACAGGATTCGGGACACTGCAGAGGAAATCTAAAAGTGTTATCTGAAAGTGGCTTACAGAGTTTAAGGCGTTCTCCGGCTTCACAGGCAGATATATTATATTAAAAGATGAAGAAGCTCTCTGTGTGTGTGTGTGTGCAGGTGTAAGACAGGGACATGTGAGGACAGAGAGCTGGGGAGCGAGGTAACAACACATATTCTTGTTCTCCCTCGACTGTGTCTCACCTCGTGTCTCTCGCCTTTGTTTTCCGTGAGGAGGATGATGGCGTCGGCCAGCGTGGTGGCGGTCGCCTCCACCTGCTCCACCATTACCTGTCTGGAGCTGTAGATGGCGAGGATGTAGCCGGGGAAGTCCTGGCTGGGCCGTCGTGCTGCTCCGCTTGTGGGACTCGAGACTGGAAGAAGACGGTTGTTCGTTTTAGAATAAGTGACAAAAATAACAGCTGCCTGTCTGCTAAAAGCCGACCGACTGCTTCTGTTAATGTCAAGTAAATATTCAGAAACACTAAAGCTCTGCTTTTGCACATTGCGTCTGAACACCTACTGGGAGTGGGCGGACCTCCCGTCCCGCTGACATTCATCTGCCAGTGGTTGAAGGCGCAGCAGACAACAGCGTACTCTCCAGGCTCCAGCATAACATCGCAGCCGACAAACTTTTTCACGGCCCGCTTGCTGTGGGCCAACAAGCGGCCCAGAGTTAGCTTGTTGCCGCTACCGAAGGAGGCACGAAACACCATGATGCACAGGTCCAGCAGGTGGCTGTCGGCTGTGTCTGAACGCCTGTAGAGGGAGAGAGGATGAATGGTTTAAGTGCAGAACAAAAAGGTGAGGAGGAAGAAGGGACTAAAAAAAAAAAAATGTCCCATTTACCTGCTTCCCTCCTGGAAGAGAGCAAACTCCAATGCTGTCCTCTCCAGCACAGTGAGGGATGTGACTGTGACCGGACCACTTGCCTTGCTGGGAAAGCAGCCTTGTAGTCTCACCTCCTGCCAGTCTGAGTGGATCTTGCAGATATCTACTGAGTCAAAATACCTGTGGGAGGAGAGGACAGAGCTTTCTTTAGTGTGTATGTATATATAGCATCGAGCCTGCATGTTTCGAGATGTGCAGAAAGACCCGTTCTTCTGAGACACCAACGATTTGACCGGTTGTTTTCCCCTGCCCCCCGTTAAGAGCCAAGTCTATTTGTATGCATCAAAAGCAGCTCTTTAACATTAGCATACCCTCTGAGGGTGCTGCTGTACAAACAGCATTTTACCTCGCTAACGTATCAGACCTCCTCCTTCAAAGGCAGAGCCCCCAGAGACAATCACCTCCTCACTTTCAGTCTGTTTTCCCATTGTTTCATCGCTTCCTAACCTCGCTCTGACAACTACCTTACATCTTACTGTTATCTTCTTGACAATCAGGATGACGAGAGAGAGAGAGAGTGTAGAAGAGGAGGCGGGTATGCCAAGGTTTTACAGTGGGTTTTGATCCCTAGAGATAAATATGTCTTGTTTTTTGGGGTTGAAAAACTCAATAGAAAAATATTTGTCCACTTGCATATGAGTCAATATGAGCACCTTGATATTCCTCCAGCAGACTGACCCCTTTCCCACACCAAAGCAAGTCTGGGCAGACACCGGCTGTAAGTTTGTCATGTAGCACAATGCTGAGATTATTTTTCTGTCAGAGAAAACAATAAACAGTCTGAAGACAGATGAGATTCTCGTCTAGGCCGAATACATTTTTCAGGTTTGAGTCGTTCAGGAGCACAGCCACATTGATCCTTCTGGACTTATTGCAACTCTTATTTTGTTGGAGACAAGGGACGTGAAAAACAGACCTCCACAGACACACGTACACATAATTCATTTTTAAGTGAACCTACTAACTTGGGTTGACAAATAAACCTTTTTTAGACAAGTGCGATTTTGTCGTTGACCTCAATTTTGCGCAAATGCAATATTGTTATTTACACAAACTTATTTACACTTGACACTGACATGTTTTTGTTGAAAGCCACACGGATTTCTCCTCAAGCTTTATTAGATTTTTCGGTCTTAATTGATTTTAGGGTGGTAATTCAGTTTCAGTTGGTTTGTTTTTTTTGGCCATTTCTAACATTGTGACTCAGCCAGTGATGTTTTACTCCTAGGCAACCGCTCCTTTTTATGCTTCAGATTACTTTTGGTTTGGTTTTCAATGAAACAGTTGTGGGCTGACATGTTTACCGACCTCTTCAAGGTCACTGCGCAATTAAATTTCATGAAAGGGGTAAGGATATTTGGCAAGCAGGAAAAACAACTAAGTAAGTAAACTTAGTACAACTATGCAAGAGATATATTTGATGCTGTGTGTGATGGAATGACAACATTAACCTCACAGGACAAAACACGCTGAAAGCCACGACAAGTCTAATCCTGCAAAACGCCTGGCAACCAAAGAAACCACAACATCATTCCTGAATCTATGATTCATTCACAAACACAATTCACTAAAAAAAAAAAAAACACACTGTCACTCAGTTTGGTGTTAATACCAGATGGTCAGCAAACTCCGCAAAGGCATAAGATTATAAAGCCATCCATCAATTTTAGCATCCATCGGCGTCATTTTAGGGATTCATCTCACCTGCACTCAGTTCACAAAAGCGCTGACATTTTCTGAACAGCTGGCGCTGGTGTAGATCTAAATCTACACACTTCTAACAGTGGTGTGTTTGGTGTTCGCAGCTACAGCTCTAATTAATTACCAGGAAAGGAATCTGTGCATCCAGCATATGGGCACAGTGATCGACTGTGAAGTCCTTGCTGAGAAATGCAAAAAAAAAAAAAAAAAAATTCACAGCGACGATGACTTATCATCACAAGATGATGACAATATTTAGTTGCTGTCATTCCTTCTGAAGGCCACCAGGGGGAAGAAAGGTCAGCTGTGAATGTACAGTCTGAAAGAGTGAGTAACTTAATGACAAGATACTTATCTACAAATGAGGAAATAGTATAGTATAGAGTTTGTGATGTCATTGCGGTTGTGTCTGTCTTAGTCATAAGAAGCCCACAGTTTCCTGAGCTGAACAAACCAGCAAACAGTTTAGATACACACTACTAAAATCTCTCGAAACGTGGTTCTTACTTTATAAAGTCCGTGTACTCCATCCAGAAGACGCCCGCACTGCTGCCATGAGCCATCAGCTCGTGACGCAGGTGCTGCGGCCAGTCCGTCCACTCGTCCGACCAGCTGCCGTTCCACGAGAAGCGACCCCACGGGTTACGCAGCCGCAATAGCCTGAAGCATGACAGGGACAGGGAGGTGATTAACAGGAAGGGAGAGCCCAAAACAGGATCCAGTTAAACTGTCGACAGCTTTCAGTCAACGCAATATTCCACATCCTTGCAGGCTCATACCACTTCTCTTATAGCTGACTGCTTACTTTTTAACAACTCATTTCATTTTACTGCCTGCTCCCCACAGTGAAAAACTTAGGGGGTATAATGGAAAGCCATATTGGAGAGTCCCAACTTTCCAAAAAAAAAAAAAAGGCCAGGTGAATCACTGTTACCAAGCTGCTTTTCATCTCCTTTGGCTCCTAGAGAGAGGACTCCAACCCATTTTAGATCAAGCCCTGCGACCCAATCTTCCACTCCGATTGCTTTATGGCAGTAAATTAAAGTGGCTGTGTGAGGCTCTTGAGCAAATTACATCTGGGATTTACGGCTACTCTCAACTTCCCTCTCACAGGTGGGACAGAAGAAGCCTCCATTGTGTTGACTCACAATGCTCATCATGATCAAAGTCATCAAACTGAACTGATGTGCACCTGTTCGCTTTTGGCATCAAGCCTCTCACCCCGTTTACGTATAAATCATTCAAGAAATGCCTTCACAAAGTATGCGTCTGTTTAATCAGTCGTAAACTCGGGATACATTTTCATAAATATCTATGATGCATAAAAATGTAGCTTTAAATCTGCGTGAAGACAAGTTTATGAATACGTTTTTTTAATGAGTAAACAAAAAGAGCTGGTTTCTTTCCAAGCCTGTGACAGTGAAACTCACTGTATGAGTCACTGGTTTCCACTATGAATTCTACGACAGTCATGAATGAGAAATGTAGCTGAAGGAAACGGCTTTATAGTCACAAAGCAGGAGAAGCAGCTCGCGTCGGATGTGGTTTTCTCTCCTTCTTTTGTTCCAATCTTTTAATCACATCCTCACTGTTACTTAACATAGTAACACAGGACTCTGTTTGTGTTATAGCCACCAGTTTTAACAGTTTAAACAGAGTTTAATTTTGGTATGGTAAGCCTCTTATTACAATACCCATTAGCCTTGGCCACAGTTGCTAGACAGAAGAAACCAGACAGAGGCATGACTCATGAGCTAGAGTGAATTTGAAATCCTTCGTAGTCGCAGTTGTGAAACAAAATATGATCCCGTAGTTGCTGAATCCCTATCCATCAATTATCGTCCTGGAATAAAAAGTGAAGTGATTTAAGCTGCAGATTTTATTATCACTTTCCTCTACAGTATAATTTTCTGTTTCTACTGGCAGTTAGTGGCGCATGTAACAGGATTTGAAGCTATGTGATTTGATGTTCCTTTCCAAAATGCCCTGCGGGAGCCATGGTTAACTCCTCACCTTATGTGTTATGTACACAGTCTCTTATGTCTACTATCATTTATGCTACAAAGATAAAACATAAATAAGGTGAGAGATAGAGCAGAGCAGATAGATGGACGAACAAAGAGAAAACATCAAGTGATCAGGGTGTGGAGCAACAAAGAGCAAATAAAAGGCAGGAACTGTATTTCACAGTCTGTCTTTTATCTATTCATACCTGTAACCTTGAACATCTCGTACATCCAGCACAGAATAGGCATGTCGAGGCCTCAGACCCAGAGACTCGTAGACAATGTCATCTACCTTCATGTTGCCTCCCCCACAAGATGCACCCATTAGAAACCTGACAAGTATAAGACAATAATCACAAACATGAACGCTGCAATCACAAATAATGTCCCTATTTAATTCTTCTGTAACAAAAGTCGGTGCAAACTATTTTCAACTTTTCTGCTTTGTATAGCTAATTTATGTTAATTGTTTTTTTTTTACTTAATCCTTAATTCAACAGAAAAGCCACAAAATTAAAAACTTTTCTCCAAACAAGCAACAAAACAAAAACCAATGTCGCAGCTTGCCTCTTTTTAGTACACTAAGTAAGTATTATAATCCTGTTCCAGGTCGGTCCCCCTTTGACGTATTGAAAAATACTTTGTTTTCTGACAGATGGACCTGCAGTCTGGCCACAGATGATTTGGCCCCTTTGGTGTTCAGTTAGTTTTCTTATGTTGCTTTGAAAGCTCACATATCAATGTGCTGATTACTAGACCTTTTTTTTTTTTTATTACTGACATACACCACAAATTGGCATTCAGCACCTTTGCAGCTTTGTAACACCTCGGTGTTTGTAGTTGGGATTGCAGAATGTTGATTCAGTGTTTTTACAATGAGATGTTTACTATTTGTTCTATACCTATTCACAGAACTGCAACTATTCTGTAACGTGAACACAGTGGAAAAATCTAGCAACACGAAAGGAATGAATAAGTGAAAAGCAAAGCCAAAGACAATGCTCCCAGCTCTGTTCTCCTCCTCCCTTACCCAGCCTCCTTGGAGCTGAGCATCTTGGCCCAGATGAGGTCTGTATCGATGGGTTCCTCCCGAGGGTTGGTGGAGCTGACTTGGAGCATCAGAGAGTCGCAGGGAGCCCCAGTCAGTGTGGCCAGGCCTTCGATGGCGCGCCCTGCCTGCAGGGCAAAGTAGGAACCATGGAGTTTGGCCAGGGCCTTCTCAATCAGCGCCACCCAGAGCTGCTTCCTCTGAGCCTGGAATTATGGGAAACAGAAGAGGGAAATATTCAGTCATGTCTCGGTCAAGAGTACCCGTCACTGACGCAGGTACATTTATAACAGGATGTTGTGTTTTAAGGTGTTGGCTATAAATCTGTTGGCTGAGACTCAAATGTATCAAAGGTCTCTAAACATGATAACTTGATAAAAAAAAGTGGAATGTGTTAGTTATTCTTTCTTATCTTATCTTATGCTTAGTCACAGGTGTGAAGGAATTCACAAATCTATGCTGGCGGTGCCAATCACTCTTAACACAACAATGTAGGTACGGTATAATAGGTTTTACAGTATGCCTCTCCAGTATGTGAGTGCCCGAGTTTGTCTCCCTGTGCTTTATTTGTTGCGTACTGCAATAAAGTCTGTCCTGTAATTCATTGTTGATTAATTAGACCTCAAGGTACAATGTTCCTCTGTGGCATCCTCTGAGACATGTGATAAAAAGCTAGTTAATTAACGAACTTGAACTTATATTGAGGTGTTAATATCAAGTTGATGTTAGGTTGCAGCTCCTTCAACGAGGCGATTATGATTACTCTAAAGAAATACTGAGCAACTCTGATAGATCAGCGAGAATATGTGTCCAGTGGCCTGTAATGTTGCTACATCGCTGCTGCGGTTTCCTGCTGAGCACTCCACCAATTTAGCACTGCCCCTCTTAAACGCTGTCAGACTCATGATGGACAGTTTAAAAAACAAGGGATTTAATTTGATGCAGCATAGCCAGAGATATCATCGTTTTTATTCCGTGCACTCTTCTTCCTTGTCAAAACCTGACACCTACATTACCCGCTACACAGCTCGACCACCAACAGTACAGACAGTACTGATTTGGGTGTGTAATGCTAACGGCAGCTAACATAGCCTGGAGCCCCTAACCTCGAGCAGAGATAAGGAGAGGAATACAAACTGGTCTGGTAAGTTTGCTTCTCTCCAACTTCACACCCACAGATTATTTCAGTTCCAAAAAGTTCTAGTCAGTCTTCAACCTCCATGATGCTTACTTGAGTGACATTAAGTTAATTTATCAGACTCTGCACAGCCCACTCTGGAGCCACAAGAAGCTTTATACAGCTACTTTTCGCTTGTAAACACACTCCGATGTGTAGAATTGGCGGTGTTCCCCTTTAAGAGTCACAATAGGGTGTGAGTGAATAGCAGCAGCATGTCAGAGGGTGCATACACTGCACAGTCTGCATGTTGCATTGGTCCTCTATATGTACTCACTATCCATCTTCTCTAACCTCAATGACCTGGAAAAGCACATACATTGTATGAGCAGAATACAGTATACTTCAATCTTTATTCCCTCTAGCTATTTTTCAGTGTCCTTGACATTAATAGAATGTATTGTTGAGTCTACCTGTCTACAGCTTTCCCTGGTTTCACCATTTTCTCATCCATTACTTCTACCCCTAAATCTCTCCCTCCAGGGCTTCTCACATCCCTCCCTCTCCTCTCCCTGTACCTGACCTGGGAGAAGAGGAGGTAGCCATAGTCGTCACAGGGCAGCATGTCGTCCACCAGTACCGTCGTCCACGTCCCATCTTTACACAGCCGAACCTGGTAGGCCCCCTCCTGGCAGATGGTCCTGGTGATCATCACCCTCTCCACCAGCTCCGGACGCTCTGCCAGCACCGCCAGCGCGCTCAGGAACCTGCGGAGGGATAAAACTCAATGAATCGGAAAACAACGCGTCGGATTGGGACGGACAGATGGGAGGATGAGAGGATTGCGATGGAAACATGGAAAAGACTGATGTGAATTAGGCAGTGAAACATATGGAGAGGCAAAGACATAAATAATCAACTGCTTGTGACGGACAGGTGGATGGCTGAATGGATCAGGGATCTTGACTGATAGATGCAATCAGAGAAAGGAACAAGCAGAAACAGCCGGATAAGCAGCTATAAGACTGTAAATGTGCAATTAAGAACATTCTTTTCCGCAAGGCACTAAAGATTCATTGAAAATCAATCGCATTTCATGATTCAGGCATCTATGCCTTCTGGTTACCTCCCCATTACTGTTAATTCACCCTGTAGCAAAAACAAACTGTCTCGCCTCCACTAATTAGTTAGCAGGAGAAATTAGTTAATCAAAAAACCTGAATATATCAGAAAATGCTAATTCTTCAAAGAAGAGAAACGCGGCTGGGGATACAGGCATCCCGCTAAAAAGGAATGTATTTTAAAAGTGAACATTAGTTCATCGGAAAATGTAGAAAGAGATCATACGACGCTGATGAAACGGCTACAAACTGTTGCAGGTTTTGGGAGAACGAGCTAAAAATACGTGTCTTTATGTGCTGCTGACTCACAGCTTCTTTTTTTTTTTTTAAACAGAATACCAACCCCCCGATGGCATAACTCAAAGTTTACCAAACTGATTAGCTACTTTTACCACTCGCATTACTGTCAGTGTATCTACAGATAAAAGTAATATCCCCTTCAGTCCGGCCGTCAGTGTGTGTTTTATCACAGCAGCAAAGACTGAAAACACGTCTGTGTGGGGTTGGAAATGTGTATTGTCAAAGCTATATTCCATCTGTTCAGGCGACAGCTGAGCGTGGCCGCTGCTGAAAAACCCATCAGCTACAAAAAAAAAAAAAAAAGAAGAAAAAAAAAGAAAGAAATCAAATGAAAATCCAATTAGCTGTGTCATAATGTGACTGTAGCGTCAGCTTGTATTGCAGCTGTACTCAAGGACACCACTTTCTTCTTGCTGTCATTGGCTGACTGTAGGGAGCTGGGTTGTTTGCTGGTTTATTAGGTCAAGTGTGTGTGTGTGTGTGTGTGTGTGAGAGTGAGAGAGCGAGAGAGCGAGAGATGAATTAGGGTTACGTCCTGATGCGAATGAGAGACTTCGGCTCTGGGGAGGGTTATTTTTGATAAGCTCTGTGCTCCTGTGATGAAGCGAAAAGTTGTATTGGCACAACTTTGTGAGTGACTGTTCTCTGTTGTGTGCGTCAGTTGAGGAAGATGGCGGATGGCAACACACACGCACATATATAACTATATATATATACACACACACACCCCAAAGGACACACAGAACAAGGGCAGAGAGATAAAGCATGTGTCCAAACTCGCATCCCCGTGAATAATCTCCCTGTCAGGTGTATCTGTGCATCAGTCCAACTACACTCTGCTCCCTCTTTCATTTAATGCTTGCATTCTTCCTTTTTTTTTTCCCTCGCTGCCTCCCAATTTTTCAGTTTCTCGCTCTTTACTTACTGTTTCACTGCCTCTCCGTCACTGTCTCCCTTTCCCCACTCTGTGCTAGCTTCAGGCTGCAGTGTTCATCTAAAGCAGACTCAGACTAAAACCACACAGACATAAAACATTACCTGCTGTCTGTTTTATATTACTCTGAACTTTCACAGAGACCGGACGGAATGAAGAACGTCTCTTTACTTTGGGGATCTATGGCTATTTTGGTTTTGTTTGTCCTGGGTTAAACATTAATCAGGACAACCTCTTCCTTGTTATTCCCAGTGTTTTTCTAAATAAATGATCTGCCTCTAGATTGTTTAAAGTTATCAAACTCCTGACAGTCCCGTTGTGTCCTCGTGTTCACTTTTCGACAGCTCACCAGCAGTTCCCGAGCAGGCCTTGCAGGATGTCAGACGGCCTTGGCGTGCTGAAGACGGACCACTTGACGCCTCGGTCTTTGAAGTTGCTGCAGTTGATCTCGTGGGGGCGGAGCCACTTTTTGATTCGCTGTTGGACGCTGTCGCCCTCGGGGAAGCCCACGGAGCGAGGTCCCGGAGGGAAACTGTCATCCACGAAGTTCACAGAGTTCTGAACAGGGACAAGAGGGAGATAGTTGAGGCTGAGGAGGGAAGGAATAGATGCAATAGATTTTGAAAAAGCACTTCTGATTGTTAGAAAGATAGATCACACTGAAAGGAGTTGTTGAGAGCACTTTAAAATAAAGATTTTCAAACAACTAATGCAAACCTGAAGGACACTTGACGCTTTTGAGGACTAACTGTTAATCTCTATCTTGCATTTCCAAAATGATGACATATTTTGCAGGTGGATGATGATTAATGGAGGAAGCTACAGGGTGCCACACGAGCCCAGGATTCTCAGGGGAACAAGGACAAACTGCTGGCTATCACATTTAGTCATGTGTCATGTGGAATTACTTCCACGTGCACAGCGGGAGATGAAATATGCCGCGGTGTACCAGCCGGGATACGGGACACATATGCAAATCACTTTTGAACATTTCAAACGCGTTACTTTTCGACATATTTCCCGCAGAGCACCGGAGCATTTAGAACGGCACACTGGATTTAAACACTCTGAAATGTAGCCGCCTCTCTACTGTACGCAGGACTGGGACTACACGATACATTAACAGATCAAGACACCCAATATGTCACACTATCTGCCCATCTAAAACTCTCCTGTACAAACCCGAGAGGGCCAACAGACACACACGCAACCCTATCCGGTTTCCTGTTTGTGGTGTCAGAAGTTGGGCTTGGCCAGTCGTGTCACGAAGCAGATGGGGGATGTAATGTGGGCACCCTACTGGAGGCTCACAGTGAAGCGAATTGATTCGTCTCCATCCCACACAATCCAGTTCTGTCGCCTCGATGCAGCATTAGCTACCAGACAGAATCACTTCAGCAATGCCTCACAGCCCCGGCCATCCGAGGTCTCCATGTAGCTTACGGATTCTGGAGTTCAAAGGCTTATGCATGACCCTTGTGCTGGCTTTTTATTGTATGGGCTTAGGGGCTGGTGTGGATTCGCCACAGAGGTGGAGGAGACGGCCTCTAATTTCAAACTCACGGAGTGTTCTCCATACATAAGCAACACTAGAGGAGGGAAAAACTGTGAGCGCAGGGTAAAAGAGTGCATCTGGTAGAGCAAGGTAGTTACTATGACCTCTCTCTGATGGTAGAAGTGTTCATACAGAATCAGCTATTCTGAAGGACTTATAGTGGACTCTAATCTAAAATATTACACAAGCATCATCATTTGGGAAGCTGAGATAAATTAAAAGCCTGCTGGTTCTAATGAATAGATGATAAATGCTAGCTACAATAATAAATTAGCATACCAAGCTGCTTGCCACCAACGCTCTGACATCCAAAGACATTCTTTGATTGGCTTAATCTGGTCCGTTGACTGTTTCCATGATTTAAACCAGACACAAATTTGACTGTTTACTCCGTTCATCGCTTCAAACTTTACCTGTAGTGGGCATTTCAGTTCACACAGTTGCATGTGCAGACTTTTACATTCCAGTGTTTTTAAGAATTAATTCATTACTCTGAGAAATACTTGACTGTACGGCAGCTTGAGGCTTATTTTCACACTCTCTTATCTGCAGGTTAAAGGGAACTTCAGTTGATAAATAAATTAAGAGGGCCTGGTGACGTTAGTAGTGTATGGTATATCCCCCAGTATGTGCTAGAATACTGTGCCATGTGCTTCAACATATTTTAATCCATCCTTTCGCTTCCAGATGGTACTGCTGTTGAGAGTATCATGTTGCACTCACCTCCATCATGAACATATTTGAGCGGATTGTTCTGAGTCACTTCAAAGATGTGATATGTTGCAGTCTGTCCATAAGGAAAAGACCGTGCTGCACATTGCTACCATTAGATTATTTGCTTATTGTTTCAAGGCCTTTTGCCACCAAAAGAATCTGTGAGATAATTCGACCTCAATACATTCAGATAACAAAAAATAAATGATTAAAAATGATGTATTAAAACAACATAAAGCAGAGTGTGCAAAATGGCATACACCTTAAATAAATATAAATTGCCTGTCTGAAACAAGATATAACATTTGTAGTAAAGTGGAACCTTTTCTGGATTGTATATATAGTATAAACAACGTCCACATACATAACATACATACATTTTCCTTCTATTCAGGCTGCAGTGTTGTGACGTCTGCCAGTGTAAGTCTAGCTGACTGTCCTCGTCGAGTGAACCCGGTGCTGCTGTCTCTGATTCTATCATTGGGTGTGTGCCAGCGTGCAAAGTAGACCGCGATCAGCCAGTTCAGTGCTGAGCTAAGAAAACCTGCTGCCTTCCTGCCATCTCCCAGACTACACAGAGCTGGCAGGCTTCTTTTGGGGCATGTAAGCTCGTTGTTAGATATCTTCATGTTACAGACAACCTATTGATCTCTGAAAATGTGGTGACAAGGACGTATAAGAGCTGGATTTCATAGTGCCGCGCTTATTAAACCCAAAACAAAAGCATCCCAGAACAGCCTGGTACGTGCAAGACTGTCACAGACAGTGAAAACCTGTCACTGCAGGCAGTCACAACTTACGATCCAACATGGAAACCAAAAGAGACAAAATCCCAAAGTGTGGCAAAAATCCAAGTAGTATAAAGAGCGGTCTAAAGAATGAAAATAAAAACCAAATAAAACAAATCAAAGTCAATCTGTTGCCGCGTAGCATCTTTTTGTTGCTCCCCCAGAGGGTGACATGGAGAGGGAACAGAGGAACCAGTTCCAGCCATGCTGGGTTTTACAGTTCACAAGTGGCGCTGATGGCTGTTAGTAGCATTTACTCGGTTGGCACAGTGAGTAAGCGGACACGCTCTGGGGCACTGGCATCAAACACACATACACACACACACACACTTCTCGCTCTCCAAACCAATCAAGGAGAGTAGAAAAGCAAGACGGCAAGAGAAAACACACTCCGCTCAGGTGAGGAAAGAATATTTCTCATTGTGAGAATAATACAGTTTTGAACTCCCCAACAACTTGTACAGAATATTTGATAAGTAACCGCAGCAGAGAACACGCAAAGCTGCAAACAGAGCTGAACAAATACAACATATTAAAAACACTGTGTTTGTGTGGTCGGACTGCACAAACACACATCTTCACAGCGTAAACCAAAAGCTTTTACCGTTATTCAATTTTCGCCACTGGTGTTTTGGTGCTTGCCAAGTGTTAATGCCTTGACAGAGATGGATTACAAACACTAGCACCCCTTGCTTACCATTTCTATCCCACTTCAGCTCCCTGACCCTTAAAACTGAGCTGCAGTGGTTGATGCTGTTAGTGATTACACTCACTATAGGGAAGCAGATCATTTCTGCTCCTCTTCTCTCTAGCTCTGCTACTATAAATAGGCCAGCCCTGTGTTCACCTTAGCACACGTACACACACACACACATTGACTGCTACACGGGGGAACTGAGTGCAGTCGTGTGGAGAGGGTGGGATAGAGGTGGATGGGGTGCGGTTGGTGTCAAGGGGAAAGCATATATTTTGAGATATTAGCAGAGTGGAGGAGAAGAAAAAAAAACAGGATGAGCGCGTGGGGATGGATGTGATGGAGAGAGACGGGATAAAAGGGAGATGAAGAAGGGAAAGTACTTTGAAGAGCGCAGAGGGGCAAAGCTGCAGAGAAGGAGGCCTAAAATATTTGTAGGAAAAAAGGAGAGATGATAAAAGAAAGACGAGCTTAAATGTCGATCTTAAATTGGAAAAGGAGGAAGGGAAGGTAGGGATGAGGTATCTTTGATATCCTTCCTTCCGACTGAGCCAACTTCCCTCCCACACGCGTAGCAGCGGGCCCTGTGACTTTCAAAGAAGCCATTAATAATGCATACCAAATTTCTCTCATGCTATTGTAAACATAGGATGATAGGTGCCATGCCAATGTAGTAAATGGGCACACGTCAGACACATAAAAATACATTCAGAGAAACTAAGCCTGTCCCAAATAATGACCTGAATCTGATCAGTTCTGGATTCTGTGAAGTCTAATTAGTCTAATTAGATCTGTGTCATTAGTATAGGTGTTGGCGATCTGAGAAAGGTCTCAAATGAGCCCCTCTGACAGCCCTGGATAAGCATATCCATGACAACATAATGCAGGCTTATCAAAGGTTCAGCCTTGCAGAGAAAATGAACATGATGTGGTGTCTTAAAGAAACAACATAAAGGTTGTCGCATCATAGTTATAGCTGCTACAGAAGACATCCTTGTGTCTCCAAACAACTGTGACACCATGAATCAGACCAATCATGGCTCATCAATGACAATTCTTGATCTTTGAATGCAGGAAGAGGTAAAATACATCATTATGTGGGGTTATGGCAACATAATTACCAAAAACACAATTAGGATTTCGTTGTGTAAAGTCTGTGTAAAGGCAATTCTGAGTCCAAAATACACTAAATATGTTGGAAAATAGTTTATTACTGAAATGTGGAGTTAGAGGTTGTGGGCGGTCCTTAAAGGGTGGCTCGATGACACACTGAGGCCACCCTGAGCATACCCCTGTACCCCTAGCAGAGAGATTAATTCAATCTCGCTCAGAGTGTTTCAAAGTTAGTCATGTCATTTTCTGAACTCATCTGATACGTTTCAGCTGCTTCTAAATTGCTGCTCGGCTGCTCCCACGAGTGGGCGTGGCTTCAGCGCAGTTAGCGGACACGTTTTAATGATATACATTTATGCAGCTTAATGAAAATGTTCTGTTTAACGACGTACACTGATATAGAAAGAAGTGTGTGCTGTCTGTTTAACAAGAATTAAAGTTCTGATCCTTTAGTAATCTTGAAGAATTGATTCAGGGAAGTTCACATTGTTGTATTTGGTGTCAACTAAGGACAGGAGGTAGAGAATCCTACTCGGCTAGGCTGTCAGCATAAAAAAATCCCCAGCAGAATCTAATCATAACAAACAATAAAACTGGCCCCATTAAAGCCTCCCAATGCAAGAGTTACAGTCCTGACCGCAGACTTTTCAAATTCAGACTCCGAATTTTGTGAAGTGACTTCTCTGTGACTGAGGTCAGGTTCTAGTCTGGGTATAAAAATGAGTCACACTGTATCTGCAGCTCATTTAAGGTGGCCAACATTCACCCGGTGGTAGTTTAAAACTCTGCTAACGAAGCGAGGGCAAACAGAGGCAATGACAAAGCCTATTAGCATTTCTCTGAAATTAGAGAGATTGAAGGAGTGGGAACAATGCCAGAGCCACAACAAAAAGAGGAATTACAATGAGGGAACTGTGCACTGAAAGGCAATGCGCACCCTGTGATGCATTACACACAGAAATAAGCAGAAATGGACTTCTCAGAGAAGTGTAACAGAATGTAAAAGCAAAAAGAGGAAAAAAAAGCCACATATGATTAACTTACTGTTGCTGGACCAATGTCAGTTGCCTGTGGATGAGAATGCGCTACTTGGACAAGGCTTTACTTGTTCACTCATTCAAGACTATAGAATCATTGCTTGATAAATCACTTTTACGAATTACATCAAAGCGTCGATGGTTACTTAGGTTCCCCCAGCTACAACTCAATTTTTCTCTTACCTCTCTGCAGAAGCTGACTATGTTCTCCCAAAGCTCCTTGGCCTCGCCCTCATCATTTCGTCGACGGGCTTCTACGTGCATGCTTTCTCTCCTCTTCAGAGGCTTAACCACCTTGCGAAGGGTGAGGTACTGCTGGGGTGTGTGGCATGCTGCACAGTTCTTGGCCTTGATGTCATTTAGCAGCGTACATGCTGGGCAGCTCCACTGTCCTACCTTCTCCTGAAGGCTAGATGAGGTGGAGGCAGAGGAAGAACTAGAAGCAATAGCAGAAGAGGAGGAAGGGAAGCCCCGGGCCTGTTTGCGTGTTTTATGACCCAAGGAGGATGAAGAGGAGGAAGGTGTACAGGAGCATGATGCAGTGCCAGGCCCTGACGGGAGGCCACAGTGTGTACAGCAGCGTGGTAGTGGCTGCTCTTGAAAGCCATGTAGCTTGGAAGAACCACAGGCTGAGCACTTGGGTGCACCTGTAGGGTTGCGCAGCGTGCACTTGGAGCAGGCCCAGGTGCTAAAGTCTGGGCTGGATGGACTGGCCGGGGTAAATCGTACCGTCTCACAGCCAACCAGGTCAATGAGGTCAGCACCGGCCCGTGATGATCGGCAGGCCTCACACTTAGATGAGTTACCGGGGTTGGGCAACGAGCAGCTAGGGCACTTCCAGGTGGGGGCAGCTGAGGAAGCAACAGGGAGGTGGGGGGTCAGTGGATGGTGCTGAGGGTCTTCTTCCTCTAAGATACTGAGGCGCTTGCTGGGGTATGAAGGTTCCTGGGGTTGGGCATGTTTGGGCTTGGCTGGACGCTGTGGGCCTGGCTGGGGTGGAACAATGGCTGCTGAAGGTGATGTGGGACTGGGAGTGTTGGTGCCTGGGTTTGGTGGGCGCCCTGGAGGGGGCACCTCTCTCCTGCTGCGGGGCACAGGGTTGTTTTGGAGGGAGGAGGAGAAAGCAGTAAAAGGGGAAGAAAGGGCCTGTGAGGACACATGAGGTGGTTCTTGGGGATCACAGGGTGGGGCTGGGGGAGAGTCATCCGTTAGGTCTATGAGAAGGGGGGCAGTGCCTGCTGTGTGAACAGGAAACCCCAGCACAGGTGTGCGCACCTCAGGCACCACCAGAGCTTCAGGGGGGATTTTAGGCAAAGACAGTTTCCTGGGACCGCCGCAGGCTGAGCACGACAGCGCCACGGGTGTGTTGTGAAGTGTGCAGCGAGGGCAGGCCCAGCCAGCGTGATGCCCCTCCAGGCTCACCACTTCTCCGTTGCTCTCAGACCGTCGCAGCACTTCCTCCTTAGCTGGATGCTGTCCATGGGGCTCAAGTAAAACTGTGGAGGTGACGGTAGGTGCTGGGGGTTCGGCCGGAGCAGGCGGGAGGCCGTTGGCAGTAGCAGCTATAGTGGTTGTAGGAGGTGTGTGAGTTGCAGGGGATGGTCCGAAGCCGCAGACGGAGCAGGCGCCAGAACCCTGGGGGTTGTTGAGTGTACAGCGGGGACAGGCCCAGCGATGCTCCTCGGTGCTGCTCAGCCGTAGGATCTGGTTAAGGTCAGGTTTCTGGCGTGGCGCCTCACAGATGGAACAGCGAGGTGCTGCACCGGCATTTAAGAAGGTGCAGCGTCCACATGACCACTCACTGCCTCGCACCGCTGCTGCCATGGAGCCAGGAGAGTGAGAGTGGCTGAAAAACAGTAAAACAATGAGTCAAAACTGATTCAAATACCGAATGCATAATACGTTTCATGGCTTAAGCTGAGAAAGTGTGAGTTAAGTAAAGTCGAAGGACAGGAGAAGACAGTAGCAAGTCAGAAATAAGATGAGAACAGAGAATAAGATTATGCTTCCAGTCAACTGAGGGTGATTATCTAAAAAGGAAGAGAGAACACCGAAAACATCTGAGACTGCAAGAGGAGAGGCAGACAGAATTAGAAAAGAAAAATAGAGACTGAGAGGGAAAGATTAGCCGGTGCAGGGGAAAAATCAAATCTCCCTCCTGGGGGCTCACGGGGCAGTAAATCCATACACAATGGCCACATGATTAGAGCCAGGAAGACAGCACAGAGAGAGGAGCTGAGAGGAGAGGAGCTGAGACGAGAGGAGCTGAGACAACAGGAGAGGAGAGGAGAGGAGAGGAGAGGAGCTGAGAGGAGCTGAGAGGAGAGGAGAGGACCTGAGAGGAGAGGAGAGGACCTGAGAGGAGAGGAGAGGACCTGAGAGGAGAGGAGAGGAGAGGAGCTGAGAGGAGAGGAGAGGAGCGGAGAGGAGAGGAGAGGAGCTGCGAGGAGAGGAGAGGAGAGGAGAGGAGAGGAGAGGAGAGGCTGCTATAGCCTCAGCATACTAAGGAAAGCTTCTTCCTGACTGACACTTACTAGAACAGAAAAAAAACACTTGGGATCTCTTCCACTTTATATTAGCTTCACTTCTCTTCTCTTTTTACCCAGTGAATGCAAATGCAGGGCAGATGGGGGCAACTCGAGGTCACGTCACCCTCATAACCAGAACGGATTTTCAAATGAATGTTGAATGCATGAGTCTATTAATTCTGGCAGCACTGACTGGCATATTTGAGACAAAAATACATTCGTACTGCTGGAACTAAAGCAACGACCGCTATCAACATCACTAACTTCAACAGGGTAAACAGTGCAGAGGGAAATGTGAGGAGAAGAAAACAAATCAATTGAAGAGAGTTTTGATTCTGGAGCACAGGGAGCAGCTCATCTATCTAGTCTGTCCACTCCATCTAGTCAGTATAATACTCTAAAGTAGTCTGTTGTTTCACATTGACTTGCATGTACAATTCATCCTGTGCGCCTGCAGTTCAGTCAATCTAACGTATTGATGGTGGGTAGATTAGGGCATTTGAAGTGGGGGGAAGTGTCACAGTTGGATACCTCCAGAGAGAGATGTTTGGAGAGGGCCCCCCCTGAGGGACGGACGTGGTTGCTGTCTGGACAAGCCCATAAATGTCACTGTCACTCAAGCTGCTCATGTGTGAACACCCAACACAGGGAAGGTGATGTGGGGATAGCAGGATGGCAGGATGGTGGAGGGTAAGGTGCTAAGAGTTAGAGCACCGCAATGCTCTTCACACTGACCCCAGTGGCAAACGTGTTGCCTGCAGAATGACGCGTGAATCTGGTCACCTTCATCCATCTTTTTTAGATATTTTGGTCGGAGAATCTAAGGTTGCTTTGACACTTTGAACACTTCCATGGGGAAGCATTGGTTTGTGGCTGTTTGTATAAATGTCTATACTCCCTGCTGAAATTGCTTATTTTTCTATGAAGATCATATTCTGACAATGCTTTGTTGTTTTCACAGCAGGAAAAGGAAAAAAAAAAACAACAACTTCATTGTAGCTGTGATATTTTTATGCCACCGATAAAGAAGAGTCTTGTAAAGATGACTGCTAGTTGGTCGGCATAGATAGTGCTCTTCACCACTGCACTGCCATATGTCCTGGATGGCTAATTGCCCTTAGTTCAACTCCATTAGACCTTTTCAAAGTAGGTGAATCCTCAGAACCCAGGGGAACCTCTTAAAGACAACGTCTCGCTCCCGGCACACCGTCCTCTCCTCTCCGGCACACCGTCCTATTCTCTCGTCAGCTCTGCTCTCTAAGGTAAGGAGGAGAATGACAGCAGGGAAGGATACTAATGTGTCTCTTTGGGTGTCTTTGTGTGTATGGGTCCTTGCCGCTGGGGGTGCGCACACATGCAGGCATGTAGCTATATTTATCTGTACACATAGCAGAGTTGCTTGTTTTGTTGTCCAACTATATTTGTGCTTTAGTTCCTGTGTGTGTGTGTGTGTGTCCTCAGCCCCAGGGCAGCAAAAGTATGGAAGCAGAAGTCCCGGTGCTTTATGTCAGGAGCCATTTGTGCTGCGTTCATTCTCTCAGGGTAAAATCAGCACTCCAACATAAACCAGGACCCACTGAGTGAGGAGTAAACTCAGCCAAGACAATAATAAGCATAACAAGGAAAACACAAACTTTGTGAAGACACACAAACACTGAGAAATCTTTCTTTTACTTACTCCTTGCCACGGTACCATCTCCTGTGTCCTCCTGGTAGCTATGCAATATTAAGTGTTCTTGACCTTAATTCTTGGCCTTAAACATAAAATGCTAATGCTGTATCAGTCAGGGAATAAGATTTTTTTACAAGCATAAAGATCATTTACATAAAATGATTTTTTAGTATGCTATTCAATGTACACCCAAACAACCTGTGCTGTGCCTTCAGACTACAACACATCCACCTAGCCTGCCCCCCTCTGCAACTCAGTTAAATGTGGTTCATTTTAAGTGGCCACCCCATGCTCACACTGATGGTGCATGTTCACACCGTGCTTCGCTCTGCAAAAGTCTGAGCCTATCTGAGGGCTGAGAACAGCGATGACAACAACAACAACACATGTCAACGCCTCATGTTTGATGACAGGTTCTTCCCTGTGGCCATTTTCATAACTGTCAGGCCTCTTTTATCTCCAGCGAGAGAGCAAAGTCATGGTGTCAGCCATATGGAGACGCCGTCAAAGAAATTGATTTGCTTTTTGATAGAGCACAAGGACTGTAAGTTTATTATGTTGCCGACGTAGGTTTAGCTTTTCATCAAAGTGATCAGCCTTGAAAGGAATTTTTAATATCAAGCTTTATTATCTCATTATTATCTGTTGTAAGTATCACACCTATCAGATGTAAGAAACGCGTGATGAACAACCACAGCCACAATTCTACCCATCATTTAAAGGAGGCATTGTGAGCGCAAACAAGCACGCGCCTTTGAGTGCATGCCTGCAGCACATGATGAATCACTATTGCTTGCGATCCTTGGACCTTTCTTAAAAGGACGCTTTCTGTGTACATGCTCCAGTCACTCACATGAGTGTGTACACGCACACACACTTTTTGTCCTTGGCCTTGTGTTCAGTAGAGCTGCTCTGAAAGTGCCCACTTCAGCTCCTCGGTTCCTCAGTGTCGCAGACCTGGGCCCGTAGCCAATAGCTTACAGTGGGAAGTGAATGAGAGAGAGAGATTACAAGAGAAGCAGAGGGAGAGAGAGACCCTCACCTCCTGAAAACCTGTTTTTTTACAACGAGGTCCTCAATGCAGCCTTCTGTCCATAAAATACCCGGTCCTAGTCTAAATTCACTCAAGTATGAGTATCAATGACCCCTGGACATTTTTCTCAAGGTTTCATTGGGTGTGAGACAATCATAGGGCACTTCACTGGACTATTACAGGGACTGAGTGCTCTATAGTTCTTACAGACGCAACATGATGTGAGGAAAACTTCACCAACTGAGAATCCAGCAAGGACATCTCCAGGCTTTAGAGAACAAGTAATTAGAGGAAGAAAAGTAAAGAGATGCAAGAGTACAAGATGCTGGGTGTTAAGGGGTTTTTAGAAGGCGATGCGAAGGCTAGAGGAAGTCTACAAAAGCACTGTTGATCATGTGCAGGCCACCTATTGCTGGCTACTTGGATTCCTTCCACATGCTGAACTCTGTTGCGAGATCAAGTGAGCCCAGTCTCGCCAGCTTCTCCCTGCCTCGCTGTGAGACATTTGGCCTTTGTGCGACAGTCATTAGCACTGCCTTTCCAAAGGTTGGCCCTGAGCCCAGGGCCTGAGGGGAAAGCGTGGTACCTTCCTTGGCCATCGGAGGCAGATTATATATATCTGCTTTAAACTCATTCAACACATAAACAACAAGCATCATAAGCGATCTGATTGTTAGCAGGGTAGCCGTAGCCATGGAGGTTGCTGATGCTGATCCCTATGATCAAACATGCTCTAACGTTCACAGTCGCGCTCTTTTTAAACGAGAATGTTGATACATCATCATCAAATGATAGTGTCTGATGTACTGTACTGTATGCAACAGACACTTCTGTTTCCATTATAATCTAAAAACAAAAATATGATTTAAAAAAAAAAGGTACGTCCAAAGTACTTGAGGTACGATGTCAGACTTTTAATTGTTTATCACTAGTTCAAACACGGCTGTCTAGTGTATCAATCCTGACATCAGACTGAGCCATTACACAAAAGGAGTCAGTCAGCGCTTCAGATTTATGTAACACATGGCCTGTCAGCCAGCATACAGCAAGTGTGACACAGGGTTGCTATGACAGTTCATCTTGTGACTGCGTTTAAAGGTTTCTCAAAGGCTCGACTGTAAAACTGTAGTAACCGCATGGAACGCCTTGATCCTATTACATTGTTTACTCTCAGTGCCTATAAAACGGAAAACTAATAAATAAATGACACTTCCACACTTCTCGGATGCTGTGAATACACATGCTACGTGTATCTGACAGTAAATTAATTTTCTGCTATGGCGACGTACTTGGCAGACAAGTTGAGCATGTGTTGCTTGTTCACACGGTGATTCATTAGCTGCGAGCTGAACCACAAAGCCAAAAGGGCATAAAAGAAGTCTTTTTCCAGTAAAATTCAACTTAGCTGACTAACTCGGTAGTGGGTGGATGTGGATGCCTCCACCCGTGGTGTTGGGTGAAACCAGTGGTAGTTTAACATAATTAACAACTGAACATTTGGGCTGCAGGTTAAAGAAATCTGAAGACACTCAATAAAGCCTAATAACTTATCAATAGTTATCTCTTATTCAGCTTTTTCTATTATTACTTTTTAAAACTCCAAAACTAATTCCCCCAAAGGAGTGAACGCTTTCATCTCACATTAAACATGCTGCACTTGATCTGTTGATAATGTCATTTAACTGTGACCCTCGCCTCGTTTATTGTAAGTGTTTGCTTGTTTTTTTTTTTTTTAAGTTAATAACCGGCTTTGCAACAACAGTTATTAGCAATCACTAATAAGCTGTGTGTGTGTGTGTGTGTGATGATGGATAACTTTAGGTAGCCTGACTGTGTGGAACATCCTTTGTGAGATGTAGCCCCCACACGAGCGCACTCAAAGTGAGTCATTCCTGTGGTAAATATTTACAGGCGCAGTTTTGTGTGAACACGGGGAGAGGACTGGAGATGTAGATACTACTGCATATAAAATGTTTATGTTGGAAAAATATTTTGTTACTGTGCACTCGATGATGAACCTTTTTAATAGCAGCAACCCTTGAAGTGACAAGGATACAGGGAGCTATTTTCATACTCGTACCAGCTGCAAGGGCATTACCCAGGGTTCTCAGAGCGCTGACATTACTGCTTGTGCTTTTTTTTTTTTAATGTTTTTTTTTTTTTTTTTTTTTTTTTTTAATGTTTT
Organism: Larimichthys crocea; assembly: GCF_000972845.2. Classification (NCBI taxonomy): domain Eukaryota; kingdom Metazoa; phylum Chordata; class Actinopteri; family Sciaenidae; genus Larimichthys; species Larimichthys crocea. Next base: position 8,769,453 of record NC_040026.1, read on the forward strand.
TTTTTTTTTTTTTACTTCCACACAAACTCCGGCTGACCGCAAACTGATGCCAGCTGAGTGGTGTTCTTGTTTAACAGAGCAGAGCTTGTTATAAAGAAATGAGACTTATCAGAGGCCGGTGTGCCCTGGGATCAAACAAGCTTTAAAAAAAAAAAAAAAAAAAAGGATAATGGATGTTAAAACATTCTGCTGCATCTGAACACACCCAGAAAAACTTCAGCGACAGGGATTAGATCAGCACTTTCACACATTCTTTAGCACACTTGAGAAATCCAACTGAGAATTTGTTTTACCTCTTTCGTAATGATTTCGGTCTGTTTGCAGCAGTTTTTACTAGCAAAAAAAAAAAAAGAGGTATGTTTATCCCTTCATTGTGGGATTTCTTCCATTTAAAAGTTCAAAGCAACCGGTCTCCCTTAAAATCTTTTTACCTAGCAAGAATTCCTCCTTGTCTTTCAGTAGAGCTGAAGAGTCAGGGTCAGAGTGATGAAGATTAACTGTAAGAGCCGCCTCCTTACCTGCCAAGTAATATGTTGTGGCATGAATGTGACACATTACTCAACCCTGACAGGTCTCCAGCATCCATTCGTCACGATAAACATTATGGAGCAGAGCCGCTGGCTGATACTTAGGCGAATATCTAGAGCCCAGACTTTATCCGCAGATAAAGAGTTTCTACTGTGACATACTGAGACTTGGAGACGTGATACAAGGGATTGGTGACAGTCAAGCCTTAGTCACAGGGGACAGCACAACAAGATAATTGGGGGAAGTCTTGATGAATTGACACATGAGTGGGACACTTTTTAAAGAGGTTAGAGACTTTTTGAATATGAAGACAGAGTTACGGCATAAAGACTCCTAACAGAACAAGTTGGACAAAAGGTCTTTTGAAAAAGCGTCCTTAGGCCAGAACATTCCACCAAAAAGCACCAGAGAGGTCATACACTAGGAGCAATTTTAAAAACAGAATAAATGTTCCCCTGTTTTGAAAGAAAGAACATTACGAGAAGGGTGTGACGCTGCAGAAACAAGGGTGACGTTGTGTAAATGTTATTTGTCAGATAATGGCAAGCCTGAGAATGATGTAAAGTTCAAGACATTTCATTGCTGTTGTTGTTTTTATGTAAGCCTGGCCCAGATAATCACACATCTTATGATCAAGACCTCATAAGCCTGAACTATTATTAAAGTAAGTCGGGATTGACAAACAGATCTTCTGACTGGAGATCCTAATAATGCAAAGGAGAAGGAACAAAAAGAGAAAGAATAACAGTAGCTTCTGACCTCTATGCTGTGCCCTTGGTGAATATTTCACGACCAGTGCTCATTTTTGACGAGTGAATCTGTCAACAGTGGAGACAGCTTTAGACATTTGAATCTTTAAACAGAGGAAACTGTCTGACTGGGTTTCAGTAGACATCAGTAGCGCAGAGCAAAGCGAGAGCAAGCAGGAAGTCAGCAGGAAGCTCCAGAATCAGAAAAGGGAGACGGAGGAAGAAATGGCAGGGGCACGGCGCTGCTGTCACTGTGCTTAACTCGAGTTCCTCGGGGCACCGAAACCTGGAGGGCAGGAGCACTGCTGACACGGCGCTGCCTTCAGTCAGAGGGGGAACTTCACAGACAAGTAGCACAAAGTTGAGTTTTACTTCTTTTTACAAAGGCAGACCAAAAAAAAAAGAAAAAAACACTTGCTATGAGATTTCCTTAGGTCACAGCCATCACTAAACATTGACATGAATAATCAGCGGGGGTGAAAACGGTATTCCTCCAGAGGTGCAATTTGCAGGTTTCTTTCTATGTGTGAGGCTGGCAGGTTACCATGTGTGGTCCTATCTAGGGCCGAGTGAATTAGGTTACTGAACATATGCTACACATTTCCATGGCAACAGGAGTGGGGGAATCTGGAATCATGTCAGTTGCAGTGCCAGTAGGCTCCTATTTTTTTTTTTCCTTCTTCTTGCTGCATCAGTGCTGTGTGTTCCAAAGAAAGCCACACTGTGAGACAAAGCCCGTGTGCCAAATCTATTCTGGAAGCTCAGGGACTGTCCTGACTCAGCCCGGTCTTCATCAGACAGGCAATAGCCAGGAAGGACGCGCTGAAATAATTCAGACATAAACACAGCCAGTGACCATGCTGGTCGAATCCAAGTGGACCCGTTTTAATCCAATTAAAGGGAGGAGAGCCAGTGGAACGGAGCTGCGATAAACACTGTCATCCATCATGCTGGGGCAACAGAGACACTGGGATCGACTCAGGAGAGAGCAGACACTCACTTTAAGGGCTCAGGGCTCTAAAGGCCACGTGCTCTGCAACACGCTGGCAGTATGGGGCTGAGATACAATGAACTGTAGTGATGTTATTTACTTTAATAGCACTGGGATAAAATGGCATTTTCGCTATCTAAATAGAGAAAATAACTACTACGCTGTGGCACATCTTTGTCTGCTGAGTGGGTCGTTGTCAACAGTGAGTCCGTCACAGTTGAGGTAACTGATTCAGTGCACACAAACACTTCCCAAAGTCAATAGGACGCTGTTGGATAAAAACAAATTGAAATTACCCAAGGACGAGACTGTTCACGCAGGCCAAGAAAAACAAGGGAAAGAAAGCGTTTTATAGGACAATATATTAGGGAATAATGTGTATGTGGAAGGCTGAAGTTAAGCTGGGCTCATAGTGTTCTGTTGTTTCTATATTTCATGCTCTGTCACAGCTCAGCAAAGCTTGCCTAACGTTGTTAGGCTCACACAGTGGTGTGTATGTGTGCATAAGACTGAGCGAGTGCATGTGAGGCAGAGAGGGAGTGGGGGTAGATAAGAGGGCATGTTCCAAGTGCTACTGCACAGTGTTTCTAAAGCATTTATTGTCAGGATATGTGTGTGTGTCCCTCTCTGCCTACCAACAGCATACCGAAAGGTGCTTGCTGTATATCTGTGCATGTCTGTATACGCTTATGTGACTGACGGAGGGTGGAGTCTGTTCGTGAGGGAGGCGAAGCCTTGTTGCTACAGAGATGCACGAATGCAGCGCAAGAGTCTGTTGAATAAAAAACAAGCGGACTCTATGATGCAAAACTGCACTGACAGAATGACCTATGCTGGAGCTTCATTCATGCATGGGGCTATGGCTGATGGAATCCTGTTTAAGCGTGAGCTAAAACCGGCTCCGTCTATATTTTAAAACTCTTCGAAGGGTAAGCAATGGGAAGCCACGTCAGCCATAGCTGTTAAACGTAGAGCAACTGCAAAGAAAGCATTGACAGCGGCGGGCAGGAATCAAGAAAGATGAAAGCCCAACAGGAGACCGATGCTGAATAAATAATGACATCCATTGTGGGGAAATGTGATCGGGCCCTCTGAAAATCAATAACTAACAACCGGACCATGATGCCCTGAGTGACTCAGCAACAACTTCAATACACTACAGGCGGTCGATATCAACTGCCTGTTCTCGTTCCGGGAGACATGACCCAAAAAGCTGAAGGAAAAGCTGGAAACACTTCTAAACAAGTTTCTGTGAGGGCGGACGAGAAGATCATCTTTTGGAAGAAAGTCACTCAGAACTGCTGGATGAGATGCACATTCAAACTGAGCCTCTTACACAGTGCTGATAGGCCTTTCACTGTGTTGACAGAAGACACCGACTGAAACAATGGATTAGTGCAGCAATTTTTCTTGTAGATACAGCAACTGGATGTATCTTTTTCATGCTGTCAATATAGACAAAACAGTCTATATGAACGGCACGTCTCTTCAACAAAGAGTTGGCTCTGTTAGACGTAATCAATAATTGTGTTCTTGGACGAACACTTAATAGGTGTTCCAACAATTTCAGACAATCAAACTAAGGAGCCTCTATTCAGTTTTTCTGTGGGTGGACATATTGATGAGTGAAACAATATCTCAGTCTAGCCACACTTACTTAGATGCACTCTGTTTTTAATCATTGCCTAAATTAAAACAGCTGAATCAAAGCTTGCCTTGAAGCCTGATAAAAAAGCATGACAGCAAAACTAATTTTCTAATTACCCATGGGCTGGTTTTCATTGGGCTCAAAGAGGTCAGGTCAATCTATCGGACCAGGCAATCCACTAAACACTGTGTTAAGTGTGACACACACTGTACAGCTGTGCGCCGAAAAAACCAACGGGGTGGGATTTCTGTTTACAAATCCGGCTTAGCCAGATTTTGGGTGCATGATAGAAAAACATCAAAACGCAGGCTTTGATTAGATGAGCTTTGATGAAACAGAGGATTTGATCCATCGCAGTGAGGTTATTGAATCTCAGTAAGTATCTCTAAAAGCCTGTGAAGCGAAAAAATAGAAAATAGTAAGGTCCTCAGGTAAACAGTGTCAGTTTACGATATAAACTGCATATCACCTAAATACTGAAGCCAAGTATTTAGGTGCACATCAGCACGAGAACCTTAAAATGATGCCACTCAGTACGCTTACGCTCACAGCTTTGAATGACAGTATTCCCGTGTAATACAACCCCACGTCTCATCCCTCTCCTGCGACTTCCCCGACAACCAGCCAAGCCAGGGCCAACACCCGCTGCTCTGTGTCCCAAGTGCACTCGGCTGAGAAATGTGTTGGCACCCGGCTGGGCAGACAGTCGTTGGAGCTTACCTGCGCTCTCGGTGAGGCAGCGGGTGCTGCTGCTGCCGTGTGATGAAGGTGGTGCCCCACACCGGGCTACTGTGGCTGTTCCTGAGCCAACCCACAGGGGGTGACGATGGATACGGGGTGCTGCGGAAGCCATGGTCTGACTCGGTCTCTGCAGTGAGAGACGAGGCTGAGCTCCCCATCACCACAGCGATAGGAAATCAGTCTCTGAATGCGCTCTGATTGGGCAACAGTGTTTGTTTTGTTTTCTTCCAGAGTGCAAAATCTGACGAGGGATCCAGTGTTGTTTTTCAGCGAGGCATACTGAGATACACTGAAGAGACTAAAGAGGTTATTTGGACTACAACAGCATCCCTCATCAGGTGTTTTTGTATTCGATGTAAACGTCCTGTTGACAACTTTCTGCTTGAAAACGGAAGAATTTACTCCTGCAAAAGAACTCTGAGGGTGCAAGAGTAAAAACAAATAAAAACCACAGCAGCAGGGAATGAGGGATAAGGGTACGAGTATCTTGCAGGTGGCCAAGTATGCAGATCAGGGTGGATATCCCACAGTGCACGGGGGAGGAAGTTCTCAATTCAAACAGTAATTGGATGCGTGGCGTGCCAATTCCAATTCCAGCAGTCGGTCTCAGAGAGGTGAAAATACAATTTTCTCACAGCGACGGTTTTTAATTCTCTCTTTTGTAGAATTTAAGCTCGTAACACTCTGCACCACATCTTCCACAGTGCCACTCATGATTCCTCCTGCGTTCCTTGAGACACATTTCCTCAGCCTGTGCAGTCTCATGCCTGGTGCTCCTCTTCACTTTGCTCCGAAAAATCAAATCAGGAAAAGGTGTGTGCAGAGGCGAATGTGTTCACCGTCCTTCAGCATCTCAGCAGCCAAACAGCTAGAAAATCCAAAAAGGTTCAAGAAGTGGGGGGAAAGAAACATCCAGGACGGGTAATAGTGATCAATGGTGAATTAAAAGTGATACAAAATATATCTGCAGGGTTTTCTTTTTTTTTTTACAATGCGGGTACTGGAGGAAATCAATGAATTGCATTTCCCGGGAAGGGTGTTGGCAAAACTACAAGTATGCTAAAATCTGAGTCTCATCTTTCAGACATCCAGCCTGACTAACAGCTGCTGTGAAAGTTTACCAGTAGAAACAGCCCAGCTGCATTTCCCCCCACTGGATAAAACGACATGTCTGAAACCCTTTCTCACAGATAAGACCACTACCACGTTCAGAATTTAACCGTGATTTTATAAAAAGATGCTTGCTCTTTAAACTCCCAAAAACATCCACAGATCCGCTTTAAGTTTGAGTGTGATATCCGACAAAAAACACCCGAGAGGAATGTTCCGTTTTCAGGCTGCGGTGCTCTGCCAACTCAAAGACGGGGAGATGATCCTAGTTTCCGCTGTGTTGAGATAGGCGGCTTAGTTTCCACCGCCGAGGCCGGTCAGTCCAGTTCATCAACTCGCCCTGGGATTTATGCAGACTTGCCGGCCTGTCATAGCAAGTCTCGACCGGCGAAGCAGCTGAAGTATCATTCCAGTGAAGCAGTCAATGAGGAGACACGGCATGGATTTCGACAGCTTATAAAAAATAAAAATAAAAAAACCCTGGAGGCAACAAACGCAGAGATCACGTGCGTTTCAATGCATACTTTCCATAATAAGTGGACGGCTAATCACTGATCAACAGCAGCGCATGTGGGTTGCCTATCAACAGCACTGCAGAGCGGTTAGTTGTGATAAATATATATATATATATTTAAAAAAAGGTGGTCTGTGTCGGTGTCCACACAGCGGTACAGAGGCCAGAAAGACAGCCGACACACGGGCGTTCAAATAGCCGAGGAGGTCTCGTCCAGGAGGGATCACTCAATCTTCCGCCGGCTCCATCCCCAGCCTGCGTTCATCTAATATTTCCAGCGTTTTTGATGGACTGTAGATGCTGAGCCTTGTTGTCTTGTGTTTTCAGGAAACATCCTCGCTCAAGTCCCGTCTGTCGCCGGCTCATAGTGGAAAACTGCTCCATCCCAGCACGCCGGCATTGAACGGTCCCATCGTATGCTCCTACGGTCCCTGTTATATGTTTGATATCCTTCCACGAGCTTCAATTTCTCCCTCACTGATGATGACACGAGCGCAGTGGACAAGGATGCATCCACCTCCTTAACAGCGGATTACTGGAGTGTCAGCAGAGCGCATGCGCACTGGCCGGGTCGAGCAGAGAGAGAGAGAGGGGGAGAAACTGGAGGGCTGCGTTCAAGAGATTGAAATAAACCTCAATAGAAACAGAGATCTTACACATTAAAGAGAGAAGGATAGTGAGAGTAATCATGACCAGTGTCTGGATGTCAGATCCTGTCAGGGCAGGGCGATGCATGTTCATTCCTGGCAGTAAAAGACACTTTGCACATCACGTTACACTTACACAAGTGTTTGTCTCTAGTGGTTGCCTGAGAAAGAAGCCTCAGCCTTAATAGCCAGAGGAGGAGGAGGAGGAGGAGGAGGTAGCGAAAGGTTAAGCAGGAAGACAATGGTGACCGCAACGCTCATCGTTGCTCAGCTGTCTCTGCACATTACTGAGATAAGCCTTCAAACTTTCCCTCTCCTCCCTCATCACTTTGCTGACCTCCTTTCAGATCTCTCGTTCCCCGTCTCTCTGGATTCTCCAGTAGAAAGCACAGGTCTGACCATATACAATGAACATTCACACAGCACATATTTCAAGTTGCATTCTTTGTTTCCATTGAAAGCTGGCGGGTTAACCATTACACCAAATCTACCAATGAAGCTCGAGCCTGTGTGGCGAGTTGTTCGTCTGGAAGTCCCAGTGGCTGCAAAAGGGTGTTTTCTTTATACACGGCTCTGTTTGAGTGTGACTCCTGTTGCTGTTGTTGGATGTGTTTGCACTGAAAGCGGTTTGTCTGGTTACCTCGACTTCCACTTAAATTTCAGAGAACATCACAGCTTCAAATGTAACACAGTTGCTGGTACAGATTTGTCCAACCCCCTCTTACCACGGTGCACTGTTGAGTTCTCAAGAATGCCAATGCGTCATACAGAGAGCTACACGCAAACAGCTTGTTATTCAATGAGCGATTAGTCAACTATTGAATGAATTTCCAAGTAATTGTTTAAAATCGATTTGAGTCATCGTATTCAAGAAATATGTCCAGATTCTTTTATTTCAAATGTGAATATTTTCTGGTTTCTTTAGCCGTCCATGACATAAAATTTTATATCTTCAGCTTGTGGACAAAACAAGCACTTTAAGCTTCAGGGATCAACTTTAAGAGTGGTCCCATTGATGAGATCTTCAAAGATCTCATCAATGGGATCATCAAAATGATCAACATATTGAATCAACAATAAAAAAAATCACTGATTAGTTATAAAACTAAACATAAGCAAGTGTGTCATGTGCAGTGACGGCACACTCACAATTACAGCGCAGAAATAACTGAATGACTAAAAAGTGTAACCACGGGACAAGAAAAACAACACCGACGTGTAACAAATAACAACAAAACTGCACATAAATCAGATGAGAGGAGAAGGACTACAACCCTTTGTTGAGGGTGCACCTGTCCAAAAAGGGCCACCTGTCTCTCTGCAAGTCAGCACCCAGAGACCCAGCAGCTGAAGTGCCAGAGAGAGAGAGAGAGAGAGAGAGAGGAAGAGAGATTAGATTACATTTTTATTCTCTAGGGACGCTGAAGGGGAAGGAGGGAAAGCGAGGATGTGAGCTGATTTCACGGTACATTGTAAGTTGTCATTTCCACACCAATATGCCAATATGTCACAAGTCACAAACCTTTTTTTTTTTTTTTTTTGCTTCTCCCCAGTGGACACTCTCACACCAAACCAGATCATGTAAAGACTTTAGAGATTATTATTAGCTTTATTCTACAGACAAAACTCCTCAGGATACTGGATAAAAAGAAGCTCAGGACTCAAAGGGTCAAATATATAACTCACCCTGCTGAAGTGTGTCATCTATCTGACCTGTGACCTGCCCAATCCCCCTTAAACACACACCTAGAGCAGAAATGTCCGTGTTATTGTTATTGTATTCTCCTGAAAAAAACGTACTGCACAATGTGAAACCGAGGCACTGTCACATAATCGATCTATTTGTGGACAGACTGGAAGCCTGTGAGCCCTGTCACCAGCACTAACATTAGCTATACAGCGCAGCAGCCAGATGAAAACTCTCAACAATCCCATTGAGACAGCGAGCCGAGGACGCCGGGGGACGTTGTAAACAAAGACACTCTTATTCAGCCGTTTGGTCGACGTTACCAACGCTGCCCGACAGCTGTATAGGTCGTCAAGTCCACTCACACGTCGGTTATTCTTACCTCAAGTCGGTTGAAGGGGGGAATTATTCCTGTTTTTCAGTCGGCTGTGCGTTAACTTTTCACAGCCATCGAGACGATAAGTTGTTCCCGGGGTTTGTACTTTAGCCTCCGTAACCTTTCCAGCCGTTAGCTTCGCGGGCTCCGCTGTCGCTGCATGTTTCTCACATCTGTGACAAACACGTTAATGTTTAATTTATTTTCACTCGGTCTGGTATTAGTGAGACTGATGCGACCGCGTAGGTTTACCTCAAACAGCCCAGGAAGGAAGGGGAATCTCCAAGGAGCACATAGAGGAGCGTACGTGCGTCAAATGCGTACCGGGACCTTATCTTCTGCTTGCGTACGCACGTAAACGTACGTAGAATCCAGTTAAGAATGCGAGCGTGGAAGACTCAATTTCCCATGATCACGGCGGGTATTTTCAACTAGGATATCCGGGTACGAAGTCGTCACCGTTGACCAACATAAATAATCAAATACACACATGTATAATGCTCGACTAAAATGTATTTATAATGAAATATATGATTTTTTATTTTCCTTTTATTTTGTTGGCATATAGTGTGTAATATCTTTATTATGGCTTCATATAAACCTTAATATTCAAATCTCAGAGTAGGCTCCCCCTCCTACTGTCAGATATTGGCACTCTAGTGTCATCTAGTGGCTCTAAATTTGAATCGTGTGATTACAATCGGTGTCTAAATGCAATAAAACCGATCATGTTCATGTCATCTACAACCTTCATTCAATATGTTTGTAAATGTATTTATTTAAAGCATCCGACAGTGGTGGTGCCAGTGGAGGTAGAGTCCTCACTGGCTTACTGTAGTAGGTAAAATCACTTTGGTCACGGAGATCATATGCATATATGTAAATGGTAGGACTGGGACTGAACAAAAAGTCAAATCTGGACTCACAAAGAAGTCCTTATGATTACCTGTAAAGTGTTTTTATTATTACTACTACTATATTGCTGCTTGTATAATATAACATTGGTGCATAATATTGGTATTGGTGCATGTTGTAATTATGTACAATATGGCATTCTGCATGTATATGAAATATGTTGAATTTGACATTGCATATCATATTACTAGAAACCGTGTATTTACTCCAATGTTTGTTGTTGCTGCTGCTACAACCACCATTAGTTTTTTGTATTGATCCTGTATGTGACTGCTTTGAAGCATTTCAACTGCAGCATAAGACGCTTGGCCCAGAGGAAATATTAAGTTAGACATATTGTAGTATATTACCTCTATGGTCACTAAACCACTAATCACTGGATACTATCATTGCTCTATTACTACGACTACTCACTTATGGCCTCCAGCTTTACAACTGCTCTCATTAGCCGCTACAATCCTCTGATGATCTATTCATTGTCTGTTTGTCCATCTGTCTGCTTTGAAGCTCCTGCAGAATGACATCAAGGGAAAAATAAAGTTCTGTTCATACTGCATGGACTCTATTACTTCTAATAGCCTATACTTTAGCAACTGTAACTGCATGTCATGCAATACCTTCTACACTGCTATGCATATAGGCCATATCAAAGGCTTCTTGAATTTTCTAAGGGATTAAGGGACTTTTGTTTTTGTGAGTTTATGTTGACCTGTTGTGTTTAAAGGAGCTGTGTGTGGGATTTAGTGCCATCTAGAGGTGTAATTGCTGATTGCAACTGCCTCATTTCACCCTCTCCTTGCTAGAATAAACTGTGGTGGTTGTGAAACACTTGGAAAACTTTATGGAGCCGATGTTTTTTAAAGTCTTTTCTGAGCTACTTTAGGAAGATTTGCAGTGCAACATGAAGACTAGATATAAAAGGCCCATTATAAGATGTCAGAAACAGAATTTTGTGAATATAGTTTTGCATGTTATGTTCCATTTCTGACATATTCTAAAAAATTGTAAATAGTTTCCCCTAAATCTTACACTCTTGACCTTTAATACAATGCTATAGTTGTACAGTATGCATGGGTTCTATTTTTATATTTAAATTCCAGTAATCTAAAATTAAAAGACAAATCGTAACAAGTTATAAAAGAGAACTTCCCTAATTTAAAATACATTTGAGAAGTGCATTTTACCACACTGTTTTGCATCTCCAATCACATTGTCTGCTATTCCTTTAAAACCATGAGTGACATTTAAATTTCATTCGGATAAAGAATAGCATGTGAAACTTTCACTGAGTCTGGATTATTGTTAAATCCTGTGTCACCCGGATTGTTTGAACTAGGGTTGTTCGAAAAGGATTAGACCAATTGGGTCAGTATACTTCAATACAGAGATAGCAGATCTAAAAAGCTATTAATGTCTTATTATTGAGATAATTGTCCTGTGTTCAATCAAATGTTAAAATGAACTTTGATTGTGTTTGAACCATAGGAGAAAATAAAACCCAAGCTTTGTGTCAGTTGAGTGATTCAATGCGAATTAAACTAATGGAAGCTCACACATTAATAACAGCCTAAGTATAAGTGATATCCTTGGAAATCACTAGGGGGGAAAATACAGCCTGCCACTCACTGGTTAAGAGACACAAACTATAACTCTGTTGGATTACAGTGATTTATCTCCAGGCTTGAGTGAGGCGGAGCAAAGCATCCTTTGATAGAAGCAGACAGAAGAGTTGAGAATGAGTCTGGGCGGAGAAAGTTACCGCTGGACGTCGTTCACACACATTTTCGTGGAGTCTACACTGTCTACAGGATATACAAATGCTTAGAAAATGTTAGCACCGGCCTAACAAACTTTTAATCTTTTAAGCAGAGCGACTAAAGTTAGCCGGTAGCTAACCTCGACACGGCCCGGAAAGGAAAAAGGAAAAGATTTCTTCGCCAAGGAAGGTATGCAACTACTTATTTTTTGTCTCCATTAGACACTTGTGCACTTGTCCTTCGCTAGAGACAAATAAGATAATTTCACCCGCGGTTTTTCTTCTGTTTTTTTTTGTTTTGTTTTGTTTTTTGGGGGACTGAACTAACTTTTCACACACGACTTAAAGTCGCTAGCTAGCGTCACTTCACTCTTGTATTGTTTTCTGTGGCTAGTGTCGGTGCGTACACACTGTTGTCATGACAATGCTAGGGAAACCCAGCGCGAGGCACGTTGGGAGACAAAAGACAGCAGCTTTCACAGTGTTGAAGCTTTTCTCTCTCTCTCTCACAACAAAACTACCCCTAAAAAAAAGTTCACCGAAACTCACAAAAAAAAAAAGGAGTGTAAGGTTATTCTCTTTTACACTCCTGCCTGAAGATATCAAAGACAGTCAGTCAGCCTGTGGTATCCTGTGTTCCCCCCCCCCAGTTTGGGGGAAAGAAGAGCACATTGGGAGGTAAGGGGGGGGGGGGGGGGGGGGGGGGGGGGGGTCACAAGGATATGTGAAAACTGTTGGGCTAAGGTGTGTCCTGTGTTTATATGAGGCAAATTGTGACCCTGCTAGCCAGGAAAGGGATGCTTTTAGTCGGCTCTGTGCCTTTTTTTTTTTTTTTATGGCCAACACACATGTGGAAATGACTGGCTTCCACAATAGAGAGTGAATAACACAATTGTCTTAGGGGGAAGAAGGAAAAAGATGTGTGTGTGCGTGTGTGTGGGCGACACACACTTCCACAGGGGACAGAAAAACTGTGTCACTGTGTGTGTTTCATATGTATGAGTAGATGGTAGGATAGGAAGGTGGAGGTCAGAGACACAAGGGTGGTGTACAAATACTACAGATGTTACCACGCGTACAGCCGCACGGGGCAAATCATGCAGCCTCCGGCATGAACGTGAGTGACAAGCAGGATAAGCTCTCCCCTCTGATGACTCATGATTGTACCTGTTTACAGCCTTGTGCAAGGGAAGTTTTCACAACTTCCAGATGCTAAAAGATGACAGTCTGGTGGATGAGTGCCACGCTTGTCATTTAGTGCAATGCCAGCAAAATATCCTAACATCAGCATCCACTTCTGCTGCTCATGCATAAAACACTGGGTGGTCAAAACACTAGGAAGACTACAATGCAACAAAGCCAGGAAGCACACATTTTGTAAATCTATCTGTCTCTAATTTTGACTAATACCTTTAATTACTGTGAAAAGTAAAAGCTCAGTCATTCCATTTAGTAGCACCTGGCTGTCAGATAAAAAAGGAACTCGTTTTTATATTTTTAATACCTGTCACAATCTCCTAAAGCCCGACATGTACTCTTCAGTTTGCACGTTTTGTCTGAGCAACAGTCCAAAATCAAAAGATGTTTATTTTACCGTTGCGTAACACGAAGAAAAGCAACAGATACTCACAGTTTAGGAGGTGGTATGAAGGAATGTTTGGCATCTTTCATTTAAAAAAAAAAAACCTAAACGGTGAATAGATTTCAATTCGATGAATCATTCTGATTAATTGACTCATCGTTTCAGCTTTGATAGCTTTTGGAGGTGTGAACCGCTGCGTGACACATTTATTACCATGTGTTGTCCACAATAACAACGGTGTCATAATACAGAAAATGATGTGGTATATTGGGCATCAGTGTACTATATAACTGAAGATCGCACCTTAATACTATGGGAAATTATAACAGGTCTATTCCCTGTCTGTTTTAAACTGGGTACATGCAAAAATATGTAGCAAAGTGCATTAAATCCTGTTAAACCAATGTACAAAACAGTAGCATATATACATTATGTTATATTTGTGATAATCTTTCCAATGAGAGCCGAAGACGACTCAAACTAGTGATTTATTACAGACCCTCGAGACAAATAAAATCCACATCCAAAATGTTTGATCACAAAAAGCTATCAATTACAGTCACAGAATTGCTTCCAATTATATGAATTATACATTTAAAGATAATTTATGGCAACAAATTTCTGCATTGATTATTTGTCCTGCCAAAGATCTATGTCAGCCTTCTGTCTCTCCTTGTGTGTTTGGGCATGCAGACGCATCTCGCTAGTCTGGCTTGCACCCACAGGGCTTTGGGAGCACACTGACAAAGACACACACACACACACACCTACACACACACACACACACACTCTCATTCACACACTCATGCACACGGGGCAACATGAACAAGCCTACATCAAAGATACATCTGTTTCTTATGCATGTTTGATGATGGGACAGGCAGGCAGCGGCTGGCCACTGCTCCATGTTACAGCACAGATTAGTATGCATGACTAGGTGGAAGCCGAGCCGTGAATGTGAAGGACTTTTGTGAGAGAAAGATACAGTACAGATATGTGGAGAGAGGAATGAAACATGAGGAATGTTTTTGCGTCTTATCTGTTTTTCATGAATCCACTTTAAATGACAGTTAGATGAGCTTTTGGCTTCGCTTCTAATCGTATGATGACCAAACTGTAGCTAAATCAGCAGCATATCCGAAAGCTGAGACACCAGTGAGTTAATAACTCTTTTCCTCTCTTGTGCAGTTGTGCTTTGTCTCTGCTGTTTGATGTATTGTTGGCCTTTTCAGCTTTGAGCAGCTGGTACAAGTCCTTTTGTCTGGTTGTGAGTCGGTGGCTCCAAACTTTCATTCTGGGACACAGCTACAAAATCTGTATCAAGCAGTTTCCCAGACAAGGATTAAGCCCAGTCCAAGGAAATTAAAACATTGCTCAATGAATGTTTCTTATTGTATCTTAGTCTATATTTTGTAATCTTTAAGCTCCTTTCCAAGTCATATCAGTCTGAGAATTCTGTTTTTTACGCACCATTAATTCATTGAATATTTAATCAATAATGTCCTGAAAATGGCCTATTTGAGTCTTAAAGCAGTCAAAAACCCCAACATAAATAATATTTACAAAGATATTAAATAGAGAAAATGCCGGATTAATTTTCTTTCGATCCATTAACGAGCTAATCATTTCAACAGAAGTCGTGTTTGTCATTTCATTCTGATAAAAAACCGAATGCTTCGTCAGCTTAATCAGTCAGTGTTCTTGCACAGCACGGAGCACATCGAGTAAAATGCACTTAGCTTGCATTGACCTTGCAGCACAGTGCAGCACACTCTGTCAACATCCGCTGTCTCTGCTTTGCCAGGGTTTCTCTATCAAATCACTGAAAGCTGGGATTGGCTGCTTATCAATTCTGACTGCAGCAAATCTTGGCTCAAAGAGATACGCGCATCCCAAACGTAACTGAATTTCACCTTCCAAAACATTCAGCACTTTGGGATCAAGGGAGTGTCCCGTTGGTTCAACCCGACAGTATGTTTCCGTTCTCGCCAGATGTTTTGCTTAATTAACATGCAGGCTTGGGGCGAGAGAGGTGTCACCACCCGTACACAGTTTATCCAGGTGCCACAGCTCTGCATAATTGCTCCACATTAACATGAATAATATTAATTAGATTCGTGGTGCGTTTTTCCTCCGAGTGAGAAATAGGTCGGTGTCATGGGCGAAAGGTTTGTGGCAATGATTAAGTCTTTCTCATGTGTTGAATGTGTTCTTAAGCGGAAAGCAGCTTTCATGCACAAAGTGAATCAGGTTATTTGTGTGTGTGTGTGTGTGTGTGTGTGTGTGTGTGTGTGAAGAAGATAATAAATCTATGCCATGAAGCACATTTTAAAAAAATCAATCAGTGTCACAGCTGTTCAAGTATACATAAACCAATGGAATTTGTCTGGATGAATTGACAAAGACGTCAAGAACTTGAAAAATCTCACAACATTTATTTGCTTCGGTGCTTCTTTAAATTCTTTACATGTCTAAGTAGAGGGACGGGATCCCGGATAGTCCTTTTGAATACATACAGGGAAGTGAGAGACAGCAGGGAAACCAAGGCCAGCTCTGTTTCCGTCATAAATCACACAGTATGGAGACAACTTTGAAACTCAACACCTCAAGATCTGAGAGGCCTGCAGAGGCCCTTAAAGAGACAGACAGAGAGTGACAGACGTAGAGGACGGACAAAAGACAAGGCTGCGGTTTGAGTGATTGTACGTCCTGTGTGTTTCCACAAACCTCCGCTTTTTAAAATGACTGATGGTTCCGATGAATGAGAGAAAGATAGCATACCACACCTGCTTATTCATCATTTCCTTCTCTTTCACATAGTTGTAGGTGTGTGCTAACACACGTGTGTGTGTGTGTGTGTGTGTGTGTGTGTGTGTGTGTTCTCAGGTAGAAACCAGGAGTCACACTGTAAGAGGAGGACTACAGGACCCAAACCTGGGGAGCCACTGGAGCCCCGGGGTGCTGGAATGGAGCAACTCATAGAGTAAGACAGATTATGCCCGTGTTTCTCTTATTTCCACAGTAGTCTTTACACGGTTTGTTAACTCATTGTGTTTACTAAATGAACTTCCTGTCTCTATTTCTGGGCTTCCTGGAACTGTTGTTGCCCACTGGAGAAGGATTTCAGCTATATTTACCAGCAGATTGCAAATTACTTCAGCCCACTGGGTCTCTTTGGATATTTTAAAAATATGACTTGGCAGAAACATTGCAGGCCT
The DNA here is from genome assembly GCF_000972845.2 of Larimichthys crocea. Classification (NCBI taxonomy): domain Eukaryota; kingdom Metazoa; phylum Chordata; class Actinopteri; family Sciaenidae; genus Larimichthys; species Larimichthys crocea. Next base: position 8,785,915 of record NC_040026.1, read on the forward strand.
TTCTACCCTGTAGTTTCAACTTTATATATATATATAACTTAACCTAAAACCATTTCTTTTATAAAAGCATGAAAGCAGTGAGGACTTTATACAGCACTGGCCTAAAGGCAAGGTGAGGATGTTTAAAAGGGACTCTCCGTCTGTTTTGAAATACAACATCTTGACAGAAATTAAAAAGAAGCTCAATCGCACTTGTTCTTTATGGACAACTCTTTTGGCAGCCGGTGCGATCCAAACAGATGCTTTGTGTTTCTCCGACCTGCTTCTCGCTGTTTTTGTAAAAACAGGTTGATGAGGTGTTTGAAGAACGTTTACAGCCAAGCATGTCTGGGCATTTTGAAAAAAGCCTGTTATTTTCTATTTTTTTTAGCAAAACTTCTCATCATCCAGAATGCAAAAAAAGAGTTTTTTTTTTGAGATTTTAGACACGCAGTCTCACACTAAAGCAGGGAATACAAAGACACCCACGTGTAAGCATGAATAAAACAAGAATACTTTGGTAGCAGTTGCACACACAGATCCTTGGAGGCACACAATTATATGTAAACTTTGCGCACACAAAAACAAACATTCCCATTCTGTGTTCTTCTTTTAAAGCAGTGAGTCAGCAGAAAGGGGGGAAAAAAAAACAGTCTAGGACAAATGCCACGGAGGAGTGATAATCAAACTGTCTGCATGATACAACCTCCTTCTGCTGGGGGATGGGGAGCTGATTTATCTTACCCCACATACCTCCAGTCCTCCTTTGTGAAGGGACTTTTCTCATCAACATTGCTGGGCTGCTGATATATTCTATATTACGTCCATCTATCCATCTATCTTTTGCTTTGATTATGTGTTGCTATTCTCGCGCAAAACCTGCTTTTCTTCTTTCTACACCTAGTAGCTTCCTTTGCAAACATATCCTTTCCCCTCTTTGTCGGTGCTGCTGTGGCTCAGCAGAGTGTGATAGGAGCCAGAGAGTTGTATCTTCTTGGCTCTTCTTCTTGCCAAGTCTCTCTTCCCTACGTCTGCAGATAGCAGGAACAGAATAGGCATTGTGTTTCCAGAGGTTGTGTGCGCAGTTGCTGCATGTGTATGAATCACGTACTCCTCACTTGTCACTTCACTCTATCTCTCAGCGGCACGAGGAGGTGCAACATGTATAATTCATACCTGTGACTGTGCCTAGGAAGGGATGCGTGCCTACATGCTTGCCCTCCTACTTGCTACACCTCAGCCTGTCAAGTGAAACCATTCATTAACTGTATATCAGTACTACCCCCACCCATCCGCCCCTTATGTCTCATATTGGCCGTGACACATCAGTGAGTTTGAATCATCCTTCTCATTATCCAACACCCTCTGGCTCCTATGCCAACGTGAATAGCTTTCTCTTAATGATGAGGTTACGCAGCCGACCTGCCGCGCACCGTGTCGAACAGTGAAGTGGCAGAGAGGGGTTCCTGACTTGCGCAAGTCCGCTCTTCTCTCTGGCCTGTGACTCACTGGTGAGTCATAGCAACAAGAAAAGGGGCTATAAATGCACCCCCCAAGCAAGTACACACACACACACACTCATGCTTAGTAGTAGTTATACACACGCGCACACAAGTACACACGTTCTCTGTTGTTAGACAAAATCTGTCCTTACTCCCTCTTTTTGTGTTCAGGTACACCGCTCACACACGTAGACACACACCATTATTTGTAATAATTGGAACAGAGTTTGTCTTTTTCAGATAGAAGAGCGGAAAAAAGCACAATCTGTAATTGTTTGACACTCGATGCATTCCAATTACTGTTCTGTTGACGCAGCCTCGGAAAGGCAAAGCCAAGCATAATGATGAGGACGGTTCTGATGTTTGGTGGTCAGTTCAGATTGGTACGTATTCAACCACTAGAGGGAGACATGAGCATTAGTTTCAAACATGAAAGGTTGAGTTCACAGTGAATGTTATTATATTATTATCTCCATGTGAATTCAGTGTTGTGCTGATATTTCTTTTAAGGACGGATATTTATTATTTGATTGATGTTACTCAATTTGTAGTAAAAAAAAAATCATATTTTAAACATCTAAATTTGATGCAGTGAGTGATAATGTTTGTGCCGCATCACATCTTTTCACATCACATCACCTAAACTCCTGAGAGACAGACACACATAAAAATAGAACTTGCATAATGAAATCAGTCAGATGTTGCAGAAGAAAGTGTGGCTCAGTATTAGATTATACTGCTTAATATCGCATGACGCATCCTGCGATGGCTTGATATTTAAATCCAGGGGTTGCGACAGCATTGTTGCAGCAATTACGCAAAGGGGACCAAGAGAAGGTCACATAATACAATTGTCATATAGTGGTAAAAGGAAATGTCAATCAGTTATTCCTATGGGATGCCATGCAACTGATTTATAGGTTGACATTAAATCACAGTTAAATATAGCACATAGATGCCTCAGGGGTGTTTTCCTTCCCTTGCATGTTTTCCAAGAATGCTCAAAACCCAAAAAACATCCCTATCAACAAAAACTGCAATAATGAGTGACATGTAATCAGAATATTAAAGGAAATTCACATTGACTAGAGTTGGAATTATTTGTACACAAACTTACAACAAAATTGGATGAAAGTTAACACAAGTCATGTAGTGCAGTGGATAATAATTATTTTCATCAGAAATGCAGAAACTGACTGAGAGCCTAACGTGATGCCAAAAATTGGCAAACAATAAAATGTTCATGTTTTATTGAGCCAGAACCCAATAATATTCAAAGAACAATGACAAAACACAGAAAATAAAGCGAATCCTCACATTTGACGCAGTGGAAACAAGTGAATGATTTAAACGATTGACTATCAACTATCAAAATGGTTTCCGATTAATTTTCTGTCAATCTAACAATCGATTATCAATAATATTTAGCATCGAAGCTCATCATGTGCACTCTGAATGCCAAATATAAAGATACATGTTTATAGTAGGGTTTGCATTAAGACATACTGTACATGGCCTGGAACAAGAGTTCCGCTTTTCGTTTCAAATCAAACAATATTTTAAAAAGCAGTTTTAGCAAACATTTGATTCAAGTATTGGGGTCTTTTTTTTAGTTTGACGTTTTTTAAGCTGTTGGGTTTTGTAGTAGGATTCCTAAAAGTGTGTTAGATTGATGATTCATGTCCCCCCTTTGGGAAAATAAAAGTGTCATCATCATCGTCATGGTGTCAGGGACTTAAGCAGTGCTAGATTTCATGTGACTGATGGTTCTGTTGTGTCATCATTCACTGAATACTGTAGCAGCGGTCGATGAGTTTTATGGACTGTCTATAAACTGATATGAAGTCTGTTTGCAGAGCTTAATCTAAGGTTTAAATATGGCCGCCTTGGGCAACAAATAAAGGATCGTGCTGCTCTATTTGAAAGCTTTTAATAGCTTGTTAGTTTCCTTCTTTGTCTCTGCTCACATCAGTATAATTTGTCTGGAACAGCTGGCCACAGCAAATTCCCCAGTCCCCTTTTTTTCTACGGATTGAATTACTTCCACCGAGGTTAAGCTGGCAGCAATCTGATCAAGGGCTCTGCCATTAGATTTATTCACACCGCGTACAAAGAAATCAGTGTAGGGAAATTGAGGTCTAAGCCATTTGAAGAGGTAATGGCCATAGTCTATTAGGAGACTTTACACAGTATATCAGCGTTTCAAGGAAACCAGATGCAGGGGGGGTTTGAAGTTAGAGAGCTGTTATCTGGAAGTCAGAATCTTCAAAACACAAAGTCATATACTGTAGAGGCGTGTGACGAATGAAACATTAATACAAACACAGATGGGGCACAAGGAGTCACTGAATGTATAATATCATTAGTCTCTTGCATGCTTTGTGTCTTTGTGTGTGTATTAGTCATGTTGTGCAAGTGCTTATTTCTTAATCTTCACATTGATGAGCTGGATAAATACTCTCTGTCGCAGTGAGCAGGTAACTAGAAGGGCCCTAATTGGTCGTTTGGGGCTGAGCTGTCAGACTGAGAGAATGCCAGGGTGCACAAATAAGTTGATATTAGTTCTTGTAGCCTTTTTCACTGCAGCAATTTATGTGGATTTAATGTGGAAGATGATCCATGGGTCTTCCAGCTCTCAGTGCCTTCTTTGTGGGTTACATGCTGCAGCTTTTTTACCCCAAATCGCTATTTTAGTAACAATAACACAGTACACGTTCTCACTGTAACCAAACGGCAGACAGAAAAACCCTCCTCTAGTCCTGCAAAACACACAGACTCCACGTTAAATGAACATATCATTTGAAAAGTAGCGAATACTTCAGGGAACACTTAAAGCTTTCTTGTCAAAGCCACAGGTTCAGGCCTTTTTGACTAATGGCAACGTCTGCACTGCTTGTTTTTCCACTCCCGGGCCCGTTTATTCTTCTGATCCATGTCACAGTTCAGTCCTCGAGGTTCCTGTTTATGTCGAGCTCATCGCTATGCGTTCCTGGCCTCACAAGGAATAGCGTGTGCGTGCACGGCTGCGACTGATTCTTCGAGCATAGCTGCAAGGTGTCATATCTGCGTCAGCACATAGACGTGATCTTTGTCGAAACCTACAAACACTCACATGTGCTCTCGCGCCTGGAGACGAACACATCCCTTGTATTGTTCCCCTGTTATCTCTCTCTTGTCATTACACTGTACCTACTGGTGTGTGAATATTTGTGTGGACCCTTATTCAAGCACACAATTTGCTACCACCACTGGAGGAGCACTCATCTCACACCGAATACACCGCCTCCATATGTATGCACACACAAATACATAGAGCAGCAGCAGCAGCAGCCTAATCACTCTCCAGACAATGATGACAATGCGGACTGACACAGCGCAGCTCAAATCTAACTGAACCGCTGAATAATGAATCATGGAGGGCCATCGGCTGGACATCAGACATGTGCAAAAACAGAAACAGTGGTTGTCTTTTATCTAAACCGTGTGTGTGTGTGTGTGTGTGTTGTGTGTGTAAGGACAACACTGGAGTGAGTTAAATGATCCTGTGAGATGTTCATGTGAGAGAAAAACAAAGACGAGCAGTAAAAACAGTGTTGAGTGTCAGTCACTTGATTGACAGAGAGAGGCAGAAAGAAGAAAGACAGTGCATTCTGGGGAAGGAATAGTTGCCCTCTAGTGGTCCATGTCTCAAAGATGTATTGAATTTTTCCATCAGAAGTTACAGAAAATGACCCGTGGCAGTATATAGCACATTACTCTAGCAGATATGCTCGGTGAGAGACACGACTTTCATCATTGTTGCAAGTTTATTTCTTTCCATGGTGAAATGAGTGAAATCCTGCAACTGCTTGGAAGGTGGAAAAATAATTAAAAAAACACTTCTGCATGCTTTATATAAAATATGTATTAGCAGTGATGTTAATGTATGAAATTATAGTAAATGTTCAGTAAAAAACAGTCGCTGTTGCTCAAGGACACTGGATGCTCACCGACATGCCAGCTTGAGCCCAGTGAATGACGATCTTTTCCATTAATTAAACCAACTTGCAGCTTTAGTTTGTGTGTGCTACACCTTAACACCTGACTGACCCCCACCTCCAAGAGGAATTGATTACCTCTCTGATCGCTTGGGGATTAAGCTTTAAAACCACTACTGAGAAGAGGAGCTTTCAAGAGAAGGAGGGGGAAGATTTACATTCACCAAACCCTTCAAGTCTATCATGTACTGTATGAATTGCATTTTTATATGCTTCAGTTTTTTATTGGACATAAGTTTTAACTGAACAGTTTTACCTTGCATACAGGAACGAACGATTCCTCAGCATTTTTAGAGGTCAGGGTTTTTGGAGTTAAAGACAAGCTTAAATTCAGTAGCCAGTACTTACTCTTAATCTTTTATTCAGTCCAACCCTCGGGATCAGAAGCAGTGTATCTGACTAGCATTAAACAGATGGGTCACGGCAGAGTGATGTTACAGAGTGAGGGAGGAAGAGGTGGATACACAGGTAGATAAGTAATGGAGGGAGAGAAAGAGAAACAAAGCCATATGGTTCCAAGTCCCACATGCAGAACGTTTCCATTTTTTCTCTTTGAAGATGATTAATTTAGAGAAATATGGCTATTCCACTGTGGTGCGTGCTTACCTGTGTGTCAGTGTGTGAAGGTATTTATAGAACAGCACTCTTTTAAAGAGCAGTGCTGTAAGTTTTACAAATGTAGCTCACGTTGAGCTGAGATAACTTTGTTACCATTACAGCAAAAGTTTTAAGAAATTGATGACGGTGCAACATATAGATATAACAAGTTATTGAAAATACACAAAACACCATATATAAGTTCAGACAACAAGCTTGACACACAGGTACCTTAAAGTGCCAAAGGTACTGAACAGCCCGAGGCAATCATCTTCTTTTGAAGCTCTCACATTTAAAACAAAGCTTTCTGTATCTCCTCCCCGAGGGCATTGCTTCATAAGATGCTGGATGTGAATCATCCCTGACAATATCCAGAGCCTTTTTGTGAAGCTGAAATTCATAAATTGGAGAGAGAGATTGAAGGGATGCCCGTAATTTTAGACGGTAAACGCCTAAAGTATTTTCTCTAATGCGCCGTTTTCAGCAGGGGTCAACCAAACTGTTGTAGAGAAAGTCGACACACAGCTGATGTGCAAAGGTGGAGCACAGTTTCCCTTGAAACTCACATTCTTTCAGCTTTCTAAAAAAAAAAACTTTAAACATTGATATAACATTAGCAGAGATTATGGTACTTTATGGTACCTACATTGTGTAAAAAGCTTGTGTCAGAGTAAGATACAGACGTGGGGTCAGAGTGGGGTTATTGTTGTTTTTAAATATGTTTTTTTTTTCAAAAACCAGTGTGCAATAACCAGCAAATAGGTAAACATACAAGCATAATAGTATACTGAGGATCTTTATATCCTTATCCCAAAAACAAAGACATGCAAAACAACAACAATAGTATACTTAAGCATAGTAAGTAGTATTATTTCTATTACTTGCTAATTATATACTGTATTAGTATGCCTCATATATGTCATATGTTAAATTGAAATTATACTAATGAAGAGTTTTTGGGTCTCAAAAAACAAAAACAAAAACAAAAATACATTACTGTTAGCAATTTTCCAAAGCATGCTGCTTTATATAGTAGTATTAATATTGATAATAGTTTTTAAAGTGCTTTGACAGACAAGGATATACAGGAAACTCAACTCAACACAACTCAACAAAATAGCAACAAAGCCAAACAAAAGCAAGAAAAAATTTAAGAACATGGTATAGGCAACAGTCATTTAAAAAAAAACATAATGATATAAAGCAGTTAGATAAATATCTGAATAAGAACCAATAAAACATATATCATTTAAAAAAAAAAGACACAAGAACATACATACACCCATACAGATTCGTACACCACTATTTTCTAACATGATTTTCTTCTTATCTTCCAGGCTGCCATTGGTTACAGCACGAGAGTAGACTCTTATTTAGTGTTATATTACTACTGTGAGTGGTAATGCAGTTTGTTATAAAAGCACTGAATGGTGCACATAAGTGCTAATAGAAAATGGAATTCAACACGATAAAACACCTTTGACAAGCGAAGAAAAGGAGCATCTTTACATGTTATGTGTGAAAAGTGATAAAGTAACACGAGCGAGACGCAAAGGACACAGCTTGAAAGGAAGTGTCAGCTTGTATCATCACTTGTGAGTCTTTGGCTGTGTTTGGTTTGGTTGTGAAAAAGCTCCTTCTCTCTCCAACCATCAGTATCTCCTACCACCGCTTCTTATGCAACACTTGAAAAGATCATTTGACCATAATTCTTCACTGTGATCTACAGCTGACATCCAGTCCTCTATAAATACCTAAACGTATTCCACCAAATGCAAAGTGGATTTAATTGACATTTTCTGGGTGTTGACATTTTGGCCTTTTTAATACAAGGCATTTCAGCTCGCTTTTGCAGGAAAAGTGCAGGTGTATCTGATAACATAACATTAACAATGCAAGTTTTCTGACCATGGATTACAGCCATTGTTAATGAATTATACCTGCTGTGATGCGTCAATTTTTATGTTGCATGAAAAAAGCAAATCATTGTTTTACAACAGTCACACACCTTTTGAGTGTGTTTGCGGGTTACAGTTGAATTTTTTATTATGGGAAAAAACGTTTAGCTTCGGTTTAGTTTAGTTTTATTAGTCTTGGTTGTTGTTATGTTTTTAAAAATGTATTATAAAACGGAGGGTATTTGTCGGGAGCAAGATTAAAGAAGTTCAGAGGAGGTTTTAGAAATTACAAGCACAACATTTTGTGAAGGCAGTTAACTCACAGTCATGTAGAAAATGCCTTAATCTCAGTCAACACACACACACATAGGGCTCCAATTTTAGTTTCTTTTCTAAGAACACGGTATTGTTTCACTCAGTAAAACATTTTAGCATTAGTTTTTAGTTAGTTAGGTGTACGTGAAAGTGAATTTCTCGTTCCTGAGAAAAATATGCCATCATGTGAGACCCAGCTGTTCCTCTCTGATCACCCCTTGAGCTGGATGCAAAAAGTACTGCGCGCACACACACACACATGCATAGACACATGTCAATAATTCTTAACAATTCTCTGTGAACCTGAATTGAAAGCTGCTGAAAGGCCAAGTTACTGTCCACGTAGTAATATGCGTAGGATGGATGATCTACCGGAACAGGACAGGAAATGTTTTGATTCATTGATTAATTCATAAGTTCTTCCACTGCTAGTTTTTGTAACAAATGATTTTATTGCTATAACAAGTGTAGATGGTTGCTGTGTTGTACCAATTAAACCTTTCTGCGTTACTTTACGTACTGTTTGCAGCTATATGCAACTCCAAGAGCAGAAGTAATACCAGGTATTTATGGGATAATGATCAAAGAGGTGCTGATGGCAGACTTAAGTTATAGACAGCAGAGAGAAGAGATTTAGAGCTAAAGCAGCAAATGACTGAAGATGAGTAATAAAAGCCAAAAAAAAAAAAGTAAAATGAGGTGATGACATGGTCACAGGCAGGAGGAGAGGCACGGACGTCAAAGCCTCACACACATCAGCACAGAGGGAGAGATTATCCTGAGGCCTTTGCTGATGATGACTCATAAAGACCAGTGTTCATGCTTAGCGTGCGGTGTGTCTGAGTGTGTGTCTGGTTCTTTGGAGGGTGCTTATCATTTCACGAGGATGTAAAAGATTTCTTCCGGTGTGTGCTCTAAAGTGACGGTGTTCATTTTACTGTGAATAGTTTCTGTGTGTGTGTGTGTCCTGTCTGCCTAATCCCAGCAGGGGAAAGCAGCTGAGTGTTGAGGCAGTAATTACAGGAAGAAGCTTTCTTAAACTGTCTCTCACTTTCTCCATGGCTGGCTGTTTCTCTCCTGTCAAATGAACTGTGCAGTGGAATAACGTATCAAGGTGTCTGCAGATTGAGCACAAAACAGTAAATGTTCCTCGCCACCGTCAGTGTGCCACAAGTTAAATATGATTTGTTACCTAATGGGCAACATATGTGCAGTACCAATACAAAGGTACAAATACTTAGATGTAAAACACTTGCCCACCACTGGAGGGACCCATTTCAATTCCTGGCAGCATCTGTTTGTCGAATGCTGGTAGAACATCATGTTCTGGTGAATGCACTAGCAGCTCCACTTCTGTAGTTCGCCTGTGAGACAGCTGGTGTCACATGAAGAGGATGAACACTTTATCCTTCCCAGACCAACGCAGGGGTCAGCAGTGACAGGGACTGTTACACATTACAAATTGTGAAGAGAAAAAAGTGTGTGATAGCTTATCGTTTGTCAGATTGCTGTTGTGGCAATATTCCCGAATGGAGTGCGCCACCACTTGCTGTGTGTTTTGACAGCTGATTTAATAAATAAGTCATAGATCATAATTTATCTTGATTGAATTACTCAGCTTTTTTACTTTTTGGTGACTGTCCACAGATGATCTCATCTCCATCTTTGGTTCAGTGTCAGCAGCTTTCTCAAGCCAAGTCTTGTGGATGTTTTGTGTTTCAATGAAAATAGCCATAGAAAGAAAGATAGTGGTATATGATTTATTCATATGCAAAAAACATTTTAGAGCCAAATACAGAATAAAGTCAAAAAGAGGCACGGCCTGTCAATAGTTAATAGTCCCCTCAGAGGTTTGTCGGGTACTCTATTGCTGCTATATCCATTTTTTTGTTGTTGTCAAGATTCACTCTTCCACTGTCTCCCTCCATCCTTTGAACTTCATCTCTTTCTGTCTCCCTGACTCTTCCTCTTCCATCTCTCCAGGCGGCCTCATTTATCAGTCAAAGTTTTATTTTCCCCGCCTAAAAAAAGGTGTGAGATAAGACTTTTCTCTCACACAAGGATCTCGGGATTGATGAAAGCATTTCAAAATAAGACTCATAGGAATATTCAAGCTGTACCTCAGTGTTATGCATAACCATAGGCTTTTTGTCCTAGGTGTATGGAGTATGAAGAGAATGAGAATATTTTTTCAGCCTCTATCACAGGAACAGCAGTGTGGCATACAAAACATTGTATTATTTTTTATCCTAGTGCTAAGAAAACAGAAACATTCCTCTCAAGCATTCACATTATGTTCACTGTATGGCTGAGAAAAAAGGGGAATATGTGGGTCTGTCGATAAAGTTTCCAAATTGTTTTCGAATTAATCCGCAGTGCGATAAATGTACAGGAATCGTGCAGAGTATTAAAATGCAGAAGCACATACATAATACTGATGAATCTGTTCTGTAGATGCATATGTACCTACTGCTGTAACACTGCAGGTCTACTGAAGAATAAAATTGTAGCGTCAGCAAGGAAAAGGAAAGCAGAGGCTCGAAGAATCATTAATATTACACTGTGTTCACCTAATTTGTCTCTATCTGTTCTTCGGTGCTCTCTCTCTCTCTCTCCTCCCTGCTCTTTCTAACCAGGAACTCAAAATATTACTATGCCTCCTGGGCAATATAGTCAAACCGTACTGCATCTCAGATCAGTGGGGAGCTGGGGAGGGGAGGCTGATCAATACACTGAACTCTTTAGCACAGGAACCTGCAAAGCTCACACAGCCCACACCTTTCACACAACATTAGCTGCAGCGTGGGATCACAGCACAGCAGAAACACACGCATTACACACACACACACACACACACACACACACACACACACACAAATAATCTGTAAATTAAAAAAAAATCATTGAAACAGCATTACCCATAACTTTTAACTTGAATATGTTTTATCTTGCCGGTGTGATCGTATCTTGATGAATATTTGTCTTCCTGTCTCTATTACGTAGCAGCTATCAATACCTGTAATCACAGTGAGATAGCTGTGCCATTTAACATGTATTATCAGCGTCTAGTCCAGCGATGCAGCGATTCATTGATTGCATTATTCACTGTGGTTTAAAGTGTCAGGTTTCTGACACTTACAATCAACAAAGTGACGCGAGTCAAGAGCTGGTCTTAAAACAGCATGTAATCACATGGAAGGCATAACACATGCATGACAGATGTATCAGTTTCCATTTTTATTTATTTATTATTTCTATTTAATTTTTTACAAAAACTGAAAAAGACCATAAACCCACGAGGAAGCTGTTTATTGAGGTAATAAACCAATAAACATAGGTTCATCTATACAATCTGCCTTATTTTTGCAGCCAAGTGTGCTGCTCCCTGCAGGCCATTAGAAAGAATGCAGGTTTAAGACACTCTGCATTGGTCTTCCCTTTATAGACTCTGACGCAGGGCGGCTGTGACTCAGGAGGTAGAGCGGTTCAGTCCCTGTCTCTTCCGGTCTGCATGTCGAAATGTCCTCAGGCAAGACATTGAACCCCAAACGATGGTTAGCTCCCAAAAACGGATGAGCAGCTGGCACCTTGCATGGCAGCCAATGCCATCAGTGTGTGAATATGTGTGAATGAGAGATGTAGTGTGAAAGTGCTTTGAGTGGTCATAAGACGCCATCTAAGTACAGTCCATTTACAGCCAATTACAGCAGTGAACTGGCACTGCCCCAGATAAGTCCTCTAATGAATACTGCCCATGGACATGGTTGCTTCCATCAAAGCCATATTTTCTTGTCAGTGGATATGAAAATGGTCAAATTAAGGTGAAAACTGCAGTGGGATGTTATTTCTTGAAATGTGGGTCCTGAGCCTGTTGCATGTATGAGGGCCTGTGTATGTATATAGTATACTTCATTTCACATTTGGGCCTTGGTGCTTACCTTTTTCAAATCAGCTTGATGCACGTGATTCAGAAGCCGCCCTCTGCCTGTTCGTATGGAGAGTAAGAGCGTATAGAAAAGGGGAAGCATATGGAGGGAGACAGATGAATAGGGAGGAGGAGCAGGCAGCTGGAGGGGATGGAGAGGTAAACGGAGGGTGGAAGAGATTTTGACAGCGAAAGCAGGAAGGGAGAGAGAGAAGAAGAAGAAGAAGACATGGTCACCTGTTTCGGCGAATAGACAGAGGAATGCCTGTATGTATGGTGTCTGGATGTGTGGGAGGGAGCCACACATACACACACAGACACACACTCACACTCACTCACTCACTAATGAGCTCTTCACAAAGTGCCCTCCCTCTATACCTCCTTTCCCTCCTTCCTCATGCGCTTCCCTTCTGTTCTTCCCTCATTCCCTCACTGCCTCCGTCTTCCCATCATCCTCTTTTATTCTGCGGAGTGGATTCACTCCACAGGGGCCACCAGCCGGTCATTCTGGCCAAACCTCTCTGCTTGTTTTTCACTATTGATGAAATTAGAGTTAAAGAGAGAGAGCTATCCTTCTGCACAACACACACACACAGACAGACAAACACGTAGACACACAAGCAGGGAGGAAGCTAAGGTTTGAGGAGCAGGTGCACTTCAGGTTGAATGTGAGTCTGTGTGCGAATTTGTGTGTGTGTGTGTGATGTGAAGAGAGAGAGACAGCGCGAGAGAGAGAGAGAGAGAGCGAGACAGGGTGATGCACACATAAAGCACATCCATTGCCACCTGCTCTCCAGCTTTTATGTGTGTGTGCTCACAGAGAGCTCGAACGCTCGTGTGAAAGAATTCACGTACGAGAGAGGGAAAGAGACGAGGAGGGAGAGAGAGCAACACAGACAATATGCGCTAAAAAAACAGGGGGAGACATAGAGAGAGAAAGAGGGGGGTGGGCTTAGATACAACCATCATAGCAGCTCATATTCTCCCACCAGCTCACAAGAAGACCGACGCTCAGCCTCCACCTCTCTCTCCTCCTTCTTGTTTGGTCTCCAGTGAGGGGTCTCTCCCCCTGCTGTGTCGATTGGTAGGCAGTTACAAACGTTACTATTTTGAGAGACTCTGCGTGAGTGTGTGTGTGTGTGTGTGTGTGCGTTCCATGCTCAGCGGCGACCGATCGAAAAGAGGGGGAGAGAGGCAAAGGAAAGGCAGAGTGTGGTTCAGCTCGTTCCTCTGCACATTAAGTGCTGTGCAACAAGAGTGATGAGGGAGAACAGGGAGACTCGGACCCGCGGGTGACTCTGAGCCACGCTACCGAATCCAGGTAGAAGGTAGACTGTGAGTCAGGAGTTCGTCTGCCAAGGAGCTCTGGAGAACAGACCCAGAAACATTATTTATTTTTTTTTATTTCAAGAGGGTCAAAGGGAAAAAGAAAGACAAAAGGACACTAAGGTGGAGGTGAGAAGAGAGGAAAGATGGCGAGTTTTGGAAAACTCACAGACTACTTTAATCGGCGTAAGTCTCAAGAGGATCTGCGAGTGGGCAGGAGCTCACAACGCAGTGGGAGTTACTGCTGCACTGTGGCAGAGGCCAGGTAACCTTTGTGTTTGTGTGTGTCAATGTGTGTCTGTGTCTGTGCACAGGTATGCTCAGGCACCTGGCTGGCTGTGAACATACATTGTCACGTCCCTGTGTGTCTCCTTCTGCGCGACCAAATGTTTTCATGCATTTAATGTTTATGTTTACTTGTTAAATATATTTGAATAAAAATGCAGGCTTGATCAGTGTTTTCCTGTGTGTCTTCACACAGACCGGACTGTCAGGCATACAGGTGTTTGTATACATGAGCTCGCCTGCGTGCATGTGTCTGCAAACATTGTGTTACATAAGTGTGGAGGTGCAGTAGATGTGTGCTGTCAGGCATGACGCCGGCTACTATGGATTCTTCCCACTGATGCATCGTTGAATACGGAGGCTTTTCTATAGATAGAAACAGGATGAGAGAGGATCGACATTCTCCATATAGATGAGAAGGGCAGGCAGAAAGTCTACCTTGTGCACGTTCCCTTTCCATCTCCCATATTTCATACTGTCCCACTCATACACACTGGGAGCTTCCCAGTGACAGCCACAACTCTCTACTGTTGATTATTGAGCTGCAGAGAATCTAAGGGTTTCTGGGGAAATGTTTCAGGTTTTACACTCCCTATTTCCCAGACAATCTGGGGATTTGAAGCAGCAGCAGAGTTAGTCCACAGGCAGCTCTACAGCCAGAGTAGTTATATTTAAAATGACTTTTGAAGTACGCGTTTGACTTGTTTCATTTCCTGTCTCCTCTTGACCTGAACCTACATTCCTAAATCACAGTCACTGAATGAGATGCTGTGTGATTGTAAATTTCCTCTGTGTCTTGTCATGCATCTTTCTTGGATGGATTTAGAAATTGTACCTTCCACGACAACCCCCAGAAGCTGTTCACACCCTGCAAACTTAATTTGCATCTCTTTACTAAGTTCTAGCAAGCTCCTTTACAGCACAGTCAGCATCCTAAATTCAGAAGAAGATGGAATTTGCTTTGCCAGCTATTTGAGCAAAAAAAAGCTTCACAGAAGTCCTGCGTTTCTCTTTTTCGCCTTTCCGTCCTTATAATTGGTAACCGTGACCTTCGACAAATGAACCTTCAAGTTTTATAATTCCATTACATCGCTTGCGAGCTGATGCTAAATTATATAACCAGGATGAAAAGTACAAATCACAATAGTGTAATGAACTCCCACTGCTGCCACTACTCTAGACTTTGAAATAATGTCCATCAAATCTCATATCATTCACTCACAGTACAAGTGTGAACGTGGGTGGACATGTGGTACCAAAAAAGCTCTCTGATTCCCTGCTATTACAAATCCAGCATCTCTCTCATCCCCGCAGTGTCTTTGTCTTGGCCTCTCCCACTCACTGTCTCGCTCACACAAGGCACACTCTTCCCACACCCCTCCATCTTTTCTTGTCTTTTCTTGCTTCAGACTTTAGTCGTTCTTGTTTGGTGTTTTGTTTTTTTTATTCTTGTTATTCCCTCACTCATACCTCTTCTCTCTGTACTTTGACATCCACCAAGAAGGAGCTAGAGGGGGTTAAGGGATCTGAGTTGCAGTAAGTCTGTTTGTAGATGTTGAACCAGGACAGCTGAACTCTGCTTTCTTTGTCTCTGACTGAATTGGAGCAGAGAAAAAAAAAAAGCAAAGAAAAGTCACCACTTACTGCAGATATAGGCCTAGATATTTGTGTTTTCCTAAGATGCATGTATGTCTTATGTACATAGAAAGGGTGTGACTGAATATAAAACAGGTTCATGGCCTTGTAATCACCTCTCTCCAACATTCTAAGCATTGTCTTGAAAGTACCCATGACACCTGCCACCATTTACGGAGACTAACAAATGACCTTGTCTCTAAATTTAGCTTCGCCAAGAGCTGTACCTGCCCCGCTGGCCTTAAAGCTGTCAAACTTCCACACCTGTCGGATTGCATTGAGATATTTGGAACCTTTTAATTTGAACTAAATGTTATTTAAAAGCTAGAACAACCTGGCCATTATTTTTAGTTTGATTAGTGTTGGATGTTCTCTCATAATTTGCTTTTAGCAGCCCAACTGTGCAAATCGTTTCACTTATTAACATCCTTCCAGGTCTCACAGCTTTTTGCCGTGAAGGATCATGATTATAAATTACATGCACATAACTTCCAAACGACAAATACTGTAATTTCAGCATTTTTTCCTGCAGAGAGTAGGCAAATACTCTGCCCTCTCTGAGATACAGCCATAATGAATGGTGACAAGTTAGTCAGCCCATGATTCACGATGAGGGATGACAAATTAGTAATGTAATAAACACATTAATGTCCATTATTCTGTAATGGAGAGGCATAAATCTGCAAGCTGACAATAGCTGGCCTTTGCTCTTGTCTGCTCAAAGCTGCTTCATTCTATCTATTCAGTCTGATGACTTCTAGACCAGTGTCTACTGAGTCACAGAAAGATAAAGACAGAGGTTAATCTGTCCATCTCCTTTTGTCTCTGAGGGTCAGTCCTGTTTCTCTCAAACTCTTGTCCAATTCTTCCCCTACTCAGACATCTAAAGGCCTCTATCAGTGCAATCAATCAATTCAACATGTTTTCTTTTCACATTCACAGAAAATAACTTATCCAAAGTTAACTTTTACTTGCCCCTATACAAGCGATGAAGAGGATGTTGGCTCTCGCACTTCACTGATGTTTTTCGGAAACTGAACCCTGTTTTATCCGCCTTGCTCTCAAACTTGTGCCAAACACAGATGATGTTTTGTCCATATCCTCTAAACGCCACCCAAGTAGACTCCTGCTTCCAGGATAATGGAAACGCTCGCTTGCACTTACGCTCATAAACTTTGCTTTTTTACTGTGGATGTGCAACTCTCACCAGAGTTGAGGGGTAAGCGAGAAAACATGAATTATTTTTTACCAATTGCCCAATTGTTCGAAAAAGTGAGTTCGAAAAATGTAATAGTCTAACGTGGCCTCTTAGTTTCCCGGGGCATTTAGGCCCCATTTATTATTGATAAGCCCTGCACAGGTGTAGATTACAACTTTATGAATATCCATCTTTGTGAAGACGTTAATGTCAAGAAGGGAAAAGATAATACATGACTAGAAGTAAAATGAATAATACACATCTGCAGTCAAACTCAATAATACAGATCAAGACTTTTGATGAATGGCTGAGTAGCAAGCAGTATGTTAGGCTTATTAGTTTGGTAACCATGTATTATTTAACCAGCTACAGAAGAGCGTTACATTAATAAATGGAACATTCATTAGAGATTTATAGAAAGATAAAAAGAAGTGATATAGTTCTCATTTGTGTGAATTGTTTTAGTCTGTGTTAAATCTTAAAATGGTTTAATCACAAAAAGAACTGAAATCTCTTGCATCAAAGATACTTTGATGAGCATGTGTGTGTGTGTACAACTGTGTGTGTGCGCGTGTATTGCAAGCTGTTTCAGCACCATGGATAGTTCTCACTACAGCCGCCTTCAACAAGAAGCTACTAGAAATGGATTCCTATTCGGTCCAGCCTTAATGACGATGCGACAACCGCTACAGCAGCTCGGGTTAAGGTTGAGGTTATAAACTCACAATGAATCACTCTTCTTAACCGTGTAGAAATAGGTTTTAGTGTCAGGGATGGGAAAATACATCAGCAGTTGCAGTTTCACAGTCAAGGGGTTTCATGCGCTACTTTTAGCAGTAAAATAGGTCACTAATACAAATGGCCGCACATCTGTTGCAATAAATCTGTTCTTGTAGAAAGCAAAGTGCTTTAGCCTGCAGTCCGAGCTCTCTTTATCAATCAAGTGCAGAACAAGATAGAGGGAGGAAACCAAAGAGCCACTGGATGAGTGCGCAAAAGCATGTTCAGAACCCTGTTTTGCTCACATGTGCATTTTCCTCAAATAAACCTGTTCTGGAAATGCACTAAGTGTATTTTCTCCATAGACTGCATAAAATATGCACATAGTATGCATCACTCATAGGTTTACTGTAATCATAAGTGTGGGACTCTGGCCGCTGCCATCTTAGCAGTCTTGCCGCCTCCCCACTAATTAAAAAATTGGCAAAGACATGCAACGTAGCTGAAAAGTCTGGTTGCTCAACTTGTGATGGTACCCAACTGTCAATCAAAGCAGCCATGCTCTCAATTATGCAGAACTTTAGGCCATAATATAATTCATACAGGTGAGTCACAAACAGGGAAATTAGCGATAGAGGTCAAAACTGTTTTTTGTACCAGGCTGTAAATATGTGTATTCCTGCTGTGAAGTTTTACTATGGGGGCTTCTGGAGATTGACTTGATTTGTACCCAGCTTCAAGTGACATCCACGGAGGTTGTCGCTGGATTTACACACATCACCATCACTTCATCGTCTCATAATTCTTTTGCCATATCTCTCCTTTTTTCTACTCTGTAGTATCTGATTGTCTGTCATTCTTCAAGTTTAATCTTCTGTGTGACACTGAGTATCAAAGTATTTTTCTCTCACACTCAAACACTTTGCCACACACAGACTCTAACAAAGAAAGTGAGTTGTCCCGCTTGACTGCAGCACCAGTGATAATACATTTGGCAACAGAAAACATGTCGCACACTTGATGCTTACAACTCAGGGCAAGTCATTGTTTTTGTGAAAATGCATATTGCTGCTGGGAGGCAAAAATTAGCCTCTCCTCTCTTCTCCTCTATTCTCCTCCTGTTTTTTGTAGACAGAGTCGCTTAGCAACAGGTTTGTAGGATGAGTTAGACCCGAATTGTCGGAGTGGCCTGGGCCGGCTGTTCAGCCCAGTGTGTTATCATCATGGTGTGCTGGTGGGAGGCCACCAACTGTGTTTGTGTGTGGTTGTCTGT
Organism: Larimichthys crocea; assembly: GCF_000972845.2. Lineage (NCBI taxonomy): Eukaryota > Metazoa > Chordata > Actinopteri > Sciaenidae > Larimichthys > Larimichthys crocea. Next base: position 8,804,605 of record NC_040026.1, read on the forward strand.
GTGTGTGTGTGTGTGTGTGTGTCTGTGTGTGTGTCTGTGTGTGTGTGTGTGTTTACCGATGGACCCTGAGTTATTTCATCTTATGCCAACGATTGGTGAGTGTGTGCATACATGTATGTTTGCTTCAGACAAATGCTCGTGCAAGTCAGTAAGTGAGACACCTGCCTGTTTTTATTACCATCAAAGTGTGTGTGTGTGTGTGTGTGTGTGTGTGTGTGTTACAGTCGCTATCAGCTCTTCCTCTGATATCCAGCAATACAAAAGCATTATTCATCATCAGACTGGCCCTGCTTCTCGAGGCCTGTGCTTTGAACCTCATTCAGGGATTTACTGATCCCAGGTCAAATATTCACAGCAGCAACACCCACCTCCTCTACCAGGGGAGTAGTTTACTACCTGACAGTGGGCATACTGTATGTCAGCGCTATACTTCTCGAGCCTGCGGATGTGCTGACTGAACTGGCTGTCAGTTTACCTGATAGCTCCCTGGTGATAAATAGCCCCATGCCTGCCTAAAAATACATCCTGAGCCAGACATCCAAGAGAGTTGAAAATATTTCACTCAAACGTGGGCGCACAAGAGTTTTACTGAAGATTAAAAACATGCTGGCCGCTGTTCAGTGTGTAATACAACCGACTGATGCTGCAACATTTGATTCTTGAATTAATTACTTGATTAATGATCTTCTATTGTAAAGCCAAGCATTTAACGGATTAGATGCGATCGTGTGCCTAGATCAAAGAATATATAATTAGCCAGCTTACATCAACATGTTGATATGTAAATTTGTATTGCCAGTTGTACATGCCAACATGGTTTTCTTTAACATTAGACCTTAAGGGAATATGCGTATTTGCCTTCATGTAGGGAGTTAGATGATCTCACTACCACAAAGGAGTTTAGCTTAGCATAAAAATTGGAAAATGGAGAAACTGGAGTCTTGTCATCGTCATGAGGTTGCCAGGCAACTAGTAGAGATTCCAGGAAGTCTGCGCTTCTGGCCATGAAATAGTGTAGCGCATAATTCCCTGTAAAACGTGTTTTTTCATTTTGATTTCGTACGGATTAAACACAAGATATAACATGTTGTTTCCAGTCTCTGTGCTAAGCTAAGATAAGCTGATTGCCTTCTAACGCCAACTTCATATTTAATGGACAGATGAATCTTCTCATCTGAAGTTCGGCCAGAAAAGTGAAGAAGCATATTTCCCAAAATGTTTTTTTTTGGCCTTTTTTTATTGATAGTACAGCTGAAGATAGACAGGAAGCAGGGGGCAGAGAGAGGGGGAATGACACTTGATTAACTTGATTGATTTGCAGTGTCCTAACCCCAGAGAATTAAGTCTCTTAACACCAACCCATTACATTTATTTTCTAAAATAAATCGCAGGCTAAAACCCAGCTCACTGAGACCATCAGTACACGTCAGCCCGGGGGAACTCAGCTTGCATGTCCTCGATTGATTTTCAGCCGGGGATCATGTGTTCTGTGCCCAAACTTGTCACGCAAGAGTCTGGAGGTCAGACATTGTCTACCAGCTCTGATGTCTGTAATGCTGGCCACGTTTCACTGAATTTGATCACATCAAGCTTAATCATAGCTGGCATCGAAAGGGGGCAGGTTCGCTTATGTAATACTAATCACATCTGCTGTAATGCAATATTGGAAATCTAGTAATTGTTTCTGTATCAGCTACTTGCCTAAATGGATATGTTTTCTTAGGCTTAAAACGAGGGGTGTTTGTCCTCTTGGAAAATACATTTACATACAAAAGCCACCTCAGAACAATTAGATAGCTGTTTAACATTTACATCACGTCTCATTATTGATATATGCAGATTATTTGAATGTGTTGTGCTTGTCACAAATTGCTATTAAACCGATCTTGCGATTGTGGCTATTGATTGGAGTCCCACTGGAGAGCTTGCGGTATCAACTGCTATGAAAGACAACTATGTTTTTATATTGGTTGGTTTCCAAATTGCCCCCAGCTTTATTATGCTGAGGTGGAAGCAATTTCACTATTGATCAGTTCAGCTGCTCTCTTGTTGCCTATTAACAGTGTGTGTTTATCAGTGTGTGTATGCATACATGTTCTGCCACAGTTATAGCTTGAAAATCTTCCAAAGCAACATTTATCCAACATTGTCCATTGCACAACCAATAGAATGTTTTTTTTTGTTAGATGCACTAAAATGCAGAAATAGAATGACCTATCTATGCTATCCAATCAGGTCGCTGGAAAGGAAGCTGCAGAGACCTCTACTGGCTAAGTCCCGCACTCTTCCCAGCATCCCCCAGTCTCCTACAGTCTCCAGGGTCCATCATTCTGATCTCATTGGTGGGAGTCCTCCTCGTAGGAAGAACCCGCCCGCTGCCACCAGCCACCTAAAGGCGTGCACGCTGCCACCTGCAGGTAAAGCTGATTTTTTTTCTGTCATCGTTGCTTTGGGAATGTGCGTTCACCAAAACAGCAGAGTTTGACTTTGTAGAATCGACTGCAATTGTGTGATTCTTTAATCTCCTTTGCTTGTTTATTTGTGCATTTGTTCACAATATCGTACTAAAATCACTAATCTGATTTTGACAGAGCCTGAGTAAATTCTCCCCGAATCTGCCCCAAATGCACTTTAATACACAACATCAGGCTGGAGATACAAGAGGAATGATGCCACTAAAGCTCAGACTAAAGTGTTCTTAGAGATGTCGAACACAGCCTGTTTCTTTTTCCTTACAAACTTCGCCAAATACTTTGCCTCTTTGATATTTGTCTCACCTGATGGAGAGCACACAGCAGCTAGCTATAAATCAAACACCATTCACCTGAGAGGGGAGACTGTCTTCGGGAATCCTGAAGCTGCAGCCTGCTGGCAGAGAGTGCTTTCATCTAATGGAGGGTTGAGGTGTTTTTTTTTGTTTGTTTTTTTTGAAGGATGAAAACATTTGTAGGTGTTGAAGAAAGTCAAACCCTGCAGAGGGCCTCGAAATCTCTTAATAAATGTAATTAAATTACATTAATAAATGAACATGCATTAAAGGTCCAGTGTGTAAGATATAATCCTGAAATGCTAAACCTGAAAATAAGAACTGTTGTGTTTCCGCTGTCTCAAAATGAGTCCTTTAGATCTACAGTAGCCCAGAAAAGACAAACCAATCACTAGAGTTGCAAAGGGGTGGAAAATTTCAGGAAAATGTCATGCGAAGTTAAACTAGGGAATTTTGGAAATATTCCAAATTGGAAACTTCTATGGGAACTATGGAAATTAGTGGGAATTAATGGGCTAGCATCATAAATGGTAAATGAAATTATTCTAGATTTAGCTAATTTACCATCTAACTTATCAGCTAGCTATCTACTGTACAAATGCATTTCATGTGCTGTTTGCAAGTTAAATATTAATAATTAATTAACTAATAATTATTTAGTAAAACAGTTAACATTAATTCCCAGTTTATTCCCATTAATTCCCAAGGAAAGTTTCCAATTTGGAAAATTCCAATCACTAATCTAGATACGGCCTTTTGCTTTTTATTTATTTGCTAGAGTTTTTCCTACATGCTTGGAAGGAGAGGGTGAGGCATGGGAGAGTATTCATTTGGTTGCAATCGGCTACTTTGCTGCTAGGTGGCATCAAATCCTACACACTGGCCCTTTAAGTTACTAATAAAAGTAAAATATTAGAACGATGAATTGGTGTAGAATATTCATCTGAACATTTTCTTCAGGATATGAAAACTTGCGCTTGCTTTTACAGAGTTTTAAAAGTGACCTACATACCGTTTGCTTAAACACATTCATAATTTCTCAGTGGATAATTCAACATTGGATTCTGTTTTCTCGCAGCTCTCATAATTTTCCAAAGTGCGTCATGTAAAGTAATCTCCAACCCTTTAACACCACATCTGAGACATGGACAGACTACAGATATGTCAGCAAGTCGTGCACAGATGTAGAGTCAGAGCAGGACATGCCTCACCTTAAACATCCTTACACATACTCCTCCTCCTCATTCACATGCTGACAAGTCATAAACAACAGTGGTCTCTAACTGCTGATTCACATTGCATCGACTCGGCTTGATCAAAGCTCCCGACCACCGCCAGATGGATGAGAATTGTCATGGGATAAAAGAAAATGCTGTGTTATTATCGTCGTTATTTGTGATGTTTGATACAAAAGAAGATTTCACGGGAGGCACACACACCCTCAGCCCTGCGTTTCCCGAAACCGCACTCAGTCGTCTGTGGAGCTTTTGAGAGAGAATAATTGCGTAACTCTACAAAGACAGGAAAGAAGCGGCAAACATCAGAGAAAGGGATCTTATTAAAATATAGCAAAGTCTTTTACTTGAAATAAACCATAGTCCCACTGGATTCACAGAGAGACAGGCAGCAACAGATCTGGCACTGACTACGGAAATAACTCAAACAAGCAAAAAGTTATCACAGTATAATTCGGAAACACTCAGATCCTTCTTTGTGTGCTAACATCAGAGCTACCATGCAGCCCTTAAAATATTTTACCAGAAACAAACTGTTAAATGATTGATGATGAAAATGAATAAATTATCAGATGTTGCGACCTAAAAGCAAATCGTCCAACACAATAGGGACAAATGGGAAACGAGTGATCTTAAAAGATCAAAAATAGAAACAGTTTTGACATTGTTTTTTTTCCCCTAAAGCCAAAGTGAGCCTAATATAAGAGCAAATTTGTCTTTTCTAGATTCAGATTAGTTTGTCCTTTCCTTGAACACTCCTTGAGCAGTTATTTGGGTTATTGAATAAAAGTTAAAGACAGAAGTTAAAGACTCTCCCTCTCTTTACCTTTCACAGTCCCACCAGCTCTCTTGTTTGAACTTTGAGATTGTGATGTCCTACTTTGGTGGAAGAGCACAGAGCCAACCACAGCCATCAATCTGTATTATTACTACTTGTAATGATGGTGGACTCCATGACATTGTCTGTGATCTTATTTAGCCCGTGATCCCGCTTTATGTCCTGACTTTACCTATCTGACTCTGTTTGCCTGTTTTCCCTCGCCCTATTGCTGCTCTGTTGCAAATCAAATTGAGACAGACTTCGCTCTTGTGTGGCTCCTTGTTGCATAGCAACCACTGTCATCGACTATGACGTTGCCCCCCGTCTACCTCCCTATCACTTTATCTCTTCAGTTTTTATTTAAGTTGTTAAATAACCCAGGTATGCCTCATTCACATATTTAAACAACCATAATAGTGACAGGTATGGCTCAGAGCTCGTGTTATTTAGCTCAGCTTCGAAAAGCCAGATGCATTTTGGCTGCTGCTCAGACACTGGAACTGATACTGTAATATTTCACACTCTGAAAGTCATTGTAAGCACACACAAAAGCAGCTGCTGCCTAAAGACCTGCTGCTGAAATGGCTTAATAAAGTATGTCATCACAAGGAAATCCAAAGGCTTAGTAAAATGAATTAAAAACACAAAAAACTTATAAATTGATTGACAGATCAAACTTTTACAAAGCAACAACTAAACCTGAGCATGTCATGTTTTTGTGTCATTTGTTTGCATCAGTAATGTTTTTTTTTTTAATGATGGCGTCAGATTAAGCTCAGCAGAATATACAAAACACGTCATGAATGAAAAAATACTTTCTTATTTTATGTATGAGATCCTAAATCACAACAGATGAAAATACCACACCTGCGTTGTAATGATGTTATCAGCAAACAGAAAGGTTCATTTCTAAGTTGCCAAATGTATAAATGCATAAATAATTTTTTTCATGTTGTTTCCTGCATTCACATTCTACTTAGCTTAATTTTGTTATTTATGAGAGGAACATGTACATCATCAATAACTCAAACTCTGTAATGACTGAATGTCTTTGAATAATATGTGAACATGAACCATTATGAGCCTTTTTCGCTGCAAATTGTCCCTCGCCTTGATGGACAGAGTTGCTGTAGTTTACCCAGCATGCATCAGGTGCTGTAAGTAACTGAAAGACTAGTGAGGGTTTTTTTTTTTTATGAATGCTGTTAGTCAGGCGCTGACAGGACGTCTGACAGACATGAAATGCAGAGTGATGGAAGTCAGCTGTGGTTAGTGCAGCTGAACTATTTCCTGACAGCACACATCCATCTCTGTTGTGCGATTGTGGACGCTTAGCTATCCTGTCAGGGCTAGAGAAAAATGCCACTGTCGCTGCAGATTTGTTCCTCTGAATTTTGCATGAGCTGTTATTTCTATCCAGCGAACAGAATCGTAATCGACTTGTTAGGAATGCAGAATAATGTTTGAGTGTAAAATATTTCCCCTGAAAACAAAGCTTAATTACACTCAGATTTTACTTTATGAATGTCACCAGTGGATGACGGTTGACAATCTGTTGAGTGAGTTTACAATAATTGTGCTACACAAACAAACATTCATTATCTGTCTAATCTGTCTGTCTAATATATCTCCGCCTGCGCCCAACCCTTGTTCTCCTCTTGTTTTCTTTCTGACGGTACCCTAATCCCATCATTTGTCCTTTTTGTTCTTCCAACTAACTTCACCAGGGGAGTTGTGGCGTTTGGAGGATGACATGGAGGGTGAAGAAGAGCCAGGGCATGGTGGGTGCTCCGAGGCCCGCCCTCGCTCCCAGTCGCCGTTTTCTCACTTCAGGGCGCGAGCTGCCTATCTCCGCAAGAGCGTCTCCGCAGATGACCACCTGGACATGGGCTCGGACTACAGCCCTGGGACTGCAGTTGAGGGCAAACCAACCCGTAGCAATAAGGGCAAGCTGAAGAGGAAGTTTGTAAGTTTGATCCCTTGTTTCTTGCTTTTCTTTTACAAAGTTCAACACACTTTTCTATCACACAATCGAAACATGACACAACTGCAGGTTGCAAAGTTTTCCCACTTACTGCGTGAATGTGCGATCATGCAGACACTGACGACAGCTCTCAAATGAAGACAGCATGACTCTCCGCTCTCCACATTTGTTTGTTTTTCTTTCCCCAATCTCTTGTACTGCCCTTTATCTTTACAATTTTAAATTATCTGCCTGACTTGCCGCTCGGCACCTATTATCTGATCCTGCGTCATCGCAATATAAATCTTCCTATTCATCCCGAGGGAGCAAACAATTTTTACCACAACACAGCACAGCAGAAAAGTTACAAAGTCACAGAACAAAACCTTTTACTGTATTTGCAAAGTTAGATTTTTCTCTGTAACATAGAACTGAAGCAGTGCATGATAGAAGATGACATTACTAGGTAAAGCATGGCTGATAAAGAGGGCCGCAGCTAGAAAAGTGTGTGTCTAAATGCAGTATGCTAACGTTATTCCAGTTACAGATTTATTGTATTATTTCTTCTCTCTAAATGTATTTATCCTGATTAGTGAAACCAAGCCCCGTGTAAAATCCATTTTATATTTTAGCTACTTGTACGTGAGTGTGTGCAGGTGAGACAGAGACAGAGAGAGAGAGAGAGAGAGCAGCAGGGAGAGAACTTCTGCTATGTCAAGTTGATATAATTAATAACACTGAAACAGAGGATATAATTACACAGGAATATTATCACTCTAATTATAAAGTTTCAACAATTAAAATATTTTCAATCAACCTGTCAACGTTCGCTATACAAAGCCAGCGGCTAGTTTCTAGCTTCTAAAACTACTGAGGCCAGACCATGTTCTGTTTAATTGTACCAGTAACTGTCCTGCATTTGAGCACTTTGAATCTATTTTTTTAATTATCACTTGTTTATATATTAAGTTATAATTTCAACTTCGGCTTCTCGTGTGTTTCATTGGATCTTTTGTTGGGGGCATTGATGCCAGACATAGACTACAGGCTCTGTGAATATAAATTAAAGATTGATGACCTCTGTATTGTCCCTTTGTCACTGGATCAGGTAACCGGAGACCTCATTACCAGCCTGAGCTTTGTAATTGGTTCTCCAGTATCACAGCTGCAACAGGACACCAGCATAGGTGGTAGGGGGACAGCCTGGTGGGAAAAGTTTCTTTTTGTAGTATAGTGCTGGATGTGGATGGACGCTGGCTAAAATTAGATACTGCACTGATGAGGGAATGATATTTAAATCTCATCTTTAGACGCATTTAGTTCAAAGAATCATCTGGACTTTAAATGGTAAATTTTCATTTATCATCACGGGACCGTGAATCCGACCTTGCTGGTTGGAGTTGGAGAATTTTGTGGGTACGACCAAAGACCAAAGTCAGATCTGGAGATCCGTCACTGAACTGAAAAGAAGGAAAGAAGCTCCTTGTATGAACTTTTATCACAGTTCAGCCTCTTGAATGTTCAAGTCTATCTGTTGGTAATGGGGACAGCACTGGACGTGATGACCTGTCGCCTGTGTTTCGGGGTGAGAGCACGCGATCTTGTCTTGTAAAAGCATACAGCATTAGAGGCAGTATTAGAAGTGTCTTATTAACGCATTATTCCTGAGTTGTAATATCAAAATTTAGCATCATAATGCATTTGGTGGATCCTTTTATGCAGCTCTATAGGAAGTGTGCTCATCAGAACGACAGGTTTCTATGAGAAAGGTTTCTCCCCCTACATGTATTTCTTTCAATTTATCTCCATCTATAAGACAAGTGTCATTTCTTAAACTTTTGAGGAAACAAAGGAATGTTTTCTTCAACAGTCAGGATGTTTTTTTGTCTTCCAGATAATTACGCTGTCTGTCTTCTCTCTGTTTCTCTATCTGTCTCACTCAGTCTCTTTTCTATTTGCCATCTCTGCACAAAAGCAGCAGCGTTGGCACGTTGGTTTGCGGATGCAAAGAGAATACATTTAGAGTGGTGTCATTGTTGCTTGTCACTCATATGCTAGTGCCTCATGAAAGTTACAGTGACAAAAACAAACTGCAGCTTAGCCCGCTGGCTTTCACAAACAGCACTTGTGCTGCAGTGTTATGGCATGGAGGCGTGTTACTCTGGAGGATGACAGTGACACAGCAGAGCAACAATTCCTTAATATCAGAGCACGGATGCAGCAGCACATACTTGTGGGTCTGTGTGTGTTAAATACACATCTGCTGTATATACCAAAGACGCATATATTGCATCGCAAGACTAGGTAATATTCAGAGGGTGTACAAGTTAAAGCCTGACTTATACACAAGTAGGCTGATTTCATCGGTGATATTGTTGTGGTTTTTGTGTGTTCAATGATCACATTTGAGTTGTCAAACACAAAAAAGTGTGTCTATTTATATATATATGAAGAATACTGGCTCATGTATCAATATATCAGATTTTTCTGCTCCCTAATATCGCCATCTACCCCCAAAATCTAGTTCAAGTAAAAAAAAAAAGTGCCCCAGTTTGTAAGTTTACAAGGTTTGTGTGTCGACAAGTATGACATATTTACGTACGAGTGAGAGACTATCATTTTGACAAAGCAAGGGCAGATAGAGGTACAAAGTGTGTGTGTGTGTGTGTGTGATGATGATTTGTGTAGTAAAGTAAAAGGAGAGAGAGAATGTAACCTCATGTTTGTACGGCTGCCAAACTGTGCATTACTGTGAAAGTTAATTATCTCCCGTAACAGTATCATCTACTCTCCAGCAACTTTCCCTCTGACTATCATCCTCGTAGGGCTGCATGCTCAAGGTCATACCCTTCTAGTTGTGGAGCATACAGCAAAATAAAGATATTTTCCTTTTTAGGTTAGAATAGCCATTCCCTGTAAAATACACAGGAAATAAGGAGTGTGTGACTTTGCAAGACCTTCTTTAATCTTTACCAAGTTGACAGAGTCTGTCACCTTGCCAGTGCTCTTCTTGACCATGATAAAGCAAAGCTGTGCTGTGCAAGCAGAAACTCTTAACCTGTAAACTCTGTCTAACTCTTTCTAACTGGAAACATGAGAATTTCAACTCCTGTATCACATGTCTCTTTAGGATTGAATAGTGCTGTTTTTTGTTGTGTCTGTGCCTGTATGTGTGTGTACAGCATGTTTGCTGACGAATGTGACTTAACTATCAGGTATATCTAGCCGGTGCCGTCTGCTGTTGTGACCCTGTAAACGATGCTGCCTGCAGAACAGCCAGAATTCGTCACCTGATAACGTCTCGCTCGCTTCAAATCGAGTCAAACCTCATTCCTCATACTGCTGCACAGTATTGGTTTGTGCACTGATCTGAAGTCACCTTCACACTCCTAGAAGCATCTTGAGATGATGACAAATTATATCTGTACTATAAAATCTAGACATAGCTTATCACCTACTGTAGTCCTGAATGTCTGGGAGGAGATGATCATACCAATTTACCAAATATAAACAATCGAAATATGTTCAGAGTTTATTGTTTTGTTTGTTTGTTTGTTTTTTACATCAATCATAATGTAATCACTTGACACAATTAAGTATAATCGTATTGGATTTATTTTAAATGAGTTTGCTCTGTCTCTAAATATCTGTGTGTGTGTGTGATGAGAGTTTTATTTCTGTATAAATGCGTCTAACTGTACAAATGCACTCAAAGCGTAACAGCAGCAAACTAAGGGGCAGAGTAACCACGTAATCAAAGTACAGACCGTATCATTTCAGTTGATTGAATGGCTGTAGCTACATAATGCTTTGTTCGTGCTTGTTTGCAGCACTTCAGTCTGACTCAACTCTCTGTTTGCAGGATGACTCACAAAGTTCCCCGTTTAAATGAAACGAGGGGAGTCAATTTTCTTTCAATTTATTCATAATGCAGAGATGCAAATTGTTGTTTGTTACAATTCCCCGATTCACTGGAAATCCACAGGAAAACACGGCAAGACTGATTTCAAACTGATCATGTACACAGATACATACTCACACACCATGCAGGCCTCTTTATACAGTACTGGCAGGAAACTCATTGGTACACAGTTTGTCCAACAAGGCGAATGATATTCAGCGTGTTGCTTTTGTCAAAAGGCCGGTGGTCGTCCAGATTGGTTTAAGAGATATGTCCCTGTTCCCTGTGGTTAAGCTCTGTTTCTTTTCTGGATTCAGGAAACAGGCACAGTGTGTGCTCAGACATTATCATTCATAAACACACACACACCTCACATGAAATGTAGCCAGAGAATTATCTTGCGTTATCAGATATTGAAATGGCATTGGTCAGTTTTTAACGGGGAGCTTAGAAGTAATACAGTCCTGTGAGTTCTGCGGACTACCTCACGACATGATCTGTTTTTAAATCAGCACGTTTGCCTCTAACAAAAAGCATTCACCTGAGGTAGGGACTGCAGAGACCTATTCAAAGATTTCCATCAGCAGCACTAATGCTTCTGCAAAGCAATTGCTTTATATTAAAAAATGATTTCCAGCCTGACCATCTGCTCACAAAGTACCTTAAATGATTCTTAAATCCAAGCATAGACAATTTAGTCTCCATGCGAAGAAAGAGGACTTTCTTTACAGTTTGAAAGCTCAGTGCTTGACAGCAGTTAAGTTGTTTGTTTCCCATCTGTTAATACCAGTTTTTTGCTACAGACTAAACCTTTTTTTGGATGCAATGTGTTGTTTTTGCAATGAATCATGGGGCTTTCTATTTGTTTCCATTGGCTAAGACACCATCTGATACATCCTCAGATGGCATTTAAACCTCATGTACGCCGTAGAAGATCAGAATGGATGGCTTTCTTAAGCTTAAATGCAATAAACTGAAATGAGAGCGTCTCAAAAGATAGAGTCAAACAAAATAGGTGCATGAACCATGAAATTATTTTCTGTAGTGTGAGATCTTTATCCACCAGAGGGCAGAAAGTCGACTAAAACAAAACAAAACGAGTCAAAATGTATCAGAACAATATAGAAGAACATGGGCATCCCATTGACATACTGTCCACAGAATATAAGTCCAATAAGACCACATACAAAACTGCTTCTCTGTCAACTATTCTCTACAAAGTGGGGATGTTTATTCTCTATGGATTGGCCACCCTTTTAGATTACAAGTTATTTGATTCAATATAAGTACAGTTACATAATGGAACAGCATCTCTGGTTGTGCTAAAACAAAAGGTGAAGAGCCTGTTCTTAACTGAGGATGTTAATTGAAATGAAACGACCACAGATCGATTCCTCTCTTCCTCTTAGGTGATTAAGTTTTTTTTTTTTTTTTCCATCTTAAATGAATGATTAATGATAATAAATGCTGTCTGCATTACGAGCGTTAGATTTTTAATTGTGAACCGCTGCCACTCGAAATTGGACACTCGACTCTGATGAATATTCTTCCAGAGGGCAGCATGTTGGTGTTGAGATGATGTTCAATAACAGCAGGGAGATGTAGTAGTGGAGGGTCTCAGTGTGCACTGCCACTTAATTCTCTGATTACAGTCATTAAAAGGTGAAGTGGTTGTTGCTAGCGACACCACAGTATAATACCACCTAAGGGTCCGGGGTAGGTGTGAGTGGTCCTCTTGAGCATTATTATGAAAATGTCATTGTTTTTGTACAGTATCCACCTCTCAGACACCAACAAGTACACACTTGGACACGTCTCGTGAAAGGCCAGAGATGACAGATGTCGAACGGCGCACTGGCAGGCGGTTTGCTCCCTCGAGTACTTACTTCCAGTAGCCTCAATCAAAACAGGATGCCTCAAGGCCTTTGCAGCATTAGCACAGTTAATGCTGGGGTAATTAGTCTGATGATGTGGCCCATGTGGAGTCGAAAGAAAGGCATGGCGATGGGAACTCTTCCAAGCTTTTTTTCCTTACTGTGATATCATCCTAACGGCCTTTATTTATATCTTCACCCCTCTTTGTCATTGAGAAACTCTCACCATCATTCTCATTCTCCATAAAGATAATGAGAAGTGTTTTAGTGTTGAATAGTCCTGTGGTCGCTCGGCTAATCACTCCTAATTAGTTTGATTAACTCAGCTCACTCTATAGAACTAGTGCCAAAGTAGAAAAGTTTCACAGGATTAAGTATGTATATATCCCTGCTGGCTTGCCACAGTGCTAATTTGATCCCAGCTTAGATGGACATCTCCTCTTTGAAAGGATCTAATTTGTAATATTGGTACTCTGAAGACTGCGATATAACCGCTGTTGAATTAGCTTCACATGTTCTCTTGTTTTCAGCTAGCAAATCCAGACTCGGCTGTCTGAGATCAACAGATGCGCTCTGCTTTACCGTGGCTCAGCTTACTCTTACCCACTGCAATTTAGAGTTTGTACAACACACAAGTAGACTTAACTGGAATCCCAGATTTCCAGTATGAAGAATAAAGCAGCTGTACACGGAGGATTGAAAACACTCTGTCAGGACTGATAATGTGCCTGGTGAAAAAGAAAGACCCAGACAGAAGATGCAGTCACATCTGAACACCTGGGTTTTTTCTTTGTCTGGTGTATAATATCTGTCATCATGTCCAGTGCATTCCAGGAGTAATATTATGTTTTAATAGTTTGTATCATCTAGCCGTAATGCAAATACAGCCATACTGTATGTATTAAGATAGATGTCTGACATCTGCATGAGTTATTAAAAGATTTCATGTCCTTGTTGACAAACCGACAAACTCTTAAAGACTTTGCAGACCCAAACAGGTGTTCTCTCTCATTCTGGCTCATTAGCCAGCTGCTCGGTTTGAATTTGGATATATCAACAAAACACATCTAATACAAATGTTAAAGCTAGACGTTGTCCTACTCTATCAGTGAGACGGTGAAATCAGGCGGTGTACAATTCCAGAGTCCAGAGAAGAGATGTAATTAGCCAAAATAAGTGAGAGCACCTGTATGGGTGTACAAAAGGGTATGTAGGTGCCTTAATAATAATGTCTATATTCATACCAGTATAGCTGCTCATTTACCAGTTGCAGTCCAGCCTACAGTCTGTCACCTGGATTTTGATTATATGTTCTCCACACAGATCTGTCAGTCATTTCATTTTTCTCATAAACTCCTCCATAATATTCTCTGCTGTACCTCCTCTGTCTCTGCCAGCCCCCTACCATCTTCACTCAGGCCACAAGGTGGCAGCATAATGCCACACAATACTGAGTCCTGCCTTCACAATCCCTCACCTCACTCATCTCAGTGCTGTGTGTGTGTGTGTGTGAATGTGTGTATGTGTGTGTGGCTGAACTGTTACCTGGGTGGTGCTTGAGGTTTCTCTCTGGTGACTCATTCATCCTGAGATGACTAACACACAGACACCACAGTGGACAGTCATAACCGCCATCGGAGCCAAGGTTTGGCTGTGGACGGCCTACTAACATTCATTATCTATGGAGACTTTTATTGGAATGCACAGCAGCAGGCGAAAAAACAGCAGAGAGAAGCCAGACCCTTGGCTACTTTGTGAAAATAAAACAGTGGTGTTTTTGTTTGGTCAGCATTCCAATGCTGAACACCGGTTTGACAATCAGAGCTGTGAACTGGTGGCTCAGCAGGCCGAGAGCCATAAAGCAATGAAGTCACAGCTTTGAGTCTGGTTCGCAAGCTTTTGTCCATCTTTTCTGTCTCCTTCCTGTGTAATACAGACTTCAGACTGATGAATTATATGAATAACACTGTAAAAATAATTAATGGGAATAAACAAACATAGGCGACCACACTAAAATGGGATTTTCTGGTGTGTCTCCTGATGTAAACTGATTTCAACACATCATTTTTCATTAACTGCATCAGTGCCTAAAGTTAATTTAGGGCTCCAAAGTTAGTGGTGAAAGTTTTTGTAGTTCAGACTCAAAGTTAGGTTCAGAAAAATGCTCAACCCTAATGGTCTGGCTTGGAAAAGTGCATTTATGGTTAAGTTGGTTACGGTTGCCTTTTTTTTTTTTCTCTACACACTCGAACGGCCATACACACAACTCACATCATCACACGTAATTCATCACCATTTTTCAGCCATCCTCTCCCTCTCTTTGCTGTTTTTCCATCGGTCCCCCTCCTCTCGCTCTCCCTGTTTCTTTCTCCTTGTGTTTCTAAAAAGCCTGTAGCTCTGGTTTAATGGATGTGAGTTTGGTCAAAGAGGAGAACCGCAGTTCGGTTATTTCACGGAGAAAAATACCACTCATTTGAATGTTCTTGTTCAGTGAGACCTCTCTTTGACACACGTGCGCGCACACACACGCTCACCCAAAACAGACCAAGAATGGCATGGGAATGTTTCCTGCAGCCACTTTGGTTGCCGCTGGTAACCAGTGAAATGGTGTTCATTAACTATGTAGATTCAGAATTGCTCCTCTCCTGATCTGTCTCTTTTTCTAGCTCTCCATCACTCTCTCTCTCTCTCTTCCCCCCTCCTCCCTTTCCCTTTCTTTCCCCACTCTTTGCGTCTTTTCTCCCTGCAGCCCGGGCTGGGGTTTGGTTTTTATATTGACATGGGAGCTCTTGCAGAGGATTACTGTGGAGTCAGTAGTTCACTAATGATGATGTATAATAATCTCCTCTCCTTTACTTTCTGCTCTCCACGTTGACTGTTTCAACGAAGAAATCAGACTTCTTAACCACAGGACATATTTGGGGCAGTCGAATTACACGCTGTACTTACTAGCTTTGAATTCTCTTGTTCTGTTTACCCTGGCCTCGTCCTACAGACTGCACATTCTCCCCTGCAGAGAAACGCACTGAAATTTGCACAAACCTACTTGGCCATCCAGGATGTGCCTAGTCTTTCCGTGATCATCGTCCTCCAAATTGCGCTTCGATTTCCGTGACTAAGGGGAACGGGGTGACCTAGACATTGGATGACGAACTTGATGATGCCTCTCGCTCCCGGTGCTGATGACCTGGATGCAGGGAGCGAGACGCTGTCTCACCTCACCACTCGACCGATTATTCTCTCCTTAAACACTTCATGGAGTGTGTGAGGTGGCAGAGGCTCCCTGAGCAGCCCCTCAGTGGTACTCAAAACTCTCTCTGGAGCCGTTTTAAACCACAGAGAAGATTTATACATACACTGTATATAAAACTTTAATGCTTACATCGTGTGAATTATTATAATCCAAGAGGCCACGTGTTTATCGCTGCTATGTCGAGTGGAAATTTGATGTAGCGTGTTATTTCAACTTTTCCTTGATAGCTTTTTCCACCCGGAGCAATTGGAGGGAATCGCCTGCATTCTATGTGTGCGCTAGCAAACTGTATAGCACACGCAGCCACTCAGCAGCTGTTCGTCTGTTATGGCGATGGGGCTCTTGGCAAGCCCTTTTCCAAACAGAGGCTCACACACTGGCTATGCGAAGGCATTTCACATGCCTATGAGCTCACAGACTTAGACCCCCGGAGCCATGTGAGCACACTCCACCCATCTTTGGAGTTTCTGTTCAGTAAAGCATCAGTAGAGGATGCCTGTTTGAAGTTGGTCTTCAGCTTGCCCCTTTTGATCTGCTGCTGGATCATTCTGCTCAGTTGTCACACCATGGACCATTGGGATGTATTTTGCTGGACTACTTATTGAGCTGTTGAAGTGCTCCCTGGTGGTCAGGTGTGGTAGTGTTTCCCTGGATGGCTACATACAGTGGAGATGGATTCTGTTATGTATCATTCTCCTGGTCCCAACATGTATATTCATGATGCTTTGACAGGAGTTCATCTATTTCACTGTACATGTTTGCTTGGATTTATTCTATCTCGTCCTGCTTTCCCCACAATGTTTATTTGACTTAGTACCCACTGTGTTTTTAAAGTAAGCCAGCACTAAACAAACACTATCGATCTCTCCTTCCTCCTCATCTCTCTTTCCATCTTTCCCTCCCTCCCTTACATCTTTTCCTCTCATCTCTGTCCACCCTCCCATCTACCACACCCCTTCTCCTCTCTCGCCATCTGCCCTTCCATCCTCCATCCTTCCTCCCCTCCCCTCCCCTCTCTCGCTCTCCCATCTCCCACCTCTATCTCCGTGGCCCCCTTCTTTCTCTCCGCTGACCTGCCCTTAATTGGTCTGCTGCAGTTGCACCTACGGGATCCAACCAGCTGTCAAACAGATCCCTGCCTGTTGAGGTTAACCTTAAGTGGGCCTGAGTCGGGGCCAGAGCCCGGGTTTTGAGTGGTTCTCAGGGTCTAGGGCCTCGGGCACAAAAGGAGGGCCAAAAGCATTTTCTTTGAGAGCACCAAATCTCCTGTCTCCTCTTCTCCCTTTTCCCGGGCCTCTCCTTCCTCCATCCCTACCTCCCTCTCTCCCTCGATCCCTCCTTTCCCTTCCCCTCTACCCCCTCCAGACTCTCTGTCTGCGCTGACACCGCCTTTAATAAGGGGGAGTGGGGTGCACTGTTTATTTGTGCGGTGCGAGGTTAAAAACTTCCCCCTTAATTGACATTCCGGTAACACTTTCCAATAATGGGGCGAGCAATTTCCTTGAAATTGATGTGTGTCCACCGCAAGGAAAAACACTGCTTCTAGCTTTCACTGACCCATGGATGATCTACACATGCACTGTGGCTTTGTCTGTGTGTGTGCGCGCGCACGCGCATGTGTGTGTGTGAGCGTGAGAAATTGCATGAATGGTCCTTCGTTGGCAATAGCAGCGCATTTGTGTGTGTGTGTGTGTATAAGAAGGCAAGCACGCATCATGCCCGTCTCTCTGCTGCTGGTATGTGTTACTGTGTGAGTGTGCTGGTTAATATGAATGTGCGTACCTGTGCTTGCTATGCGCATGTGTACATGTCTGTAATTATCTTGTTTTCAGAGCTTTTGTTAGCCTATTTATTGCGTGTATGCCATTTATTTCTGTGCCCAGTGAGGTGGACATAAATAAATAATTCAAATATTTTCATTTTCATTCATCCCACACACCAATGAGTGACAGTTGCACCACGTCAAAATGCTAAAACAAATCCACAGTAGAAAGCCTATTTTGCCCTCCGCTCAGTCAATGTCTGTCTGTGAGAAAGTATGCAAACACAAACATCTCCCTCTGCTGCAGACTGCATCCTTGGCCTAAACGGTGACCACTGGATAGGACTTGTGGTGTGATGACGGTTGGTGTTAAACATGTGTGTGTGTGTGTGTGAGCGGGAGAGAGAGAGAGAGAGAGAGAGAGAGGGAGAGAGAGAGGGAGAGAGGGAGAGCGACGGTGAGTGTAAGAGACAGCGTGTGTCAATAAGTACTGTAGATGGGTAAGTGTGATAAATGTGTGTGTAAGTATGACTGTTTGTGTGTGTGTGTGTCAGTGTGTGAGCATGTGTCTGTGTCTGTGTGTGGCTGCAGGCAGACGCTGGCTGGTTCCTGGCCTTGTCATTCTGTCTCCCACACGCTCTCTGATGTGGTTTGAGGCTGTGGCTTTCACTATGGAGGGGGATAGCCACCGCACACACTCACACTGTTCTCACATGTCTGTGGAAACACACATTGCACGCTGGTATGCAGTCACATTCTCAGAAATGCAGACGCACATACTCATACTACACACACACACACACACACACACACACAGCTCAACCCCTGAAGGATGTAACAACACAACAGCGGCTTGCCAAAGTGTCTGAATGGACGCCGAAGCGCACTCGTAGACTAACACACACACAGAACTAGACGCCATCCATGGTGCTGGTGGGCTCCCACAATAAGCGGTTAGTTAAATAATATCAAAGACAGATGTTGGCTCCGGTCCCATCATACTTTGTAAGAGTGTGTGTGTTTATGGTGCGTGCGTGTGTGTGTGATTGGGGGGGAAAAAAGAGGAGTACTGATACGCAGATCTTGGGAACACATGTTTCCTTGGAAATTATTACATGTCTGTAGATGATTGTCATTTATTTGTGGCATCAAAAAATGAATGTGAAACACAGATAAGTCGAGCCTCAACGGTTTTATCATTTAACTGTACTAAATATAAAAAAAAAAAAAATGTGTGTGTTTCTTCATCAAAATAGTAATTTTGTGGGAATAGGTACCTTTTTGTATGTGGTTGACACACATGTGTCAACACAGATGATAAAAGATTAAAAAAAGGGGGTGATACACTTAAGAAATAAAATATTTAATAAAGATAAATACAGATTATTTCGAAATAAATAAATAAATAATGGTACTATTTGTAATGCTTGTACCGTACAAACAGTGAACATCAGTTCCTTGAACTGTGTCTCAATATATTATTATAACCCACGTCATGTCATGCTGTGAAAACAATTAGATACATTTGATATGCGTGCGTGCATATTATTAGTTGTTCAGTTTGTTTTAGACTTCCTTTTAAAGTGAAATGATCCGAGTTTTGACAATTTAAGCCTCGTTTCCCGTGAATTCTGTCAAAAAAAAAGGACAAGGATTGTGTCGAAAATGTACTCCAGCCGCTCAGCTTCAGCTAAGCATTTTATTTATTTAACACAAATGCAAATAACAAATAGTTATTTTAAATGTCATTCAGCTGCTATACTTATATATATTTTTTATTTGGTACAGATGTTACTTTTATCACGATATACATATATGAGCAGGGCATTAAACAGACACATGCAGACATATGTGTGCATATGTCTGCATGTGTACAGACCAGAAGTTCACTCTCCCTCTCACGTTAACACACACACTCTCTCTCACACTCTCTCTCTCTCTCTCTCTCTCTCACACACTCTCTCTCTCTCTCTCTCTCATACACACACTGACAGTGAGCCTCAGGAGATATTTTATGTTACTGACCCCTCCTGGTTGCACGGTGAATTGAACATTTGGCATCACACATGTATATTTACACTAATCTCTAATAAATATCTCTTCTAATGAGATGCCAGAGCCCAAATCCGCTACCGTGTGAAATATGGTGTTTATCATGAAAAGGGACAGGAGTGGAGGGATGGAGCTACGGTATAAAAAGATCAGGCTTTTTTCAGCATGTCCGTCCACGGTCTGTAATGACGTGTTGATTATAGACTGCAGTGCAGACACCGTAACCTGGAGTGCAAATAGTTGCTACAAGGGGGCTTCGATTTGTCAGGTCTGGCCTGTTTAAGGTGGACTCAAAGCTGAAATGTGTGTCATTATCTTGTCTATAGTATCTGACCATAATCTACCATCTGAGAAAGAAAATGATAAATTAGTTTTTAAAGGTGGATGGAGCTTGTTTATCATTGCAGTCTTCATCTCACCCCTCGCTTTACCTCTGTGAGGTGATTCTTGCTCATCAGTACCAGCCACTGCCAATCCCGAAGTAGTTTGTATCTCTTAGAGGGCTCTTGAGGGGCCCTGCCGTCCCTCATTTTCTGCCAGCCTGTCTCTTTAAGGTGGTGTTTGTTTATGCCGAGGCTCAGCTCAGTGAGACCTGTGCAGGCTCAGTGCTGGGCTCCTTTCATAGGGGCTCCATTTTGTTCTTAATAAAATGGCACTCAGTGGCCGGGGGACTGGCAGGCACCCAGCTCCCTGGGAAACCAAAGAATGCCGGCCTTCATTTAGCGACAAACAGCTACTGCCTGAGGAGGCTAGTTCTCCACTCTGCTCCTCAATACTACTGCTGCTGAGGCCTGTGTGTGTGTGTGTGTGTGTGTGTGACTGTGGAATGGGGCCACGGTTGAAGGAGTCAGGTATGGCGGCTCCTTACATAGCTTTTCTCTTGTTGACGTTTGCTTGCACCATTCTGTCTTTTCAACTCGCTGTCTCTCTGTCTGCGTCCCTGTCTTGGCTGCCACTTGAAAACATGCAGCACCACTTCTCCTCGTCCCCTGCCCCTCACTCACTCTCACACACTCTCACTCTCTCTCTCTCTCTCTGTCTGTCTGTCTCTGCCCTCGCTCTCTCTCTCCATCACTCGATGTGAATGGTGGGAACAGAGCGGCCATTAAGATGCATATTTAGAAGTACCTACCCCTCCTTCTCCTCCCATCTCCCGTACACTCTCATAACACACACACATACACATACTGTAAGTCGCTAAGAGTGCCTGTCACCAGGGACATACGCATCATTACACACACACACACACATACACACACACACACTGGGGCAGACTTGTTGGAAAGCTCCTTGTTATTGGCTGTCCAAGCTCAGGCAGGACTTTTCCCGTCAGCCACTTCCTCTCTTCACTGCTCCTTTTTTTTTTCTTTTTCTTTTTTAATTATTTGTGTTGATGGGAAAGTAACGGATTTGATCAGAAATACCTGTGGTTCCAGTAACAAGGTTTTAAACGGCGCACCATGTCTTGGCATGGACCAAAAGAGATAAAGTGAGATGTGACAACGAAATGTGTGTCCTACAGACTGGGAAAGTTTTAGTGATCTGATAACGGAGCTACCTGAGCCCTATTATTAACAAGACAGGGGTAAGCAGATACCAGGCAAAAATCTGTTTGCTGCCAAAATAGTAACAACACACTGAGTGAACGATGCAGAGAAAATATTTGGGATGGTAGATAAGAAAACGAGAACGTGAGAAAGGAGAGAAAAGATAGGATGAGGTGACATTTCTTACCATGTTTCGTCATTGGGTTCATGTATAGACAGTTAGGAGGGTAAAACAGAGGGGTGACGGGAAGGAGTAAGAGCCCCATGACATGTAAACAACAGAAAATGTGAAACATCAACGAGAGCGGAGTGTTATGCAGATAAAAGAGGAAGTGATGGACACGTGTGAACCCAGAGAATAAAAACAAAATGACAGCAGCAGAGGGAACAGAGGACGAGGAGAGTAGAAAAGAGGAGCGGTGAAGGAGGAGACAAGGGGGAGAGCTCCGCTTTGTCTGTTGTCTCCTCCTAATGCGACACATATGAGAGGCCTCGGAAACAATGAGTCACCCCACAATGGGACTGTCGCCACTATCGGGCCCGAGCAGGCTCTCTCTTCGTCTCAGTGCAAGACGATTATGTCGGCGCTTCTCATTTGGACACTGACTTCTCCCCTGTGATTGGGCAACTTTTCACCGGTATCCCTCCCTCTGCTGCCTTTTGGACAGCACGGCTTCGGTGCAGTGAACTCACTGATGTTTGGCAGAATGTGGCGATGCTGGACAAATAGTACGCACTTACAGGTATACAGCGTAAACATGCTGATCTCTATAACCATTGGGGTAAGCTGCATTGTTCTCTGGCATCGCCACAGGAGAGAGATACTCTAGCCATGACCTCATCACATGGGACACTGATAGAGATTGCCCGCAGTGTGTGTGTGTGTGTGTGTGTTTTTTGTGGAGGGGGGAGCTTAAGGTGTGGAGAGGTGGAGTGCGCTGCAGTGACAGCCACTGATGTATAGATGGACAGGTGGGAGTCGAACAAAGAGGGAAGATGCTTGCGAGCCCATTGTATGGAGTTGTCTGTTCTCTCCTCCTTCAGCTGCTGCACTCTCTCATTATGAAGCATTTCAAAACAAAGCCTCTCTCTCTCTCTCTCTCTTATCGTCCCCCTCACATAACACACATGTACACACAAACACAAACCAAGTTTTCATCCTTCAGACTGGCTGCCTGACTGACTGATTGACAGTGAAAACTCTTGTTTATTGCTCATTTTCTTATTCCAAAACTGACACACACTGTTCCAGCACCATGAAATAATCACTTACGGTTAACCCTGTGTGCAAGCAAACTTGTCATTCTGCTGATTGATTGGCAGGCCTGGCTGCGCATACGGCCGGGTTATGTGGGGAGGTAAAGCAAGCAATCAAGGGAAAGTTGCAGTGCGCCGGCGGTGGCCTTTTCTATGGGGCCAATTAGAGGGAAGATTTCCCAACAGATTGCTGCAGCTCCGTCTGTGTCTGGGGCTGTGCTTTGGTTTGATCCCACGAAATTAGCCTGAAACAATAGGGCCAAGCTATCCACTCTGTCCCTGTCTGCAATCTGTCAATTCTCTGTGTCCCTCGACTACTTTGTGTTTCCACCATATATCTCTCTCTGTCTGCCGTTTGTCATCTCACGACCTTTGCTTTTCTTTTCTCAGCCAGCTTTCTGTCTCCCTCCATTTCCTATACATACTTTCTAATCTCATCTCCCCGTGTCCTGTCCTTCTCTCTATCTCTACCTCCAAACACCCCTGTTGGCATTGATTATGCAAGAGTGCATATACACAAGCAATATCTTAAGATGACTGGAGTACTCTGGTGGTTTCACATCGCACTTCCATAAAGTTGGAGGACATACAGAGGATGTATTAACATTTCCCATTATAGAACTCTATTTTGTCTTTAATTATCTATTCCTCTTACAGTATGTCACATTTCAAACATCAACAATGTATCTTTTACACCATTATTTAACTTCGTCCATGTTAAACAATCAATCAATTTCTATTTTTCTCTTCACTTTATGTAAAATACTCACTCATACATAGTGTTGCTAGGCAATAGCTCATTCAGTCGGCAGACAGCAACGCAGGTCAAGAAGCCAGGCGGATGAGTCGAGTAAACAAGAAAAAAAACAACAGGTTCTGGAGGAGGTGAGCGAAAGAGAGCATGGAGAGGTTAGGAGAAAATGCCAGGCTAGAGGAGAGAAGAGCACGGGGATGAGGGAGGATATGGAGAGGATGAAATGAGGAGAAAAGAGGGATTTGGGTTGTGAAATGAAAGATGGTGTGGGGATGAATCAGGGTGGTCCACGTGAGCGAGCATGTGAGAACCACAAAATGAGATAATTTTTTGAGGTGTTGTTAAAAGTCGGATAAATGAAGTTCTTTTTAAGAGAAAGCGGCATGTTCTCTGTTCGTTTGTCTGGCGCTGCAGCACCTCTCTGTACACTCCTCACAAGATCTCCACGCAATGGAAAATTTTGCAAATTAACTAAGCCCCTGACATCTCCTGATGATTGACTTGGTGGTAAACCATGGACAAAATAAACAAGAATATTTAACTCAAATGTTCAATGGTTTATTTGGTTCCTGAGACTAATCTCTTTGGTGGTATTTGTGGGACACAGAGAAGATTTAGGACAGCGACATGACAATGGCGGCAATTTGTGTCAGAGAAAATATATTCAGAGATGATTTTAAAACATTTTGTTTGTAGTCTGTGTTTTAGCCAGCATTGTGCAATAGGTAAGTACGTGAAATTACCATGGAGTAAAGGAAATAAAATCCATCCTTCGGTGTGAAAGTTCACCACTCTGTGTTATTGCCTGAAACAAAGCGTGCTGAAAAGGTTGAGAAACACTCATCGAGATGATGGATTGGCTGGTAAACTCGTTCCCCCCCGATGAATTTGTGCGTTGTTGAATTCCTCTGGTTTATTGCAGATTTCAGCAGGGATGCCAAGCCTTTAAAGCTGCACTAACGACCTAACACACATATTCTTGTAAGCTGGACACTCGCTTAACAACAACACACACACACCTGTACTTACTTATGCGTGTGCGCACTGCTTTCTCGAAAACACACACCTCCATTACCTCATTATATTTTCCTTCACACCAGTGTACGTGCTACCAAATAGGACGATGTTCCCCATCAAAGGAGTTCCTACATATAAACACATAAACCTGCCGCACACTTTCTGCCGCTCCCCTTAGTTACCCCCATGCTTTTTTATTTTCTGCCAAAGGCTTTTATAGAAGATCAGACTAACAGCAGATACCTGCATCCATTAGGGCTTTGCAGTCACTCAACAGCAGCATTGTGATACAGGAGAGCAGGCAAGGGGACACGCTTGTCGCTCAGTGGCAGCCTAAGGGAGTGCCATTTCCATCTTGACAGATATCTCTCCTCTAATGTCCCCCAAGAGAGGCCAACATGCCCTCTTGGTGACTGATGCACAGAGGGAGACAAGAGGGACATGGGAAGGAAGGTGGGGGCGGTTGTACCTTAAATTCAAGATGCTGATATACTTTGTAAGTGTATCCTTCTGTCTTTGTGTGTATCCATGACTTGCAGTTGAGTCACACTTTCGTTAACAGCACACTCACACAGTTTTAGCCCTGAAAAGCAGTCATGTATAGTTTATTGTTCCATTACAAAATACTGTAATACTAAATAATCTGTCTGCAATGATTTAACGATAGAGGGAATGACATTTCTGTGTTTTTCCCCTGAAACAAAACATGTAGCCATAGACATTTTTATAAATATGTAGTTACTGAAAGTCACTGTCTCTGTACACAATAAGGATGTTAGTGAGTCAGGATAGCAGGTTATGTCAGGGTTTCCAGTGTTTTTATAGTGGAGGCACCCTGCCTCACCTGAAATAAAGAGCGTCCCATTTACAGTAGTAAGTTTTTATTAAACACAATATTGGGCTACTTAAACTTTTGGAGAAGTGGCGCCACATCACACAGCAAAGGCCACATAAGGCCAAAAAGAAATCTGAAGATGTATGTACTAGGGTTGCAAAGCAGTGGAAAATTTCAGGTAAATTTCCAGAAACTTTCCCAGGAGAGTTTAGCTGAGCAATTATGGAAATGTATGGGGATTAATGGGAATTTATGAGGATTAACTAGAAATTGGGGGTAATTTAGTAACTGGGGGTAAGCTAGCATCATGATAAGATAAGATAGCTATAGCATCTAACTTATCAGCTAGCTATCTACTGTATGAGTACATTTTCATGTGCTATTAGCAAGTTAAAGATTAATGCCATACATCAAATGTATTTACCTCATAATATCATCAAAACTTACTTCACTTTATGTAGTCCACAAGCTCAAACGTGTGGCTTCAATAGTCTTGTGCTCTGGGCTCCAAAGTGTGGTCCAGAGTTGGAGAAATCATCTGTGCATGTGATGGAGGAATGCACTGTGCACGTAGGGGGGCGTGGCCTCAATAGCCCTGCAGTAAACAGTGTGCTTGCATGAAATCTGGTTAAGCTAAAATATATTTTTCCCATCTATATTTCAGATACCTGTTTAGGGCCAACCTTCAATTTTGTAAATTCAGGTTTATTCCCATAAATTCCCATTAATTACCTTTAATTGCCATGGAAAGCTTCCAACTTTGATGATTTATATGGTTATATACCCTATGTATGTACCCCAAGGACTTTTACTGTATTGACCCAGGACAAAAACTGTATGAAAATCCCTGAATAAAAGAGTGGGTCTATGTGACAGTTGTGAAGGAGGACATTTTTAAAATGGACCTCACAGCTTTCTGCCATGAGTCAAAAGCGCCCCAGTGATATTTCTTGTAACAATTTAATGACAATACAACAGGATGCAACACCAATCTGAACAAAAAGAATAGGTGAAGATTCTTTGGCCCCTTTGGCTCTAATTTACTGGCTGACTGCAGAAAGACAACTGTGTCTCTTTAATGTGGGCAGGGTCAAAGGTCACTGTATTGCATTTGTAAGGTCAGCGGTTGAGGTCACGCTCAGCTCTGGGCCTTCCTGCTACAGACAGCTGGGTCATGCCACCTACATAGAGTCCAATTATCCCTGCCAGCTAATAACTGCTAAGCTCGTTCCATTGCGGAGCACACACACACGCACACACACACACACACACACAAAATTCCCTGTTATACAATGAATGCCCTTCCGTGTGCATACTTGTATTTCTTTAAACACACGCACATACAGACACACAAGTCTTCGGGGGACACAGAAATCCCAAGTGAAAAAGGCAGCCAACAAAACAAACCAATTTAAATCGGAACAATCCACAGCAGAACAATACCCTTCAGCACAAAGTGACTGCGGTGAACAATTTTACAGCAGTACATTGGGATACTGCAATTTGCTTCCAATAACAGAGTTATGATTGTTATACCGTTATATAATCAATTATCACCACTGAAAAGCACTACACTTGGGGCTTGTACAAAAGAAAGAGTTTTATATTGACTGTCCATAACATGTTTTATGATGCGCCCCATGAGGTTAGCAGCTCCATAGATCAAATGATCAAATCCTGAACTTCTCTTACACTCACTGTGCTATTACTTTATCCAATTTTATTTATGTGGGTTTGCAGCATAGTAACATTTGCACCATGAGTGTGGGTGGCCCTTTTTAAACAGTGGTTAAAGGAAATACTATTCCCCTGCTTCCATTACGGTTTAACTGTTGCTATAAATATAACCATTATTCTGTCCTTTTCTTCAACTTTGGACGTGCTTAGTCTTTCTTCTCCCCTTCCTATTGTCTCAAAAACACCTTTTCTAAGATACGGCCCTTACGAGCCCCATCATTTGCTCGAAGAAACTATAATCTTGCTTGGATTGTAAAAATGATCCTCAGTTTGTAAATCTCAGAGGCCAGGGTAACTTGTATTTATTATTATACTGTTCAGCAGGTGGAAGTAAATCCACTCCACTTGAGAAACCAAACCTCCCCTTCCGTTTATTATGTAATTTAATGCATTTAGTGGCATGAATGTTCATGCCAAACCACTACAATAAAGTAATTCTTCTTACATAGCAAGTAGACCTTTGTCTTATTTGGTTTACATATAAGGTATACATACAACTAAAAGAAATTGCTGAATTTTAGACAGTGCAGTATATCGGATAGCCTCCCCACACAGACACAACCTTAGCCTAACCGGCTCTACTGCCAAACCCTCATCTAAGAAAAAAAATACACAATGCAAGAGAGACAGAGAAGGCCAGAGAGAGGAGATATTTTGAGGTGTATCCTGGCTGTCTGGCTCTGGCTAATGCCCTCTTCAGTGAGGTGGAATGGCACATAAGCTCCCATTAATACAGGAATGAGTTGAATTTAGCTCCGTCTGCCTGCACGGCTGGCCTGGCCAGCCCCCCTGGCTTTCCATGAAGTGTGGGGCGCAACACTTACTGAAAAGCTCCGCACTGCGCTCCGGCATGCCACACCCTCCTGACACCCCCAGCGCTCTCCTTTGTTCTCTAACTATAGCCGCAGCCGTGCCAAGGCCCCCCGACTTAAATATTCCACTATAAAACAAGTGATAATGAACATGAAAAGCACCCAGTGCTGGTAGTTGACTGAGCCGCTAAGCACATGCAGCCGTGTGCATACACGCGTACGCAATCAGTGTTACGCACATGTATGTGCGCGCACGACGAGATACATTAAAGGCACACACTTGTGTAACACAGGTGCACTCGTACACATAGGCAACGTGTGCACACATAACCCCACTCCCCCTTCTTCCATATACGCTCCGACTGTAGAATCAAAAAGGAAAGTGTGGAGAGAGGGGATGAGAGGTGTAGAGACCTGGGAGTGGAAAATGATTGATCCGTTTTAAGGGTCCTATAAATCCACCAGCTGATGTGGGTATAAATGGGCGCATGCATGTCTTTCCTACCTGGCAACCCATCTCAGCATCACAACAGGGATATTTATACTGTCCATCCTAAGACCTTGACAAACCCCTCACATGTCAGGAATGGACAAGGAAATTAGCATCCATCGCCTTTTTCCTACTTTTATAGCGACGGTTACTTTCCAAGTTCTTGGTTCTTTGTCAGTTTGATAGGATGGAGGTGTTTGTTGGTAAAAATTCATGTGCTGATTCATGAATGTTACTATTATTGTCTGTGTGTTCGAGTGTGAGTATGGCTATTGATGAGTGGCGAGGGCTTTTACAGTAAACCGTATGTAACTGACTGTGGAGCGTCTGTACCGAGGGAGGCTCCATGTAAAGGTTGCCTGTCTCTGGAGCTCCCTGGAGTGCCCAGGCAGCCAGGCACCTTTGACCAGGACTAGGCCCCCTCAGGCCTACACACACACAGGCACACACACACACACACACACACACACACACACACACCTCTCTGTGGGCCCCTCACTCTCCCTGGGGTGAGATGAGCCCACCAAGGCCCCTCCTGGAGCTGTTCCCCCAGCAGCCCTGGATCTCCACCTCTCTCTTACCAACCGCTCCACACAGACGTGGCCAAAAGCCAGGGGACGCCACTGTCGGGATCAGGGGTTGGAGGGTGGTGGAAGATATGTGTGTCTACGCATGGGTGTGCGTTAGTGTGCACGTGCCTGTATACGTGCATGTGAGTGTATTTTTGAGTGAGTGTATGCGCAGAAGGGGGGTCTATCCCCAGACACAAGTTGCTCAGTTTTTTGGAAAGTCTCTGGCCCACCCAAGAGGAAAGAGTAGGAGGAGGAGGTGGTGGGGGGGAGGGGACCGAGGCCTTGGGGGAACAAAGCCTTATTTCAAACTTGCCGAAAACAGGGGTCTTTATGCTGTGATGCTGGGGCCCCCTCCTATGTAGGGAGATGTTATCGCAAAGATGCAATATCCACCTCGGCATAGGGCCGGGGGGGTGGTTGCATAGGCCTCCAGTGTTACACTAAGTACCCCGGGGCACTGACCTCACTAATGAAGTCTCCCTTGGCTGCTGCTACCCACTACTGTACCCTCCTTTGTCTTTCACACGGGGATCTCTCACTCTATTTGTCTGTCTGCCTTTCTGTCAGCCTGCCTGGCTGGCTGCTAACAACAGCTGTGTGTGTGTGTGTGTGTGTGTGTGTGTGTGTGTGTGTGTGACCATTGGTCATATTTTGTCTACTTTGATACTTTGTTTGTGTAGCTTATTGTTTGTCTGTTTTGTCCTCGCGTGGTGATGTTTGTTTGTTTTGTCTGCCGTCTTGAATTGCTCCGTGATCCTTTTCTTTGCGTTTGAATGTCTGCCTCTTTCTGCCGTTCGTCTATCTGCACGGCTGTCTCCATAGCTTGCTTTGAAGTGTCTCCCTGATTTACTGTCCGGCTGTCTCTTATAGTCCTTTTGACTTTGAAGCTTTCAGTTATCTAACCATCGAAGCCTCCTCTTTTACTCACTGTGACTTTTATATGTGGCCTTGAGTTGCATTTAAAGATGTTACTCCAAGCTCTTCGGGGAATCCACAAGTGGGAAAAGGGAAATTTGATTTTGTGAGATGGGGATTGGGAGAAAAGCACAATTAAAGTGGACGCCCCACATTCCTGTGTGGAGCCAGTGGCCTGGGGATAGGATTTGCTCCGTTTTCCTGACAGCTTGGAAATCCAGCCACTCCACGCCTTGATCCTCGTCTCAGTTTGCATCTTCTGTCCCAACCCAAAATTTAAAGATCGAAAATGATATTAATTTAGAGAAGAGACAGAAGAGGGCTGTGAGGAATTTGTGTGAGCTCCAGAGACGTCAAGGACTTGGAGGCCATGGGACCAGTTGACAACTTGATTTCACTGTAAAAACACATGAATAATTCTGATGTTTTTCTCTACGTAGCACACACCAGGGAGTCATAAGAGGGACTGGCGGTTAACAATTCTCTGTTTTAACTATTTCCAAAGTTCCACCGGCATGTCATAAGCTTCTCAATAATACATTTCCATACTCTACATAGCACTATTTTAAATTCTGTCTGTTATACAGTCATCATATAGGATGGATCTTCCAACCTTCTGTTGATGCTGCTAAGCCATCACTGGTCTCTGAATCCACCAATCAGTCAAGGGGTGTGGCACCCCTCTTTGAGGCACCGAGCAAAGAGAGCAGGTCTCTCTGCAATTCCACAATGCCCAGCCCCTAGAGAGCCAAAGTGGAAAGTTTGCTTTAGCACCCGCTGGGTTAGAAGATGAAAGAGCTTTGGGATGACATGGGTCTATGGTTGGGGGACGAGAGGGGAGCACAGAGCATTGGGGGGGCTTATATCTCTTTATCCCGTCTGGCTTGCTGCGGCTGGGCTCGACCCACATCAGCTGTCCACTTTTCTCCGGCTGCCAGTCGCCGTGCAGTCCAAAGCTGGCCTGTCTGCTGATGGATTACCTGGACGAACGAGTGTACCCCTTCATCCCCTTTTGCTCTGAATATACAGCTCACCCTGCCCTGCCCGAAAGCCCTCACCTGAGCACCCCTGCATGGCCCTGGGGTGCAGTTATAAAAAGATGAAGGGGTCTGGAGCTTGAGTCGGGTGGGGCTGGACTAGGGCATTGGCAGGGGTTTGCTGTAGCTGTGTTTATGGGGGCTAGCCAGGATTAGTTGGCGGCTGGTGGTTATTGATTCAATTTGAGATGCTTTTTTATCTGCAAGCCGCCTAAGGCCAGCGCACATGCTAGCTTCCTCCAATGGGCCCTAATCCCTGCTGGTTATAAAAGGAATATGCCTTTGGTGGCGGAGGAGATGCTCTGAATGCCTGCGCTGCAGCAGAGGAGGCATCTGTCATATGTGTGTTTGGTTGAGCCGGCACTGGGATCAGGGGGGCTCGGCATGTTGGCTGCAGGTTTTAGCTGGTGCTGAGAGCTAGAGTAGAGAATGAGTCGGCGTACTTTTGGTATGCACTCATAATTTGCTCTGCTGGTGGTATACATGTCTCCAGCATTAACATGCATGCATGTTGTAGTTTAACTTGCAGCTCAGGAGAGCCACATTCTTACCTCTCTGCTTGACAAGCGTGTGATCAAGCACCCGGTTATGTTATCACTTTGTATCTAAAGTAAAAAACTTGACTGGAACTTCTAGGGAGATATCATTTCTTACACGTAAGGACAAATTGCCTCATATGCAACAAAAGTTGGAGAATGTGTGAAAAGAAAGAAAATGAGTGACA
This sequence comes from Larimichthys crocea, assembly GCF_000972845.2. NCBI lineage: Eukaryota > Metazoa > Chordata > Actinopteri > Sciaenidae > Larimichthys > Larimichthys crocea. The sequence continues at coordinate 8,835,929 of NC_040026.1, forward strand.
GGCACCAGAAGAGAGTGAGGGGCAGAGATCAGAGGTTAATGAGAAGACCAACAGAGGCTGATGGATGATGAAAGAGTGATTCAGCTCTTTTTCTCCTCCCCTCCCTCACTTGTGTGTTTATTCTGAGATTGTCATTTGTCATTGGTGGAGGGCCTTTCTTTCTCTCCTGCGACAGCCAGCTCCAAATCATGCGCAGACAGATGGAGGGGCCAGCAACTCAAATAGAGATGGGATGGGGGAGAACCAAGGCCAGCATCCCACGTTTGATGTCTCTCCCCTGGGCCTCATCCGCTCTGTCACCCCCCCTGGATGGCGCTGACAGATGGAACTTCGAGACACGAACCCACTGGGGACAGTGACACAGAAGTATGAAACAGAAGGAGGGATGAGTGTGAAAGATGAATGGCTTGATGAATGGAAGTTGATGTATGAAACAATTTGAAAGGCAACAGCATCTCACCATTTCGGCCTTTCATCATTGACTCAAATTTCATGTACCTCAGTGAGCATTGTGTTAATCGATAACACATTTTCACTTAGAAGTAGGCGTCAAGAAAGAATGTCACTGAACTCAGAGGTTCCCTGTCCCGGTCGTTAGGCTTCTCAGTGTTATTGGCACTTTTCTGGCCATCTATATGTAATGACTCAAGTTAAACGACTGTGTTAAATAGCTAATATAAAAGAAAAACCCATCTGGGCTGCAGAGCTTCAGTTAAAAGATACAGAATCACTGGTCTAACCATCTCTGCTTGCCTCATCATCACTGACCAGTCATCCCTGGTGCAGGTCTTGAAATGTGTTGGTGCACAGCATAGCAATTGTATGTCAACTGTGTCAGCACTAGTATGCTACAACACAATTACAAACACAAATATTTCCAGTCATAGAAATGATAGTTAATGCATGCTGCTACAGCTGTTGCTGTTGCAGAGAGCTGATAGTTCTTCAGGTGGCCACTAGAGGCTGACAAACAGCTGTGACCGGCCACAGATTGCAGTGTTGCAGTGCCTCACAAATTAAAAGCAAAGAGTCAAATAATACACATATTAATATTCAGCATGCTCTCTCATACAAGCAAACTCCTCACTAGCCTCGAGCAGGATGTAATGAGGAGGAAATCTTTATTTCCACTCTGAAGCAATTTCCGGCTTGACTGGCAGTCTGTTTGTATTCTCAGCGTCTTTGTCCTTCTATTCATTTGTTAGGATGACAAGATACATTCACAGGTACACGTGTATAGTTGTATGGCTCAGGAACTGAGTTAATTTTACTTCCTTTTAGTACTCTGCTCACCACAATTAACAGGATTTCCTGTATACGTAAAAGGGGATGATGTAAGGTGATTGTATTCATCAAATCAAGCTACTTATTCTTGGTACCTGCCAGAAGAAGGAACTCAACTCTGTTCAGTTTCCTCTTTCCATTCATGTCTGTGTTGCCAAAGAAGTGCCAGCATTATGCCAGTATGAATGGATAATTGTTGTTGTGTCTACCTCTTGCCCAATATGGAATTTGAGAAGCTGGATGCAGCGCAGGGAACAGTGGCAATGCCAACCATCTGGGGCTTTCACCTGCCATCCTGCCCATGAGCCAAGCAGCAGATCTGTACGTTAGGGGCCTGAGGTACTGGGGCCAGCTGCCTGGAACAATTCAGCCATTCTCATTTCCAACTACCAAGGTGCAAGAAACCTGTTTTTGATTTCCTCTGTGGTTTAGATGTCAATTAAACAGAGAGGAACTCTCTCTATTTATTGTTTCCTGCTTTTTAGTAAACATGTTTGTGCAACCAATAGCATTTTTTTTTTGCACAGATGCACAATTAAGATTAAAAATGTTCCCATCTAGCTTAAAAAATGTGGTTTTGCCAAGTAGAGACACGATGTGCAGATTTCAAAACTTCTTTTACAAACATAACAAAGTCCCAGAGTTATCACTTCTACCAGTCTTCCTGCTCACTGTGTTGCTCTTAGTTTAATTAGAGAAGCATTAGAGAACACAGCAAGCTACTTAAGAGATAAAGGACAACTGGCTTTCTTCAAAAGCTGCCTGTTTATGTCTTTTTAGTCACTTCAGAGTCATGGAACACACTATCATACTGTAAATGATTTTGGGAAATTATTAAGTAATACTCAAGAAGTGAACCCAAACAGCTTGCTTAACTGACTTTGATATGGGCCTTCTTCTTCTTCTTCTTTTTCTTCTTCTTCTTCTTCTTCTCAGCTTCCAAGCCGTGTCTTTAACTTTAACTTCAAGACAGAAGTAGTTAAGCTGCTGGCTTTATCCACGTCTGTTTTGCTTTCCTGACCATGTTGAAATCCACATATTTGGACGTCATCGCTGTCAGTATATTATAAAACCGTTCAAGTTGACATCTTTGCAATGCTGCCATAAAGGAATAGTAGAATCAGTAACAAGTACAGTACATTTGGCACCGTTTATCAATTTTGATGAGTTTGTGGGGGATGTATCCCACAGCGAGAGACAATTTTGCCCCCGCTCATGTGGTGGAAATCAGGATGCCTGGCAGCTGTGTTCATGTTGGGGCCAAGGGGCAGGTCAAGTTTAGCTTTCCTGGCCTTTGCAGCTTGGAGCTCATTTAGCCCCCCTCCCGTATTATGTACTGTATTTGTCTGGCCTTTCTGATTGCTGCTGCAAGCCCTGTGGAATGTAGAGCACTTATACACAGTTGTCATTGCAGTCTCATTCCAGAAGCTGTATTTGATGGGGACATGTAACTGTGTGTGTGGGTGTGTGTGTGACATCCCTATCACAGGACACACGCTTGTGTCACTGAGTTCAAGTCTTCTGTAGACTGTAAATTAAAAGTTTGTTTTTGTACTATACAGTATAATATGTATCTCTCTCTCTCTCTGTCTATCTTCTCTCTCTTTCCATTGTGCCAGACCTTTTTAAACCAGGAGCTGTTTTCCATAGTCATAGTCAGCTAGACCCTTGTCTCGCCCATAAACATTCCTTGTTTTGGAAGCCATGGACCGGACTTGTATCCCATGTAATGGGAAAAAAACTCCCAGCTATTACAGTCAGTGTCTTGCAATTCTTTCATTTGCTCCAAACCTTAAAATGAGAGGACCTGGAAAGTGAAGTGTAATTATTTGCATGGAAACACAAGTGTCTGTATCATATTAGAACATACAGTAGACATGAATTTATGTCAGGAGAGCTGCGTAGGAAAAAGACAAGCTATTGGGATGTTTATTGAATGAAGTTCTGCAATAGATGATGGTTGTTGTGGTGCTGGGTGAAGCAGGTAAAGTGAAAAAACACTGATTCAGTTCCTCTTTACCTCAGCCTTTACACATGTACCCCACTCACTCTCCCAGGCAGTATGCACCAAGTAGTACTCAAGTGATGATGCAAGAGCAGGCTTTGGATGCCCCTTTCCCTCTTCTCCCCTCCCTTTCCTCGCCTCACTCTTTCCTCTCTCAACAACACCCCCCACCCCCTACACTAAACCCCTCCTTCTGAACTGACATGGCACCCACCAGGCCGGGGACTGGGGATTCTGAGGTGGCGCCCAGACTCGGATTATTTACAAGAGCTGTAGCGCTGCAGAGACTGTGGTATTTCTTCTTTCAAATGCCTGGGATGGAAAGGCATGTTATGGGGAACACAGAATCTCTACTCTCTCTCTCTCTCTCTGACTCTTTCGATTCCTTCTTTCTGTCGTTTGCGCAGTCTGGAAGACTTGTCACACTGACACAGTCTGAGTCACTCATGCAGCACCACATGCTTGTAATAATGTAAAAACACTCATATGTTTTGTATTTGACCCCACAATTACAACTAAACAATTTATGTTTTGAGACTTAAGTGGAAGCATGTTCCAAAGTTTGGTGCAGCAAGATATGGCGCTTTCTGCAGACTTGTGTCTCTGAAACATATCGATCATATCAATCGCTCTTCTTGACCACCAATACTCCCAAAACGCCTTTTATGACAAAGCAAAATGTTCCCCAGACTCTGTGACTGCTACTGGGCAAGACACCTGAGCCAGCCTGCATAAATGCTTCAGCAGGGGATGGCGAGTGTGGTATGGTAGTGGGGTGCAGATAGGGGAAATCGCATAGATGCGATCCGGCATTGATGCCATGTTCCACATGCCCAGAATAGCCAGCCGTTCACGGATATCTCAGTACGCACAAACACTGTAAATTAGAGGCCTGCAAGTGGCAAAAAGGGCTGTGAAGGAAATGAGGTGGGGGGACACCGTGGTTGGGAGGGAGAGGGTTGATGGGATTTGAGGCTTACTGTGGGGTGGGGGTTGTTTCTAGGGAGTGCGAGGCAGTGTGGAGTCAGCAGGGGTCAGGTTTGCTGTCTTGGGTATCAGCATCCGGACACCGACGCCAAAACAGCACAAACTGCAGAAACGATTAGACGAAAGGGAGAGAAGGAGAGACCTCCTGTGTGGGTCACGCTGTTTCACGGCTACTGTAGCCCCCTGGAGAGATGAAGACATGGCAAAAAGGGCAAGGAAGGGGGCTGGAGAATGAGACAGCAAAGAGGAAGGAGAAAGCCTTGGCGTCAGTCGGGGGTTGGGGAGGGGTATGTTATGACATGGAAATCCCAGCCTGTTGGTCATGCTGGCCTGTGTGGGGCTTTGAGCGGCAGGAAGGCCTCAGAGTCCAGCCTGGCTGCCTCCTACCTGGTGCTGGTTGGAGCCAGGACAAGGAATGAACCTGTCACTGACTCCACTGCTTGTAAACAAACCAAATACCGTGGGAAAGATGAGGTGTGAAGCAGAGGATGCTGCTGTCTCCATGCCCTGTCTCTCTCTCCGTCTTGCTCTCACTCATCAACCCCCAACTTTTTCCTCTTGTGTCAGCGAGAAATCAAATACCACCCCCTTCCTTCACTGATGTCCTGAACTCATGAACTTTCTGAAAACCATGTGCCGTTTTATTTATTTGCCACGTGAACTATTGAGGTGAGCCAAAACCTGGAGCTGGGCTTCTCGTGCCTCAAACAAACTCTCAAAACGACTCTTCACTTCAGGAGCTCATTAACGACTCAAAAAAGATCCAATTCCTGCTTGCCATTCCTAATGGTTCATGGTTATTAATAACTAATATGGTAGTTTCACTGTCCCATAGTTTTTAATGTTTCCTTCCCTGGTGGGGATAAATATAGTTCTCTCTCCTCAGTTCAGCATGTTTGAGTTTGAGCTTTCCAGCTAGTTTACTCTTTTAGTAATAAACCAATGTACCAGAATAGGCAATATTGCCGGTCTCTATGGCAACCACAGGCATTGCACACTAGAGATAGAGAACATAGCCATCAGCAGCCAGGCAGGCAGGCAGGCATTTTTAACCTTGACATTTTTGGAGAGATACCATTACAAGTTAGTCCAAGATTTCCCATCGCCAAACCAGCCATGAAACCCACTCTCAATGTTCTTTCCAGTTTTGGATACATAGTCTTTTTTCCCCCTCCTCCTCATCCTCCTCTCCTCGACAGGTCTCACAAACACAGCTTGTCATTTTTAATAAATGCATGAAACTAAGCACTGGTTTTTGTCCTGGAGGATCTTGAAATGACTAAGCAATGGCTGGTTGCAAAGTCTCTCTGGAGAGGCCCTAGGGTGAGGGAATGGAGCTGGAAGGAGGAGCTGGCCCCCGAGACGCCTGCAAGCCGTCGGGATACACACTGGCCTGGCCACAAAAATGAGCCTCTGGCCAGTGTTGGCCGCCCCTCTGGCTTTACACAAATACACTCTCACTGACACACGCACACACCAGTGGAAAAGTGTGACTGGAGGTGCCTGAGGAGTATGTAGAGAGGAAGAAAGATGATGGGAGAATTTGGGAATAGAGGGGGGAAGCGGAGGGTTGGGGTGTTGCAGATTCATTCATATTTCTCCCCCCTCCCTGTATGCGCAAGCCAAACCTCACTGGGTGAATCAGTGTTCCTCGTAAACAAGCCACAAGCACACAATGGCGCCTCCAACTCTAGAGAAAGAAAGCAATTGGTGCAATGAGAAAAGAGGAAAAGGGTGACCGAAAGAAGGCATAGCAACCTCAAGACTGATGCACTGAAGAGGGGAACGCACTTATGAAAAAAAAGGAATTTGTCCAGAGGCTTGTAGAAGGATTATAAATGATCCTGACCCTTATCTCTAAGTTGTGTCTGTCGAGATCGCGTCAGTGACTCTGCTTTTAGCTAACAGCCACCTTCAGTCTCAGATTGTCTAGTGTCCTTTTACTATGTACTATTTAGAGATACCATTACAAGTTAGTCCAGTTTAATATATCCAGGAAATCACATTTTGTGCAACCTATTATTTTACCTGCAGCCCATTTTTAAAATTTGATTTCGGTGCATTTTGACTCTTCACTTATGCGCTGCAGTCGTATTGGCTCGGCTGTGGTCTTAAACACTTTATCATATGAGACAGGAGGCCATGAGAATCTAATTAAGCTACATAAACATAGATTAAAATTGTATGTGCAGCGTGATTGTTTTTATATTGCAACATATGATATATAATTCATAAACCAAGCCAAAATCAAAGCCCTCGGTGACTTGCGGAGAGTCATACACCTTTCTTACCGTCATATTTTAGTCGTCGAGCTCTGCCATGATTGCACACAAAAGCAACAGGACCCTCTTAGGACTAATGTATTCAGATTACAGGCAATTATGGCTTATTACCATTTTGTGGGGGAAGCGGGGCTCATTTGCAGTATTTGTTCAGTGAATGTCTAATAACGGGAAGGGGAGGGTGCCTTGTGCTTCCTGCTGTGCGAGCTGTGATGCTGCAGGAGAACTGTAGCGTAGCACAAATATTAACGACTCATTTCCCCCTCACCTGGAAGACGAAAGTGGAGCTAATCCAGATACATCAGTGCTAATAGCCCAAATAAATCACTTGTGAGCTCACTTTGCGGCTTGTTGTCTTTTGAAGGAACAGATATGGAAAATCAAGCCACGGTCTGGTACTCATAAAAGGAGGATAATTTTCTTATGTTTGAACTTCTTTTAAACTATCTCTTTGTTGCTGCAGAGCATATACTCTGATTAGATATCTCGCAGGATGGTTCAGTTCTTAACATGTCAACAAGCTCCACATCATCAGCTTTTGTGTCACATTCCTTTGGCACAATTTGTATTCCATGTTCCTCTGCTGCAATTATACACACATGCTCGAAAGACCCTTTCACCTCTAAATCTTTTTTTTTTTTTTTTAGTTCAGTAATTCTGTTAGTAATCATAGTGCTGTGTGTCTTTGTAGTGGTGTGTGGTGGGGCTAAATGAGGTCAATATTTAAATTTTAAGCTGACTTGGCTGTGCGCTATTTACACAAGAAATGCTGTCATCTTAGATATTATTTTTTATTTATTTGTGAAATCTTTACACCAATCATATTGCTGAATAATCAAATATTAAATATCTGGCTGCGGAGACTAGCTTTATTGCTTGCCCAGCTTTGCGTAAGCAGGCCAAAGTCAATGTCATTCTGGTCCAATTTACTGGAAAACAAAAACAGCCTAAGCGTAAGCGTTAAGTGGCTTTTGGAAAGTTGGTTACCAAGAGGTTTTGAGATGGATTTCTTCCACTGACAAAAACTTTGTCGTCGTTTTCTCTCATATTAAGAAGCTTTATCAGGCGACAAATGGCCGGGCTGCTTTCATGGAGCAGTTTTCAGATTCTAAATTCGACATTATGAAATTCCAGCAAGGCAAGTCAGCAAACTTGTCCCTCTACCTATACCTCTACCTCTACGTCAGCACAGCTAATTTGCCCTATGGACTAAATGACAGTGTCACTTACTGGCTAATACACCGCGCTGTCAAACTCAGCATCCTTCCAGTGAATCTACACCAAATGTGAAGCATGAAAGGGTTGCTGTGTAGCGCCGTTCCTTTCCTCTGGACGCTCCATTTTTGCTGTGCGATGAAGTCTGCCGCAGTATATTTAGGTGTACGGTTTGGGACAGGAAGAGGGGAAGCGCTGAGGTTATTTGATTGCTTCATTATGGTCATATATATGGCCATATATTTATGTATACTTTGTTATGTATGTCATTACATGTACACCAGTGAGTGTTTGTTTGTTTGTGTGCATGTGCTTGTGTGTGTGTGACTGAGTAAAGAGGGCTCAGTGTTTGGACCACCCTGTGAGCTGGGCTGAGTGACAGCATGGGCCTCAAGACTCTCGCAGTACACACACACACACACACAGGCGCACACACACACTCAAGCACATACAGTACTCAAACACACGTCAGCGAGCTCATTTTTCAACATGTTTTCTACTCTATTAATGTCTCATGACCAAATACATATCATGCTCCAAAGCAAACACGCTGTATTAAAATGAAATAAATCACGTTGGGATCAGGAGAGAACACACTCTCTCTGGTACAACACTGTACCACCCAGTAGTATCACAACGAATGTACCTGCTGTTTTAACCCTAGTGCTCTCTACTCTATATTTCATATAACACATAAACATAACACCTGATTTGAAAAGACAGGTCAAACCTCACCGAGGTGCTCTAGAAAAAATATTTTCTTTCTCTGCGAACTTGAGGAATAAAGTAAATCTGGTGATGACATAAAGCTAAATTGAAATGAATTGTTACTTATATTCAGACCGTTTCTCCGTAATTTCCCATTAGTCACCAGTTGTTTCTCTTTATTGCGACGTTTCGCTTGTAATGAATAGAGGCACGAGTCCAGTTATCCACCACAATGAAGTGCGAGCCTTGCTAACAGTGTGTGTTTAGGCCTCCAGTCAGAAATTCAAAACAGGTCAGGCTCTGATGATGTCATTCATATCAAAGGCTTGTTTTTCTTCTTAACTTTATTAGTTAACCTCCCGCTATCTTGAGGAGCACATGCGCTCACTTATGCTGGTGGTTTTGCTATACTCATGAGGACACTGTGCGGCCTTTATGATTGTCTTTGTTGTTGCAGTTTGACTTCCTATCTAAATCTAATACTTGTGGGTTTTTTGTCCATCCAAGGCCAGACTAGTGGATATTACGCGAATTTTTAGGGAAAACCCTTGAATAAGGAGGACTGGATTCAAAGTATCAAAGTTATTCTTGTACAAGAAGGAGCGTTTAACAGTGCAACACACAAGAGGGTTACAGAGGAAAGGCTCCCTGAGGAACTGGTTCTTATACAATTTTCTCAAAATGGGCTGTCTCGGACATCTTCCCACTAACAATCCTTTTTTGGTTTTCCGCTTAGTAATGAACATTATGTTTCTTGTCAAAAATGACACTTCCCATAACCTGTCACTCTTGCCCTTGAAGAATTTTTAATTATCTCTCCCTGCCAGCTTCAGCAAACATGTGCCAGATAAGGGAAGTACACAAGATATGCAAAAGACAGAATACACTCACTGTCTATAAGAGTTAAAACATCTGCACCCCAGTATACTCTTAATTTTTATAACAGTGGAGATTTTTTTTTTTGTGCTGTATTTCTGTAGTACCTCGAAGATTATCCGAATATGATGTCATATCTTAATTCTTATGACTGTAGTTGTCAGGTAATCAAAGCGTAGTGAACCGTTATTTTATCATAAAAGTAAATCATGTAACATTTCCAAGAATTTATCCCATTTATTGTATTTTAGCTTACACCTAGGAGACGCTCAAAACAAATGTCAAATCTGATGTAGCTGAAATCAAAGCCAATGACTCCGAGTTGCATTTTCAAATATGATACTCTCAGCATTTAAAGCTAAAGCCTGAGTAGATATGAAACTTCATTTGGAGTTCAGGATATAATTTTAGCCTTTAATTTATTACTTTAGTAAACTTTTGCGATGTCAATAGTATCTGTATCTATGACCGTGACCACGACCTTGACCTCATTGATGAATCATAAAGCCTTGGACTTCCAAAAATATGCTGTAATCTTGGAGGTATCAAAACATTATTTCAAAGTTTCTCAGACTGATCGTCTTACCATTCCATCTTGTAATTTTTTAATTCCAATACAGTTTGATAACTGTGAGTTGGATAACTGTGGTTCAGGAATAACCGAACAAATCTGTCTAACCTATCCTAATCCATCTTGACCTTTAACCTCTCTTCTATGACGTCCATTGCTGTTAGATGATAACTGTATTAATGACCAAGTCTCCATAATTTAATAATGTTATTGCATAGCGGAAGTCCTAAAAATAAAGACTGTTGAGAGGCAACTAATCTCGCAACTGATAAACCAGTCCGTCTCAAATGAGAGGCCGGCATTGGCAAATGAGAAGCCGATGAGAACTTTCTCTTGTTACTCTCTAAGTCATACTGGAGATCCTTCCTCTAGGGCTGTCCATCAGGAACAGCTAACACATAAAACATAAGACACCTACTAAAACTACTAAAATACTTTTGGCTCCGTAAGCCGCGCTGTCTTGTAAATGTTTTATTCCACCTGCACATCAGTGAAGCATTTCCTTTTAAATAGCAGTATTGTAATCGCACACAGTGCTACAGTCTTGTTTCTGGTATCTCTCTCTGTCATTAGACACACTTTTGTGTGAATATAGCTGGGCTTTCCATCAATGCACCGGTAATTAAATAGAGCTCTGTAACACTTATTACAGTATTTTGATAGATGCATGAGTGAATCTGAAGAGAGCTTTGCAAAGTGCGGCAGAATGAGCAGTTGTTTGCAGTAGCAGAAAGGGAAAGGAGGAGAGACATTGGCTTGCTGGTTGGTGGGCTGAGGGACATCAAAGAGGGCGAAGCCAGCGCTGAGCTGAACGCTCTCCAATGATTAAAAGCAGGGACCACGCTAACGTCTGGATGGGAATTTAAAACTAATGAGGGAAAATAAATAGAGCCATGGCCATTGGCATGTGTAGGTGGAGTGATTATATATGTATGTGTATGCACATATACAATCTGTGTGTGTGTCTATGCATATATATGTGTCTGTCTGTGTGTATGGCAGTCTGACTATCCTCGCTGATGTGTCACTGCCGGTAAATCTATTCTTAACCCGAGAATCGATCTGTGTAGTCATACACCGGTAATTACAGTCATATTTTACATCAAAATTGACTCACCCTGTGCGGCTGTAAGTGACTGTTTATAGTACTGTGTGTGGTACACAGACTGTAGGAGGCATTTCATTTTTATGAATGAGTCATGTTACTCCGGATCATTTGTCCTTTCCGCCTGCCACTGTGACACACGCACAAACAGGAACATGCGCACACGAGTCGGGCGGGTGACAATAAGTGGAAGTGAAGTGCTGACATGGGCACATCAATTTGCAGAGAATCTGCGGGGCTGACAACAAAACCATATGTTCTGATTCACCAGAGGTGAAGGTTGTTGTTGCTGGTGTCTATAAGTAAATTCTGTACGTCATGAGTGACATCAGTACTGGAAGCACTTGTGGGTGTTTCTTAGTCATCATAATTGCCTACATTTACTTTTTAAAACTGTAACTCAAGCTTGTGTTATCAACTTATATTTCTGATTCTTACTTTTCTTCAATTCCTCGACCAGTCTACCTTTTTTTTTTTTATTTACTATCCTGCTTCTGTTTCTCGACTTCATTTTTCACTTTCTTCTACAGTAATTGATTCTTGCCTTTCGTCTTATTTTCTAATTTGCCGTTCTCCTCTTCTTTGTCTTCTTTTTTCCCTTGTTGTCATCATCTTTTCCATGTTCAAAGCACAGCTTAGGCAAAGGCACAGACTTGCAGAGCTTCTACAACAAGCCATGGTTTTCTTTGTTGATAATCCAAGCGCTTGGCTGGATGATAGTACGAAAAGCCAACCCATCTTAACGGATTCCAGGCCCCTTTCACAATGTGACTTTTTTATTATTACAAGTTGCATTTAGTGTCAGAGTTGAGTTATTTCTCAATCCAGTGCTCTTCCAAGATCTAATGGGCAATTATCTGTGGAGGAGAAGTTAATGGGTGTCCCATTTCACAAAGTCCCCAGTTATTTATGTCAATGAGCGCCATTGTGTGGAAACGTGGCAGACCCGTGCTAACCGCTCGACTTGTTTAGATTTTCTCTATGGAATCCCACACCCATTGTAAGCCAGCACCAACCACAAGACCAATGTGTGTGTGTGTGTGTGTGTGTGTGTGTGTGTGTGTGTGTGTGTGAATCTGTGCATGTGTGTCTGTATGTAAGTGTGTGTGTTTTACATGTGTGTTAAGTCCAGTTTAAGATGTTCAATACCAGTGTGTGTGTGTTTATTTGAGTGCTTATAGCCCAATGTAACATGTACATAAATGCAGAGACGTGATGAAAGTACATACTGACAGACAAATACGCACACACACACACACACACACACACACACACACACACACACACATCGGCCACCCCAGTACACACAAACCCATATAAACAGACATCCCGCCTCCCACATACACCACACACACACTTACCACAGACACTTACACAAGCAGAGCCGTAGACCTACCACCACATACCCAGACACCCTCTTACACACACACACGCACACACAAACCTAGCTAGAGACCCACAGCCACATATGCAGGCATCCCCCCATACACACACACACACACACACACACACACACACACACACACACACACACACACACACACACACACACAGAACCAGAGACCCACCACCAACATCAACACCCACAGGCTCAGGCTTGGTGACATCATGGCTTGGATGACAGCACGTCTTCCAGCCCTATTAGTCTGATTGTAGGTGGCTCCGCCACAGTGATTTATGGGTAAATATCCATAGTCTCTCTCTCTGCTGTGTTGATTTATGAGCCATGTTTTGGTCCCTTTGGTCCCCAGACCACAAGACTTGGGAGGGGGAATCCTGTACAAATAATGACATTGTAAAAGTGGAGACAGTGAGACAGAGGGAGAGAAGACCCGCCCTGTCATTCTCTCATCACCCACTGCTGTTGACATGTTGTGATTGGTCAGTGAAATCAGGAAGCACAGCACATGCATGTGTGATGCCAACTATAATTTTCTCCGTCAGTCATCTTGTAGTTTTCTCTCTTTACATGCACCTGCAAAATATGTACCTGTCTGTCTCCCTTTGCATCTGTCTTCCTTGTGCCTGCCGCCCAGCCTTTTTTTGTCCATTTGTTTTCCTATCTGTCATACAGCTTCTTTCCTTATTTTGTCTTTGCCTCAGAAGTGTTTGAGTTTTTAAGAGCCCTATTAATTCTGTTTTAACACCACAGTGGAAAATGGATTAGCACAAGAAAGCACGAAAGAAATAACTGTTCCTCCAAATCACTCTCTGCATTTGTTTTCTATATTTACTGAGCATATTACTGTTTGTATTCTGTTAAAAACATTGCACAGTATGAACTATTTAAACTCTTGAGCTTATGAAAACTTTGCATGAACCAGAAACACCTTGTGGTGAAGTGTTTGCCCAACACTGACTACTTTTCTTTCCAAGTTTTTGTCAACATAGAATAACAAGAACTACCAAGAATGACTGTACATGCATACACATTTTTAGCTTATTTGTCTCTTTTTTACCATCTTTCTCTTCAGTTTCTTTGTATATTGAAATGGTTTCCTTTTCTTTTTATCCCTTCACCTTCTCACCCTCTTTTCTCTCTGCCGCCCTAGATGTGTAGGAGGCCCCCAGTTGACTTACCATGAGCTGCTGTTTATAATTGGGTTGTGCTTTGTTGCCATAGCCTGCAGAGTGTTGCCCTCAGTCCAAACATATCTGGCAATCAATTAAGCAGTGAAAATGTACTAGCACCAATGATGTAACATGTAGCAAGAAGGTCTGCAGGTAGCTGTAAATGTCATAAAAATCACAGTTGACCTAGGTGGTCACAGTGGTGGAAGGGTTGTCTCTCAAAGTTACTTTTCTTTTAGCTGTACATGGAGACAGAGTAGCATATTTTATTGCTTATATCGCTTTACACCTCCATTAACACCAAAATATATTTGTCGAGCAAGTCATTGAAACATTTTCTATCACAGTGTATTTACAGTCTGTAAGTCTTACAATAGTTCAATGCTTGTATAGATAATTGCACCTTCATAAATTGCGGTTATTTTTGTCAGCTGCGGTATTATTACATTGTTGTTGTTGGGAGGCTTTGCTGTGTGTGTGTATCCTGAAGCCAGCTGTCACACTGTATTCCCAGGAGCCTGTATAGGAAGGATACACTAAAAGGCCACCCGCTGAGAGCCCTTCAAGGAAGTCTCCTAAATGTGTGTGTTGATTGTGTGCACGTTTGAGAATAAGTGCTGTGTGTTTCTGGATGTATTGGGCTGTGCACGTAATCATCTGTGAGTTATAATTAGAAAAGGTCCTCCTGACTGACAGGTGTTGGGGCAACCTGCTGTGGCCCCTCAGTAGTACATGCTGGGTGCATGCTGGGTCCTGTAGTCTCAGTTCCAGAAATTGGCAGGTGGATTTTATTGATGCAACAAGCAAGGGTGGATGAATGGAGGGATGGATGGATGGATGGATGGATGGATGGATGGATGGATGGACACAAAAAAGGCAGTATTTCCTGTATATCTTTTCAGATTAATACCAACGTGTTTGACATTTTCCACCGGCTATGACTAATGTTCCCTATACTATTCTATGCTCTGTCCCTCAGTGGACAATGAGGTGGCAGAGATTCGTATGTGCCCACAGCCAGACACCGAAAACACACACTGAGTCATAATACACCATGCCAGCACCATACACACACATACTGTCCCTCATTCACATATACACTCAGAGACTCACCCACAGCAGTTACCCACAGTCGCACTAAAGGTCACCAGACACTAAGCACAATATAGATTTCATGACTAAATTAATTTATATTGACGTTCACCAGAGCTAAAAGTCGTAGCGGGTGGGCTGTTACTGTAAGAGGAAGCATGATTTGCCTACTGGTCATAACCACACTCTTCATATGTACTCTCTGCTTGCTGATTTTCATGTGTCTAATAGTCCTTTTTAAGCTGATACTCAGCCTGTACGTCAAGAATTCATTGGTACAGCAGCAAGCATAGTTGATGCACCTCAAGGTCATTTCCTGACAACAGACACTTGGTAAAAGAAAATATACAGCATCTGTTGTGAGCCACTGCTCATGGTCAGTATGTTCTACTGCTGACCTAAAAAAATATATTTCAAAATCTGCCATAAAATGGATTAAAACTTTAAAAATGTATTGAATTAACAACATATTTACAGTCCCCAAGAAAACATAACTATGAAATCTGTTTTAAATAATACTGATGTCATGACACATCCATGCAAGATTTGTACTGTAATAGTGCATACTAAACAAAATACATAGTTTAACCGCAGACTGCCATGTAAGTTCCTCATTCAATGTGAATAACCTAGAACAGAATATTTACAGAAACTCTGGTTAAATAAATAATGAAAAAGTTACAGCAATGACACACAGTAGACGATGACTGTCAGGTTATGGATTGCAGTGCCTTATTAGTGTCTCATGCCCACATCTTCTGTAAAGGGCTTGTCTGGAGGATACGAGAGGTCAGTAGGTCCCATGTGAGTCAGCTGTATGGGGAATCAGCCCAAATCTGTATTGTCTAATATAAATTTGTCTGTTGATACATTTGTTAAGGTGACTTATCGTCAATCACTCTACGCTGATGACGAGCTGCTATTCCTGCCAAAGAAAAAATCACAAATTCATATAAAGCTTTCTTTCATCATTCTGACGTCTGCAACAATGGCATTGGATTTCATTCAAAGTAAATCTTATAGTAAAGAGGCATGCATGATAATACGCACAAAAATGCTATTTGAGCTGTTTGTCAGCTTTACATACCTGTGCATACCAAAGACAATAATTAGCAGCAGGGAGTTGAGGCAAAGTGCTCAAATAGATCATTAGCTAATTGTTTATTTACCGCTGACTCTAGATCTAAGTTGTCTCTCCAAACGTAATTGGAAAACAATGCTGTAGTCTCAATTTTCCTGGATTTAATGAGTGGAAAACCAGTACCAACAAAGTATTTGATGTGCAAGCAGAAAAAATGACAGGGCGTTGAGTAAATGCGTGTACAGAAATGCTTGTTAATTTAAAGAATGATGGCCAGTCCTCCAAATGTGCTGTTGCTCCATATAAAGTGTTTTCTGGTTGCACAAGGTGGTCCCAGAGTAAAAACAAGGAAGTGCACCTGCTCATCTCCATCCATCCATCCATCCATCCATCCATCCATCCATCCATGTCTCTCATCTGCACAACTTCATCCCCTCCTGTAAACCTTTCCCCTCCTCCCCGTCGATCATTCTCTTCAGGCTACTGTGTCGGTAATGAGCATTTCCTCCAAACCCCTTCAACCCCCCCCCACTCCGTCAACTATTCTCTCACTTTCTCCCCCCTCCTCTCCTGTCCTCCCCTTCTCACTGTGTGCAGAATTGGAGAAGCTTATCGCCTAGCAACCACAATTAAAGTACAACAAGTCAGTGGAGGTAGCAGCCACCATCGGAGCAAGCTTCACAAACCTTCGTGTGACCAGCGGCTTTAGACAGAAAAAGAGGAAAACAGGGAGAGTTAGATAGGGAGGGAGGTAAACGGAGCTAAAGAGTTGAAGTTGGACAGGTGAACAGCAATTACAGCCACCACTGGAACAGTGAGGACTTTGGGTTTTGAAAACAAGAGAGAAAAAGAAGACAGGGTGAGTGGAGTTACATTTCCCCGACTGGGTTCACTTGGTTGAACTCGACAGGTATGTATGTGTGTGTGCTGGAATGAATGGATGCGAGTGAAGGTATTCTGCCGGTAACATGGTGTGTTTGTGTGTGTGTTACTGCTTGTGTATGTTTGCTTGTGAGTCAGTGTTTGAAGAAAGCCATGTTAAGCAGATTATGCTTTTGACGCATTTGGAAAGAATACACCATATATTGTCTGTGGAATTTCACAGCTGTGGTGGAATGCCAAGATCTTTTAGTAACTGCTGTAAAGGTATGCATGCAAAGAAAGATGGGAAGTACAGTCTGTGGGTAAAACTGGACTCTGATAAATTATTGGAGGACTTGAAAGCATATTGTCACTCCTCATGTTTTTAAAGAGTTGTTTGCACATCTGTTGAAAATATGTCCACAACTTGGTCTTTGTCTTCCCAGTAGTGGACCCAGTATCAGCACCAGTACCCAGTTTCCAGTTCCCCAGTATCATTAAGATAAATGACTAATGTGTTAAAAGTAGCTCCATTAGTTGTCAGGTGTGCTGTCTCCTTCTACCATCGTCTATGGAAACATGGCTCAGGGGGAATTTATGTAGTGACAGAAATGATACAATATGCAACGACAGGGAAAGGATTTGTATGAGCTGCTGAGATTGCACATGAGCTGTCACTCCTGATTTGCTCTTATTTTTGGATTATCATTAGTGATGCTTTCTGTGGGCACCGGTGGACAGAGGTGAGAGGGTTCATTTGTGAATCAGGTTTGTGAGAGGCTGGTGCACACATGGGTAAAATATCATTTGATGACATTATTCGATTAATGTCAATTTGATGAATGATCACAGGTAGGCAGGCTGATTGGTGGATGATGACGTCCACAGGGAAACAGCATTTTAATTGAAGCTTAATTCCATAACCTCACATACTATATATGAAACAGAGGATATTGTCCATACTTGTCCTCACTTTGGTATGCTTGTTTGGTACTTTTTTTTTTTACTGGTCAAATTTTAGGCTCTCCAAAATAAACCCTAATCAGCCTTAAGAGTGCAGTTGCGCTGGAAGATACTTTTATTGCATGATTGAAAGAGGACATTTTTTTCATAGTGAATACCCAGATAATTCCCATAAATTTACTCAACAATGTTGTTAATCAGGATTTTGAAAACTATGAAGTTTAAATGATGAGTGGGACAGAGACTGTAATTGCTTGAAACTCTGATAGTACTTGCACAGATTGGTGCACTATGAACTCGAAAAATACTTAATCAAATTGAAGTTTCATTGAACTACTTTCTCCAGTCGCTTAATTTTTATTTCTAGAATAAAAATGTTAGGAAAAACTTCTGCAGCTTTGTTCTGCTTTACAGAACGTCATATTGTAGAGTTTCAGCTGTGTTACTGATGGGTGTGTAACTAAGCATGCTATGCTTAGTTACACACAGTATGCTAACAAGTTCGCCATTCTGTACTTCAAATGTGATAATATGCAACCCCTTTGTACTGCCACCAAGTGGCCAAAAAATGCCTTAGCAGGATCAATATCTATAGATTGTAATTCTGCTGAAACCTTGAATAATGTAGAAATTTGTCAGTGGAATAAGGCAATCACAATGAACCACAACACAGCTGTTTCTTGTAATTCTGTAGTAATGGTATTCCTGTAAAGTAGACAATGTAGACAAAATTGCCTTTCAAGAAATTAAGTCTCCAGCATCCTCATTCATGCTCTGATGCAGTAATTAATTCAGCCCTAAAGGTGGCTCTAAAATAGTCCTCCATCACCCCCCACAGACCTATCTTTCAAATGATGGACACCCACCTGCCCCGCCATCCCCATGGCAGACTGACGCTACCTGAGGGCACTGTGGGGGAGCTATGAGGGGAAAGGTCAGTCCCTCTGTATGACCTATCCTATCCCCACCAGGAGGATGAAACTCATATCCAGACTACACACAGAGAAGTCAATCGCTGGTCAAAATGTCACTGCACTGCATATAACTGCATATAAAAGGACACACACATAGACAAACACAAACACACTCAAAACACCAGAGTAGAGGAGACACTCGCTGATCAAAATGTCAGTGCACTGCACACATAAAAGCGTCAGCAACAATTTAGAAAAAACTCTTGTGATGTTCAGTTTGAGATTCAAAGGCGGTGGATGCCTTTTCTTCACCTCTTTTTTTAATCATACACTGACAGTACTAGGCCTTGTTTTCGTGGCAGTGCAAGGATGAGTGCAAGCAGCACGCCGACTGTTTGGTATTTTCTTGACCTTAAAATTCACTTTGTCTGTTCATTTGAGCCTGAATTAGCCTCTTTGCCAAAGATGAAAATTCAAAACAGCGACAGAATTTCACTCCAAAAATGTCTCCAGCCTTAGGGCCAGTTATGTGTGCGTGTATGTAATGAGCGTCTGCGTGTGTTGTGTGCACGCTTCTGGCTGTCTCAGCACGAGTCACCACTGAGAGCTATACACCTCCAGAAGATGCAGTCAGCAGGGGCATACTATGTGTGTGTCTGCACCTTTGCATATAGGTGTCAGTGTGTGTGCCGTGCACGTGTGCCTAATGAATTGGCTTTGCTGGAGGGATGTATTGAAATGTCCCCTGTTGAGTAGAGCTGGCAGGAAGTATAGTTATTGCACTCGGAGATTCTGAGTTGACTTCATCATCAGGGAAATGGCTTTTAAACACACTGTCTCATCTTGCCTCCTCTCACACTTACGTTTTCTCTTCACACCACATTTTGATTATAGCTTGTGAATAAAGTAAATCTAGTTTTCGTAGACGAGGTAATTATTTTTCACTCAAGAGAAGGTCATTACCCATGTAATTGGCTCTTACAGGGCAACATTGATCATTTGATTGGTGTTGCCTTGAGGGTGAAGGTTCCAGATTAGTGGGACTTACATTAACTATAGGTCACCTCGACTGTAAGAAAACAAACTCAATTAAGGGACGAAGCATCTCTGACTTTGTGTTTGTGTAATTGAATTGTTTTTTTGTTTTTTTTAACTGGATTGACTTTGATTAAACACTGTACATTTCTGCAGAACTAATCACTTTGTTACTTTTTCTGCCTGCAATATACATATATATTACTGCCATCAACTATATGATGCTATCTAGGTACATAGATACTAAATATGCCTAAATATCACCTACCCCATGGTTTTACAGCATGTATTGGAATACTCTCTAAAGGATAGAGAAACTTAATATACTCGTTTGAAATGGTCATTTTAATGTCTGTTTTTTTTTTTCACTTATTTCCAGAGCCTGGGTTCGGCTGACCGGAAGGAGAATCAACATAAAAAGTAAGTTCCTGATTTCCCACTCGAGACACTCGAGAGGTGGTTGAGATCAATGGCTCCCAGAGATTTATGTAATATCACCATTGCCATATCAGCATTGTTGCTTTTAGTAACCGTTCACTTTGGTTGTAGTTCTATATTAAATGTTTTCGAATACTACTAATCTTGAGTTGTGTGACACAAACACATTAATTGGTTTACAGATCTAATTAGCATAACTAAATATGCCATGGAGAATTAATGGAGAATATTAGGCAGCTCAATTTTAACTTGTTTTTCAAGGTAACCCAATTCCTAAAGACACTGACCCGATTTATCTGTTTTTTTAAAAATGAGAAGATAAAAGATAAGATCCAGTGTGTGATTTTTACACTATGTTTTTCAGTCACTGAGTACGTCTGAGTAATAACTGAGAGTGCCTCTGCCAAGTGATATCTTGACATCTATGACATCTTGTGTGGGCTTGTGATTCACACCTTGCACCTTTCTGCTGTGAGACAGCACTGTTAACCATTGAGCTCTTTGTTTAGCTGGTATCACCACAATAAGATGAATATTGTTGAATCAACATAACAGCAGGAGATGATTTATTTTCTCAGTTTTATATCATATCATTATTCAGCGAGAAGCCACTCTGTTTCTGATCTGCTACCATAAAATTTGCCCATTACTGCTATTTGCCATTAATGCAATCTCACACTGACTCTATATGAACAGGCTAACCACTACTGTTAATATATCACTCAGTAACTACTGGCTTTGTTATTTGCAATAACATTTCCTACTGTACTATATTAGGTCAATAAGAGGACAAACAAGAGCATTTAAATAGAAATCGTCTTAGATCAAAATATAGAAACTAACCCAACATGTGAGGCAGATTAGTCACACGACAGTGAGCACATAGTGAAAGACAAGTGGGGCGGGGAACTTAAATCAAAATTAGCTGTATGTTTTTGTTGCTCAGCAACCAAAGCCATGGACATACTTATCTCCACAACATATCTCTCTCCTGTCTGTTCTTTTCTATCAGCAGTGCAGCCAGCTTGGTCTGTGCACCTCGAGTTTCTCCACGTGAATGCATACTTACAATGACCAAAGCGGTGGTTATACAATTTTTCTTCTCTTTCCTCCGGTCAAAGACATTTCTGGAGGCCTTACTTTAAAACAATTGACTTAAATGAGGACGTTCTGCTAGCTGTCTTTCTTTGAAAGTTTTACTTTGAAGCTTCAATGAGTGAAACGTTTGGCTCAGGCGGCGTGCTCTTGAAACCATTGATTGTATATCTTTGTAGTCTCAAATACGATTTTCAGCTGCACATAGCAACAGGTCATCTAAACAGCAAGGATGTGTGGGTGTGTGTGTGTGTGATGTCCCCAGTTACATTTTATGTGGATCTTTAGTAAAAAAAAAAAAATCTTTGACTGTATGAGGCTGAACTTTCTTTGGTCAAGTCACTGACAGACATGTACTGCATCATAGATGTAATGTATACTTTTTTTTTTCTTTTTTTTGTAATATCCATTGTGTAATGTGCCAGGTGTGCTGGCACAGTGAGCACTCAGTGTGCCAAAGTGGGAGACATCTGTTGCCAGGAGACAAGCAGCTGTTTTCATGAACCAGTAGAATCATCAAGGAATGTCAAGTAACAGGAGTCTTTTCCGGACATGAGGGGACGAGTGTTCATTTTACAGTGCCATACATTTATTAGTCCCAGCGGGAACATCTAAATGAGCATAAATGAACATATACAGGAGGGTAAATGTATGCATACACGTACATGTGCATGCTTTTCATCTCAAAATGATCATTAACCTGAGGGACAACATACAGGCGGAATTCTTTAAAATCTTGTCTGTATTATCTCCTCCACCACCATGAACATTAACAATAATTTTCTCTCTGCTCTGGCTAATATTCTTCCTTCTTTTCTGGTTTTTATTGCAAACATGATTAGCAGTTTTGAATATATTCTATCACTGCTATGTCGGTAACATTTAGCCTCAAAATGAGCTTATGTCTGTCCTGACAGGCTTTCGCACAAGGTGAAGGAATGTCTTGGACATCTTTTGTTCATTCATTGTTTGACTCTTGTGTCGAGGATTCGAGTTGTTCCCGGAATATTGCTAAACTCTGTCTCATCGTTCCTCCAGATGGTGATGAATCTCATTCATGCCTTTATTTTGTCCCACTTGGACCACTGTAACTCTCTTTACGTGCCTTAGCAGGTAATCACTGGATCATTTGCAAGTGGTTCAGACTGCCTCTGTAAGGCTTATTACCAGGTGTTCTAAAAGGTCTCACATTACACCTATTTTGATATCTTCATGCCCATCAACTATGCACAGAAAATTCCTGTACAAAGTGGGAGGAAAGATGCACGAACACATGGCAAAAAATATCCATTATTATGATTTTTAGTTGTTTTTTTTTACTTTGAATACATGCAATTTTTATTTTCAAAAATACTTTTTATCCCTTTTTCTGTTTCATTTTATGCACTTTATCTCTTATAAAAACTTGCACCTATATGAGAAAACTTTATTTTCTAAACTTAACTTGTCTTCCCTACTTATGCTCGGTGCAGACAGTACAGGAAGGAAGGAATAATGGAAGGATAGGGTACAGGGGTTGTCTTGCAGGCTGGGGGATGCTCTGTTTTTTTCATGGAGTAAGGGATTTAGGTGCGGATGTCAGGGAAGAGAGAACTTGATTAGACTAATTTATTCACGGGAGCAGGCCATGTAATTGTTCTCATATGGGGCTGACGTAGGTGTGTGTGTGTGTGTGTGTGTGTGTGTGTGTGTGTGTGTGTGTGTGTGTGTGTGTGTGTGTGTGTGTGTGTGTGTGTGTGTGTGAAATGGAATAAGTTAAGGTGAGTAAGAAGGGATATTTGTTTTTCAGCAGTGTGCCTGACGTAGTTTTGTTTAGAAAATAAAACCATATTCTACATCAAAACAACTGTAGAGATCCTCTCATAGGCATGTGGAAAATATTGCCGACACCTTAATACCTTATTATGCACAGTGTTGGATATAAAGGGTTTTTTTTTCTCTAAGTTGTCTTGCTGAGACAAATCAAATAGATGCATAATAATGAGAAAAATTGAAAAAAAAAATGTATCTATAAAATAATTCAAAGTAATTCTGAAAGTCTATTGCATAACATGTAAGTAATACAATGTCAAAAACTCAATCAAGTGCCCCCTTTTCTTCCAGTTTTGCCATTTATATATAAAAAGGCGTCCGTGAAAAAAGGTATAGGTTTATAATTTTCAAAAATTTACATTCACAGTTCACAGAAGCTGTCATGTAAATCCCTTTTCTAGTGGAGCGAAACTGTTTTTTCTCTCTTCAAAGTTTAGGTGATCGCCCTGACATTTCATGATCTCTCTGTCGCTGAGATAACCGTCACACAGTCTTGAATCCTCTCACTCATTTACCTCTGAAGACACTGCGCCTCAAATCCTGCGGCTGTTTTACAGCCACGCTCCCCACGGTTATAGGACTTTTCCTCACAGCAGTAGCTGCTTGTTGCCGTGGTTACAGATGACACAGGAGCGAAGGCCTTACAGCATTTGAAGCACGGCACAACGTTTGTGACATTACAAGTTTTTGTGAATTTCGTTCAGCATACGCTACACAAAATCTTGAATGGGACTAGTGAAATGCAGTGTTTTTTGCATCAGATCAGAGGGTAGGAGATGAGAGAGAAAAAGTATGAATATCTAGAACTCATAGGCCAATGAGCTGCAGCTTATCTTATCTAGTAAAGATGCACACATTTCAAATCAGCATTACCATAGGAAAAATGTCCTTTGCAGACCAGTATAAAAATAGTAATTGAAAACAGTCGTGTTCACTGAAGCAATTATAGTTTAATGATCTGTCAATATCTCTGCCTGTCACTGAATTTAGTGAGTTGTCTTGGCCTCATGTCTTTATAGCCCTGCTCTTTGCATCAGTTGGAAATATGCGGAGAGAAGAAAGAAGAGAGCAGAAAGTGACAAATGGAGAAAGAAGAGTGCGCACACACACACACACAGAGAAGACCCACCGCATTACTCTCATCTCATCTCCCACTGGGACAATCCAAAGCAAATTCTAGCAGAAAGATAATAAGGACTGAGGGTTCCCGCTGTCTGACCGACGTGAAACACATTCTTTCATTTTTCCAGCCTTTTTTTTTTTTTTTCTTTTCACCTCATTTTTTTTTCCAGGGTTTTGAAATCCCAGTGTAAATACATATTGAGGAGTATTTACAATAGTGGTAATGGTGGTAGGAGAGGGAGCTAACTCAGCGGGCCGGAGGAGACTGCCGCTGGCTGACTATCTGTGCGTGTGTGTGTGTGTGTGACTATTTGTACAGTTGATCTAGTGTGTATGTGTGCACACATGTTCACACAACAGAAAGTGTGTTATATACTATTGATCCAGTGTGAGTGTGTGTATCACACATTTGAAGAGTGTTAGCAGCATTTATCCCTGTATCTGTGTGTGTGTGTGTGTGTGTGTGTGTGTGTGTGTGTGTGTGTGTGTGTGTGTGTGTGTGTGTGTGTGTGTGTGGTGCGGGTGCGGGTGCTTATTTGATGTGGCTTGGCTGAACCGATGTTGGGTTGTTTGAGAACTTCCCAAGAGCAAGCTGCCAGGCCAAAGAACTGAGCAGGCAGAGACAGCCATTGTTTTGGTAAGGCATCTTGGCCATAAATGTGTGTGTGTATGTGTGTGTGTGTGTGTGTGTGTGTGTGTGAGAGAGAGAGAGAGAGAACCAAAGGGAGAAAGAGAGCTTAATTTGGAGTACTTGAACAGCAGCAGTGCATAGCCTTTTCCATTCTGGCTTTAAATACAAAAGCATGCACACACACACACCTACACACACACACACACAAAGTAACAACATACAAAGTAACAAACACTCCATCCTCACAACCACATTAGCTGAGGGAATTCTCAGGGAAAATGTCTTTCTATTATGTTGCACAACAAGTTGAACCCTTTACCAAACCTCTCCCTCTAGTTCGAAACCACACATCAGAATTTGATCAGCTTTCCCAAAAACATATCAACACTTTGGATACTCACAGTTCACTGGCTTACAATTGTACAAATATGATTTCAGGATTAAACTCCTTTTGGTACAAACAAGCCAACTCAGCATTTAGACCACGATGACCATTTTAAGGTTATTTTGAATTCAAGTTTGCTGTTTTTTCTCACCGGGCCACTCCACAGCATTGTCTTTCACTTAACCTTAAACATTTTTTTACTGGCACTGCTCGGTCAGAAGCATATTGGTGGTCCGCTGAAGGTTCGGCATTTTCTACATTTCTAAATTCCCATCACAGGCGCCCACACTCTGTTGTAGGATATGACCTATGAAGTTGTAAGACTGGAGGCTACATCTCCACACAAATCTCACAGAGGATTCACCGTGGCATCATCGTTCCTTCCTGCCCTTAATCTGAGAAAGGCCATGGAGAATCTCCAGACATTCCTTGTAATGTCTGTGTTCAGGTCCAAGGCTGCGAGTACAAAGAAACATTTTTGTCTCATTAGTTTTCAGACCTCAGTAACATTAAATTGGATTCTCCCCTCTAATATAAACGCCTGCTCACCAAAGTCGAGCCGTGTCAAGCCCGGTCAAAAGGACGGTCATGACGCCAAGGTGGATGATGCACATTGACTCATTCAAAACAACCGCCAACGCGGGTTTCAACCACGTCATGTCTTCTGTCTGAAAGAGGTATTTGTTTGTGTGTGTGTGTGTTTCCCTGCTCCTATGCCCAACACAAACTTTCTCCGCTTAATGCTTAAACTTAACTCTTTCCCAAACCTAAACTTAATCCCAGTAACTTAAACCGTAAACCCAAGATTTAACTGTGAATTACTACTTTAAATTGTTAGTGGAAAAATGTTGACTTTGGTGGATTTCGCTTAACTTTCAATCCTTAAGATAGATCTTTGGTTCCCACAAGTATAGAAATGCAAGAAACACGCACACGTCTCTCTCCCTCCTCGAGATTCCCTTCTCCCTTCCAGCATAAATAATCCCCTCAGTCTGCTGGCTCAACCCTGATTGGAATCTCGACGCCGTGCTCAATTGTGGGTTGATGGGGGAAAGCGGGGTGCCCTGTGCGTGTGTGTCTATGTTTAAAGCTGTTTCAAGGCCATAAACATAATACCAGAGGGGTGTCCACCTCCGTCAGACCAAGCCCCCTAAAACCTCGGTTTAGAACGAAGGCTGGCACACGGATCACTTAAATGATAACATATTTACTGCAAATTGCAAAGAGATGTACTCTTTTATTCACTCTTTATTCACAAGCGAGCCATGAACTCTCACAGGCCGGCAGCAGCGCTGCCGTACTGACTGTACCGATACAGGGGGTTAGCATCCAGGCTCAATATGGTTTTATTAGTGTCCTCGAGGAGACCAACTGGAGTTTTATGTGGAGAATTATGAGATTCTGTGCAAAATTATTATGTGAGGTAATGTGTTTTGGTGTGGCCACTGTTGACAGCAGTGTTGAGGCTTTCAGGTTCGATAAGTCCAGTTCACCAGAAACCTGATGATTATTACGTTAGTGTCTTTTCTGAAGTCAGTGCCTCTTCTCGTCTCGGGAAGTAACATTATAGAGTGTGCGTCTGCCGCCTGTAGGTGTGTTATGTGCTCAAGCATGTCTGCCGCTGTATGTTCAGTTGGGTGTTACCACATCTCCCCAATGTGATAGCTATTAAATTACCCCTGATCAGTTTCATCCAAATCACATTCATTATTATTCCACCTAACCTAAAGCGAGTGGAAAGAGAAAACTGTCTGTGGCTTGCTTTGCCCCTTCCCTCTTAGCGGTGCGGTACTTACCAGCTACGGTCTCTAATAATTTGCTGGCTTCCATGCGCTTGTCAGCTCAATTCAAAATTAATCTGACTGCAGATCCATCATCGGTGTATCTCACTGTGTTGAGTCAGCCTTATGCCACACATCAAACGCAGAGGGGAGACACATAGGGAAGGGTATCAAACCCAACACCACAGGGAGGCAACCAAAGTGAAAAAAGGCGTTGAATTCTTCCCTCATTTTTATCCCCCCGACAAATTCTGTACTGTATGTGCCGATTCCGTGGAAAACAGAAGTGAGAGAGAGCAAAGTAATAAAAGTGAAGAAGAAGCTGAAGAACGATGAGTGTGACTCAAACGTGCAAATTAAGCAAAAGGAGGGAAAGGAGCCAGGTTGGAAATATCTCTGTTTATCGGGCAGCATATGAGGAGATGTGCTTAGGGTGATAGCAGAATCCCTTTCTTTGGCACGTAGAATTATGATTAGATCATTAGCACTTGAAGTTGAAGCAGTTATTGTTAAAGATTTATTCATCAAGGCAATGAGCTGGCTGTTAAATGTCTCTCTTCGCCTTGGAACCAGAAGAATCAACCTTCTCATCAAGATATTTTCTCTGCATTGACTTGTTTTTAGCCGTGCTTTGTTTAATATATGCCGATTAATTTCAGACAACTTTATAGTAATGAGAAGCAAGCCAAATTCATCAGACTCCAGAGCGGATCAGGTATTATGCAACAGACTGCTGTGATATTGAATCTCATTTATTGACCCCCACTGCTACCAACGATTAAAATTTACTCTTTGAGCAATTCAGATAATATAATCATATCACAACTGAAGGAAAAGCTTGTTAGCTTGAAGAAATATCAGTACGTTTTATTGGTGAGACCGCAGTCCAAGTGAAATAAAAGCGCTCTCCACCATGTAGAGAGACGTACACACAGACATGGGTTTGGATGGAGATGGTGAGTGGAAAACAAGGCTTTCTTTGAGCAGATTTTAATTAGCAATGTTCATAGCTTGGCTGCGTTCTTTTATGATTGGACCACTGAAAGCCTTTTTGTTTTCCTAATGAAACACATTGAGGGGTATGTTCCTGAATTAAACTGGGTTTGTTTATGTGTCCGTGTGCACGCTAGCATGCATATGTGCTTGCATCCATTTCATTTGCATGTATCTGTTATATGGGTGGGTGCCCACATTCTTTTTGGCGTATTAGACTTCCATTGGCAGGGAGAAGAAGCCATAGCAAGAGGGAGAGATGAAAGAAATCCTAGCACTTTGTTTTCTCTCCTTTCCAAAATAGTTGTTTTAGGTAGGCTGCCATTGCCCATAATTGCTGAAACAGGGTCAGGTATTTGTCTGTCCTGCTTATGATTTACTATAGTGTCTGTGCCTTAGTGATCTGAAATAAGATCTGTGGTTAAGGCCAGCCCAACCTCAGACAGACCACATAGATTGTGTAATGCATAGCGTTCTGCTGGTTTCAGTGGGATCCCTTTATAAACACGTCTCACACAAAACCCTCTGTATGATCTGAGCAGTTTTGCACAGTATGTTTGTCGTATTATTTTCTCATTGATCAAATCAGCAAATAAAATGTATCATCCAGGACATAGTGCTAAACAATAATAGTTGTGCATTGCTTAGAAAAAAAATATATAGCTCTGTCAGATAATAATCTAGAATCAAATGATCATAATATAAAAATGTAAATGTATTGCTTAGAAATCAGCAAGAATTTGAGCTAACTTAAAAAAAATTACAATTCATAAAAAAATAAAAAAATAAATGATGCATATCGTCTACAGTGTAAATAAGCTTCTCCCTGCATCTCACTGTTAAACGTCTTTGAGCTGCGGTGGCTCTGTGGTTTGAATTCCACGCAGTCTTAACTCTGCTCTCAAATGGCAGCAGGTTACAGAGGCTATGAAAGGGGGTCAAAGTGCACGGTCGATAGCTTTGTGTATTGTGAGCAAGAACAATCAGTTCTTAAGCAGAAATTTGTTCTGCACATGAATACCTCTGAACAGTTAATTGCTGCCATGGCAACAGAACAGAGAGGGAAAGTGACATTAGGTGAGCTGTTTGCGAGAAAGCGATCCCTCGCAGTGACAGTGTGAACGTGTGTGCCGTGCTCTTCAAGTATGTATGGGAGCGTAGGTCAACATTTTCTCCGTATCACCACACAAGCCATTCAGTGTTGACAAAAGCACTCTTGTGCTGCAGGATCGGGGAAAGTTACTAATGCTGGCAAGATCACAATCTAAGTCACATTGCAGTGAGGCAGTGGTGGGCCTTCACATTGGAGGGATATACAAATGTATCAGCTATCGTATCTTGTAGTCACTGGGACTATAAAAGTGAGGACAAGAGATTTTATGATAAATGAAACAAAATATAAATTGTGAAAATTCTTGAGATTGGACTTTTATGTCTAATAAACCACAGTAAAAATATACTATCCAGTTTAGTTTCTTTCCAAGTAGTTGACATCATAATAAAAACAGTTTAAAATATCTCTGTCAGGCTGTACTTGGGTAGAGTTATTGATGATTTAAATGCTAATTTCAGCTAACATGCTTACAATGCATGTTAGCAGAGGTGGGAATGTTTTAAGTTATGCAAGTCTTTGGTCATAAACAAAATATTGAAAGTTAAAAGTTTTTGCAGTTCATCCCCAAGGGAACATGAGCGTGTACCAGATTTCATGGTAATCACGCACTGTTTGGAACCACAGACGTCAACCCCATGGAACCCAACAGGAAAGGTCATGTAATCACCAAAGTCTTTATTACACAACGCTTGGGAACCATGAACCATTCCTGTACAAAACTTTATGCCAATCCATCAAGTTTAGATATTTTCACGGATAAGTGGAGATTACCAAAGTTGTCAGGATTCGTCCTCTGGGCATCATGGATATCTGTACTGAATTTCATGGCAATCCATCCAATAGCTGTTGAGACATTTTATTAAGAAACAAAAATGTCAACCTCATGGTGCCGCTAGAGGAAAAGTCAGTGGATCACCAAAATCAGGAGACTTCATCACATCAGGACCAAAAAAACATTTTATGGCTGTCCATGAAATGGTGACTCAACTGTTTTTCTGAGAGACTGACATAGCTACCTCTCGAGCCACACTGTTAAGCACTTATAAATAAATAAAAGACACAAACTGGAACAGAATAAAAACAGATCCTAGTAAAATAGAAAAGAGATGGAAAAGAAAGCTTCCACTGCAGAGCTGCTGTCCATTGAGCACACATGCTGTGCAGCTTCGCTCAGCGAGTGATCTGAATCCGTTCTGCATGTGGTCTGAAATGATTTAATAGCCTTTGTCTGTGTTCATTGAGAGCGGAGCAAAGCGGCTGAGGTGTGAGATGGGAAACGACAAGGGACTGACACATATGTGTCTACATTGCCTCTGTAGGTCGAAAGGATTTTTCTTCTAAGAGGACAGGGCAGCCTGGCAGGTGTCTAAGCACTGCCTGGCACCCTATGTATGCACTTTCCCGGTGGTAATTGTGAGTGTTTGTTTAGGATCACATGGCTTCAAGGTCAGATAATTTTTCTTATTTAAAGTTACATGATGCATCCTCTGCCAGCCTCGGTTCTACGAGGAAAAACAATCAATCAAATGGCAGATCTCTTAAACAGTAATCAACACCAGGGAAAATGAAAGAGAAAATACAATTCTGATGAGAGGATAATCGACCGGGATATCCTGAGTGGGCCTCCAAGGGGATTGCATCATCACAGTGTGCCTGCTGTGATGATGTTATCAGGGACAGCTGCATGGGGCGGAGCCAGCGTTGAGGCTCTCAGGGAGCCAAGAGTCAACCAGTTGCCAGCAGATCCCCTCCACCGAGACCCACCTGCTTCACATGTCCATTTTGCCTCTAAACCCCTCAAAGGGATTCCCTGAGTCCTCTTCTATGTCCACTGGCCCCCGTGTCTTTGAAGTCATGATCCTATGTGTTTTCATGGCATTGAAGTCATTATCCTTCGGTTGTGTCATGTCAGGCATTTGATCCAAAAGTTTGTTTGAAGTTTTGCAGGGAACTCTTAATGTAACTATTGGTCACAGGCCAAACATATTAGATCTATATAAACCACTGCAATTATTAACAACCAATGATGATCCGAACCAAGCGCTCCCAAAGTCAATTTACAAATCAGAAATCTACAGTTTATGTAAAGGGACATCAGCATCAATGGTTGGCAGTAGCTGGCAAGCGTAGGGCAGTGCTACTAATTTAATTAAAAGCCCTTGAAGAAAAAGAAGCCCAGCCTAACTTAATACCATCAATTAGGGGTTGCTTTGCCATCTGACTAAAATCCCACACCCCATTTGGGTGATTCATACAGGAAAATATGCCTCTTTGTCTTCGAGGTCAACCAACTCTTTGGAGAAGCTGGCGTAGGGTCAGGAAACAGTAGTTGAGGGTGTAGGAGTGGGAACGAAAGGCAGTAGGGCTGGGGGTTGTTCTACCAGATAAGCCATAGCATGAGGTCATTTTGAATGAGAACTTGTGTATTTTCATCTCAGCTTATGGCAACGTCTTTATAGTGAAGCAGCTGCTCTTGAATCTGTTAAAGAGCATGAGAGAATATTTTCAGAGTTTCATTTCTCTCAGAAGAATTGTTTCCCAGTTTTGGATTGAGAGAAAATCTTTTCTTAGAAACATTTATTATAAGTATAATCATATTGTAGGTCTATTTGTAGTTCATGATCCAGATGCTCCGATTTCATGTCTATTATCATCATTTCTTCCTGTCTCTCTTTGTTTTTTTAAGTTGGTGTTCACACAGTGTGGATTTATGACGCCTGTCAAGCATATGAAGTCTGCCCGTTTTGAGAAATACATGAACAGACATTTTTATTTATGTAGATTTAAAACACAGGAGAGTATGTTCCAAGCAAGATATTTAAAAAAGGGTTTCACTCTTTTGTTCACACCTATGGGAACGTTTACAAGTCCATGATGCAATAAAGGTCTTGATCCAGTTTAATCTTCTTGAGTAATCATCCTCTCAGATCTGATCAGCCTCTCATAGAAGCATTAGACTTGACAAGACACTCTCAGACCTTTTGTCCTCCTTCTGAAGTAAAGCAGTCTCTTGGACAAGAACGTTTGAATTACTCATTTAACGTCCTGTCAGACCTCGGCGTCAGGATGCCAAAAAAATGAGCGTGTGACATTATGCCAATTTGGCAATTGAATTAGGTGCAACTGGACGAATCACCACACTGTCATTCATCCATGTCACTGCTCAGTACGGCATGACCTTGTGTACGATTTCATCAATCCTGTTTTATCAAAGCCTTATGTGAACTGTTATTTCTGCAGCATCTCACAGAAAGGGTTGTTTTTGAGTGACAGGGTGCACCCCGGTAGTCTGCGCTCCCCTCAATCCAACCATCCCTGTAGTTTGTCTCCAAATGAGCTCACCATGGAGACTAAAACGCTTTTTGGCTCATGTTGAGAGGAGATCTATGTATGTGTGCGCCTATGTATGAGTCATTATTAGGAATGTTTTATCATTTCATAATGAAATGGGAACAGCATGTGTGTGAGATTAGGTGAGCGAAGAATGCCGCACAATGCTTGGGCAACATTTCATGTAATCTTCTTTCGTTTAAAAAAACAAAGTGGTCATGGCAAGACTAGAAGGAAATTCCTTCAATTATGCATAATTTTTTTGTTTTTGTACAGTGCTCTGACTTACCTTAATGTTATCCACAGATTTTTATTCACTTTGGCCACATTTATATAAACCTTTGCTTAATAAGTCTTGAGAATTTTTACATCACATACGGCAATGTTCCTCTGTGAGCCTGGCTCTTTGATAGAGAATATTATTACATTTTGATTAGTCCCCACTGTTACCACAGCAATATTGCAATGCTGAGTCTCATCAAATGTGTCCCGGGCTGGACTGGAAGAAATATTACATTTCCTGTTTTTAATTTTGAGCAAAAAGTTGAACTGGGACATTGGCAGCCCAGTAGAGGAGATTAAAATGTGTGTGACTTCACATTTTTTTATTCTGTGAAAAAGATTTGGAGAAAATTAGACAGGAAGTATGCGGCTCTCCCTGAAACCTAATGTTTCCTGTGGGAACTGCAGCATTGTTACACTGTTTATCAACTTCATGGACTACGTTTCCACTGAGTATTGTGATTTCTGCATAACTGAGTTTAGTTTTAGGCATAAGAGAAAAACATTCATGTTCTCCAGGAATATTTACCTTGGCATAACATTTTAACTTTTGGCATATTGAGATTTTAAGGAGCTGTAGGTGATAAGCCCATGGTCCAAACATCAGTCCCTCTGTGTTTTTTCCTATTACTGATTATTGATATATTTATTTATTTACTGAGAGCTGAGGAAAAAAAGGCACTTCCACTAAATCCAATGGATGTCAATTGCTCTTGAATTCCTATCTTAAGACAGGGTGGAAAAGGTTTCCTTGAGATTGTCTAATCCAGTAAGTTTTACAGGTCTGATCCATTTATTCTTATTCTGTCTCCAAGGTCAGAGTCGGGGATCTCCAAATTTACCCATCGTCTGTCCCTCAAAGAGCGCGTGGCCAAAGCAGAAAAGACTTCCTCAGACAGACCTTTATCCTACAGGAGACGATCTCTCAGTGTGGACTGGTAAGAATAAAGATCTTCTCTTAATCTGTTTAATCACATTCTTTCTTGATCCTTAGTAAATTAAAGTTTGTAACAGTGTACCTTCACTACTTCCTCTTGTAAATGATGAAAAATGACTGAAGCAATAACTCAGTAATACCTAAGACCCAGCTTCAGGCTTTTAGGTTCTCAGCCAGTAAAGATTATCTGGTGAAATAAGACTTCCTAAACTGATATCAAAAGTGGAGAATTATCACAATTGAAGTTCAACAGTGACAACTGAAACTGTGTCTTGCTGTGATGCGTCTGTGTCGAGGCTGAGGTCGATGAGGGGTGGGGGCAGAGAGTGGGCGGGGTGGTGATAGGGTCCTGCTCTGTCTCTGCGTCTGGGTTTCGTTGAAGAGCGCCAAGCAGCTCCAGTGGCGCCGGCTCATCTTGCTCTTGTAAAGCTCCAGTCCTCAGGCAGCCGATGAAAGGAGTTTGAAAGCTTTCCATCACGAGTCTGCCTTCCCGTCCCCACCCATGGGACTCCTTCCCAGTCTCCCCTCTTGTTGCCTGGCCTCCGCTCGTTTATCTACCCATCCATCCTGCCGTCCGTCCATCTGGCATCCCCCTTGAGCTTCCTGCTATGTATTCTTGGCTCTTCTTTCATATTTCTCTCACCATTGGGAAAATAGCCCCGGGTTAAAGCGGATCTTACACTTCCTTTGCACTTAATTTTGTCAAGTAAAAAATGTCCAAACAGTCACGGGTCTAAACAGTTTCCAGGTTTCTAATTGCTGTGCGGGGACTACAGTAGCTATTCAGTAGAGTTACTTTGCAGTTTGTGGACTTACAGGTGTGGGGCTCTCTGAGGTCCCATCTAATCATGCTACGACCTGGTGTGAGGTCTTACCAGGTCTTTTGTCAGTCTTATGAGCCCTACTGTGTGGTCTCGGACTGAGGTTGCGATGTGTGGTCCGCCAGCAGAAATGTGGTGTTAAATGTATGAGTGTTGGGGTGTATGTGCAGTGTGAGGTCCTTTACTTTAACAGCTCCGTGTTTTTCTCTCATGTTGCTGGAGAGGGGACCTGGCCTTTAAAGTTCAGGCCCTGATTGATGTAGTCTGGTTTTAATGAAACACAGTGGGTAGATTGGACATGCTCATTTACGAGAAGGATGAGGGGGGTTCGGCTGCAGCTGGATTCTGACTTTCTCCGGGGCGAGCCACCGTTACAGGAGTGTGACAGGCCTTTTGTGACATAATAAACAAGGGACCCCAGGAGGAGAGACTCAAGGTTGAGGGCTGAGTCATGCTAGTGGGAGGTGAAACAAGGTCGGTCCAGCTTTTGACAAGACCAGCACAGCTCCTCTGGAATGCACAGTCATCAACATGGTCAGGAAGAAAACACGTGTGCTAGTAGCATCCATTGCAAAAATCCCACGAGTCGCATTTTTGGAACTGTTCAACATTTATAGTACTTCCTGTAGTCTGTGTCTTATTGTTATCTATGAGAATTTTTCAGAAGTAATTGATACCACACAGGGTATATTTTTCTAGTTAGTGCACTTGTAAAATATATTTTGTTGATTTTTAAATGCTGCCTGGCTCAGTGTACTGGTAAAAGTTGCATTGTGTTGCAATGAGTCGTGATAGATCTCCCAAAACTTTTTTCATCTTACATTAAATACGAAAATTGCATGTGAGTGATTTCCAATTTAATTTGTTTGCCCAATCTTTTTCAATTTTGTGACTCATATAAGAGTTGCTGTAATGTGTAAGTATCTTCCCATGAGCGGTCCTCCACTCTTGATGCAGCTTGTTCCAGCTTCCATCAGAAATAGATGAGCTGAGTCACAGCTGAGAAGATCAAGCTGACCGGACATTCCCCATTATAAGAACAGACAAAAATTAAACAATTTAACTATGTAGTCTACTTACCTATAGTACGATACAAACTAAGTAAAAAGAAAAAAACAAATCTGAGAACGTTGCTCCACCTCCAATACGCTCCTGGTGGGGTGTGAATCTATGTGGAGAACGGACCAAACACCATCGCAGCCACAATGTCATGAAGAGTTGTTGGATGCTTTACTATATCTTTTGTATCTCGAGACAGATGCTGTGAAACAGCTAAGAAAGAAAGCATTATAATGTGTTTGCCTATAAGGAAAGTGACATGTAGGGTTATACGCTGATTTTAAATTAATGTTTAATTATATTTGTGTGTATTTGTACCTGTGTACTGGCCCCCTCCTTTCACTCTTTAAATCCATAAACCATAAAGTGACACAAGGATTATATTAAATACCAAGCTAGAAACTTCTCAGCAGCCCTCTGCAGTAAAGCAGTCTCAGATGGCTTAACACTTTACTATCTATTTAGTGGACCGTTGCCGTTAATGTCGATTCAAGTCAGATACTCAAACAAGCTTTGACTATTAAGGGAATTCGGAGCCAAGGCAGCCCCTATACAAGCTTGAAACAGAAGCTGTTTTGTAGCTTTATCAAAGTCTGTGAGAGCTGGCAGGGCCTTGGGAAAATGCGATAATAAAAGATAATGGCAGTGTTATTGTTATTGGTAATCATAGTAAATGGGCTCTAGGGTATGGGTGGAGAAAGGAGTAGAAGGAGGGGGGCGGAGAGTGTTAAAGGGGAAATAAGAGGGTATATGCTGCCCGTTCAGATTGCTGAAAAAATATTTACCCTTTTTTTCCCCAGGAAACCATTAGCATTAATAATTATAACGTACACCTTTGGCGTCTTGCAGTAAGAAATGGAGGGCTCTCTTGGGAGAATTCTGAATAAAAATCGATTTACCTTCTTGTTGTCTAAAAGTCGTTTGATTTTACCTCAGCCTGCTGCTCATACTGCATGTCACTAAGGGAATTCTTTGCATTATGAGAACCCAACTTCAATATCTAAACTAATACTAACATAGGCCTGTTTCCCTCTGGCACGTACGTATATGTTTGCTGCCTTGTTTCCTGTGCATGACGTGAACACGGGAGACATCCAGTAGAGTGTGAGAGTCAATACTTGGGCTGTAAAGGGACACTGGTTCTGTTCCAGTATAGGGCCAGTAAATAAGTCTTTATTTCCATATCCTCTCATGGTGACAGAGAGGCAGATCCAGATTGCCAAAACCCCTGAGTACAATGGAGAGGCAGCCATGTGTGTCGGCCAAGCAGTTTTTATTTCCCATCCCCCGCAGTACGCCTGGAGAGGAAACTCTATACATAAGTACTTAAACATCAACAAGTAATATAGCAGTCGACACTCGAAAGCATATCTACTTCATAAATACTGTTTAAATTTGAAGGAGCGCAGTTGGTACCACACTATTAAGTGTCTGATTGTGATGTGTGTGGTTGTGCAGTACACGCTGAAGGGTTTAAACCCTCTCCATCCTCTGAAGGCCCCTCTACTCTGTCTGGTGCCACCCTGTCTTCAGGGATAACTGACAGTCATACGATGACGTCTTAACTTCAGTGTCACGAGGGAAACCAGCCTCCCCTTTTTCGTAGTCAATATTAACACACACCCAAAACTCACATATGCACACACACACACACACAGAGTAGTAGAAACTCATGTCTGCATGTCAGATTTTCTCCTTGATATTCATGCTCACACACATACATGAACAAACACACATTGTAATAGTTAGCATTGCATTGAGTCGGGTGTGTATGTGGGAGTGGGGGATAG
The DNA here is from genome assembly GCF_000972845.2 of Larimichthys crocea. Taxonomy (NCBI): domain Eukaryota; kingdom Metazoa; phylum Chordata; class Actinopteri; family Sciaenidae; genus Larimichthys; species Larimichthys crocea. The sequence continues at coordinate 8,873,069 of NC_040026.1, forward strand.
CAAGTGCTAATCCTTATGAACTGTGCACAAAGGGAATAAAAAAAGAACATAGAGAAAATCACCAAAGTCTTAGTGGAAAAAGAAGGGCAATGCTCAAGGGGCCCGGGTGTAAAGTGGTTTTGGACAGTGTGCCACTCGCCTCATTTGGTTCTAATTTGATTTAATATTCCCCCGCTCTTTCTTTTTCATCCTCTCTGTAGATTTTTCTCCTTTCTTCTGCGGCTGAGAGCTGTCAGTTCAAACGAGACGGACAAATGAGGAGGTTATAGATCACTACAGAATGGGACTGATTCCCGCTGGAATGTCTGACATTTTACTTCAGCTTTGTGACTGCATTAATATCATATTATTGCATTGTTGAATGAATAGTAAAACACTTTGACACACATAATGTTTAAAAATGCTTTTGAGTGCATGCTATATGAGTTAGATAGAAGTCCAAGATGATAAAAGATTTTTTTTTTTTAATGGTTTCGCTGAAAATACATTAGAGATGGCATCGGTATACATAAACCACACGTAGGAGCAAGGAAACTGGAAATGAGAATCAATGTAAACAATATTAATCTGACTGAAATCAAAACATCTGGAAAATATATACCATTATTTTGTATCAGTGACCTTCTTCTTCCTAGTCTGACGGAGAAACTAAGGTAGGCGCAAAAAGCCGTTTTGGAGCCAGTGTTGAACTACTGTATAAACATAGTGTACTCCATGGAAGAGGACCCACGGAGAATATAGATATAAAAGGTTAATCCTAAGGTAACACAAGAACAAGGATTCTTATTTTTAGGTTATTATAATGAATAATAATCTAAAAATAAAACATAGTTATAGTTATCATTATCATATATACCCCCCCCCCCCCCCGGACCTTTAAGTCTTATTTTCAGTTCATTTTCATTTCACTTTTATTTTTCTAGCCAACATAGAAGAAGAGAAGTGCTCAGAAAAACAAACTGAGCATCCATAATTCCATGAGAACAGAGCAAACTACTGATGAACATTGTGTTATATGATCAAAAGTATCGGATTGTTTTTTCTGAATTATTTTCTGTGCCTCCGGCAAAAATGAAGTAAGAAATGTGCTGCTTGATGGCACTAATGTAATTCAATTTTGTTTTTATTGACAAACTCTTGAGGGTACGGGAATCATTTTCACCAGAACAAAACAATTTATTCACGCTGTTTCAGGTGTCCTGTTCAGTTTGTACTTCAATTGCTTCTTGGCCAGCAGTATTCATTTGTTGAGACTGGGTTGTTGGCGAGATGAGAGACTATAGATTCCAGTCCACATCAGGGAGCAGAATTTCTGCTTACCTCTCTACTTTTGGACAAGCTCTGGGCTATTATTTCTTACACACACACATACACACACATAAACCCACTCACATGCATGCCCATTCACAAATACATGCGCTCACACAAATGAACTAGATTAAGTGAATTAGGTACACATGCACGTATATGCATAAATAAACATGCATAGCTCCAGACATGCATGCACATGCACACAAATACATGCACTCAAATATTTACACACACTCACACACTGTTCTTGACTCTGGATGCTGTGGGCTGCACTAAGGGAGATTTATGAGGCTGGCTCCCTCTTGTCCTGTGTGTCTCTGACTTGATACTCTGGTTTCCACTCCAAACCTCAACTCAGCACACAGACACAGAGAGACAGGGGGTGGGGATGGAGGGTAGCGAGAGGGATGCAGACTGAAAGAGAGAAGTAAAGGGGTGGAGGGGGGAGTCAGAGAAGGCTGAAATAGGTAAGAAGACAAGGAGGGGTGGAGGAGGAGAGAGTGAGAATGATTGAGACTGAAGCAGATGAAAAGGTAGATTGAAAAGATGATGGAGAGAGACAGCAAGAGTGAGTGACGAAGAGCCCTGAAAACTGGACTGTAGTCAGAGGGAGATCTTGCAAAATAAAGAGCATGGGATGGAAAAAAAAACAGTTAATGTAGTGTGTCTGTGTGTGTTTGTTCCTGTTTGTGTGCGCAGAGACAGACAGCCAGTGGGGTCAGAGGGTTAGCGTGGCTCCATGTGTTGCTTATAAGCTGATAAACGACAAGCAAGGCTGGGGAAACTGCACCCCTCTGCCTACTTTCTGTGAGTATGTGAGGGTTGTTTTCAGGGTCAGAGGCAGAAAGAAAATCAGCTTGGGGACCCAAGAGGCTTGCGGTTTGAAACTAGTCTTGGAAAATGGTTTACAGATTGAGATAGGAAGCTCAGGTAGTACAGACCTCCACACTCACGTACAATGGAACAGAAGCCAGCAAACAGTTTTTGTCAATCCACAGGAATTCCTTGCACTTTCTCTCTTATTTATGATTTTTTTTTCCAGCTTACCATGTTTCCACCACTTACCTCACTCAGTCTGATTATGCCACAACCTATGTCCATCAGTCGTCTTGTTGCTGTCAGGATTTAAAACTGTTCCTTTCTGAGTAGCTGTCAGCTGTCACTTCAGTGTCCAGCTGACACACCTCCACCTGTCCGCCTCCAGTTTTAATCATAGCAGGCTCTAGAGTGTGTCCAGAGTGTGTTACCCGTAGGGCCTTATGGGTAACCACCCGTACCGTGACGATAGGCTGAGAAACATCATTTGACCTGTTGCATAATGGATGTTTGATTTTGGATCTGTGTCCTGATCAGCTACATGAATTCTGAAATCTGGAGTGGCTCAACCATGTGTTTTTATTTTTTATTTTTATTAATGTTTTCACTACAAGTCTCTATGTTCTATGTTCCCTTTCTTTGAATTCTGCTACTGATTGAAGTCAGCGCTCCGTGGATTGTAGATTATGGGTTATGGGTGTGTGATATAATGTTTGTTTGTGTTTAAATTGATGTCACTGCCTACCCTTTCTCTATCCATCCATCCAGCTATACATCCAGTCAGGGGTGTGTATATATGTGTGTGAGCATACACGTTATCCTTTTTACAAAGGATCTAACCCCTCCACCCAGCCACCTCCCTCCATCACAGATAAACAGCCGTGGGACTTTAAACATGGCGCCCGGCCGGCGTGTGACTGAGAGAATGGGCCAACTGGTGGCTTCAGTGGCCAGGGGTCGCCCCCGCCCCTCTGCTATCCCTGGCTGGGTGGGTGGCATATGGCGGCCCAGGCAGGGACCCCTTTGGTGTGACACACACACACACTGAGAGACACACAGAAGGCCTGGAGCCACCCAGGCTGGGCCCACGATCGCCGTGGGAGACATGGTGTCACCAAGCCTCTGACAGAGGAGGGGTGTGTGTGTGTGTGCATGTGATCCCACCTTGGAAGCACCCACCGCCCAAAACCCCTCCCCCCCCTCCTGAGAACGTCGGCCGCTGCCCGCCACCACATCCCCATGGTGACTCCGCTGTTGTCTCTGCTCATCAAAATTAGAGAGATTTACCTCTGCGTGCACACACAACACATGCACACACACAGAGCCAACAGGTGGCAGGCCTTGCTCGGCACAGCAGGCCCACTTCAAAGGTTAAACATACAGCGGACCGCCCACTCTTTCTCTGTCGTTCTCCCAAGGGAGAGGAGCGAGAGAAAGTGAGAAGAAGAGGACAAGATAAAAGGAGAGACAGAAAAAAACTGTGCAAATAGAAGAGGGAGATAAAGGGCATTGTAACCACGTTCATGTGGGAGCATGCAGTATGGTATAGTATGTACCTGGTGCCCACAGTTTGTTCTCACTCCCCAATTATGCACATAGCTCACACTTCAAAGTGAATCGCGTATAAGTTAAAAGCATAAGTAAAAACAGAATGCCTACAGGGTTTTCCAGTTCACTTACCTTTTGACTAACTGTGACTAACAGCAGATGTGAACGAATCAACCGGGGTGCCAGTGATCTTAGATTTTACCGTATCGAAATTAAGACTAGAAAAACAAAGATTTCCTCACAGATTTGAGTTTGTGGATGCTTTTCTCTTGCACTGTTAGTTAAATCTGATACTGGATGATTGATCCTTAATAGCATATCACAATCAACCAATGTTCTGGGATTTTCACACAAGAGTGATTTCACAAGAGTAGTCTGGCTCACTCAGATAAACCTCCCTTTAGAACAGCTGTGATATGCAGAGTACAATCTCAGCACACGCCGCTTATCAAGAAGAGGAAGTGTATTACCAAAACTGGATGACTCCACAGTGGAAAAATATAGTTGAGATGGTGTAAATCTAGTGTAAACAAAAGAACCTATGTCTTTATCCTGTCTCGTATCAGTCGTGCTGTCTGCTGCCTGTGGGGCAAGAGGCTCAGTAATGTTTTCTCAGCATTTAAGAGGCTGCTCGTTATCAAAAGAACATCATTTGAATACCACAGTCTGTGTTAATAATCTCGCTGATCAGGTACATTGCTTCCAGGCCAGTCGACCACTTTTCCAACGCACATCTGGTAGGGTAATCCACCCGCATCTCACTGTAGATACCTTGGGGATAAAGTGAATGGGGATGTTTTTAGCAAATGTGTACCACTAAAACATTAACACGCTCATGCACACACCTGATACATCCTTCAATAAAATCCTCATCCATAAAATGTGCCCCAAAAGAGCCCTAAGAGTCACTCTGATTGTCTTCCTGGCTATAAAATCATGCGAAATCTCTACACGGGTGTGCATGCATGCATGCATATGGTTTAATATGCGAGCACGAGTGTGTATGTCTGCATTTGTTGTGTTGCCATGCCAACTTAGTGTGCATGAGGTGCTGCAGGTCACAGTGTTGGCGTGGCCTCATGTTGCCTATAAGCTGATAAGAGCCAAACAGAGGGGACGGATATATGAATTCTCTCCCTCTCTCCCCCTCTCTCTCTCCCTCTCTCTCCCTCTGTGCGTCCAGCAGCCTGCCTGCTTCCAGCCTGTCTGGTGCCAAGACTCAGATTTCAGAATTTCCTTCTACAAGCCACATTTAGAGCAGCCAGCGTACTCTGTGTGTGTGTGTGTGTGTGTGTGTGTGTGTGTGTGTGTGTGTGTGTGTGTGTGTGTGTGTGTGTGTGCAACTTTCTCCTCTCACTGTCTGCCTCTCTGACCCCCTCCTCCCTGCTTTCAGTGAGCACTGTCCTTCTGGTGCCGCTCTTTGCCTTTTCTCTCTCTCTCTCTCTCTCTCTCTCTCTCTCTCTCTCTCTCTCTCTCTCTCTATCCATTTACCAACCTCCAGTTCTTTGTTTATTTTATGGGAATTGACCTACGCAGACAACCAGTGCAATGCATGTCAGCTAATATGAATGGTCATTTGTGCCCGTGTGTAATAAACACGATTAGACACACACACTAACATGCAGCAGAGATTTATGTGTTCTCGTGGCAGTAAAGTAGCCCTTGTGAGGAGTTTGGAAAAAGGGGGGCTCCTGTCAGCACACAGCTGACCTAGGAGACCTTGTGACACCGCTGCGACGGCATGGGACTGAGACGGGGCGTGATGTGGAGCTGAAGGAGAAAGGTGTTGGGGAAAGCAGATGAGACGAAAAGATTAGAAACATTTAAAAAAAATCTAAATGAGAGGGAGGCAGAAGGTGTTAAAGAACAAATGTAACAGATTGTGGCCACACAAAGAGCCTCGTTGTGAAATGTTTCTTTGCTTTGAAGCTCTTTGAGGCCAAACCGTGGCTATGTAGGCGTACATATAAGGTGGCACTGCGTCTTTTGTCACTTTTATATAATTATACTTTTGTTCCTCAATATCAAAATATCTTTCTTTGTGCTGCTGTAGCTAATTTGGGAAGCAGTCCCTGTAATGTGTTTCTCTGGCACCTACATGCTCATGCACATATGCACTCAGACACATAAACACATGCCTCTAGGTACCGCACTATGCAACAAAATGTGTAGCTTTAGACTTTGTGTGCGTATGTGGAAGAATTTTTTCCATTGCTTATAGTTTAGATTAACGTTATCTATATTTATAGAAGGTGGGGCCTCTGGCCAAGAACATTTTTTCTGCTCACATTCAAGTTCCCATTTATCTTAGCTATTTCTATATTACTCAGTGGTGCTGAACTATTAATTATTTTAAAATAGTGATTTCCCCCCCCCCATTTTGCATCAACAAATCAAAGTCAAGAATGCGTAATGCCACATAAGAGGCAAAGGGGGTAGAAAGTAAAACAAATTGTGTGTGTGACAGCGAGACAAGAAAAGAAAAAGGAAAGACAAAAAGAAAAAACGGGAGGGACAACAAAAATAAGACAGAAAATGAGTCAAAGAAACTCAACCGGTGATGGTGAGAAAGAGGAAAATATTTATCCAGTCCAGATTCTGACAAAATTTAACCACCAACAGAGGACAGGTGTCTGTTAGCAATGGATGATTTCATTGATTGCTCACAAAGCTCAGATTTAAATTTGGCAGTCTAATCTTATTGACAGTTGAGTTAGACGTGTGTATGAGTGCGTGTGCTTACTCCTGTGCTGTTGACAACAGATTGGATGGGTTCATGCTCTCTAAGGGTTCTGACTGTGTCTTTTGTACGTTGTAATAAACTGGGAGTCGTCAGACAAAGCAACATTTTCCACTCCGCAGTCACTTTGCAGATTTGCTTTGTGTGTTTCTCAGATTTCCCTCAGCACACCACTGTTATGAGCTATTATGTTCATACTTGTGGCTGCATTTTAGCTTGTGCAAAAATCTCAGTTATTCTGCGACGCTGGCACCAACGATTTTCTTTTACATTTTCTTCAAATACAGGGTTTTTTTTTCCCCCCATCTTGACTTTTAATCAAACACTAAGTAATTGTCTAGACCCTGTCTGTAGATTTTATATGTAGTCTTTGTTTACATGTGACTCACTGTCTGGAGGACTAAACTGTTTGTGTAAACAGGCTGATATAACTAATAAAGCGGATGCTGTGTGAATGCGTGTTTGTAGCTTGGGGGTGTTGATTGTTTGTCGGGCTGATGCAGTCTCACTATAGCCGGCTGGGTGTATTTGATGTGGGATTGATCGGGGGCCAAACATGGAGTCTGGTTTTTGCTTGAGACTTTGTTTTCCCAGAACAACTGCTTCCTGTTTCCCAAACCTGGTAAAAGTGTAGGAAATTGTGTGACATAGACTGTGTGCATGTTTGTGTGTGTGGGTACGTGTGTATATCAGTGTGTATGTGATGGCTTTCAGCTTTGATCTCTGGTCAATTATTTAGATTATTGTAGCAGTGGTAGTCCAAAAGCAATGTCTTCAAGATGGTGAAGGTGTTGATGATATGGTAGACATGTCTGGTATGTGTCACTGTTATGGTGAAACACTTTGTAAGTTTGTACATTAAATCAGACTCCATTTCTGATACTACTAGTGAGTATTTTTTCAAAGATAACCATTCATGTTATCTTCATTCTGTAATTACTTCTGCATATAGTAATATTTATTATTAGTGCCGCCATTCCCGCTTCGGTTTCAAATTGCCTACCTAAGCACAAGGGAAAGGAAACGACGCATGCATGTAATCCAGCGTTGACATTTGTAATTTTATCTCATTGATATTAGCCTGACTCTTGACTGTTCAGTCTCCTTAACGATGTATCAGAGTTGTATTACCGCGAATGCGAACTGAACATTTCCTACTGCTGTTAAACACTGAATTGGTCAAACACGGGCTGGCTTTTATTGTGAAGCAGTCACATAAAACACAAAGTATTTTTCCGTGGTTGTTAATCAAATATGCGTACACAAGACATTTATTGACAACAGATCACGGTTAAATATTGCAGTGAGTAATGGAAGAAGAGGGAAACAGTCACAGTGAGCTGCAGGTGATGGGCTGCACACTTCCTCAGCAAAGCAAACCAACATTACAATGTCCTGCTGTTGTGTGGAATATTACTAACAACATGCATAGAAGGAAATTATGGCCACTGATTGGATAAGCTTGTAAAAAGCTTAGGATCATCAGCATCAGGTCATCAGCTTATATAGTCTGGAAAAATGGGTTTCTTAACATCACACATTTGTTGCTACACATTTGACACTTTATTATACGTCTGATTCTAAGTAGCTTTTTTTCTATTTTCGTGTTTTGTGTGTCGTCTTTTAGCTTTCTCTAGGGTAGGGGGCATGTCATTGGGGAATGACACCCCAATCTCACGTGTAGGATGCAGCATCTCTTTGAAAGTAACGACACATACACGCACACACGCGCAAACACACCCTACACCGCGCTATACACTCCCTAATGTCGTCACAGAGTGATGGGGCACCATCCTGCCGACAGAAAAAAAGTTGCTGTTCCATCTCAGGCAAATAACAATAAGCCTGGGGCTGGATTCCGAAGGGCTTTCTCTTTGAAATGGGATACCGGCACACGCATTACAAATATATCTCTTGTTTTATCTTCCGGGCCAGGCCCATGGAAAAATTATTCCAAATACCTGCCGCGCTTTATCTGGAACCCTGGAATAGGTTAGGCCCAGCCGGGAACACGAGGATGTCTAAAATAAGGCCTCTATTACGGGATGGAGTGGAGATGGATGGGACAGAGCGGGAAGGGACGGGGATCGAGGGTATTTTAGGTGTTTCGGCCCTGTGAAAAAGGGCTTGTTGCGGGGGCTTGGAGCTGCTTTAAAGTCTACTATGTGGGCCACTGTCAGCTGTTGTATAAACTGCATGTGTTGGGGGACGATTTGTGAGTGTGTGTGTGTGTGTGTGTGTATGTGTGTGTGTGCGCGTGTGTGTGTATGCATGTTCGTGTGGGCTCACACGTCAGTAGCGGAGCAGGAGTATAAATAACATTTTTCCTACAGATGTTCTCACCTTGACAAATCTGTTCTTGGCCTGTTTAATACTTCTTGGCATATGGCGTGATGGCCCAACGTAACTCAACCTTTATTTACTTTCCTCAACCTCTCCCTGCCCCTGTTCAAACCATTGCTTTTTAAGAACAATATTTACATTTGCGGTATTTAACTGAAGCTGTTTTCCAGAGCGACTGATAATGAGCATTTCTCAACGACTTCAACAAGACACATGAAGACAAACACGCTGCAGGGATTCAAATTATGATCTTTTGGTTACTGAAAAGTAATTCAGTGGTTAGATCAGCAAATGCCAAAAGGTGCAACTGCTTCTATTCAAACCAAATATGGTTATCATCAAAATAAAGTCTATTTCAGGAAGATTGTTTGATTGTAGTCATATGAAAATCAAAGGGGCATTCAGATTTGAAACAAGGCAAGTAGAAATGTGTCAGGGAGAAGGAAGAGGTGGAAGAAGAGAGCGAGATGTAGGGGGTAGGGGCAGAAAACCACAGGACAGAAGATGATAAGAGGAGAAACAAGTTCATAAGATGTTAGAAGAGGAGGGAGGAACACAAGGAGAGAACGCTGCTGAAAGTGCGTCCTTGAGGAATTCATTTATCTCTCTGCATCTCTTTGGTGGGACCCGTCACGGAGTCTGTCACCATCGCCTGTAGAGTCCTGCTGACATTTCCTTCAGCGGTTGAGTGTGTGTGAACACCCTGTACCAGACTCACCCTAGAAACACAATGTCATCTGCACTGTTCCCATGGCAGAATGGAGAGGGGCAGCATAGCCGTCATACCAGTGATGCCAAGACCCCAGCGGCAAGAGGTGCCGATCTTTTGAAATTCATAAGAAAGTGATGACGTTACAGAGCGACACTGGCAAACTGGCTACCAGACAGGCTTTGCCAGCACCGGATGACTCATATGGCACCCGTGACTGAGGACTGATAATGCCAACATGGTGCCCATCTGGCAGATCAGTGTAATATTTCACCATGCCATATATCAGTGGTTCTCTACCAGGTGTATTAAACCCTACCACGGAGGGTTGAATATAATTTTTGGGGGGGTTGTTTGTTTTTTCAACCTAAGCTAAAAATGCAAAATACAGTAAGTCGTAGATCAGCTGTTCGCCTTCCTACATATGCAGCCTGTGACAGGAGGTCATGGGTTTACATTTCTTGGCTTTAAGGGGTCACAATCCAAAAGTCTCGACAGCCACTGCCATACATACTGTTACATCAACACTACGCATTAAATGTATTTCAACAATTGATAGTGCAATGTGAGTCATGATGTCTTGGCGCTTAACACAGTATTTCCACATTCAGCCCTGTGAATGTCTGTGCTGTTTTGCAGGGCCAGAATCTGAACTTGTTTGCTAAAAACCTGCAGAGTAGAGACCAGCCCAACACTGATTTTAACCACATGTTATAGGTAAAGGTGTCCATTAGCCAAACAGCTGGCGTTCCTTCCTTTCAGGTTCTTTTTCTTTGTCCTTTCACTATCATACAGCAAAAATGGTTTCTGATAGTAACAGAATTTAATGTTTAGTGTTAAACTGGCTAGAAGAGAATAGTACAAGATTTCTTTTTGTGGAGCTTGAGTGTACAGAGTCTTCCTCTGTTCTTTTGGCCTTGCCGCACCTTAGCATTTATCAGCGAGAGCAGTGATTATCTTTGGAGATGTAATCACTTTCAGTGGCTTCAAAACCAATCTTCACAGAGTACGTGTGCTGAATCAAATATCATATTCGTCTCGTTTCTCTCATCTGTGTCTCTCCTCCAGGGCTGACTCTGCCAAGATGACGCAGCCCATGAGGGGGGACCAGGCCCACCAGCCGGCCCCGGCCCGCAAGTCGGCCAGCCTGTCTTCGCCAAGCGCTGCTCGCCGCCTGTACCGCAACTTGTCTGGAAAGTTCCGTGTGGGCACAAACCCCCCTGCCCTGGAGGACAGTGTGGTGTCAGGACGGGGAGGAGACAAGGAAAGGCTGCGCAAAACCACCATAGTAAGTCAGAGAGAGAAAGAGAAGGAAAAAATAATAAGCCCAGGAACATTGTAGTCTAAAAATAGTCAGGGAAAACATGTAAAGTTGGATAGCAAGAGAACCTGAGGTAGTAACATTGTAGATTTGTACACCCACCCATCTATTGTAAAGCAAGACAGAAAATATATTGTGAGAAACATAATGCATGTGTACACTTTATGTAAACTTTCTCTGTATCACAGTTTCAGAGTAATGAGGCGTTGTTTGAGGCAGTGGAGCACCAGGAGTTGGACTTGGTGCAGCTGCTTCTGTCCCAGTACAGTCTTGAGGAGCTGGATCTCAACACACCAAACAGCGAGGGCCTCCTACCCCTCGATATCGCTATCATGACCAACAACGTGCCCATGGCCAAGCTGCTACTGCGTGCTGGTGCCAAGGAGAGCCCACACTGTGAGTAGAGGAACACAACGTACATGTATCTACTGAGTCACAGGGGGACGAGCACGTGGCGGTTTAAGGATTGTTTGAATGTTAATAGATCAAATCAAAACCGCAGCTTCTGGACCACATTGGACAACACCTACTGTAGGTGTTGTTCAGTGCGTTTGTGACGTCAAGAATACTCCTTTTTACTTACAGTCGCTACGAGTTAATATCATTTTACTGCATTAGTGCCAACACCCACGTGCTGGAGTGTGTTCATTTTCTGTGACTACTTTAACCCGATGCAATGAAAACCCAAAACATATTTGAAAGGGAGGTCATGCAAAGTTGATAAAAGCCACTATTAAGCCTGTTGTTACAGACCATACAACCACACCAAAATAATCATTACACAAAATTGAGTCTAGTCGTTCTATTCATTCCTGTTTTCTGTAGAAATGATCCAAAACCTCGTCTGGGGTCACCACAATGTCTCTTCGCTAATAAGAGCAATGCTTCTCTCATACATTCAGTCACTTGTAATTAATCATACTGTTCCTTGTAAAATTCGACAGCTCTTCACTTTTGTTAGTAGAACTTGGCTCGCCTACTGGTGAATCACACCATAGCAAATGTTACTTTGGCTTTGAGGGGGAAGCAAGTTGATTTGCCTGACTTTTAAGCCAATCAAATTGTGTATGATATGTGGAAAAGTCAACATTAGTTGACCTCTGCCAATCACAACGTGTATCTTTCACAAGCTAATGATGTGAGAAGGCCAAAAACCACATCTGTCGCTTACTTGACAGGTCTGTAATCATTGTTTTTTTCTACGTAAATCTTCTTTCGACCAGACCTGATACCAGACAGGGTTTGTTTTGGTTTCACTCTCTGACAAATCAACAACTGTCGCTGTGGAAGCCAAAGCCGCTGTCACGACAACATCAGCTGCCACCAAAGCAACCGCAGGTGTTGCCCAAAGCAACAACGCACACATAACTCATAACACAATGTCTTATCATGTTTCCCGGTATTGTATTTATCCACACACTATTGACAAACTCACATATCCCACTCTGTTTTCTGCTGGCAGTGAAAACATATTAAAGGGCGATGAAGGGCTGGTAATCATGATGCAATATTAGTCATCTTCGTAAGCACTTTTCACTGTCTGTGATCTGCTGAGCCTCTGCTCCCTTCCTCTGTTAATGATTAGAACTCGCCAGTAAGGCTCCTAGGCTGTTTGTGTTTGTACTTGCACACATGCATGCATACACACACGCACACTTCTCCAGAGCTGAGCCAGACGTCTTATAAAGGTATCATTAAATTGAAAACACTTGAATGGAAAGTGATGTTTACTGAAGTTTGCTCTTTGATTGTGCACTCACTCCAGAGCTCAAATAACTCATGAGAGAGGTGTGTGTGTGTGTGTGTGTGTACAAAAGACTGAAACAGAGAGAGAAAGGGAGAGAACAACAGCACATAAGGAAAGTAATGGCTCGCCTTTTATTTCTATAAGCATGTACTAATCAAACTCCATCTGAAGAGAATTGACATCAAAGAGGCTGCAGACTTTTTCTTGAGCTTTGAAAGGAATTGATTCCGATGCGCATTGATATTGCCATGCTTGACTTAATTTTGTGCGGTTACCAGAGAGACAGACAAAGGGCAGACAAAGACAATCAAACAAATTCTCTAAAGCAACTTCATATTCACATTATAAATCCCTCAGTGGCTCTTAGTAGGACAAAGCCACTTTAATGTGCTGTGGAAGAGCCCAGCCTTGATGTGAAGTAAGGACAAATCAAGACACACGTACACAATGGTGACAGCATCTGGACTGGTTTCTAGGCCTGGAAGGGCTGGAATATAAAATCTAAATCAAAATAGACTTTCAACAGTTATTCTCATCCATCCAAGAGTCCAAGTCCAAGGATCCGCTGTAATAATTCTAGCCCTAACCTTAAAACTCCACTCCGACCCTCGCGCTACCTGTTTTAAAATGTGACAAGTGGCCTTTAAGTCTTCACACAACTGGCTGAAGAGAACAACACAAAGCTAACACCCAGAAGAGACACTCAGATTCAAAGAGAAGCTCACAGCCACTGCGGAGACATGGAGAGAGCCGCAGAATTAAACACCCAGATGGACATTTTGACACGGAGCTTTAAACTTACTGTCAACAGTGGAATCTAACGCTCAACAGTGGAATCTACAATGAACAAACACAGACCACACAGACTAAACACAGACACACACCAGTCCCAAACACTCCAGGAATGACCAGCCACCAAAGAAGAAGTACAGTACAGCTACTGTCCTTTGTGACCTTAACAGCTTTACATTACCTGTTGCGTGCTTTTAGTTAGATTGATCTGTACACGTTGGCGACTTTAAGTGTAATTGGATTTGAATCTTTAATCTTTGTGTTATGCTGCCACAAGCCGCTATCACTAACTGCACTGCTTCAGTGATTTAAATAGTTTCATTGGGTGTTATATCTCATCTAATATAGCGATGTGTTTTCTGTTTAAGTAAACATCAATGCTCATTGTTTTAGTAACACCCAGAAAAACATTCCTCCGATGGAGTCTCCGTGAGGCTGTGGTATATGATAAAAATAGATCAGTTGTACAATTTTTTCCACAAAGTTTTGCAGAAAAATAGTTTTACAACGGCAGTTTAAAATGATGCCTATGCACGTTCCCACCATTTTGTGTTCCCTTATAACCGCATATGAAGAACACTCCTCCCTCCCTTGCCCCTCTCGCTTTCATTACCACATTTTCTGTGTCATTTTCGGGATGATGTCATCCTTAAAGAGGGACTGCTTAGTTAAATGAAGTTTATTGAGGAATCTGCCACAGCATTTTGGCAAACAAAGACATTAAAAAGAAAGGCCTGCAAAAGCAATCTGCAACATTGCAGGCAGAGTTGTTGTTTTTTTTCTTTTGCAGTATCAATGTAGATGTGTGCATTGTCGAAGCACTTGATAAAAGTAAAACCAACACATTATTGTCTCCTTTGAGTGAGCTAAATAACTTTGTGATGAACAATGGTATAGTTCTACAGCACTTATCCAAAAAGTGATGCATGTACAGGAGAATTTTCTTTTAATTAAGATTTTTCATTATCGTTGGACCACAGAAGTTTGCATTCACTCTTTGAATTTTGGTTGGAAAAACAGCTCACTCAGATTTATGGTCCAGCATTGCTCAGCTTTGAGCTGTATTTACCAACTGCCTTTTTTTATGTGTGGATATAAAAGTGTTTTTTATGAATGTCAAAGCAGTTTTGAAATAATGGAGTCACTTTAACATGTGCCTAAGGGTAATGAAACTCTTCTTTTAATACAGCATGCATGCATTGACTTTTCTTTCTCCCGCTGTCTCTCTCATGTGTTTCTTAGTCGTGAGTCTGGAGGGCCGAGCGTTGCATTTGGTCACCTTGGTGCAGGAGGCTGAGCAACGGGTGTCAGAGCTTCAGGCCCAGGTTGGAAGCGAGGGTCCTGGCGAGCGTGACGTATCTGACCGGGAGAGGCAGCTAAAGGCCTGGGAGTGGAGGCTCCGGCTCTTCCAACGCATGCAGACGGGATTCGAGCATGCGAGTAAGGCTTGCACCCTTTTTCTCTGCCGGCATTCTGTCTGGGCTGAGTTAATGGCTTCCACACTGGGAAGCATAGCACACGGCTCTGTGTGTCTGTGCAAACACAACACGTCTGTATTCCTGCTTTAATTTTTTATAGGCATTTCATGACACGCTTAGTGGCAGAGTAGACAGCCACCCCCCAAAAAGCAGACACACTCACATGCATACACTCCTCCCTTTCACACAAACCAATCTGCACTTTGATGCAAAAAAAAAAAAAAAGATTGTTCCCCCTCTTTGTAATTCCACTTACTCATGTAGTTTCATGGGTAAATTGTGTGAACATTGATGGAAATTATACGCCACACGTCAAAACGATGTTTTTGTACAATCGCAATCAATGACATCATCACGTCTTCTCAGTAACGACTGGTTTGACGTTAATTTGTGAAGATGCTAGATGCAGCCTTGTTGTCTTTTCCATCCATTACTGACTGTAAATTGCTTCAATTTCACAAGCATCCATTACTTGACACTTTAAACATTTCCCACTTCTGAAACTGAGCAATGCATTGTGCAACAGACCAGGAAGACTAAATGATGTCATTAGAGTACGCTGCCAATTCCATGTGCGCGCTCCGTTATAATGGTTATAATGTGCAGGGTCTTAGTCTGCTTGTGTTTGTCTGTCTACTTATTTACTTGCCATCTGTCTGTCTGTCTGTCTGTCTGTCTGTCTGTCTGTCTACTTACCAGACCCTCCAGACGCTCCCACTGTAGTTCGCCTGTCTGTCAGCAGCAGCACCAGTCTAAGGGTGGACTTCCAGGAACCTCTCTGTGTCAACTCTGCTGTGGTTACCAAGTACAAAGGTCAGCCATCATGCACATCCCACTGCTTCATTTAGAAGCAACCGCGCTCTATATGTAAAGTTCTGAAGCTAAATGCCCAAACTTTTTAAAGTATTAAAAAAAACAAATTTTCAGAACATTTTTATGTATCCAATACCATTTAGTCTTTGTCTTGATATAAACTGTTTAACTGTTGTTTGTGTGTCTGCAGTGAGCTGGAGCACTGCTCCCTTATTCGTTCCTTTGCTGGGTGAGATGGTGGTGGAGGACACCACTTTGCTACAGTGCAACATCACAGGACTCACTTCTGTAAGTGCTGCCAGAATGTCAGCCTGCACCTTATTATTGATGGTCTGTTGAACCAGTATGATCATTCAATCAGCAGGAATCAAAAAGAATCCGCTTCAGTATCCAAAATAACAGAACTAAATCTCTCATATGGGAATCTGTCAAAAGGTAACACCAGGAGCTGCTCCACGGACTATAAATTTTACACTTATTTTGAAGGTTTCCTGGATCGAACATCGACTCTACTTCATCCTACACTTTTCACAAAAACCTTGTGAAGCAGTTCTCTGTTCCCACCTTAGAAACCACCATAAAAATAAAAATAATAAATAAAAAGGATGCATTATCTCGTAGTTTATGGGTTTATGAGAAACACAAAGGGCCGCTAAGCTCTGGCTTCTCCAGCTGCTGGTGCTGACCGATAAAAAACTTAGAAGCTATTCCCCCACACGAAGGTGCCTGATATTATTTACATGGGAGGCGTTTGCTTAGGTGACATCTGAAGGCATTTCCCAAGTGACTCTTCTTTATTACATACATCAGACTCCACACACGAGTTGTAGTCACTATCCCCACATGATGGGGGGCAGTGATGGGAAAAGAGTTTATTAGTTATTTGTTAGTCGTGGCTTTTGACCATTCATAAGCAACAGTTGCAAAACAGCCTCCAAAATGATAAAAAGAGCAGCTTGGTAGCCTGGAACCTGATTTATGTTTGGCATTTTTAAGCATGCATGTAGACAAATGGACGCTCCACTGGTTGTTTGTTATTGTGTGGGAGAAACCCCCCCTTTAAGACCCCCGCTGCCAGCCAAAGCTCACTCCTGTCACATGACAGGGGTCAAGGCGAGGTCAGGAAGTGTCGGCGGCTGCTTTGATTGATCTGGCTGAGAAAGGAGAGACAGAGGGCTGCTGTCTGCACATTGGGCACAGAGACAGACAGAGCTTCTAGATTCACCCTTCACCCTCCACACACACACACATTGAAATAAAGACAGACAGGGACCTAGCAAGAGACAAACAGATGCACTGAACCGCACACATACATATGTATATGGCTTTAGTCCTTAACTGTCATGTGTCCTGTCCTTACAGGGGACCTATTACTATGTCCAGGTGTCTGCCTACAACATGAAGGGCTGGGGACCTCCAGTAGTCTCCACCCCTGGCTGCGCTGCACCTTCCAGTAAGTCTCCATCGTGTGTTCAAAAAAGAAAAAGTTCCAAGTTAACAACCAAAAAAGACCCCTGAAGGGTTTTGGCTGGCCTCACTAAATTAACACCACTGCGAAATAGTTTTCACACAGTGTGTGTGTGTGTGTGTGTGTGTGTGTGTGTGTGTGTGTGTGTGTGTGTGTGTGTGTGTCCTGACTGAATGATACAATCTCTCAGAGCTTTCCCACACATAAAAGGACTTACACAACGCATCATTTCACGTCCAGTCAATCGATTTGGTTATTCCAACGTCATTCCAGCGTTGCTTTGACATCATTAGGGGGGTGACAGCTGGACCCTCCTCAGCCAGCAGGCTGGGAGGGTTTTGGGACCCCCTCTGCGGACGTCAGTGTGTGTAACCATAGCCTCAGGATGGTGTTTGGGGCTGGCTGGCAGAAGAAGCTGCCCGGGTTCAGCCAAGAAGTTAACCGTGAAGTCATGTGCAACAGCTGAGGTGTTGACTCACCACAGCAGCTCTGACACTCTTTCTCCCTTTCTTCATCTATCTATCTATCTATCTATCTATCTATCTATCTATCTATCTAACTAGGTTTTTGTATATTGTTTGTAGTCTAAGTAGCATAACTTAATTAATTGATGCAAAGTAATTCATTAGAAGTAAGTGCATTGATTTATGAGATGAGTTTCATGACTGCTGTTTGTGTGCAGCATGTACAGTCTACACAGTTTGTACACACCTACTGTATTAGAGTGAACATAGGTACTGTGATTGTGTGCACTTCACTTAGGGCACATCTGGGGAACACATGAACATGTTTGTCCTCATCAGCACGCCGTGTTTTTCAGCAAGTGTGTGTGTGTGTGTGTGTGTGTGTGTGTGTGTGTGTGTGTGTGTGTGTGTGTGTGTGTGTGTGTGTGTGTGCGTCTTCATTTTAGGAGACTGGGCTTTCCCTCTCTTTTTTTTTCTACTGTCCACCTCCCTCCCTCCTTCTCCCAGAGCTAATTTCGATGTTGCGTGTTTGTGTTTTCCATTTGGGCCTACCACTGGAAATATTTGCATGTCTGTGCTGTAGCACGCGGCGCGGCCCCAACAGTGGGGGCCTTATACCGGGCCGTGGACGCCCATTAAAGGGCCCGCTTGTCCTGTCGGGACAGGCACCTTTCCGGGAATAGAGCTCACCGTGTTTCAGCCCCACGCGCCCTCCGGGGGGCTCCGGGAGAGGGAGTTGGGTGGGGTGATGGGGGGTGGGGGTGGGGTGGTGGTTGATGGTGTGAGGTGGGGAGGGGTGGGTTATCACTGACACATCCTCCTGTGAGCGAGCAAGGATGCTGGCTGCCTGACACAGTAGGCAGAAGCTGCTGAAGGATCGTTTTCTGCAGAGCTAGTCATCTGTGAAGAAGGAAGCGAATGTGTGTGTTTGGAAAGTGTACAGAAAGTATCAATGTTTTTATGATTGATGGGTGATGTGCGTAACCTTCCTCACTTTCTATCACTGGAGCAGCCACAATATGTTTGTGCGTCTGCATCTGTTCTGAGCCCAAATATGTGCAGAGCAGTCAGTCGCAGCAGTGCTCAGTAGGTCTGTCTGTCAGCCAACCACAGCTTTCTCACACTGGGGTGGGTGCTGTTTCCTATCATACACACACTAGATCTGTTTGAGAAGCAAGCCATCTCAAACACCTCTCACTCCTACTATTGGAAGCCAAAGGAACAGGGCCAGACCAACAAGTTTTGGGGTCCCAAGAAGAATTTGATTAGCCCCCTCTCCAAGTCCTCAAACTAACCTCGCCTAAAGTCCCACTGATATATGTGTCAGCACTGTATGCTCACTTTTACTATTGAAAGTCTCATATCAAGTCACCCAAGTATATTCTAGATTACTTTTTACTACAATTAAAATCACTAAAAGAAGGAGAATGCACAATATTAACCTGTATTTTGAGTATTTCATACCCTAAACGTCTTTGTGAGTCTGCTGCTGAGAAGTGTGATTCTGAGGCACGCTTCAAAGAACAAGTTTTCCATAAAAGTTCAAACGCATAGTCCAGTTTATTTTCTTCTAACCAAAGTTATTGCTCCATAGTCCATAGATCTAGGTTCACCAATTTCAAATAAACCAAATAATGCTGATGTATTCAAACTTTCCACTGTGAAAACAATCGGTGTGCTTTCCCACTAGCAACCTGTCCATAATAAAAGTCTTACAAGGCTTGCACACCAAAAACAATGAACTGACTGACAGTAGTCAACGTCGGCTGATGCCTCTTTGCTCATAGAAGAAGAATAAATACCTGGACTGATCAACAATCAAATCAAGACTGTTGGTCTGATAACATTACTCCACTAAGAAAATATGTAGAACCTAAATACCTTCTTTCTTTTTTTTTTGCAGGACCAAACGTACAGGTGATCCTGTATGTCATTTATGTTATGTCATGCATTTTATACACTGTATATTAGTGCAGTGTTATACTGAGTAAATCCTGGCTACTGTAGATTATGAAGTTGAAATCAAACCATTAAAGTAAAGTAGTAAGTCTAAACTAAGTCTTGACATTGGGTCCAATAGTCGGCGACCTCATGGTTGTGCATTTTATTATTGTTGCTTCACCATCACTAATACACAGTATAACTTAAGTCCAGTCTAAATATCCCAAATCTGTTCAATGAGTCTTGGTACAGAACATTGCATGGTCACATTTTTAATTTTTTCCTTCTTGTTATCTTCTGTCTGCAGGTTGGAGGGATATCGATGGCCGTGCTCCACGTCAGAGAGGCCAGAAGGAGGCACTAGACCAGCTACTTGGACAGATAAAAGAAGCTCACCGCCACTGT
Organism: Larimichthys crocea; assembly: GCF_000972845.2. Taxonomy (NCBI): domain Eukaryota; kingdom Metazoa; phylum Chordata; class Actinopteri; family Sciaenidae; genus Larimichthys; species Larimichthys crocea. Next base: position 8,892,965 of record NC_040026.1, read on the forward strand.
GTCTGCCATGGTATCAACAACTTTTTGATCGATTTGGTGGGCGTGTTTACCTAAAAGACTGAACAGTAACACGAGAGCTTTAACGGTTTGCATGGTTGACCCCTGGTGAAACCCAAAACCCTAAACCTGGGAGTGATAGTGACTTAGTGTACTCACTGAAGTACATATGAGTACACGTTATATCATACTAGACTCTGCCATCGAGTTCGAAATTACATGCAGCAAATTCTTCGGTAGAATAACAACTTGAAACTACACAACCACAAATATGCTTGACCACAATCTTAAGATCAGTGTTTAGCTCGGATATCAGTTGAAGTAAAGTGCAGAAGTCAAAGTGAAATGCACCCTGAGTTCTGGTATGAGCTTGTGACATTAACCCGAGCTTCTATCGTTTTCACTACGCCCGTCACATTTTAAACAAATTTTTAGCCACCGTCTAGTTCGTGTTTCAAAAATATTCTTGGTGTACACAAACATGAGGAATGGACGGTTCAGCTTGCAGGTGTAGCACGTCTCACCAATTGCTGTGTTTCATCTCACCTTGACAGACACTTTACAATCTCAGGCACGACAAGTACTTCGGGGGCCGAACACCCTAAGACGGCATGCCACCTCAAAAATAATACCCCCCTCCTCTGTCTCAACAACCCCTACCCCCCACACCCCCCACCCCCTTATGCGTCTTTCCATGACTCAGCCCTTCCTCTGCTGAATACCTCTCTCTCTGTGACAAAATGCAGATCAACTTCTCTCACACTCAGGCTGTTTATATCCCCAAACACTGCTGGCTGTAAGCTGGTCCCATAAGTGTCAAAACCTGTCCACACTGACTCTTTTACATGACGGCAAACTGCATTTAGCATTGAGCAAGTTGTCTCTCTTTTTTTTTTTTTACTCGCACACTCACATGCCCAAACACACTCACCCACTTACTATTGTCCACTGTAGACCAGACCGTATTTGCAATAGTGCGAGACGCAATATAATAGTCAGTATTGAGTGGCTCTTGGTTCTTCAGACGGCGACTGATTGAGCTTGAGAGTTCAGGCACGGTAGCCAAGGTGGCGTGTCCCGGGGTCATGTTTGTTATTCCTGTAAGAGACGAGTCCTGGGCTGGAGTCGGGAGAGGGCATAAATTAACACTGACTACTGCTGCGCCCCCCACCCTTCACCACCCCCCACAGCCCACCAGTCGTTCTGTCTACTGTCCATACATATACACACACACACATAAAGATAGACGGGCGCACACATAGATACACATGTACATGAACAGACACAAATATTCAAGTACATGCTCCCTCTTTCAACTCTGACTCTCTCCCACATGTCCATGTACGCACCCCCATCACAGCCTAGCTTATGGCCCACGCCACATTCTCTCTCTTGTCCAAACACTATTAATTAAACTGTGAAAGAGGCCTTGACTAACACAGGCACCCCAGCAGTCGGCCCTACTTGTCTGTCTTACTCAGTGTCAAACAGGGACTGAGGCCAGGAGGACTGGAGCTGAACAGACTCGCGAGTAAAGAGAAATTTGGGGAGGTGAGAGGGGTCGAGGGGCGCTGTTTTTTCTTGTTACTCCACCTCGACTCGTCCACCTGAAGAGAAAATTAGTTCTTTTCGGGTCCTGAATGGGGGGATTTATTGACTTTAAGTGGCCTGGGGCTGGAGTACGATCACCTGGGAGGGGAGGAGAGGGAATCTGTGAAGGGTTTGGGACTCAGGGTTTCTAATGAGTTGGGTTGGTGCGTTATCTCACCAACAGACGCCCACACAAACACACACACATACATATATACACACACCTCCCTCTCTCGCCTCCCACCCCCTCCAGGCCCACTAAAAATAAACATGTCCCCACAGACTTAACTGACCTCCCTGTCAGTGAGTGGCAAAGGGTTAAGACACATACAGACACACACACACACAAAAAAATTACTACAGCTCCTTGGCTCCACTCATATGGCAGTAGCTCAAGACATGCCATGCTCCAGCAGCTATAGTATATGCAGGTAAACACACACACACATACATATACACACAGTTAGTGTCCCTCTGGGATCGGAGAGCTAGTGGTTCCCTCAAGGCCCATAGTCTGCTGTTGGCAGCCAGCACGACTGTCAAATGGTGTCGCGCCACTGGAGTGCATGAAATGTCGAAAAACATTCCACTCCGACCGTGTTGTTGGACGTGTCAGGTTGGATGTCAATTAGGTAACGACCTGCCACTGGAAGAGATGTTTCTAGAGTTTGTCAGGTCTGAGGTATTCATTGGTGTTAGCAAGTAAACCAGACAGCCAATCATGTCACAGTTTCTCACATGTGCCCTGACACTGAAGCCTCACAAGTATCAGAATAAAAACAAAAAAAATCTTGACTCAGTTAATCAAGTTTCTTTGGAATTCACAAAATCCTTTTTCTCTCCTTCTCCGTCTTGTCCCCACAGAACAGTGCAAAGCTCCGCCACAAGGGAGGAAGCACTCAGTATCCAAAAGCCTGCGCCACCTCTTCCAAACCACCAGCAAATTTGTTAAAAGCTTGAAAAGGTAGATGATCGCTGAATGTGACATAAAGGAATTGTAATTATTATGTGTATAGCAAATGTAGTGTGTAAAGTGTCAGTTTACATATATTGAATTCATACACTGTTGCCCATAAAGTTGGAAAAATGTTTTTCATTCCTCTTTTTATTTCTATTCATACACATCAGATTGATTGTGGTTTCATTTTCACTGTGATAAGTTTGGAAGAGATTGATCAATAAAGTTGGGCAACAGTGTATATGGGCTATATTTAATGTTCAAATAGCTTTTGGGGTATAATTATTACATTTTTAATGATATGTAGTATTTTCTTACTTTGAGAATTCACACACAACGATTTACAGAGATTTACCTGATCAAAATCAAAATCAAAACATCTTGTACAACTCCTCTCCAGTGCTCCATGCTTTATTCACCAAAGTAAACTTATGGCGTCATTTGGAAATGTAGCCATTCAGTGTTTCTTCTGTAACCCGTGCACTTTCCTGTGTTACTTTCCAGAGGTCTCTATCTGACATCCATATTCTACAGAGATGATAACGTGTTGGTAACTCCAGAGGACCAGATTCCTATTGTAGAGGTGGAAGATTCCTATTCCAGCTCCCTCATGCAGGACTTCCTCTGGTTTACAAAGGTAGACAGAAAGGAAGAGACAGTAACAGACAGAAACGTACAACAACAAATGGATTTCTCTGTATTTAGTAACTGATTATTGATATCAAAATTGTCAAAACAGGAATTATTTATTTACCAAACTCATGCTACTAATAGGTTAGGCTTAATGTACACTTAGTAATTTACATGAACACATTTTAACAAATTATTACATTATCCAAAGAAGCAAAAGTAGACAGAAAGCTTATGTTTGCTATCAGATCTATTTAAATAACCTTTTGTACGTGTGCACCCGATCCATTTGGCAGGTATCTTATCTATGGGAGGAGATTCCCTGGCTGCAGCAGTGTCTTAATCCGTCCCAGTCGTCCTGCTCTTGTACTCTGCAGACACGCCTCAAGATGCTGCAGGCCGTCTCCCAGCTTCAGGTATCACAAGTCAACTTAAATGAATTAAAAATGAAAAACTGTGGCACAAACAGGCAGAAAATCACTGACCATTACTATCTGATGTATTTCCTCAGGGTATGCTGGGGACCCAGGACCTCGGTCAGGTGTATTTTGAACCAATCAAAGATAAACACGGTAACGCCCTGCTGGTGCTTCTGAAGGACATGAGTGCCTGTCCCAACCTGGATGGGGTTCGCTGGACACAGCTTTGCAAACTCCAGCTCCAACGCAAGTCCATCTCGTCCCCTGAAGAGCCCACTGCCTTGGACATGCTTCTCATCACGCTCCATGTGAGTCCTTGAGGAATAGACGGCCAGTGATTGGAAGATTGGAAGATTTGTTATTTTTTGCTTTTGTTTTGGAGACAGACTGCTTCCACAGCAGTTAGGAATGGTAGGAGGGTTTGTCAGCAGTGGTTGTGGTTTTTATCAGGCTCATTCTTAGCATTTTTTTGTTACCCGGAGATTTAGCAAGATGAAACACTGTAGTGTAAGGCACTTTGTCAACAACAAAATGCCTCCAAATCACTGGAAAACATTTATTTTTTGTTATTGGTACGCTTTAATGTTATTAAACTCTCATTCACAGAAAACCAGTAAACACAAGGTTGAAACAATAGGACTGTAAATTGAAATGTGCTTCCAATTATGAGTGCTGCTTGTGCAGACACTCTTTATTTAGATAAACATTAATCATCATGACTCTCCTCTTCCATTTGTCACCTTCTTTCTAAGGACACACATTGAACTGACTTACCATTAAATCAATTCAAATACCAGATGTCAGGTCATATCTTGGATCTGTGCCAGTCCGACATAAAAGTTAATCAGTGGCTTATTCGGGCTGTAGAAATTGTAAAATTACATTTGAATGTGAGCGTTGTGGGCGTGATGATGATAATCTACATAATTGTTGTTGTTTTGTGTTTTGTAACTAATGCTGTGTGGCTGTTTTGTTCAGAGCGACCACAATCTAGAACAAAACCACAAGTTGATTTTGTCTATATAGCCCGGTAAACTTGATACCATTGTTGCAAAGCTGTTTTGTCTCCAGTGTAAGCTGGTTTGGCCTTGTGGTTCCAAAACAATGGTGGAGACTCCCTTTGGCAAAACCACATTTCACTGAAATATTTGTTTTGTGGCCAGTTATGAACAAATTGTATGATGAAATACATAAAAATGTGCTGATGGGCTATTTTGAAGTGCTTACTTCCACTTTAAACATGTTGGAACAACTTTAAACTGAAGTCTCTCAAGGACTAACAATAGCAAAACATGAAAACAACAACATTTAAATTAACGTGAGGATAGAAACAAAATTAGAATCAGTGTCACCACACAAACAACCCAAGTCAACACTACCATACCCTCCTCTTACTCAGTTTCTGTCCACCTGCTGTTCCCAGGAGAAGCTGGTGTATCACAGGCGGAGCAGGAAGATGTTGTCTCCTGGCCTATACCTGGGCTACTTGAAGCTGTGCACATCAGTGGAGCAGATCAGAGCACTGGTGCCCCAGAAACTCCCCAATGTCCTCTGTCACACCAAAATTCGGGACAACAGCAACGTGTCCAGGTGGGGATCATAGGCCACTTAATGTGGGTCTCGAACATGCAGGAGTTTTGAATCAGGCGCACGAATATACTGGAAAAATAACGACAAAAATACGTGGATTGACGCATGTGATTGATGTGTTGTTTCAGAGAGGAGTGGCAGTGGCTGCAGGCCCTCAGCTCACTGGAGGAGTCGTTGGAAATGGACCATGAAGTACAGAGTGCTCCACATCGCCTCCTACAGGACCTGCGCAGCGCCCTCAAGGACCTGATGGCACACATAAATGTCCCCGGCAATCAGGTCAGGAGTTTGGCCCGGAGTTAATCTGAAACTTTGTCCATAATGTTAAATGTTTGATTTGCAGTGATTTCTTCACAGAATGCAAAAGAAATTGTATTTTGTGTATGACTCGGACTGATCATGGAACCAGTAGAAACTCCTCAAAAGAGATCCAGCCAAGTTCCAGAGGCAGGCAGTAGCAATAGCTCAAAGCAAAAAAAATGATTCCAGTGGGTGATCAGCCAGTTCTGGTTAGACCACTAATTCTCCATGATTTCTGTAAAAGAACATGGTTTGAATTCCTGCACAATGGCAATCATTGTCCTTTTGGCTTTAACCTTTTACCACCCACTCTTCCAACTAGAGCTATAAAAACTTTACAGACTGCTACGACACGCTATGAAAAGTTACATGAATATGAACACGGATATATATACTGTATATTCATAAAAATACTGATAGATTAGCCTGTCATCAGGAGCTTTCCAGAGGGGATGGTTGTTAAAGAAAAAGGTTTATAACAACAAACATGGCAGTGTATTAGTGATATGCAATAACCCATAATTACAGGAAACCATGCAGTTGCCTTATTCCTTACTTCTCATTCCACTATTAGAGTTGGAGCCTCTGGTTCTGCTTTCAAGAGACTTACATGAGTGAAAACTGACTTCATGGTGGCCTAGCAGTCTATGATCTCTATCCAATAAAAGCTTAAATTGTAAAAAAGATGTGCATGGGTTTCTGTGGTCCCAAAGGCCCCCTGAGATCACTTGTGTCTGTGTGTCTAGGCACAGGACTTCCGTATCTACAGCCAGGAAGTGTTGGAGTTTGGGGAGAAAGTGTCCTTCCTGCTCCTCCTGCCTCCGTCAGATGAAGTGTGCACTGCTCCTGGTCAGAATAACCCATACTCCCCACGCTCCGGCTTCCTCACCCTTCCTCTGCAGATCTTTGAACTGGGTGAGTATATCAAATTTTCGGCTGAAACGTTTAATAATCACGTATGTTCTGCAACTGCTGTTTCCGAATCTGTTTCTGTATTTACTGGATCACCATTTTACATTTTTTTCTTTTTGTTGGATTCCCCCCACAGTCCACTTTAATGCCTATTGCCCCAGTTTCATCGGCCAATACTGCAGAGTATCAGCTTTGCTGGAGCTGGAGTCCCTCATGTCTCAGCAGGCACTGAGGGAAGCTTTCTCTGAGGCCGAGCTGCTCACTGCTAAGAAGAAACACCAGCAGGTCCAGGAACACATCCAGGTAAGATCATTCAGTCAGCCTGTAAAGACATTTACACCCATACCGCTGCAACATCTGGGTGAGATAAGCTACTATTTGTGTAAGTACAATAACATATTTGAATGTTACTGTACAACAGCAAATGGAGGAGGTGTGGCGTGATGCAAGGTGGATCATGGACGCCTTGCAGTACGCCCGTTACAAGCAGCCAACAGGAGGCATCTCCGTAACCTGGATAATTGACTTCTCCAAGGAAGTGCTGCCAGAAAAGCCTCCCTCCACCTCCTCTCAGCCAGACTTCATGCCCTCCCCGATGCCTTCACCTGAACCCTGCCGCAAGCACTCAGGTCAGAGTCGACCTTTACAATTGAAACGTGTGACCCTGTGACATACAAGGTTCTGATATTATTTTGCTCAATTTGCCAATTTTTTGTCACGCTCTGCAGATTTTGCTGGACTGTCAGACGAGGAGGGCTCCTCCGAGGTCTTCCTCACCACCGACAGTGACTACGACTCCAGCCGTGCCCAGAGTCCCCGTGAGCTGGACCTGCTGCCCCCTTCGCCCCTCTCGTGCTCTGCGCCGCTGGAGCCCCGCAGTTTCCTGCGTAGTGACGGGAGCAGCTCGGGAGGAGGGATGTGCGGGGGTGGACGCGGAGGGGGAGCGCTGAGGGATTCCACGCCAGATGTCCTTCAGGCCTCGGAGCCACAACACGGGAGGGAAGGTGAGCGGTGCGGCGGAGGGGGTGGAGTCCGATGCAGCGGGGAAAGGCGAAGAGGGGCCCCGGAGCTGTTTGACAGTGACTTCATCCTGCCCAGCAGGCAGATCGAGCTTTTGCACATCACAGAGAAGAGACAGGCCTTCTGTGTGAGAACAAGCAGCCTAGAGTTCCCTTCCACCACCTCAGCCCACCACCAGCCTTACTGTTACCACACCACTTGCACCTCGCCCTCCACCTCGCCACAGCGAAGATGGCACAGGCCCTCGTCGGTGGACCGCTGTTGCTCTGCCGAGCGCTGCCTACCGCAGCTTCCACCAGCACGTACGTTATCGGAGGACAGCGGCACACAGAGACTCTCCTCACCATCACGTGCTGCCTTCAGGAAGGGCTGTCATGCCACGCTCAGAGTGTACCCACAATACCACACAGGCCTGCCAAAGGAAATCAGTGTTAAGGTATAGATATGTTTTGACACGTTGACATTATTAACCTTTAAACTCCTGCTGTGTTTGTGACATGATGTCTTCTCCTGCGTTTCAGCTTTGTGTAACCCCAGGAACATCAGCGCAGGAGATGATCCAGCTGGTGGTGCAGGAGATGAACGTCGTATCCCGGCGTATGCTCGGTAGCGGCGGAGGCGGCAGTGAACAGGAGCAGTGTGTGTACTACAGTCCTGAACAGTTGAAGCACTTTGGCCTCGTGCTGGTTGTGGACAATAGAGAAAAGTGGCTTCAGGATGATTTCTGTCCCCTGGAGCTCCAGAACCCGTGGCTGAGGGGTAAACTGTGTGTTCGCATTAAGGAGTATTCACCGTTAGCACTCAAACACAGCCGAGCCACCACAGTGTGATACTTCCAGGAGAGATGATGAAATAAAAAGAGCATTTTAAAGAAAGGAACTGTCACATTTGTACAAACTTTACACTGTTTTCTCTTTCACTGTGGTGTTACTGTCCACAACTGCAACTATAACATATTGGCATATTTTCTGCTGTGTTCTTGTTATCTGAAAGGCTTCTGTTTCCATGAAATGCGTTCTCCCGTACGCGGGACCTTTTTTATGAACATCAGAGAACCTCATATGGACACCAAATGAACAATAACAAAATGGAACAAAGAGAACAGAGTTTCATGTGCTGTCAGAAATCATTGGGAGAAAGATTGTGATACAGAGCAAGATTAATAGAGCGTCACTTTGACTTCTGGCATGATTGACGTCGGCACATCGGGCCGTGCACGTTGCCAAAACGACATGGGCAGCATCATCTCCTCCCCCAGCCACACGCGGACACGGCTTTTCCTATGAACTCTCTCATTGTGTCATTCCCAAAGAGCTGTCGGCTGCAGCCGCCCGGCACCATGTTCCCAGGATGTGGGCTCTGGACCCGGCCCAGAAGGCAGGAAGGAAGGGAGAAGTACAGAGGGGGGCTGGCGTCTCCGCTTGGGGACGCAATCGGCCCGACGATTTGGCCCGTCAGCCTGTCACTCAACTGCTCTTGGCCACTGTACTGTCTGGTAGCGAAGCAGCCAAGCAAAGGAGAGAGAGCTTGATGGAGAGTGAGAGAGAGGAGAAGGAGGAGGGTGGAGGCTGCATCCTTCAGAACTTGGCACTGGCTCTGGTGCACTTTTTCTCCTTTTTTGCAGCAACGATTCCTCTGTATAGCAGACTCAGTCGTAGTGTAGCTAACGAATACGATCATCTCATTTTGTGAAGTAACACAAAATTTGAAAAAAACAAAACAAAAAAAAAACAGAAATTTGGATTTTCACAACAGAGAAAAAACAAGCAATACTTGACTCTTTTTTCTTTTTCTAATAGACGGAAAAAAGCATGTAAACCTTCCAGAATTGTGCTGAGTACATCTAAAGTACTGTTGTGCTAAAAGTGAACCAGTTCAGTGTTTTGTTGTGTTTGCTTCAGTGGTATTCCCAGATGCATCAGAAAGTGGTGCCCTTCAGTCTAGAGCAGGGTCTCCCAGAGGGATTGTAGCGTGAAAGGGATGACTGAAATTGTTAAGAGGCTTCATATTTGTTAACAAAGTAACAACGTGTAGTCCAGACTGTTTCCTAAACTGTTTCAAAATCATTTTTATATGAGAGGACTCTCAACAAACTACTATGACCTGCAAACAGAGGCTGAAGGAGAATACTGAAGGCGTCAGTGGGTGAGTTTTCAGTCGCTTAGGTACCTTATAGTAGAAACTAAACAGTGAACTATCCTTGGAAAATAAGTAAAAGACTCTACTACAAAGGAAGCAACCCAGTAGAACTTATTAATCAGCTCTGTTTAGATTGTAACAATCAAAACAATCGACAATCTTGTGGCGAGTCAACCTCCCTCCAAAATGTGACGTTATATCTATTATGTAACCATTTCTTACCTTGAAAATTTACACACATTAAGATGTAGCTTCAGGGGCGCCCCGGTGGCTGACCTGAAGTCCTTACCTCAGCGACCCAGGTCCAATTCCAGCCTGGGTCCTTTTGCTGCATGTCTCTTTCTCTCTCCACTGAATTCCCTGTCCATCCCTCTATCTGTTGCTATATAATAAAAGCAGAAAACAGCAAAAAAATATACCAAAAAAAAATTAAATAAAATTATGCAGCTTTAATGCCCTTCCAGCAAAATCAAAACACCAAAAGAAAGCTGAATAAATAGCCGTACTAGAGTGGGATTTAATTTGATTTTGAAGGAATTATAACTTCTACTTAATAAGAATTAAAAAAAACAAACATCTGTGGTCCCCTTATCAAAACATGAATTAACTCAACACGCATCACATCAAGCACACAATCAGTGTGGTCTTTTTTCTTTTTATTGGTCACGTGAGCCACGGCTTGCAAGTCATAGCAATGAGTCGAGAGTCTTTAATATGTCGATTACCTCAATTACCAAAACACTGATGCAGGTATTGTACTTTTGGGATGAACCACATTAATAAATAAGGCCTCTTAAAAAATCAAACATCCTTTTTAGCTATGTTTTGGGAACCTGTGCCAAGTTTTGGTTTCTCTGTACACGGTATACAGTCTATGAAACCTCACAACAACACATTTGAAAACAGAACAGTCTGTGCATTGTTTACATCAAACTCCACCTCTCACAAAAACTGCAGGCTGTTGCGTTTTATTTATTTTTTTATACGAACTGTTTTTCAGCATACAAATGAATCTTTTTTCTTTTTCTTTTTTTGTTTTCCTGCTCTCAAACATCATACCAATATAATAACCTGCAGCATTTACAAATGTAGCACCAGAAAGGTCCAAAACAGGAGAGTATGATAGGTGAAGACAGTGGACCAGGCCTCAGTTACTGTAGCACAGTCCCACAGGATGCTGTGGAACCTGTCACAGGGGGGAGTTCAGAGTGGTGTCGCTCAAAGTGTTTACAGAGTTTAGTTTCCTTACACCTTCAAAGATGTGTTTATGTATAACTACTGTATAAAGATGTCTTTAGGCAAACTGATAAGTTATAAGTTGTAATTGGTTTTACTAATGGCTTGAACTCTTGTGTTAGCGCTTAGATGTCTTCTTTATTCACATTGTTAAAAGCCGTTTTTACGAGGGCCAACTGCAAAAACAAATCACACAACCAGAAACCGTCGGTAGACAAAGAAGACCGGGGGATTGAATGTACTGTATCTGCCCTAAATGTGAATGTGAGTAAATGTGGGGCTGTCATCACAAGCAAGTTCTAGGCAGGAGTTTGTCTTAAGATTATACTGAAGGGGAAGAGGGGGGTTTAAATTCCCTTTCCAGTCAAAAAAATTAAAGCCCCATGTTTACAAGGAGCTGTTGGCAGATCCATCAGGCGAAGTCATGAAGGAGACATCACGTCACTTTTTTTAAAATCTATTTTTATTGAACAATAAATGAATATTACAAAATAAAATCCCTTGTTTTGGTTATGTGGGTTTCTTTCTCTTTTAACGGATCTCTGCGCACGAGTGTAGGAAGTTTCTAACCTTCATGTGTAACCCACTGAGTAACCTGACCTTTTTATACTTCCTGTATGAGAGATAGACCAATTATAGGACTTTTTACACATTAACTAAACTACACTGACTTAGTTTGGGAGCCCAAAATTCCACTAGTATCCATGATATATATATTTTGGCACATCTCATCAGCCATAAGGAACATAACAAGCTTGTATTTCATGTGTCGGCAGATCAGATTTTCTTTGGGGCTTAATCTTTTAGTTTGGAGTTTCATCCACATGTATGATACACTCCCAAAAGCTATTCATTCATCTGATATGAATGAGAGTGAATGACAAATAGAGGGCACTTGTTCCTACAGATGCTATAGTGCAATGACCTCATCAGTGTTTGCCACCCAGTTGATGAAAACTGAATGGAGGGCAGCTGCAGACAGAATCTCACAGTATAAGTGGTGGGCATGGCCACATGAAGCCTGCAGCGAGCACTCGCCAGGGATGAACAATGATGCTACTATTGCCTATGTTGAGGTAGTGTTTTCACCGTCAATTTTCTAACACGTTTGAATAGAGTTTAGGCTTAGCATTAGGAAAATACTTGACATAATGACAGTGATGTGCATTACGTCAACTTTACGCTCTCAATGCACTACTGTAAAGATGAGATACACATATTTGTGGAACTACACGTGTAGACTTATAGGATACTGAAATAGTGTTTATCACATTTGATACACACACAATCAAGAGGCTTTTTAGAGACTATAGATGTCATAAGAAGAGAATCAGAAACTACACATAAAACCCTGGAAAAAGGGGTTCCACTCTTTAAAGTGACTGATAGAAAAATATATATTTGTTGCAAATTTGCCAGCAAATCATCTCGAGATATTATCCTAAAAATGTTCTAGATGTTTAACTTCAGTGAACCTGCGGCCTCCTTCCAGACTGATAAAACTTTATTTTTTAAAGATTTACCTTGTTGCACACCCTGCAGTAATTTCACAGCGTACTGGAGTACACCTGAAAGAATGAGATCGCAGATACAAGTAGCCGAAATAACTTTCCTCCATCAGGTGGTTGGGCTCAGCCTTAGAGATATCCAGAGGGAGCTCAGTGTAGAGCCGCTTCTCCGTTACGTCGAAAGGAGCCAGCTGAGGTGGTTTAGGCATCTGATTAGGATGCCCCCTGGGGCGTCTTCCTTTGGAGGTGTTCTGGGCACATCTAACTGACCCACTGGAGGGACTACGTACCCCAACTGTCCTGGGGACAACTTGGGATCCTCCAGGAGGAGCTAGAATGCATTGCTGGCCTGAGGGATGTCTGGAAAAACCTGCTAAACCTGCTGCCACCACAACACACTCCTGGATAAGCGGCTGGAAATGGATTGATGGATTGATAAAAATGTCCAATTTCTGAATTTTAATCCAGATGAACCATGATGAAACATTAAAAACAAACATTTTGTAAATAAAACAATATCTGTTTACACACCGTTAGACGTTAGGTGCTCACTGGTACAAATAAATATTTTTAAAAAGCTTCAAACTAATGTAACTTAAAAAAAACATTTTAATGCATTTTTGCACATGCATTAATAAAGCTTTATGTTGCACAGCGCGGTTATTATACAGTGTGTTAAAATGTTTAGTGGAATCATGATCCCAGGGTTGAATTCTGGCTGGCCAGGTTGCTTTCAGCAGGCTCATATCACAGCGCTCCCTCGCTAGCGCCATGTGTTTTTTCAGCCCTTGAGCAAATAAAATGCTGCATGCTTCCCTGTCAACAGATCCTACAAACACTAATGTGCAGATGGACACACAAACACACGCGAAAACACACATCGGTGCACAGGAGCGGCATGCACTCGGGAATCTTGACATTTGGATGTGTAAATGTACATGTATACCGTGTAGAGGATTTACACTTTCGTACTATATGAAGAAAAATTCACACACACTTTCCCAAGCAGCTTATCACACACAAATCATGCCATAATGCATCCTTGCCAACACACTACGCCTTTAAGAGCAACCCTTCACCGTTTATTGACAGTAACTTAAGAATTGTACTGGAATTCTGACACCTCCTAATTTTAAACCTTCTGACTCCAGGAGGACCCGAGCTAAATATAACCCCTGGCATATATCTGAATACCTACAAAGAAAACATTCCAAAAACACCCTGAATAGTGGCTATTCATGCTCATAAAAGAGATTCAAAGTGGAGTGTGCTTAGCTCGGGCGCTCTGACTCGTGACTCATCAAAATAATCTGCAGCGTCAAAGTGAAGTTGTGTATCTGGCAGAATCACTTGATAGGTGATTTCGTCAGCACCTCCCCTGGCAGAGAAGAAGAAATTCAGCTGAACTGGAAGACTCCAGCCTGCTACTTGCGTATGAGCTCCTAGTTTGTGTGCCGCTAAGCCGATCCACCTGCAAAACAGCAACCGACGCATCTTGTAAGTGAGCAGCCTTCCGGCCCTGATCTCCTCCGTCTATGAGGGCCCCACCTCCACACTTTTCAACTTGACCCTTTTGTGAGGTCGTTTAGGATTACGGGCCATTGGGTTTGTCCCCCCACCTTGATTAGATAACATCAAAACAGGCTTACTCAACATGTACCAGCTTTCTTGTGTAGATGCTTAAACATGTGACACTGGATGCGGACGAGGAGAATACCAGAATCTGTCACACTATGTAGCGGCTTTGACAGCTCTTTACAGTGACATCCCTCCTTCCTCTTCATCTATTCCATTTCTGCACCGACTGATCACCTGTTTCCCTCTCCTTTCCTTCCCCCCTCGGACCCTCTCATCCACCACCACCCACTTACCCCACCCTGCCTACCACCAGCCGATTTCAGCCTGGCACTTACTGACGGATTAGCAGCGACGTATATGCATGCGTACGCTTGGCATGTGTGTGTTTCTGTATGTGTGTGTGTGCAGTGGGTGGGAAAAGTGAAGCCTGCCACTACTGCATCACTCATTTCTCTCTCTCATTCTCTCATTCTCTCTCTCTCTCTCTCTCTCTCCCTCCCTCCCCAGGGCCCATAAACCTTTAAAGCACCTATAAAACACTTGGCAAGGCCTTTTTGAAGTTTTTATGAAGATCTGGCTTTATTGTTCCCAAGAGATGAGCCCCGCTCCGCTGGCGCCTCGGAGCTTTCTGGAAGTGCCAGTGAATTCAGGAGGGTGGGGAGGGTGGGTGGGGGGGGGGGACTGGGTGGTAGCAGAAGAGGGAGTCCCAGGGAAAGAAGGGCTGGGGAATGGGGGGTGGGCACCGCGGAGCCTGTGTTTTTATGCCCCCCTGTGCATACATGTGGAGCGTGTGGTGCATATGTGTTTTGTACATGCATGCAAGTTTGTGTCAGGGTGGCAGATGAGCTGCAGATGCGGTGTGCGACGGCAACAGTGATCATTTTGTACTTGGTTGTTGGCGAGTTTATGTCTTTGAGGTAGATTTTAGATTTAGGACACAAATCAAATCAAACACAAAGTTCTAATAAAAGCACATGTGCGTTTGAACACAGGCATGCATGTGTTGTAGCATGTGTGTGTCTGCGTATGCCTGCGTACGCGTTCGCAGACGATGGGGGCCAGCAGGTTGCGTCCTTGTTGTTTGAAGTGGGGCTCTGTTGTTCTCATAGAGCTAAATGAATGGAGCCGGACCCCCCTCCATCTGTCTGATCCAGCGGCACCGGCCCTCCCTCCCAAATCCCGGCTCCGACGCCCGACGCACCGGCCCCCTCAAAGGAACAGTTGGCAAACGGACGGCCCATTAAACAGGCAAGGGCGACGAGCCCTCACCTCTAAGCAACACTTGTAAGAGCAGAGAGAGTGTGCGGCACAGGCAGAGAGAGAGAGAGAGAGAGGGGAAGGAGATAAAAGTAATCAAGAAGTGTGTGTGTGTGTGTGTGTATGTGTGTGTATGTGTGTGTGTGTGTGTGTGTGTTGGGAGTGGCAGTTACAACTCAGTGGCCATGACATTAGCCATGCTGGTGGCTTTGACTGTGCCTTTGCCCTCCACAACCCCCACTGTCACCAAGGTGTGTATTCCCACCTTCTAATGAAGGCATTAACAGCACAAATGTCTCCTCGTCTTAAAATGCCCTCAGTCATCTGGCCCTCATTTGGTAATCCAGTTTGATTACTTGCTTGAGTAGAAGGTAGTAAATGGGATCTGATTAAATCTCTCCTTTGTCTATTAATTCCAGCTGCTTTTGTCATTAAACGTGTTTGAAACATAACTGGCCAATCTAGCTCGTGAAAAGCGAGGAGATAATTGATCACAATTCAACGAAGGGTCCGTTTTTAACAAGTATGCACGTTTATGTACATTCTTACACCACAGGAACATCTGATCATTAACTAATCACCTACGTCGAATTGGCTCTCCAGTTAACGTGTGGTTTCTATATGAGTCTGGTGCCTCCTGTTACCCCAAAAACAAGGCTACATAAAATGGTAACATCTTGGTATAAAACTGTTGGAAGTCAAAGAAAAAAAACAATTCAACATCCAACATCCTTGCGGAGTCTAACTGCAGCCCCGGATGCTTCCCGTGTCAACCATTTGTCATCTTCTGCACAGTTATGAATCACACTGATTTGTTTGAAAGTGCTCCAAACTTCCTTCACCCCACGACCTACCCCTGTGTTTGAGTGCTGGGGAAAACAACAGCTTGGGTCTGCAGTGAAAGTTGGGTGCACGCAGAGGAGCCAGAGGGGTTGGTCCGAAGAGAGCCAACCCTGATGAGTAAAAAAAAAAAAAGAAAAAAGGAAGAAGACAAAAATGAGAGAAGGAAGGGGCAGCCGAGGGTATTCTGTGTTCAGTTTCAGTATCCTGCGCCTGGCAAACAACCTGAAAGCAATTTATTTTCTTTCCCAAGACATTTTAGGATCAATCCCATGTTAGTCATTGACATAAAAGGATCTCACAGAGAAAGGAAAGGGGAAAGAGAAAAACACTAACTTGGCTTGATGTGTGTATGTGTGTGTGCATGTGAGCGGGGATTTGGATGATTCCAGTATTTGGAATAAAGACTTTGAAATGCAAAAAAAAAAAAAAAAAGTCGGACCCAGAAAACATGAGGAAAAAAGAAAAAAGGCCAAATCTTGCTTTTCGGCCAAACGCTGTGACCGATGGGTTTGTACCCTACCCACACACACACACACACACACACACACATTCACACATACATCCATATTAACCCCAGCTCCAGCCCCCTTTGTGCAAAAGATGATGTCATGCCTTCTGAAAACATGTGGGGGGGCGGCGTCGGGGGGTTTAGGGGGGGATTCCTTTGGTCCTTTCAAGTTTGCAGGGGGAGCCTTGGGCCACGGCAGGGTAGACAGTACGAGGGCAGGAGGCTCAACGCTGCCACCCCCCTCCAACCCACCCCACCCCAGCAAGCAGTCACATTAGGCACGCTCCGGCCACGCCATCAAAGGCCTGGATCAGAGCGCGCGCGCACACACACACACACACACACACACACACATTTGCATCTGCACACACACACACACACACACAAAAGTATGCATGCACACAGTTGCTTCCAGACTGCATGTACGGACCTACAGACCAAACGAGCATGTTCACACTGGGATGAAACAAACGCACGCCTAAAAATAACGATACATACATGCACGCACACACACACACACACACACAAAAAAAAGACGTACACACACTCGCATACCGACAGATCAAACACGCACGCACTTCAATCATGCCCACCCCCCCCTCCGGCTGTGTTATTGTTTTGAAAATATGATTGCGGTGACGGATGGGGTGGGGAGAGGAGAGGGCTCTGGCAGGGGCGAGTGGCAGGGCCCCTCTATTGTCCCCGACCAGTGTGAGTCTGTGTCCATAGCTATAGAAACTGGGGCCACACTGGGAAGGCATGCTTTCATCTCCACCACAGGCTCACCGCTGGCAATAAGGGGTCAAATAAATCCCCCTGGATGCAGTGAGGAGGGGGGGGAGTTTGCAAGCTTACATGCGGGCACACACACACACACACACACACACACACACACACACACTGAGCATGTTTACCTGAGCTATAATGTGTTCACACTTAGATAAAGAGATCTATCAATTTAATCAATATATAAAAATGCAGCTGTTACTCTTCCACAGAGTCTACCATAGCCCTGAATGGACAAACTAAACACTGGCTCTAGATTAGGCCTTTTGGGATGTTTTAAGGAAAGGGTGAAGTGAGGTGTTTGCAATCAGCAACCACATCACCAGATGCCACTAAAGCCTACACACTGGACCTCTTGAACATTTTTCAAAACTTTAACTTCAGCTACAACACTGATTCTCTTTAAAGTTACTACAAGGAGTTTTAAACTCATTATGAAACAGACCCAATTTAATACTAATGCCTCTATATGAGCCACAAAAGCAAACAAGACCATCACAGAGAAGATTGGCAATTTGTATTAATGCCTCTTCCTGGCTCTGATTACCCTCGAAAACAGATGATTGAAATCAAGATTTACAGTACATAAGAGACTTTGTTTACATTTCCCCAGGCAAAGGTACAGTGAGTAGTATACTGGCCAGTAGAAAGAGATTTTTCTTTAGAGAATTTCATTTTGACTTTATATTTTGTGGTTATGGATATGATACCATGGCAGGATTGACGAAGCGAAAAAGGGACAGTGAGTCAACTTTGGTTGGTCATCCAACAGATGGAGAATGTCGTATGATTTGAAAAGATTTAAAACGGACCCTGAATTAGCCCATTTCCTCCTAAACAGGTATATAATGTGTCTATTTTTTTTATTTATGAAATACATTGCTACACAAGCAATGGAGATAAAGGTCCCATTTCCTCCTAAACAGGTAAATTATGTGTCTATTTATTTTATGTTGACCTTGTTACCGAGCTATATCTCATAGCTATAAGCAACCAAATCTGTTGGCTTACATGTAACCTAGATATATGAATAGTAAAATAAATAAATAAATAAATCAAAGCTTACTTTCACCATTGTCATTTAACAGTTATTAATCTTACATAGCCACCAATAGATACATTACATCATGGCTATAGGGACAGAGTGCAACACGTCACACCCACTGGAAGGGAAAATAATTGGTGCCACAGGACTGAAACTAACTAACTGCCTGCAGCTAGCTGAAAGATTTCAGCGTGTTACCAGGTAAGGTCATAATTTAACCCAGTGTTTCTCAAACTGTGGTACGGGCCCCACTGGTGGGGCATACAACCACTGCAGGTGGGGCATGGATGACTAGGGGGAAAATATAAGTTGATGCTAAATTGAATGAATATAACTAATGTAGGGAAAATAAACAAACAAGCTCTTTTTAATGTAATCCTGCTGACCTTTATTGCACTAAAACTGAAATTGGATCGTTTTTCTTGTTGATATGATTGATAAAAATGTTTGTGGGAACTCGTTTCAGCTTTTGAAGGCAGAAAGAGTTCGAGAAACACTGATTTATCCTCGCCAAAGATTAAAACCAGGCCTTGCATAGTTTAGTTAGCTTGAACTTCTAAAGTTTGAGAAAGAAAAAAAAAAATGCTTCTTGCACACTTCAGCGTTAGGACTTTCCCATTCTTCCCACTGATGCCTCATGTCTGTATCCACTTTTGTCTTCTTAAAGGCTCAGTTTTTCAGCTTATAAAAACTAAGCTCTGGGTTCTTTAACCTGCTGGTAATCCATCTCACCACACAGCAGCTTTTAGACATTTGTACATTGTTTTCTAGCAGATGAAAGTGACACGAAGACACCTTCACACGACACAGAGTCAACGGAGAGAGCGATGAATTGTTGTCTCTGTGCATCCTGCAAACAGCTGCGTTTAAAAAAAGAAAACGGTCTGAAAAATAAGTTGCGTCTAAAACAAATGTGTGCCCTAGCGGATAAAGATGTTTACCTAGAGGCAGTGACACCACTTTTGTCCACAGGGGCCTCAAACATCAACACGGATGCCAAAGAAACGATACTTTCAGACATTTAAGCTGATTCAGTGAAGCAAACTGTAGGTAGTGCTACCTCAGATTCTTACTTTCATCTCATTTAAATACAGCGTCTGACTTGAAAGAGACCCTCGTCTCACCACCACAGAGTCGCTTTGGGTAAACGCGCCCTGAGCACGCAGCACATGTAACACAGCATCACAATGTTGATCGTCAGGATTCACAATGTCTTGATACATTCCAGACTCACTGATTACACACACGCTTAAACACACACACACACACACACGCTGAATACACAAACAAAGGCATGCAAAACTGTACAGACGCACTCCTTGACGTACGCACTTTGAGCGCTGTTGGCAACACGGCTCACACGTGCAAATAAATAAGCGCTCGGTCAAATACATTTGACAACAGAGCTGTGAAGAATTTGGATTTGACTGAAAGCCATGGACTTCCTCAGGGGATCTTCATGACTCACACTGACCCGATTGTTTGATGAACCTGCCACCATCCAATCTTCTTCTCCGGTGTTATATCACACTTGTCCATCTCGGCTTCATCTTCAAGGTCCTGAGCTCTACCCTGCTGAGGACCAAACCCTTTTGGATTAATGTCAGGCTCACTCATTATAATGCTGCGTGTGTGTGCACCCATAGCCCAGCATGAAGATGTAAGAGCTGAATAGTTGGATCAGCTGACCAAATATTAGACAAACAGGTAAATCATGTCTTTCTCTCTCTCTCACACACACACACACACACACACAAAATGTTCATATTGTGATATTTGAACTAATTTTAGGAAGACATATCAGCCCAAGTGAACAAAACAGTGACGGTAGCAGCTACTCTATTTAACCTGTTGCATCCATATCCAATGAAAATAAAGATGTATCAGCACACACACACACACACACACACAATTCAGAATGATTAATGACTGATATATTCATAGGGAAGACTTTACCGGACATGTTACGTGCATAGCAGAGCAGCCAGTTGTCCCTCTAGCACCTGTGTGTGAGTGGTGCTGTGGGGTGGGGTGTCTGGTGGAGCTAGAGCCAGTCAGAGAGGAGAGGAGAGGAGAGGAGAGGAGAGGAGAGAGGGAAGGTCAGCACCACCGCATGCCACAGACAGACTGACGATACTTCTACTGGGCTCCACGCCGGGGACCTGGCTGTAATTACACCACGCACACACACACACACACACACACGCACAGACATAGTCATGCATGCACACACACTGTTACCAGACAGACTGAGAAAGGTGCCCGGCTCCTGAATTCTGCCTCTCTCTTTCTGTCTCCCTGTCTCATTATAGTTTTATGTCCACCATGACATCTCTCTATCACGCACCTGAACAGGGTCAGAACTACATTTACAAGCAGCTTGAGAGCAAGTAACCTAAAATACAGACCTGTGATACATCAGTTGCATGTAAAAAAGTATGTGGCCACGTGTGATTGATGAACTCCTCATTTGAAAAGCAGAGTTTCCCTGACTGCAGGAATTTGCTTCCATTCAGTCCAACAATGTCTACAATGTCTGTGCACGCCAACTATGGTATGGTTAATTTAGGAAAAGATCACGGTTATTGGAGACAAAAACTGTGGTTCAGGTTAGGCAGCTAAAACACTTAAGGAAGGAAGGAATGATATCGGTTACAGCTAATAAAAAGGAAAATATTATTTGCAGGTCTGTGACGAGCTGTGAATTCCGGTCTCGGGTCTTGCGTGACTTCCTGTATTGCCACTTGTGTGGAGTGTGGAGTCTTCCAGTATGAAAGTAAATCCCTGGGATACTGGGCTGACTCAGCCACATTGGTGAAGTCGGGTGCTGATGTTGGATGATAACGTCAGTTCCAGTTCATCCTGAAGGCGTTTTTTGGGGGGGCTCTGTGCAGGCCAGTCAAGTTCTTCCACACCAAACTCCTTTGCTCGGCTTTGTGGGCATTATCACGTTGAAAAAAGAAAGGGCTTTCCCCAAACTGTTGCCACAGACTTTGAAAAGGCAATTTTCGTTGTATACAACAGCATTAAGAGCTCCCTTAAATGGATCTAAGAGGCCTGAGCGTTCACCGTGGACACAAAACGGTGTCTTTTTGGCCATATAATGCATCTCAGTAGTTAGATTCATAGTGCTCTCACACAAACATGGATTTCCCAATTTTCTTTGTGAATGGACACTCTCAACTGGCCAAATCCAAGGTTAAATAAGGTCAACAAGGTTATTGGCACAAACCACAATTGTGATCCTGTTTGGCTCTCAGACTGACACCAGCACAGATCTCTGGTATCAATAGCTCCTTGTTGATCTACTTGGCCAGGCAGTTTGCCGTCTCTCTCTCTCTCTCTCTCTCTCTCTCTCTCTCCATGAGCCCTCTGACTTGTGAAAGTTATTGGAGTGTAAATGCGTTTAACAGCCTCTGTCTGCTGCTCTGCGTATGAGTAGAGTGCTATCTGTTGTCTGCTTCCTGCTTTATAAGTTATTCGTGCCAGTAGATGAAGGTTCCCAGGTCAGTCAGAAAACCAACGTCTGCCAACGAGTGGGAAGTGAGTAGTTCAATTATAATAATCTGATCAATCTAATTGAATAAAAGATTGACTCATGAAGGGAGATGGGAACGCATTGGAGAATGCCTTGATGGCGACGATCTTCTACGGATATTTTTCTAAAATCATAATGCAGTACTGTTGTTCAGCTTTGTAGAACCCCCCGTCAGTCATTTTAATTGTGCTGTCTGTTGCTGCTCCCTCACTAACATTTATTTCAGCAAGCAGTTAATTAAGTTGAGATTCTTATTCACAATGACAGGTGGGTGGGAATGGGTGTTCCCTGTTCCCACTGAGTTCCCAGTGAGAAAAAAAAAAACACCTTAATCTTTGATTGAGACATAAACAGTTTGAGGCTGAGGTCTAAAGATGCTTTAGGTCTTTATTGTTCTGCTGTTCTTTACCACAGCATCTCATGACTTTGTCGCTTCATTACTCCCCTTTCGGTTTTTGCACCCCCCACCCACCCAAGCTCAGTTCCATTTCCCTGTGGTGACAGAAAAAGGCAGACGCTCCTGTTTACTCATGGCTCCAGGGGCTTGTGGCTCCCGATTAGCAAACCAGTGTGAGTCAATATCTGGTACATCCCTTGGACAAACTATCTCTCTAAGCGCACACTCAGCCTGTTGTCAAACCCCCGTCCCTTTCCGTCCGGTTCCCAAGCAGGCAGGCACCCCCTGGGCGGCAGTGCGCGCTCACACATCAGCGAGACATTTCCCAAAGCCTTCCCAGTCCTCCTGGCATCTCGGCAGGCTATCACCTTCTTACCCTCCTGCGTGTTCCACAAACATACCAGAGGGCCAAAGGGCAGCAGGGGCCAGCGCTGCCCGTTTGTCGACATGCTTGATTGGGGTTAGGGGCGGTGGTACTCGTTCAGGTCGCGACACTGATGCGGTCCATCATGTCTGTGCAACCTGTGGTGATTATTTGACTGCATTCCATCCAGGACACAGGAGTTTTTAAATGCGGTTTAACGGGCTGCCAGGTTTAAACAGGGCTACCTCAATCTGAATCCTGTCACAGACCAATGAAGACGCCATCGTAGAATTTCCCTCCCTTTGTTTTTGTTACGCAGTGCCAGTCTATGAAAGTATCTTGGCTCTAGACTCAACAGAACACACATGCTGATGAGAGTGTCAGGCAAGGGAACATCTGTTGTGGTCAGTGGCTGTGGGCAAACTGTTTCATTTCGACAAGATGGCCTGTGGCAACACAATGGCTTAGTGGTTGGGAGAAAGACCGAATTGCCAGTACTTGTGGTGAGGGTTTACCTAAGTTGGACAGAGCTTCTAAAAGACATTTTACATCAAATCGCTCTTAGTTAGTAAAAAGGATAATGACAATGTCTTGACACAACTGTTTTAAAATTTGATCTTTAAAGGGAACTGTGACCTATTCATTCCAAATAATGTTTTGTCTGAAGTCTTTATTCCATTGTCGTTACTTTTCCATTTGTCATCTTGTGTAAACCAAGAGCCCAGGAAGTTATTTCATAACAACAAGCATGAAGAGTGTGATCGACACTGCATGCCAGCGATGATTTCACTGATGAGAAACTAGATTAGGATGACAGATTGAATCTTAAGGAGTCGTGAGTAGTGAAAACATATGACTGTGATATTCTGTATGTTCCACTATCATAGCTCTCATATCTCTGCTGTGGCATCCATTCAAACACAGCTTGATGTCTTCAAACCGGCCAAGTCTGTCCAGAGGAATGTGGAGCACTGGTCAGCATGGTTGTCTGAAGACGTTTGTCTGTTTGTGTTCTAGTGTGTAAAGCGCAGGCCCTTAGGTCTTAACATTGCTGGCATCCCCCGCCCCCCCTTTCTTTCTCTATCTCTCTCTCTCTCTCTCTGTCTTGCTGTCTCTGTCTCTCTTCCTCTCTTGGCTGTTGTGCCACCGTGGAGAAGGCAACAGTGACCCTATTGTGAACGGTGGGAATTGGGCAGCAGGCCAATGATGTCATCCTGCCATAGGGAAGACCAGGGGGAACGCCCTCCTGGCGTTCGGAATGCACTATTTTTTCCTGTTGTTTTCCGGAAGGCGGTGATCAATTTAATTCCATCCTCATCACTCCATGCTCTCGGGGGGCGAAGAAGGGAGGGCGGGCAAAAGAGGAGGAGGAGGAGATGCAGAGAATAGAAAAAGGATGGGGCACTCTCTTACTCTTCCAAAATGGGATGCAACAAATACAATGAAAGGAAAGGAGAAAAGATAGAATGGGATGGTGCCAGCTGTTGAGATAACTTTTTTCACTTTAACTTTATACGATGTGAATAAGGATAACCACCCAGGAATGCTGTGAGGTCACACCAACCTCTCCAATTAAAAGTTGCCGGGCATCATTACAGAAGAAAAGCAGTGATTCATGAAGAAAAGAGGGGGAATGGCTTACGGAAACTAACAGTCTCTAACTCAAAATAACCCCACCAGCCCAAGACATTCATTCTTAGTAGACACAAATGTAACTACAGTGCTGTCACTTAGTCATCTTTGAAAGAGGCACTTTTGCACTTCAACTTAAGTACTTGGCCTTTGTTTGTAGGTAAAACCTAAATCCTTCTTTGCAAAGAACAGGACTGCACTTTACTAGGCAAGTATGGTCGGTCAAAGCTGAACCAAGAAGACAGTCTGTAAACTGTAGACAGCTTGGGTAACAAGGTAACGTTGAGGTTAGTTTAAAGCCAACCTGATGGTCTGACTGCTTATTTTCCTTGTCCCAGCTGATCTCAGCAACTATGTTGGTGAGTATCCTTTATGTCAAGTAACTGGAATTCTATCTCAGTAGAATGTTTTTTATTTGACCCCTGGTCTTTGCATACACTAAATGTATAAAAAATCCAAAGCAAAACATTTATATCCAGATTGTGTGTGTGTGTCACAGTAATGTTTTTCTGGCTTTGCTTCAGTTCATCAGTCCCAGAGTTCAAAGTGGGCCCCGCCATCACATCACAAAGCCACCGAGCCGTCTACGATATGATCACCATTAATCACAGCTTGTGATCAAGCATTGAGCAGCATTTTCTCCATCACAACTGGAATGCCGTAGTAGAAACAAAGGATGCGGGGCCATGCCCAGATTGGCTTCAGATTGCACATCAGTGTGGTGTAGCATTCTTTCAATAACAGGGACAAGCTATACACTTAGTGCTGTATTCCTTTCTTCTCCTTGTCATCAGAGGAAAGGGGAAACATATCACTTTGATGCTGTTTACTGGGTATTTTGCAAAAATAACTTTATGATGAATTTTAAGGGAGGGAAAAAATGTAGAGGGGGCTTCAAAAGTAGCGTTAACGGGAGACAGATTTTTGACATGCTTCCCAAGCCATCTGCTTTGGGTTAAGGCTCGGAGACAGAGTCAAATATGGAGGAGAGAGAAGAGGGGAGTGAGACTGGAGAAGATGGCGAGGGCAGCAGGGAATAGAGGGAATGCAATGTTGACAGGCAATGGAGGAAAGCTATTTATTTGCATTGTGGACCTCTTTGTTTTGAATTGTTGTGGCATGGGGTTGTGTGTGTATGCAAAACAAGACATATCTATCCAACCAATCCAAAGATATAATAAATTTATCTTTTTCATACAAAAATATTTAAGTGGGCTATCATAGTGGGTTTTTACAATAGAAACAGATATGCTGTGGTTCAAATCTCAGACTTCTTGGAAATATTTCGTTATAAATGTTTCTGCAGTTTGGGACAACCCCCCCCCAAAAAAAAAAAAAAAAAAATCTGTGAAAGCTCTGGTTGGTTCTGAAATGTGTCAGCCTGCCAAAGATCCAACAGAGAGTGTTCTGCTGGAGACGCCACAACACAAAACTAATTAGGAGATGTGCTCCAGGCATATCTGTTGATTTGAAGGGAGGGGGGTCTTGGTTGCACTGTCTCTGCCACTCAAGACTATTTCCAAATGGCCACAGCACCTTGCTTAATTGCTTAAATCCCCTTATCTGCTGTCATTAGTTCATCTAATGCAGCAAGAGAAAGATATGAAACAAAAACAAATGTTGCTCTGGTTGGTGATGTTTTTTGTCTTGGTCTCTGAGTCTCTCCGGTTTACTCCCCTCTCGTCTCTCCAAGTTTTCCGTCTCCATCCACCCCCCTGTGCCATTCTACCAGTCCCCTAGTGGGCACAGTCATCCAGTCTGGCCAGGTCTGCCCCTTGCTGTGCCCCTGCACTGGATAAGCTCCTGCCTGGACCTTGGGTAGAGGCTTTTGTATAGAGCCGTGGGGGTGTTAGTGTGTGTATGTGTTTGTGTATGTGTTACGTGTTGGTGTGTATGTGTGTGTATAGCATTCACAGCAGAAGGGGAGAAGGGGGTCCTATCTTTGCCTAAGGGCTGCCCCCCAACGCACCCTCACCATGCGCCCTATTGAGACCTAAGGGAGCGTGAACAATCACTGCAAAACCAAAGAGCTAAGTCCCCTTGTTATACAAGCCCAATTTTCAGCACCAGCCCCACCTCTCTCCTCCATGGTGCGTCCCACCCCCCATCACAGCACCCCAGCCCGACTCGTCAGAGGTTGACGGGCTTCGTTAAAGCGAGCCGGGGTCCTTTTATGGCGTTATTTAATTAGCCATTCCACAGCAAACTGCCATCCGGCACCACCACTACTGCCGCCCCCTCCCCTCCATCCACTTCTTTTTGCTGGAACCACCACCATCTTCATCACCACCACCACCACTTCTGCCTTCACCCCCACTTACTAACATCATCACCACCACCACCCCTCCCCACTGTGCTCACCGGTCCCCTCCTCTCTCCTCTCCTTGTCTTTATCTCCAGTAATTAGCCAGGGGATGGGGGTGGACTCATTGCTAGGGTTAGTGCTTGAGACTAGGAGGAAGGGAAGTGTCTCTCCCTGCATGGGGTTTTCTCTCTGAGTCCACCACCCCAAGACGTGTGGAGGAAGACAATGGAAATGGCCAATTCTACAGTAACCAGCTCAGCCTTACTGTCCCCACTGCCCGCTGAGCTCCGTCTACACTTGCACCCTAATCATTAACCAGATTATGACTTTGTGTGACCGCATGCATGTTGGAAAGGTCAACAGGACTTTAATCATAGGATGCAAAAGACTGCTGGCAGCTCTTTTAGATGTGGTTATTAGTTGATGTCTCTAAAATTATAGCACTTCTTCCATCCTTCAACAGGAGAGTTGTTATATTGCACTCATTTTGAGGATGGTTCCTGTTAATTACTTCATTTTGGCATAATAGCTCCGGCACTGAACTCCGATTGCAAAGCTGGTGAGCAATTTCACTTGATCTGCACCATAACTATGAGTGCACATTCCTTCCCCATGCACTCAAACATGAGTAGTCAAACAGTGGAGTGAGAGAGAGAGTCTGGGGAGCCCCTGGCTGCAGGTCCACACCATGCTGGATCGACGCCCTCTAGTGACCACTACAAAAGACAAGAAGCACAATGACAAGTCGAAAACATCCAATAACCCTGGTCAGCCTGTCCAAACTGTGAAGGATAAATACAACAGCCTAAAGCCAGGATCAAATTCACTGTGTAAACACACCCAGACTAAGTTGAACAACTTTTGTGGCTGATTTTCATGTAAAATTATGTGTTATTTATGCTTTTGATTAAAAAGGTTTAAATATTTTGATTGAATATATTGCTGTGTAATCAGACTGGAGGCTAACTTCACCATTATTTTTTTTTTAAATACCAGCATAATTTGGCTTAATTATGGGTAATTGTGGCTAAACAAAATCTTTAAATACATTAACTTGAGAGTCAATAAATTAAACTTGCCTGAATCATTTTTAAGTGGACGACCAACATAGTTCAAGCTAAAGTAAAAAGTTCAACATGGCCTAATGACTGCTTAGCATGGGAAAGGTACCGCTTAGTTATCCATGGCCATTTATAGCCTTTAATTACGCGCCTATTTTGTGACCCCTAAGTTCAACGGGCCAATTCCTGTGTAGACCCAAATGCTGACGAACAAAGGTGGAATGTGATGCCCCTTTTCCGTAGACAAGCTACTAAACGTTTCCCATCAATTTCATGGGAAAGTTCAAGCCAAGAAAACTCTCAAAACGCTTCAGCTGAGTATTGACAGCGTATTGAACCCATTACTGCATCACACACACTCTGCTGATGGAAAGCACAGGAGAAAAGCTGCGTCTGCAGCACTGAGAAGTGTGTGTGAGATTTTTGAATATTCTCTCATGTGCATAAAACTGTTCATGTTGTGGAATATTACATTATATTACAGGATAAAACCGGTTCTTTAGGACCCAGTTGATCGTTGTGATTGTGGCTGATATTTTCCACGTTGTGAGGGGAGGGGGGGGTGGCCCGGAGGGGGGGCTGTCAATCATAGTGAAAGTGGCCGGGGTGGGCAGGCCCCTCTGACACTTTGTACCGTCGGAGGGGGATATTTAACTTGGGACTGAGCACCACTCGCTACAGACACACTCACACACAGTGTGCCTAAGCAAAGAAACGCTCCAGCGCCAAGTCTCTCAGACTCCTGAAGTAGGAGCGACTCAGTAGGAGCTTCTGTACCAGTTATCAAAGGAGTAGAGACGCTCCCTCAGGAATTGGCCGCTTGCATCGACCGGGCAAAAAGGCTCCAGAATATGGACTGTCTCGTCATGCAGCGACAGTGGGACCCGGAGCTTTTTTGAAAGGATTCAGCAATGCCACAGTGAAAGGAACTCTGAACTAACCGTTTACTGGCTTTCTGCAGTTTCCATTTGATATGCACTGACACTGCATTTTGCTGTAACGTCGCTTTTTCAGCGTTGCTGTTTTTATTACATGCACAGACGAGAGTTTTTTCTTTTTTCTTTTTTTGTGGGAATACTACAGCCTGAGACTTTTCTGTAAAGAGCTGCTCTGCAGTTTGGAACATCCTCTGGAAAGATAAATGGCTGTTATTTCATAAGTTGAGATTACATCCCACTGCGGCGCATTTTTCCTCAAAGTTTTTTTTTTTTTTGGACATTTTCAGTGAGGTGCACATCGACGGCTGGAATACCACAAGGGGACAGGCTGCATAGACCCATTTCCTCTGTCCATGGATTGTGCGCCCTGGGACCTTGTCAAACCTGAGAGCGTCAGGCGACGTTAAGAGAAGCCACGTTTATAAAAGCCGTGCGTAAAAATAACATTGGCCAAGGCAGCCCTCATTGCCGGGCGCGTGACATTTAAAACTTGGTGAAGTACTCTTTTGTGCGCCCTTCTCTCGCGGGACGCTCCGGATCTATTCTGTCTCTTTAGAAAACACTTCATTCCATGCAGCTCTCGCCTCGGCCGCTGTCATCCAGTGTAGACAGTTCGTCGTGGCTTCGAGTCCCCGGGGTAACCATGACAACCGAAAGAAACCCAAAGTGAATCCAAAGGGAGCGGGGTGAGGCCGGAGAGAGCGTGAATAGAGTTTTCCCCATTTTTGTTTTGTGCTTTTTTTTTTTTTTTTTTCTAGACTACAAACACTTTTCTGCAAAGCAGGGGCACCGCTTCGCGCTGTAGGGTTGCATCAGCGGGCAAATTGCAAAGTTGAAGGAGCCCTAAAAAGCAAAGCACTCCGCTCCATGTCATTCAAACCCGACGTGGTCTATTAAAAGTATCGCCTTGCTGGTGACTGAACTTCTACTATTTATGAAGCCCCAGGCTAGCCATTGCAGAGAATACAGTAACCGGGAAAAGATTTGAATATTATTTACGCGTGAAGAGCCGGTGCGTAAAACAAGAGGAATAATGGGCCTCTCACAAACGCTACTCTTTTACGTGCTGTTGTGCGTTCACCTTGGAGTTTCCCAGCATTACCTTCGCCTCCGTCCTTCACCCAGTGATCACCTCCCCGTGCCCGACCTTAGGGAGGACCCAGACCCGGAGTACGACCCCCGGGAACAGGACTTGGCCGAGAGGACTCTGAGGAAAAAGCTCGGCAGTCTGTTTGACCCCAACTTCATGTCCATCAGCTCGCCCATGCTGGTGAACCTCTCCGCATCAGACAACCAGGTGAAGCTGCAGGGGCCCATGCCTAACGAGATTAAAAAGCTGGACCTCACAGAGACCCCCTATGGAAAGCGGGTAAAAGTGGGCAAGAAGGCCCGTAGGAAATTTCTGCAGTGGCTGTGGACCTATACGCACTGCCCAGTGGTGTACACCTGGAAGGATTTGGGCGTGAGGTTCTGGCCACGTTACATCAAGGAGGGAAACTGTTTCTCTGAGCGCTCTTGCTCCTTCCCTGAGGGGATGTCTTGCAAACCCGTCAAGTCAATCAACAAGATTTTCCTCCGGTGGTATTGTCAAGGCTTTCTAAGACAGAAATACTGTACGTGGATACAGGTGCAATACCCAATCATCTCAGAGTGCAAGTGTTCGTGCTGATTTTCTCTAAGGAAGTGGTGGTGGTCGAGGGGGGAGTGGACTGGAAATACGGTTTCTATTGCACTGTTAACTCTCTACAGAGGTGGGCACCATAGCAAATCTATTTTTTTATATAGCATTTTAAGTGAAATACCAACATTGTACATATTTAAGAAAAATGCAGCTATTTTTTCTAATTGAACCAGGACCATATTTTATTCTCAGCCCTGAGACGTGTTTTCTGGGGGAAACACGAGCACTTCATAAGGAAGAGCTTTTTTCTTTTTTTTTTCTTTTCTTTTTTTTTCTTTTTTTTGTGATATTTTTATGAGACATTGAAGATGGAATGCATATGCTACACTTCTCCAAGAGGTGAACTTTTTTTTCTTCAGACTGAACATTGATGCTGACTGTTATTTCACTGCAATGCTGCCTAGAGTTTTTTGTATAATATTAATATCAATAATAATTAAATTGTAAAAAAAAAAAAAAAAAAAAAAAAAAAAAAAGTTGAGGTTAAAGATATATATAAAGGCGTGAACTCAGCTTTTTTTTTTTGGAATACATAGTATTGTAGAAATAAACAAATCTGTACGTTTTATTTATTATTTTAACGATTGTGAGTATAGAGCATAAGGAAAGAGAATAGCAGAGTATACCAGAAAAAAATATGGGAGATGTCTACTTGAATATTTCTAAAAATAATAAAAAAAAAATTTAATAAAATAAATAAAAAAGTAAAACATATCAGTGTACATGTTATGTTTACACGTTTTAGCAATAAAGTCTATCTTTTCAACGTGTATTAGTGTCAAGCCATGTTGCTTACAACGAGTGTCTATATCCAGGGGGGCGTGTACACTGTAAAAAATATCATCTGAATATGGTGTCTCAGTCGCTCTTAAATTCTTTCCTTGAGAGAAAAGTCTGGACATGGTTTCACTTGAGACTTCCATCTGGAGGATTTTATATAAATAAGAGTCATGATAATGTCACTTGATTAAAAAAAAGTTGTGTTGTGTTGAAAACAAGTGAAATTGAGCCACATTTCTTTTCTGAAAATGTTGTTTAAGACGATGCCAGACTGATATTTTTTGCAGTGTAGCCAGTCGGGCTCCTCCGAGGTGGAGTGGAGTTACTAACTGCACAGTAAGTCCAAGCTTCAGTGATTCTGTGTGGACTGCCTGACGCTCCACGCCGTCACAGTGATTTTAGAAAGGGCTGATTTACTACGCTGTGTAATGCGCAACACATACCTCAAGCGCCTCCACAGAACTGGCATTCATTTGTCTCAGCCAGAGAGAGAGAGAGAGAGGAGAGAGAGAGAGAGAGGAGAGGCCAGCACATTCATCTGCCCTGTCTACGCACATGCTCGTTTGAGGACTCCGAGGTGTTAACATAATGGGTAAAATATGATTCAGACATTTCAAACAGTGTCAGATGATGAAATGGCGAGCGTATACGCGCAAGCCAGGGGCGTCTGGGGTCTGTGCTTTTTACTCTGGAAGCTCCACACAAGTTCCACTGAGGTATTTGTATAGAGGTGGACTGGAGCAGACCGGCGCCTATTCAAGTCTGACCGCCCTGGAGAGAAAAAAAAAAAAAAAAAAAAAACACAAAGCCCATAAAACAATGGTCAACTGTTTTTGACGTTAGCAGACTATTAATTGGAGAGCTGGAGTATGCTGTCTGCAAGTTAAAGAGATATGGCCAATTAAATGCGCTTGGAGACGCGCAAGGAAATTAAGTCCAATGAAATCAAAGCGAGGAGTCATTTTGTGTGAGTGGGGGTGGGGAGGGGGTTATAGTGTTTATATTATTCTTTAAATACAATCAACGACTTAAACAGAGCTATGACTAAATGTCTGAAAGCTCAAAGCAGCTTGTGTAGTATTTCCACTGAGCGCATGTTGTGTGCGTTAAAGTGATTTGTGTTTTTGCGGGCAGAGTTGGATTTGACACTTGCCGCCCGGTTATTGTGACAGAACCACTGAGGGGATTTGGTAAGCAGAGGAGAAGAACGGCAGCATGCCAGTAAGAGGAGGAGGAGGAGGAGGAGGAAGAAGAGGAGAAGGAGCAGGAGGGGGGCTGCTTTCCTTACTGTCAGCTTCTTTCTTGATGATGTCTCGGGGTTTTTAGAAACTGCGTCTCTGACTCGACGGCGCCACTCAGCCGCCCCCTCTCGACTGCGCAGAATGAGGCACTTTGGGAAACAGTAACCCTTTCAGGCTCTGCCCGGAGAGTATTTTAGAAGCGTGTGAAAGGCAATACGCCGCCCTGGCTCCAGCCAGTTAGGTGCGCACCTTTTAGAAACAGACCCTGCCAGCCAGTCAGATCAGTGGTTCTCAAAGTGGGGTCCGGGGACCTCCAGGTGGTCCTTATGGGGATTCCATGGGGTCCTCAGCAAAATGATGAACAGTTAAATTTCAGCAAAGTGCTTAATTCACCAGATTTTGACTGTGTGTACTCGTTACAACATTAATCACGCATCACTAATCATTGCCATCTCCTCACTGAGAGTGCCAGATGCCACATAAACAACTCAGATCTTCTCAGAAGGTTGTCCCTTTGTGGTTAAATCAAACAAAAACATGTTAGATATGTATGATCAGGACACATATGTTAAAATATATATTCCGGAGTGTCTATTTTAGAGCCCATCACCGCCCTGAAAGTCTTGTCTGATTAGATAAGCTCACATTTCTTCTACTAGCTATTTTGCTCCAAATCCAGCCCCAGCTTCAAATCCACTGTACATCCACTAAATTAATCCCATCCTACAAATAGAAACCTTTTGAATACACAGTTAATATAGAAGCATCTAACACGGTTGTAGGTTAAATACGGACCGTGTGGGGTGTTTTTTTTTCTTACACCCAGGGAAAAACGCCAATCCACAAATGAGTAACTGTCAGAGACTCCTGTCTTCACGTTCATGTTGACTATATCACAGCTTCACACCATTCATAAAATCTATACCTTCATTCATCAACAAATCACAGAATGTCATCATAAAATTCACTCGATGTAAATTTACAGTCCTTATGGCTGCAGACAGACAGTTTGATTGACACGTTACGCGGGGAGAAATTAGAAGATGTCTCCCCGTTAACACCATCAGAGCACCACATGTGAAGCGTTGACACATCAGAGCAGCCTGCATTCGCATACTGTTCATAAAAACGTCAAGACAGTGGCGGCCTTTACCCTGTCAGATGCTCTGTGTCATTACAGACTGACACAGCCTCCACATTCATCAGCATACAGGCCTGTGTGCTGTGTGTGGGGAGCTTCATATACGTTTAATGTAAGATAAAGCACATATTTGCTGCCTGTAAGGAGATTAAATAAAGGCCTGGAGACAATTAGGATAGGGATGGTTAGGGAGGGGGGTTGTGGTGTAGATGATGAGGCTCTGTCTCTTGATGAGAGTGAATTATTATGATGGATTGTGGGTTGATTGGGAATGATTGGGGTGTGTCAGTGGGTGGGTGGTAAAAGGTCTAAAACAGTGACTTTCAGTCGAGCGAAAGACACATCCGTACCTGTGTGGACACATCCACACTGGGGAATAAGCATATATGCTGATTGCACGCATGCACACAATCAGCCACAGGCATGCACACACACACACACACACACACACACACATATCGCCGGTGTGTGTGCAGCAGCCTGACAGACAGACAGACAGACAGAGACGGAGACAAGGGTCTGTGGCTGTAAGTAAGTCCCAAACCCCATGGTTGTAAAAGCCAGTGAGTCAGCACTGCTGAGGTTATTGATGATGACAGGGTATTAGATGGAGCACTGAGGGGAGGGAGGGTACAGACACACACACATACACACACACACATAAATGAAGTCACCGCAGATGATACCCGGTATTCAGTCAGACCACCAACCCCAACTTGTGGTGTCTGGAGGTGTGTGTGTGTGTGTCAAGTATTTGTTCATGTATAAGAAGCAAGACACGTGTGTGCTGTGAAGTGTGTTTTCACAGATCCTTTCCAGTCTTCCTGGTGGTCTTTAGCTGATTGGTTATTTTCTAAACTACCACAAAGACCTGATTGGTTAAATACAGTCTTCTCTCACCAAGGTTATGCCTGAAATGCATGTGGGGTTTTTGTGTGTGAGTGTTTAAGATTGGATGTCTTCTTCAATGAATATGCCTTTAACCACACTTACAGTACTTTGAGACTGATCCAAGATCAGCCAACCGTCTTGATGTCGACCATCCATCACTACAAGAGCTCCCAAACCTGACCTGGAGTCAGCAGCGGCGGGCACAGAATTCATAACATGCCGTTACATCAACACAGCAGCCATCTTTGCCGGCAAACAACAGGTGACCGCAGTCAAATAACAGGTGATTGTAATCAAACTCCAGTCATCGCCAACAAGCGCCGCTTATGACAATTAAGCAGACTGGAAATGCCCGCAGTGCCACAAAGAGTCATGAGTGCATTCATCACTCGCAGTGACTGTATTACTTCAATCTTAGTTTCTCAACACTGCTTGGCTAGTACGTTTTTTAGGGATTATTTGTCACGTGGAAAAGTCTGGCTGCAAGTCTGAAGAGCAGCTTGTGATGCCAAGCAGGTCTTTCCTGCTTTAAGTGCAGACAGAAGGCCAAGGCTGACCAGGCCTTCAAAAATCCAGACAGACTCCTTCCTGCATGTTTTTCCATGCACACAATTAGTTTATGTGTTTGCTGTTGTGGCTGTAATCCTCTTGAGCCCAGTTTATTTTATTAATCTTTTATACTCTTGATCTCTTTACACGAGAGATTTGAAAAGTAATAATCAGCTAAATGATGTCTGTTTTGTGTCCTTGGAGCTCCGATGAAACACACAGCAGTCAAAAGCCTACAGTAAGAGCGTGGTTGCCCTATATGCTCTTATGCTGCTACCCTTTTTAATCAGACGCATAGTGTCAGAGTCACATTTCTGTAGTCATGCTTACTGATTACTCAGTTTAACTCTTGTTAGATGTAACAGATATTGTAAGCCCAAAGTAAGGCCTAAAAATAGAGCTGTGGGTGGCGTGGCACTTGCAGGGCTGGGAATAGTGCATATTCTAAGCTCTGTTTCCATGGTTACTTGTGCTTTCTCCCATTGCCAGCATGGGTCTCGAATTCAGAAAATAGTCCCTTCGCATCAATGGCTGCTGTTTTTATCCCTTTAAGAACAGCCTAATTTTACTTTTATATCGTGTTTTTTCCTCACAGGAAACGTGTGTTAAAGTTTGTGGAGCGTGTTTGGTACATGCCAGTGTCACAGACTGTGAATTGTGAAAGTGTTAGGCCCCGGGGCTAAAAATGTATGGACACAAATACGCCATTAACCACTACTGACTTTACCATCTTTACCTCATCAAACTAAAATCAGAAACCAGGCTTGTCTGTCAAATGGGACACAAAATGGAGACTGTTTTAAGCCCATTGAACCCCTCCCCCCTGCAAAGTGAGCACAACAACTTGCAAGACAAACTTTTCCCTCTTTACACACACACACACACACAACCTCAGGATAGACATTAGAATTGGACAGCACTCATCACCAGCCCACACAAACACTAGGTGTTCCCAGATTGCTCCTGATACATAATTGGCCCCTGGTTGTCATAACGACACACGCAGGTAAACTATCTTTAAGTTGTTTACTTGAGTACTCAACCTGATCATGATTACGCCGGCTCGATTATATACACACACTTGTGTTTTACCCCAATTAAAATCTATATTTTCCATATCCAACTCATCTCAGTTCACTGATTGCTGCTATACTCCCAACACACATACACACACACACACACTCACATATACACCTCCCCCTCACAGCCTGTCCGGCGGCTGTCTCCCAGTACCCCTCTGTGCGCCTAGATGGCATGCTGAGAATGTTTACTTTCGCCACAGTGTGTATTTACAGAGCCTAATAGTTTTTTAGGCCGCAATGGCGCCTCGCTTCGTAACATGTGTACAACCCACCTACTCCCTCTTACTCCCTCTCTCTTTTACACACACACACACACACACACACACACGCTCACAGAAAACATACATCGCCCCCACCAAACAACAAATCAAACCTCTGGTATTTGGGGTTTGGCAGAAGTGCGAGTTCTAATGCGGCCAGGTGACACGAGGAAGCAGCAGCATCAGAATGTGATGTTACCTCTGGTGCGATCGGAGTGAACGGATCATATGAAGCTAAAAATAAGGCCGGAGAAGAGAGTATGTGTGCTATTAGAGGTTGAATGAATGCACGAAGGGCTTGCAATGAATGGACACATGATGTCTTGAATGGTTATGCGTGACATGTGGCAACCAAAGAGATTTGTGAATGTGTGTGCACTATGTGTGAGCACGTTTGTGAGGGAGATGATGAACTGTACTTGGATTAAACAGATTATGCAGATGGGATTTCTGATGGCATGATAATTCCTTCCCGGTCACGTTTGCAAAATAAATGGGGGACCTATTAACTGAACGATTCTTCATGGTTATTGAATTCTAAACAGAGGAAATGTTGATTTTAAACAAATAA
Source organism: Larimichthys crocea (assembly GCF_000972845.2). NCBI lineage: Eukaryota > Metazoa > Chordata > Actinopteri > Sciaenidae > Larimichthys > Larimichthys crocea. Next base: position 8,929,712 of record NC_040026.1, read on the forward strand.
AGAGGACAACTGGATATTGAAACAAGCAGCTAAGTGTAATGTTTTATTTAAAAAGCACCACACTTTTTGGTTTCTTTAATTTGAGAAAGTCATTCCTTTGTAATTCTTCCCAGTCTTTTCATAGCTGGTTCTATACAAGCGCTTTCAATTTTGTCCTCTGAGCAATAAGTAATTAACAAGGTAGTGCTTAAACAGTGAATTAAATGGTTTATTCTTATTATGTCTTTGTGTGTGTGTGTGTGTGTGTGTGTGTGTGTGTGTGTGTGATTTTTATATCCTGTCTCTGCATCACCTCAGGTTAGAGGTAATAAATGTTTATCTCGACCTCGTTTACATGGATCTTGGTCAGATGAGGTACACAATAAGATATGTTTACATGGGAATAGAAAATGAAAATGTCGTGTTCATCGCTGCATGCTTACATACTTACACACAGTCTCGGAGGAAAAGTTGATCCTGCAAAACATTTCTGTACTTTGTTGTTCGGGGGATATATGGGTCTATGCGGCCATACAGTAGCTCCAGTAATGCCTCTGTTTGTGTGGGTGGCACTGATCAGAATCTGTAGTAGCCAATAAGGCTTTGTGTTGTTGCCAGTTGTGTAGAAATGAGATAAACTGGTGCACTCTGTTTGTTGCTTTCAGCACATTAAATCTGTGTTTGTTTATCAAATTGTACGCACTGTGGCTTTAATGTTTTGCTAAGAAACTTATGTGCTATCTCTTTATATTCATATATAACCCACAGCTGAATACAAACAAACTCTCCGTTGACAGGCACTGTGGGATGTGTAAGAAGTCACGTATTCAAGTATAAGTAAATGCCACAGGTTGCGTACAGGTTGTGTACAATAGAAACAATCACAAAATAACTTCTGGATCACCGTATACCAGACAGATTAGTGATAGATAACAATGCAAAAGTATCAAATTGATACGTCCTTTAACACTGATCACTATAAAAGGGGTGAAGAGGGCAGTGTACTCGATCCCACTGAAAGGACAGGGTAGGGATTAAGAGTGGAGTCTAAAACACTCAGGCCATTGTTTTATTTTCTTTCTCCCATAAGACAAAGAGTGCGAGGGAACCAAACAGGTGAAAATAACTGGCTGTATTTTCCCCACTGGGCCGCCATGCACGACTTGGGCTGCTGAACCTGATGTCCTGACGCCTGCCTGTCTGTCGTATTCAGCCGAGGTGGTCTATTCAGAGTGAGGGACCAGGGGACACACAGCCCAGGGGGTGTGGACATGTGTGTGTGTGTGTGTCTGTGTGTGTTCATGTATGTGTGTTGGTGTGTAAGGGGGAGGGAGGAGGCACTGTGAGCAGTAGAGAATGCTTGGTGATGGGTTACCAAAAACAGAGCACCAGGGGACAATGGGACCCAGGACATTCCTGACATAACCCCAACACACCGGGGAGGAAGTGGAAGGGGGGATTTATTGGTGTCAACGGCCCCTCGCCCCAAGAGGAGGAACGGGTGCCTCTTTTGTCCCCTCTGGCGTTGGAGATGGACTGAATCGAGACGCCTTGCACAGAGAGGACGCCTCTAAACACATACACACATAATCACTCCTTTGAAAGAAGAACCACCAATTAGGGAATGGACATATACGGCTATAGAGGTTTAGGCTCAAAGGGGGCAGGTTTGTGTGTGTGTGTATGTGTGTGTGTGTGTGTGTGTGTGCGTGTGTGTGCATTTGTGTGTTGTTGCATGCCTGCCTGCATGCACTTGTCAATAGGATCTGAATGTAAAGAGAGAGCCAAATGGGATGCTTTTCAGCTCAGATTGCACGAGGGTTGACCCCATGGGAACACTGCTATGAACTTGTTTGAATCAGAGGGCATTTAGTCTCATTTAGGAATGGTTCATGTTACACTGAAAGAAACCGCAATGAACAAGACAATGTAATACTCTCGTAATTGGCTGGACAATTGTGAAGTGAATTTCCCATAGTGTTACCCTAAACTTTGTATGTGTCACACTACGTTATACTGTCTTGTTGAGTGAAATGGAATGGAGTTAATTTATAATATCACTTTAATCCCAAACAAAAAAAAAACAAGCCAATAAAAGTCGGTTTGTGTTATTTTACATCAGAGGTTTTAGCATTTTCCTGAAAAAGGTGTGAGACATATCACATTATGCCCATTTAATATTTTTCAACTGGTGAGAAGAAACATCCTTTCAGTAATGGGAGGACTGGTTTTGAATTGCATTGTAATTACTGACCCACCCCGAGCCTCCTTACAGCTTATGCAAACCATATTGAGGATAAATACCTCTTTTGTGAACGGAAATGACTACAGAAAGTTGACAACTGGGCCTATTTTTCCACATAGATACTTGAGACTTAAACCCTGCAGCAGACATCAACACCTCATTGACTGAAGAATATATATCAAGGTTACTGATTTAGAAAATACTGATATTCAGCAACTGCTGAAGCTGGATATAAAACTCACTTTGGAATCTGCCCAAGGCATATTTTTAGACCAACATTACTTTTTTATGATCAGCATTAACACATTTACAGGTTTACACATACAAAAAATATTTTTCCTGGTCAATCCAAAGAAACAACTATATATCTTACTTACACCTTACTTAATAACAGCACAGACACTTTATCACTGCCAGTTTTTCTATAGTAGACTGATGTAAATTCATACCATTCTTAGTGTCTGCTCATACCCTTGGTCAATGGTTGTCTATTTTGACCTGCTTAGGAAACCCTGAAACAGGTGGAGGAACACGTCAAACTAGACCAACACAGCCATCTAGTGGTAAAAATATTGTGTTATTGCTGAGGGTAAATGCGGGTACGCTTGTAAAGCTGTGTGACCACACTGTGGTTATCCCAGATAAGCAGTGAGAAGCTGACCTTCTGAGGTCCTTTTGAAGTTCTGAACCAGTTTAAAAGGACTTGCACAGAGTTGATCTGTCAGGGATCAAATGGTGTTTTTAATCAGATAAACTGACTGTTATCTTACTCAATTCCAAATATGTTAACCCATTCTCAATTTAACTATCCAACAGTGTTTCATTCTGGTTGGATAACCTAGAAAACCGCCATGTGTTCTGCATGTAAACTGACTGTAGTATCTGAACAAGGCTAAGAATCCACAACCATTTTAGCAGCTGTGCGAGACTGTAACTAGGTGCAATGATGCTTTGAGCTACATGCCAACATGCTCAAAATGACATTGCTAACATTATATAATATGTTATATAATAAATGTTACGTCAACTATGGCCACACTCTTTTTTCCGGCATTTCCCAACTGCCACAGCAGAGGCTTTGTTTTGCAGTATTTGTGATGCGTACATCACGCTTAGCTCAGCTTGTTAGCATGCCAACATTAGCTAATTTGCACTAAACACGAGCATAGTTGAAACCAACGGGAAAGTCATATGATCTCCAAGTATTTTTGGTGAACCAAAGTATAGGACAATTTTGACCTGTTGGTGGCTCTAGATGAAAAATTAAGGGATCACCAACCTGAGGGGGATATAATTGCCTGTACTACAGTTCACAGCAATCCAATAGTTCATTCACTCCAATAGTTCAACACTTGTGGTGGTTCAAAAAGACAAATCAAATCAAATCAAATCAAATCAAATCAAATCAATTTTATTTGTATAGCCCAAAGTCACAAAGTACATTTGCCTCAGAGGGCTTTACAATCTGTACAAGGAGTGACACCCTCTGTCCTTAGACCCTCGGTTCGAGTGAGGAAAAACTTGCCCACAAGGCCAAAGCCATTAGGATTCATCCTCTGGGTATCATGAATGTTGTCTAGACCGAGGTCATGGACCATTGACCAAATGACATTGCCATCCTAAAAGCTATGTCGCCAGCATGTCTAAAAAGGAGACTGGTGACAAGGAAAAGAACAGAAATGTTGGTCCTGTGGTGGCCTTGGGGTTAACTGCAACGATGCAGGACATAAATCTTGATCAGTATGAACATCTAGAAACCTCAGTGTAGTGTATTCACTCTTTCCAATTAACTGAATTATCATGCACCAATCAAAAGTGGTAATAATTACCATTTCTGATGTTGATGGACTTAGGCAAGAGGCAAATACTGAAACATTTAAAGTTTTCTTCTAATTGATTGCAGATTTTTTTTTTTTTTTGCCTTTATTTACTATCAGTGTGCTTCACTTGAACCTCCACCATCATCCACTTCCAGCTCACTGGATTAAAAGTAATTCATAGAGAGGCTCTGTAGCCTTGGGTGGCATTGTTGTGGCCATACAATTTATTAGCTAATCGACAAGACAGTGCCAGATTCTGCCGCTCATGAATATCAAGGCGGAATGAGAACCAGAACGTGAGCTTTCATTAGAGTGTTTCGGCTCTCTTACGCTTTCTACATCTTCAGAACACACATAGAGTTCAAATGGGAACTCCCAAGCGCTTCCAGCTGGCAACACTTTGGGATAATGATGCTGGATTCCACACAAATGAAGGGTCTAAATACCACCAGAGAGGTACCTGAACCCCCTCCTCAATGCAGAGGCATGCATACATGAATGTAAAAACACACACATACTTCCAAGTAATCTTTTTTTCTCTGTGGCTTAATCACACATGCGCTTACACACCAAGTGGGAAAACCAATTTCCCACCGTCATCCTGGACAGTCGCTGCTGTCAAATGTAAGCAGCTAACCCAAAAATAATCCCACAGCAAGTCAACAGTACCCCCTCCTCCAATACACACACATACACACTGAGGCCAGCACATCCTCCGAGCTTCAGGAGTGCAGATTGGGTTACTGCAGATTCCTAGCTGCGGCCTCAAGGTATCCTCATTTAAAAACTCTCTGCGGTTGAGTCATCAGTGTGAGCTGGGAAGAGACCACCTTCAGTGGTGTGATGTCAAAATGATGGATGGGACAATAATACTGGCAGAAGAGCTATTGATAGCTCCCTTTCCTTAATGTTGACATGTTGATACCGCACACCCCAAGCAATGGAAGTGTGTGTGTGTGACTTAGAGAGACTCTAGCCCTGCACACACACACACACACGCATTGCAAAAGGACATGCTGGTATTATACCCATTAATATCTCTTCCGTTCCCACTCAGGGCCCGTGTTCTTTGAAGTGGAGTGGCAGCTGAGCCCTGAGCGAGTGAGTGTGTGAGAGGATGTATACAATAACGCCAACATGCCATCCTGACTTAAGATGAGTCGGCAGAGGGAAAGTAAACAGGCGGGGTTCCCCAAGCGGCTGTCGTTATAAACAGGGGGTGTGCTGAGAGGGGCTCAAGCTGTTTATTTTTACATGGGATATCATTTGAAGTGCCCTCAGTGATCTCTCTCTCTCTCTCTCTCTCTCTCTCTCTCTCTCTCTCTAACCTCCTTTTTTCATTATCCCCTCCAAAAAAACCCTGCCATAACCTTCCCTATCCCTAACCCCACCCCTATCACAACCCATCCATCCTCTCTGGGGCTCTTGCCAGCAGCTAACTAATTATCAGTCGGTTGGGTTCCACCGTGCCCCTGTGTTTGGCCCACTTCTCTACCACAGACTGTAAAGGCATATGGATATGCAGTGTGCTTGCTACGTTTCTGTGCACTGACGGAGTTTCGGTGCTGAACTGAAGGACATCAGCAGGAGTCTGCAGAGTAGTGAAGGTGCCTTTCAAGCAATAGCTCCCTCACAGTGGGGGAAATGTCAGGTGTATGGGTTTGAAAAATACGTTCACTGTGGTCCTGTAGTTGTTTATAACATATACCAGTACTGCTTCCTAACAGGGCAACCTTTATAAAAGGTTTTATAGAGAAGGCCTTATTGATTCATGATTAATATATTTGAACATTTACTAATGTGCTATAGTTTAGTTAGTTAGTTATAGTTTAGTTTTTTGCTATATGCAAATGCAAATATTTTAATAAATATAAATAAACATATAATATAGACTTGATGGACTGTCGTATGAAATTATTATTAATTTCCTATTAACATGTATTGTTGCAGATTTTACTTATAGTGTATTGGAAAGTGAGAAGCTCATGATGTTTATCTATTGCTTAACATGCAACATTCATAAACTGCAACGTTTTTCTCATCAATGGCTTATAACTAATCTATAGAGCACTATTTATTAACCATTAATTAATCAATTATTTACAATTTATAAACCATTTTTAAACAGTGCCTTATTACAAAGTGGTACCAATGTGGTTAAGTTAGGGTATGGTTAAAGATTAAATTGTTGTGTTTGACAAAAACATCCTGCAATTAAATAGTCTGCGTGTATACCAATAACATTGTCCTGAAAACGTTGTCCTTATAATGGCATGGTATGTTTCATGTTTAATGTTGTTGTCCATTTGGTTCCATATGGTTGAGCTAATTGCTCCCTGACATACAGTATGAGGTATATGTGGTTACACAGTGGTTGAACAGCAAGATAGTGATGTTAACCACATGCCAAAGCTTCATATGATCTCTGCTGAGAGGTCAGATACCCCCCAAAGATGTTAAAAAGTGTCAACTGGTTAACCACCAGTGAGTGTGTCATTATAAATGAATCACGTGCAGACAAGCATTGTTAAAAGAAACACTGTGTTACACTGTTAAACATCCATAAGGTGATTCATCACACGTTAAGATTGTTTCCATCTGATCTGAACAATTGGGCCATAAAAACATGGTCTTATTATTCTAATAAATTAAAGCCTGTAAAGTGTGAAAATGTTCTGAAGTTGCTTTTGAAGGAACTGAAAGAACTGATAGTTACTCAGTTCTTGTAGTGGTTAAAGGGAGCTGTTGATTAGTGTCATAATTTGAAGTTTGAAGTCAGAAAATTACAGTGTCGACGGGGCTTCAGCCAAGAATTATCTCCTTACTTCATTTTGTCACTGGGTTACAGACCTTTCGCAAAGCAAAAATGATGACTCATCAAACACAGGTGTAACTAATAACATTAATGATGGCTGCATCCCATTTAAGTGTATGCCGGCTCACTTGCAGGTCTAACCAGGACAACTAAATGGGATAAGTGTTATTAGTAACACGTGAGATTTTTTTCTTTTTTACTATGACAAATCTAAATCTGAACAAAAGTCTATTATATCACTCAGATATGACTTCTGGTAACGTGAAATAACAGTAAAGCTGTGTGGGTATATTCCTGTCAGAAAGCTTTACATGTATTCAGCCACAAGAGGACGCTCTCTTTCCACTAAAAACCAGGTCGGGGGGGATTCCCTCTGGACAAGGTAAGCATCTCTCCTTGCGCCCAACAGCAGGGGCGCCCATCAGCAGGGGTGCCAAAAAATGAAGCGAGGAAAAAAGCCGGAGGCTGACATTTTCTCCAGGGTGTCCGCCGCAGGGAACCTAGAGCCCCGGGCTTTGAACAGAGAGAGACCACTGAGGCTTGTTTTGCAGACAAAATCTGGAGACTGATCCAAGTGCAGCAACTCTAAAAGGACCGAGGAGAGCTCCCCCGCTTGAATCCCATCTGACAGCAAGTGAGTGTGGTGCCTGTTGTTGGTCTTACTTTCTTTCATTCTGTCTTTAACGCAGTCCAATCTTTCCCAGTTGTACTTGGAGAGATAATCTACCGAGATTAGTGCCTGGCTGGCGGGGCTCCTTTATGTCACAGAAATGCGTCAAAATTGGCCCTTTGGTATAAAAATGCGTGAACATGGACTGTACTGTCAGTGCGTAAAAAAGACAGTACTGTATGTCTGTACTGGAAACAGTGGGTCATAGCTGACAGTTTGTTGTCTTGTTACTAATACTTACAGTATTTTTGTTCAATTCCAAGAAACTCTGTTGGACCAAATTTTTTTTTGAAAGCCTGCTGTGATTCCTCCAATTTCCCATTTTACTGGCCTATTTTCTTAAATGTTTCAATTTAAACTCAAGCATTTTAATTGAAAACACAGGACAGCAAATGATAAAAGTGTGTCGACAGCGTCATTCCTACACTAAGAGAGAATAAAATTAAAGACCGGGCAACGGGGAAAAATAATGAAGATTCATTATAAAACTAATTTAGACTCCTGTTAGGCCGATGAAAATTATTTTAAGGATATGATTCACGTGAGAAAAATCGTCATGGAGAGGAGAATTTCAAATGAAAAATTGAGCTTAGACAAATAAAGAATAAGTCATTTGACAGGAGGCCAGAGGAGCAAAAGGAGTAATAAGAAGAATTTTCCTGTGAGAGAAAAAAAAGAAGAAGAAAAAAAAGAAGAAGCTGTAATTCTTAATATGCTGCACAACAATTAGTCATTTATCCTGGCTGGAGTTTGACTGGATTTAATTGATTTGAGCTAATTTCTGATGAAGCTGGCACCAGTTTCCCCTCTGGTGTTTAAACTCATTAATTGTCAGTGTCTTATTCATTTTTTTCTCCGCCTCATATTGCTTCAATGACATCGTTAATTAGTACTGGCTGCAGGTGTGCGCGCTCTGATGTGCTCCACACACGCGCGCGCACACACACACACACACGCGACATGAGGATTGGGGTTAATGCTTATTATTTTAATTCATCCACAGATTTGCATACATATTTAAAAGGTTCTTTTGTTTGGGGTCGAACTGTTGGAATAAAGGTAACAAAGCGCAGCGCAGCTCGGTTCAGGGTCAGGCCGAGTCGGGTCGAGCTGAGTCGGGCCGGGCTGTTCCCCCAAGAGGATGGTACAGTAAATACAAGAGGAATGTTGATCAGCTTACAGCGGAGACGGGAGGTGCTCGGGATTTGATCGGCCGTGATGCTCGAATAACGACCCGCCGGTAGGCAGGCTGCACCTGCAATAACACAGAGAGCAACACGCGGCCTGTCGCCAGTAAATTAACGGGAATTATGAAGCGGCCGTCCTCGCGGTTCTGCTGGACTGGATTTTTACAAATGTGACACGTTATTCAATGCGCGTTTACAAAATGATTATTACTGGTGCTCAGACGTGATTGGCTGAGACAATTTGGAAGTTGTAACAGGCAAACCAAAGAAACACATTAATGTGTCAAACCGAAGTCACCATTTATGTTCTTGGACTGCTTTGTGTAGATACATGTCAGTGATGATATAATTCATCGCTACTGACCACACATGAATTAGCTATTTGAATTCTAACCGCTGAACCAGTGACCTCTCCAATGCGCTTTTACGCACACACTCTACACACTCCAGGCCGTATAAAATTGCAAACACTCATCATGACAAACCACATTTAGCTGTAGCTCTTTCACCTACAAACTAAGAGAGAGCCATATGAATGTAGTTAATGAGTTAATGTGACGCTGTCATGGCCAAAGGGCTCAGGGCTGCATTTTCTGTGCCAAAAACGAACCTCTCTAGCTACCCCCACACACAATAGATCATCCTCATGATGCAACCACGAGCCAATACTATAATATATTTAATTCGATGTACTTTTTTTATTTAATAAAATCATCAAAACGTCAACATTTTAGTACATTGACGCACTCTAATAAATCCGGCATGTGTTGGAGTATTATTAGGATTAATAAGTTAGAACATTTTGCATCTGCCTCTTGTTTCTGTGGGCCCCGGAGCCCCGCTAGGCCTACTCTGTTTCAACAGGTTCAACGTTGTGTTCTCATTACGACCTCCATATGGCTGCCTGTGAACACAGCGAGCCATGGGGCATTTAGAGCAGGCGGCACAGTAAGAATTAGTCAGTAAAGCGGCGGAGGTATTTGTCGTAAAAGTGAGACCAGTTGTGTTGTTTGAAGGGGGGGGGGGGGAACAAAATCTTGAACCAAGTGGCAGTTTGGGTCAAATGTTTATTTTATTTTGGCTGCAAATTATACGCATCACCAAATGACAGGTAAAATGAAATTCACGTTAACAAAACATACAGTGGACTTATGGAATATTTAAATCTCTCTCTCTTTCTCTCTCTCTCTCTCTCTCTCCCTCTCTCTCTCTCCTCCTCCTCTCTTGTGCGCGCACACGGCTGGGGAAATCTGGGTTTGATTTTAATGGGGAGTAGCCTACCCCGGCTCGCTTTACAACCTATGGATGTACTGGACGGTTTTCAGTTGGTTTGAGCTTCGGGCGCGGATGGGTGCACTAGTCTACTTCCTTTCAGCGTCCCGTCACTTTTGACTATGAAGCGCGGGTTTCTCTCATCCTTTTAATATTTTAACGAGGCGAGTGTGAGAAACGCGAGACGGTTGGAGTGGACGATTTCTGATAAAAGAGAACCTAAAGGCTAATTGGCGTGGATCTCAGGGGACGTCCTTTTTTTTTAAATTAAAAGACAGCAACATCCACGGCTTGACACTGGGGTAAGTTTGGGTCATCCGGCATGTTCGTGTTTTTGTAGAGAGCAGATTTCCTTTTTACGCACGGCTTATTCTCCGAGCAAAGAAGTGAGTGACTCACAGCGCTTGCCGTGACTGTCTGTCCGTTACCTGCCATTTGTTTCAAATGAAGGCAATGACTGTCATTATTTCATTATAGGCTTAGGTCGTGTGACTGTAAGTAGGTGTTTGGGTCGCTGAATCAGCGGGGCGCGCTGGATCACAGCGGCGGACACCACAGACAGGTGTCAGCCTCCTCGGTTTACAACTGGACCGTGGGTCGCAGCAAAAAAATAAGAGAGAGAGAAAGAGAAAGGCGAGAAAAACAGCCCATGCGCCGAGGATTTAATACGAGGTACAAGAAGTGGGTTATACAGAGCCAGTGAGCTTTAATAGCGACTTGGAATCAGAGCCAAGTGCGGATGCCAAAGCAAGCAGCGCGCTTCTCGGTTCCCGTCTTCCTCGGCACTGCCCACGCCAAGTCTCCCAATGCGTTTGTCACTTCTAATATTTCCCCTTTCGCTTTGACGCCACCACGTGCATATTGAAAAACATTATTTGAAGATTTGCTCTCAGTGGATTCTTAAATTCAGCAGGTTGAAATAGAAAAGTAGTGGGACAGTGTCATATGTCCTTTAGTTTGAGTCTGCTCTGTAGTTGATTTGGGTTAAAGTGATGTTAAGCTGAGTGATGTGATGTTAAAGACACTGAAGCCCATTGTGGCCCAAGGTGTGAGAGGAAACAATGGCTTCGACAATGATGATGAGCTCCACCCTCTTTAAGCTCATCTGCTCTGCTCTCACAAGCAGCAACAAGCCTGGAAGTGAAAGCGAGAGTCCCATACAGATTGCTTATCTTAACTGCTTCAATAGACTTAAAGTATGCCCCTATTGCACACTGAAACAGTGTCAGCCACTTGACCTACTTCTCACTCTCACCACAAATGACTGGAATGAGTCCATGAAGAAGGCCTCTGAATGCTTAGAGAGAGGTCAGAGAGAATGTTACTAGAGGAAACGTTTGAGTCCAATGTGTCCGGTGAAGAGAGGTGCTGCCCATCCGGAGCGTGGCCATCGCTTCCCCCCTTCTTTCTAAGCAAAATTAAGCAAATTAATCATCATTATTTAATTGCATCAACCTGCTTCCATCAATAACAAAGAGAGGGAGGTAGAATGAGGAGCCGCTGAAGGCACATGATGTGGAAGCTAATCCAAAGCAACATAGTGCAGATTTTATTCACTCCTGGGAGGAATGAGTGTGTGTGTGCGCAAGCACTTGTATGTGGTATTTATGAACCCCAGAGAAAAGCGGATGGATGGAGATGGAGAAAGCTGCCGTAACATAAGTAGATCGTTTTCTCCTGCTTTGAAAGGCAGGATTCCTCAGAACTCTTGGCTCTGTCCACCTGAGCGAGTAAAGTCAACACATCCAATATATTTTTCTTCTACGGCTTCAACAGCTTGACAAGGCAAAGCCAAATGCTAGATCTCTCTTTCTGTCAGTCCCTTCTTTTCCGTTTTTGCTGGGTTTATCCATCCCCTCCTCCAGTCAAATTTTTGTCATATTGAACAAATAACCTTGAGCCGATGTTTTTAATTTTTTTCGTCTGCGCTCAACCCTGATCCTACTGGTGAAGCTGCCAATGAACTTTCATATAACAGCTGTATAGCATGAGCTACCATATCAGGCTCTGGTACCTGATGCTGCGGTGAATATAACACATGGCAGATTAATATTGTGATTTGACTTCCTGGAGATGGATGTGGTGTGACAAAGAAGGTTTCTTGTCTCCACTTTAGAGGTGCAAAGTTGACATGTTTTTTTTTTTCTTTGAGTGAAAAAATGTGTGTATGTGTGTGTTTGCCTTTCCTCTTAAAATACCTGTCATTCGTCAGCGTGACACCCAAGATGTCTCTCACTGTGGGAAGAGAATCCAGGGGCAAAGATTCACATGCTTCATCCTGCCACTCCCTGCACCCTGCTAGGCCTGCATGTGTCAGCCACACATTTCCACCAGATGCACAGAGATATGTGTGTGTGTGTGTGTGTGTGTGAGGTCTGCATTTGTGTCTCTACCCATTTAGTACCGATCAGTATGCCTATACGATTTGGATACATACAGTAGACGTCTTCTGTATTAATGGCAGAGTTCTCAGTTGTGAAGGTCTTATTTCTCCAAAAGGAACTACATCTATTTATTTTCTCATCAGTTATTAGATTGACAGGCTCGACGCATGTTTGACTCTCACAGTGACAACCATACATGCTAACTGCTCGCTCAGCTCTGAGCTCAGAGGGCAAACTGTTAAAATAGCAGGCTGCTGCCATAAAGTTTGACCAGATCTTTGCCAGACCTTCTTGTCCTCCCAAGAAGAATGGCAGTATCAATCCTTTCAGCAAGTGGCCCAGTGGCATGTGTTTATATTTAAGTGACAAAGACCTCTAGAGGCCTTAGTTACAAAAAAAATAAATAAATAAGAAGGTGAGCGAAAGAGGAAGTGAGGTGATGTTGTTATAGGGCGACAAATTCCACACGGCAAGGCGGCCAAGGTGGAAAGATGGGTCAACAAAACACTGGACTTCATCACAGGAGATCTCTGTTGGTTTCCTGTTTCAAACCAACACTCTTTCAGTGGTTTTTGTTATTTTGTTTTGTATTTTCTTTTACCTCAAACCACAATGGTTCCCTAACCTTAAAGGTGGGGTCAGTTATACTGAAGAAAGATTATTAAGTCAAAGTTAAGTTGTCAAATACCGGCATGGCTCGAAGCAAGCCACAGAACACAAAAGAAGGCATCTGTGCTTCCAGGTTGTTAGATATCCATGCTTTGGGTTAGTGGCTCAGAGATATTTTGTTGAGTCACCTATTATGTGATCAAGTATTATGCATTTTGTAGTATACTGCACCTTTGTATCACTGCAGCTAGTTAGATAACTAGTGGACCAAGTTAGGACAGTGCTTTTATTCCATGTGATGCTTTCTTGGCTAATGTTAACGTGTACAGAGCAGTAACAACGTAAGAGTAACAGCACTGCTAACATAGCCATATCTGTAGCATCGAGAATTCAACCACAAATGGAGTCGTAGTTCTAAGCAACAACCATCTCCACAGCCACAGCTTCAACCACGAACTTACAGGGCGCAGAAGAGCTCCGGCTGTGGCTACAGCTGGTGGTTGTGTACTGTGAGAGTTGTGAGCAATAGATTCATAATGTAAAATGTCACACCCTTCCCTAAACTGGTTCCCACCATAAGGCCCTTCCATATTTTTGGCCCTAAATTCAACTAAACCTCAACTACCAATATAGGCATCCAATCAGAAAATGCTTGTGTCAATTTAGAGGGCATGGAAAATTACATTTTTGTCATATTTGTTTGGATTTTAGTTCTTTCTCTGGGAGCCCGCTGACTCTGACCTTTCGGCAAGGTCACCCGGTGCACGACGCTGCTGAGGAGATTGAACGGAGGTGGCGATAGGGAGGAAAGAAAACAAGGAAAGGGAGTTGTCTGATGAATCACAAGCCTTGGCACCCTTCACAATGTGTCTTCATGTGTGAGTGTGTGTGTGCACATATTGGGAGTAAAAAAACTACTGTAGAGCATGTGTTTGTCCATCAACAACGTGTGTGCTTAAGTGTAATATACGCAACCGTGTGAGTATTCCAAGCACTTAATAAAATGATTTGTGGTTTTTCCCCCTGCGAGTTCAAAGCGGGTCTTTGCTTTCGGCTGTGGGGTAGAGGTTGCTCTTGTGCAATGGAAAAAAGAGACTGTTTTCCTGTTAGGGGGGCTTTTTGGGAAAACCGCGGCTCTGCCTACCGCAGCCAGCCTTCAAAGGCCTTTGAAGGAGTGCTCACCTCTCCTTTCCTTAAACCCTTCCATCCCTCCAAACGAGCTACTTCCTCTCATATCCAGGAACACCTCACCTGCCTCTCCCCGACCACCACCGTCCCAACCACACTGCTGCAAGCTGCGGTCAGGGTTATGCTCAGGTCCATGGGAAATGTTCAATCAAGGAGCCCTCAGTCCACCCACACACACTCAAAACAGTGCACTCTGGGAACTTTAACCTCGCAGCATTTTTTGCATGTCTTTATCATCTCTTTAACCTCGCTGCATGGCCTTCATCCAGCAAGAATCTGTGGCTCTGTCTGCTATCGCAGGGCTGTGGGTGTCATCCCTTTCTCAGGCGCATCTTGACGGCACATGTAGCGGAAATATTTCTTGTATATAAAAACAGATCACAGTTCGGCATAGGAGGCTATAAATTGTTGAACTCTTGTCCCTTCACTCCCAAAGTCTATCACTCTATCCATTAAAAATACAGTACAGCGGAGAGCAACTTTTTCCTCCCTCACTCTCGAGTTCACAGCTTCATTTTTCATTCATGAATTAGTTGCTGCCCTTCTCATTATTTTCAGTGACACTCGACATCTATCAGTTCTTAATCCCTTAGATGTGACTCAAGTCAAATGGGTTCATGGATGTCCTCTGGTTCATGTTTTACCCCTCTGCAGTGTTATTTAAGTTTAATAAGTTCTGTAATTGTCACAGAACTTTTTTATTCTGATTGTTTGTTAATAAAAATACATAAATTTGATAAATACACAAAAATCTGATTTTTAAAATGCCATTTAAAGTTCAGTCACCTCATATTTGAACTGTTTAGTGTTTTTGATTTACTGTGGAAAAGAATCTGGCTCATAATCAACATCACATTTGCACTTTGTCTCCATTTTTCTCTTCAATTCATTTTACTAGTGAAACAAACAAAGTTACTATAAACTGCAGTTAACAGTTTCATGTTGCAGCAGAAAACAGAACAATGTTTGGACGTGTTTGGACATGAAATTCCGTGCGAAAATGAAACAAAGAGCCCCCATTATTCTAAATATCTGTATTTTTTTCCCGTCTTGTTTCTCACAAATTAACCCTGTTTAACCCCGGGTCTCCAGTGAGTCACTGTTGCCCAAAACTTTCTGCCTGCTCATGTCCTTTCCCCTCCCTACGCCTCCCATTTTCTCACCAAAAACACTGACCTCACAGAACACTTCATTAACAGAAAAATACACCACAACTTGTCCTATCAGCATTTTTCTCCCACTTTTACACTGAAGTGTATATGTGCACAATTACAGAGATCAGTAGCTTAGGACAACTTCCTGCCCGTGAATCTGTGAGAACTAGCCTGACCTTATATTCCACCTCGCGCTGTCTGTCTTCTCTCCTCCTGTTCGGTTCTGGATCAGGTTCTGTTGATTCAAAGAACCACCGTCGGACTCGGGGCCAGCCGTGTGGGCTGGGCCACAGAAGCTGCTGCATTCCTCTGCTGGGCGTTCAGTCTTTCTCCCTGCAGCGTCTTTTTCTGCCAGACGCAGAGATGGAAAGGCGGAGATTATTTCACTTATATGTTTAATGATACTTTTTCGGATCCCCTTACCGTCTCTGTCTGTCAGATTTACAAGCACTTGAGAGATTCAGCTGTATCCCAGTGACAGACATCAACTAGCTCAGGTATGGTCACTAGTTCAGGTGCGGTGGTTTGTTCTTGATATTATAATAAAGCCAAAAAAGATCTATGGAAAATTTTCATATGAAACCTTACAAAGACACATACGGAGCCTCTGAGCAGACATATGCAGGCTTTAAAAATTTGTCAGCGATCCCCCTGCTAATGACGCTCTCAGCTGTGAGAGTTGACCCCCTCCTGCCCTCAGCCCGCCCTGCTCCTCCTCCCCCCTCCTCCTCCTCAGTCCCTAATGAATGCCAGCGAGGAACTCCCAACTACCCTACACCCCCCACACCCACCACCCAGCCACACACACACACACTTACACAAACAGCAGGATCGTCGTCACCACTGCAGAGACGGCTATCATCAAGTGGAATTCAGGCCTCTAATATCTGACCCCTGTTACCTGAGGCCTGTCAGTCATGTTGATTCATCTGGACAGGTTTATTTACCTATTAAGTGAGGGTGTGGACACAGATGGTAAGGATGTGATTAGTGCAGAACCAATTAGTCAATTAATTTGTTAGTCCATTGACAGAAAATGTATCCCCAAAACTTTCAATCTAAAATTCATTAAAACATCAATGAATTAATTATTTAAATAATTAATATAATTAAGTCTAGGAAAATGGCAAAAATCTGCAGGTTTCACTTAAAAATAAATGAATAAATAAAAAAGATTAATTAATAATTAAAATAATCCTGGATGTGATGTTCTGTTATTCAGGTGCATCGTGCCAACAACAACCTCAAACCACGTGCAATCTGTGAACGACACCAGAATTTTAAACTTTGGGATGGGTTTTATATTTCATTTGAATACACTACCATATTAGGCACCATACCATAGTAAGTTATTTCTTTAATTTCCCACCTCATTTTAGTGTTTACTCATAAACTTTAATCTGCTCGCCTTTTCCTTCCCTCTTCCACACACATGCATACACCTACTTTACTGCTCACACATCTGCTCGCCCCACCTCTCTTTGTTTTTCTCTCTTGTATCAGCAGTATTTTTTATAGTCACCCAAAAAACTAAAATATTTTGGATTTTCTTGCACCCATGATCCTGTTTTTACAGCAGCAGGTGAGCCGTGTATGGATGAGGCTTGTTATTTGTGACATAGATGCTCAAAACCAACGTGGTACCAACTGACATCGGCACCAACCAGGTGTGTTCGCTGTTGCTTTACCTGCTACCTGGTTGTAAAATAAAGGCAGCGTTCATGTCTTTAACGTAATACCAGATAATGTCTGGTAGAGTGAAGTGGAAACTGTTGACTAGTTAATCATTGTTCTGATTGTAGATTTCTTTTCTTAAAACTCTGGTTTAAAGAATTAGATACTTTCAATTCTTTAATTACTGTACCGCTTTAAATATCGCAAAAGTTTCATTACTTTTAGATTTCTGACTTTGTTGCTGCTCTCACAGTTCTTTTGTGTTCATACAATGCATTTCTCCATAATGAATGAGAATAGAGGTAGCCTGTTGTTAGCCAATTAAAAAGTCCTCCATGGTTCTGGGCAGCCACTAATAACCCCACCAGGGATTACTGTACAGCAGGCTGGAGGGACAGCAGGGCACCAGTTTGGGCCTCAGCTTGCTGTCATCCAAGAGAAGCAACCCTGTAGACCTCCATTCAGCCCCAGTCATAGTGGGGGCCACCACGCCAACTCTCTAGAGCAGCGTGAAAAGCTCCCACTTGGGATACAAAGTGGCTCAGCTGTCCCTTTCCTATCTTCACCTCCCACAGCGTCCTCCTCTACACCCAAGCCAAATAAAGCCTCTCAGCGACTTCTGTTTTCCTAATCTGTGAACTCTGACAGAGGCGCCCACGCTTGAAAGAGAGACAACTCAACATGAGATGATCTCCCGGTGACAGGGAGAAGCTGAAAAAACGTTGCTGAAACCAGCAGACCACCCTGTCATCTTCCTGTCCCTGTCTTTCTCTCACTCTGCCTGTCTCTCTCTTTCGCTCCCTCTATCCCTTACTCACCTCTTTTCAATCTAATTTCCTTTTACCCTCCATCATCTACCTTCTCTAATTGGGCTGTCACCGGTTTGATTAAAACCATTGAAACTGTTCCAGTGGCGAAATGGCCTGCGTCGCCTTTGTGATGATGCACAACTTTTTATGCAGGGGGCTTTCACTCTAAAAGCCCCATATTTTTTCACCCATTCATACTGTGTCCATAATACTAATGGGCAAATTATTTAACATGGCAGTAGCTTTGCCACTGGGGATTGTAGTGCGTTGGTGCATTTTCCTTGCCATTAATCCACAGAGGAATGTTGCAGTGATGAATTGGCTATGCAGTTTGTATTTGTCACTGCACTCCAAGCAGCCATTCACTTGGAAATGGCTTAGCTGCCACAGGAATTTTTTTTGTATTTTTAACAAACCAGATGGTAGTAGGTTTGTGTGCTGGGGGTCAGAACCAACTTTCAAAAGGCACAATCTGTGATCTAAATGTAAACAAAGGGGGTAGCCAATACCTGAATCAAAACTCATCTCCTTGATTGTCTGACATGTCTTATAATGTACAGATTCATGCAAAATCTATTAAGAGGAATAGTTCAACATTTATTGTGCTTATTCGCTTTTGTGAGAGTTAGATGAGAAGATCAATACAGTTCTCATGTCTGCACGCCAAATATGAAGCAGCAGCATTTCTGTGTGGTATTCATTGTCTTCTTCAAACAGACGGAGACATAGGCCTGCAGCTGTTGCTACTTCAACCACATTTAATGAAAGACAATGTCTGCCCCCAGTGAGGGGAACTTGCGGCTTGTTAAACACACTGTCAATGCTGAAAGCAGACAATTTTCTTGCTGAAACGGATTCTTAGTATTTCAAAAGGTCAACCAACTACACCACTGTGCTGACATCCTGGCAAAGCTTTCGGATCCAGAGAGATTTTGTGGAACTGGTTCACATTGTGCAGGTTTTATGGCAATATAGAATCCATCTTATACAGCATATTTATATCTTATGTAGACTTATAAAGTATAGGTTTTTAATAAAGACCAGCCTTTTGCCAGGGCAGACTGTCTCAGAGCACCATTAACACTTGCATCTATTTCAGAGGGCGTACAGAGTGGAATTAAACAGCCTTGTCACTGTTCTCTCTCTGTTTAACCTACACGCTCATCTGCCAGACGCGCCTGACAGCACCAGACCCTGGAAGAATCTCCCAGCAGGCCCGGCGGCACACGGGCCGCACCATATTTAGTCATCCCGAGTCCAGACACAGGCCAATGCAGTCCTCCACCTTAATCTGTCTCCCCTGTGTTTCTCTCTCCATCTCTCCCCCTTTCATTTTTTATGTCCTTCCCCTAACCCCCTCCTTCCATCTCTGTCACTTTCCCTCTCTCCTACTGCTTCCATTCATATCGCCCTCCCTCGAGTCATTTCTGCTTTATCACTGTCGTGCCCCTCGCTGTTTCTCTCCCCCTCGTGTGTCCCTCTTTTCCTTCTTACCTCCTGAAACTCTTCTTTCCCCGTGCCTGTTTGTCCTCTTTTCTACTCTCTTGAGCCTGTCAAGTATTTTCCGGCCTGGTTTTTATTTATTTTTTTTAACTTTTCTAACTTCCTCTCACTCCCTCAACAACATGCCCATCAGATTCTAAATCTAAACAATTCCCTTTTCCATCTTTTTTTTCCTTTTCCCCCTCACCTGTCATAATTTCTACCCCTACTTCCTGCTCCTTCCTGCCCCCCCTCCCTTCTTCTCTCTCAGAGCCTCCCCACTGTCTCTTTTCTTGGACAAACATGCTGCTGATGGAAGCTGGGCCTGGATGCTAATGAGTTGCTAATTCTATCAGCCGTCTCTCCATGCCCTCCCCAGTGGGTGTCGGGGCCCGCCAGCTTTACCAAGGCCAGCCTTTTGATGGAGTGCCTTGGCTGATGAACTCCCCGCCTGCGTGCCCACTTTAACCTCCTCGTCCTCAGACACATGTCATTGATCAATGTCCTTATCCATCCTGGCAAGGCCCACTCTAATCCCAATCATTTATGAGCAGGCCCGTTCCCTGCAATCCATTTTTCATATGTTGAATATTGTAATAGCAGGGGATTTCAGGCCTTTAAATTTCTTGGATTGGCTACTTCAGAGCTCAGCATGTCGGGGAAATATATACTTGTCTATTTATATTACAAATACTGCTCAAAAAGAAGGATTTTAATTATATGTAGTTATCCATCTACAATTTCTATGATTGATGTAAGAAGCAGTTGTACTTCCACTTTGTGACATTTTCTTCCTCGCTGTCTTTCTGCTCTGTATAATTCCCTCACACTATTTTCCTTTAACGCCCAATCTGCGCTTGAGAAGAGGCCAAATGGCAGGGTTTAAGCACTTGAGCACAGACGAGTGGTCCTATTTACCAGGCCACTGGGCTCTTTTTGAAGGTTGCTAGCTTTGGACCCCTCACATGAGAAAAGAACGAAACTTTTGTTTTTCTGACTCCCCTTAAATCCGTCTGTCTGCCTTCCCCGCTTGACTGAAGTGGACACAGAGGCGGTCTTTTGTTCTACCAAGATGAAGAGGGATGCTGTAGTCTAAGAGGGAGAGTGAGGGTAAGAGGAGGTGGGTGTGATTCATTGTAATTTAATAAATACCTCGCAAAGAGGGTTGGGGTGCCTTCTCAACCCCTCAGCTGTCTATTTTCAAATGGGGCTCTTCTAGATCTGACACCCAGGGAAGTAAAAAGGGGATTAGCGAAGCAAAAGCCTCAGGCCATATACATCTCTTTCTCTGTCTTTTTCTTTGCCCCAAAGCCTTCTCTCACTGCGCCCCACAATCTTTCTCTCTTTGGGACTGAGAGGCCCCTCGCCAAGCTGTGAACGTATGAATGATGTCATCCAGGTACCTATCTTGACCTAGAGATTTAGAAAGGCCTGAATGGAGTCTCATGGCCTTAGTTCTTCTGATGCAGAGTATAATCCTCAAGTAGCTATCACTTTTGGTGAATTTTCTGGTTCAGTGAATGAACATAAAGCAGCATTCTCTTGGTTCAGCACCGTGTAACAATAGCGTTGCAACGGTTGATTTCCTGTCAAATTCGCGCAAACATCAGTAAGATCGCAAAAGTAGAGCCATGTCCTTGTGTATGATATAGTTTCCTTTTTTTTCCAGGACACACTCTTCAAGCAGAGGTTTGACCGGGGTCATACCCGGTCCATTGCTTTGCAGCATCACCAGGGATTATAGGGTAACTTCTGCCATGCTGCTCAAGCATGACCAGAAGGCTTGGCCAGTTTTGACTTGAATGGAAGTACTGAATGAGAGGCCGGCATTGAAATTCAGGATGCAGTCACTTGCAGCCACTAATGTCTCTCTTTAAATGGTCACATCCTTTCTCTTGGCCCCCCCGCCCCCCGTCTAACTGTCTTATCCTTTTGACAGGCTTTTAGTCAATAGAAACATTGACTTGTAATTGTACAGTACAATAGATTCCATTTAATTTCCTTATAAGAGCAAATGAATTTGGTTTTAAAGAAGTGCAGACCTGTTTTTTTATACGGTCGAATTTAATTAGCATCACTTTCTACTTCATATCCTATTATGGTAAAAATATCTCTATGACACTGACCTTTATGTTTGTTTCTTTCTCTTACAGGAAGGGCTCTGGTCAGGCAGAAGTGAAGGGTCACTGAGCTCAGACACTCTCCCTCCATTGACTCACAATTATACAGACATAAGGGACAGTCACACACACACAGACACGTCTGCAGGACACATACATCCACATTTCTACACACAGACTTTTGGGCACACACACACACAGACTCATCTGTGCATAAACACAGACACACATTCACACACAGGCCCTCTGAGCAGGATGAGGGAACCCTGGAGGTGCTTGCTGGGCCTGTGCCTCCTGGCATGCTCAGCCTCCACACACAGTGCCACGAATCCATTTGCGGGGCAGCAGACCCCTCCAGACCCTTGCTATGACGACACAGGCGCAGCCCGGCGCTGTATCCCCGAGTTTATCAATGCTGCCTTCGGCAAGGAGGTGATGGTGTCCAGTGTCTGCGGCCGCCCTCCTTCACGCTCCTGCAGCGTGGTGGAGCGGGGAGATGATCGACCTTCCGTGCGCTCTTGCCAACTCTGTGATGCAGCTGACCCTCGACGTGCCCACCCTGCTTCCTACCTCACTGACCTCAACTCTGCCCACAACCTCACCTGCTGGCAGTCAGAGAATCTGAACACCTCACCACACAACGTGACTCTCACCCTTTCACTGGGTAAAAAGTTTGAGATCACCTACGTCAGCCTGCAGTTCTGTTCACCACGACCTGAGTCCCTGGCCATATACAAGAGCATGGACTACGGCAAGACCTGGATGCCCTATCAGTTCTACTCCTCACAGTGCCGGCGTATGTACAATCGGCCCAACAAAGCAACCATTACCAAGCAGAATGAACAGGAAGCTCTATGCACAGATGGCCACACTGACCTCTACCCGCTTTCTGGAGGGCTCATTGCTTTCAGCACTCTGGATGGACGGCCCTCTGGCAAAGACTTTGACAACAGCCCGGTACTTCAGGACTGGGTGACTGTCACAGATATCCGCGTGGTCTTCAGCCGGCCACAGCTACCTCGGGAGCTGGGGCTGGGAGCTGGAAGCAACAGCGGAGGGAGGGATGATGACCCCACAGCAGTGACCTCAACGCTGCCAACTTATTTCTATGCAGTGGGAGACTTCCAGGTGGGCGGGAGGTGTAAATGCAACGGACACGGCTCACGCTGTCTGAAAGACAAGGAAGGCAAACTGGTGTGTGACTGCAAGCACAACACAGAGGGCCCTGAATGTGACCGCTGCAAGCCCTTTCACTACGACAGGCCGTGGCAGAGGGCCAATGCTCGCGAGGCCAATGAGTGTCTGCGTAAGTCTTTCCCTCTATCTGTCATTCTTTATGTGCTTTTAACATGTTTCAGTTCATCTGTGGTGGAACATACTGTATATCTCCCTTTGCCTGGAAGCAATACAGACCATTTCTGAGAGACTACATTATGCACAACATATTTTATGACCTTAAGACCTACCACGACGGCTCTATAACTTTCTGTTATGTTGATGAATTTGACCACCACCATATACGCAATACAAATATCCTATTCTTAGTTCAAGCAGTGCAAGAAAATGAGGAAAAATTTAAACATCCAGTTTATTATTGATTTCTTTGGATTAGTCCTGACCTTTTCACCACCCATTTTTAGGATATGAGGACAGCTCTGTAAAACTCAGGCCAACAAATTGAATTTACACTCATACACAGAGGGGAAAGAGAGAGAGGAGGGTTCAAAAGAGTAGTTTTTGTGACCTGTGTATGACTGTCACAGAGGTAATTAAGAATGTTTTCAGAACATACCGGATGGGTTTGTGTTTATACAGGTGAAGAGTCCTGGTAGCACATAGTGGTTGAGCTTGCAACTTTGGCAACATCTCTCAAAACACGAGCCCATCCTTTTTCCTTGCATTTCCCATCAGCCTTCTCTATTTACTGACCCTCTACGGGGAAACAGGCTTACTTTCAACAAAATCATGTTTTCTGGACATGTCTATGAAAATACTCTTTTTCACAAGCAAGTCTAAACAGTGGATGACAACAGCTCGAGTCATTGGCACACTGCTACAGCTAAGTCATCCAAGAATGTTATTTGGCAGTGTTTGCTTTTACCCCAAGACATGCTGTGTAAAAGTCATCCAGACGTACTCTGAAAGCATGCCAAGTAAAATTATAGCAATTTCTGTGGCAATTTTTGTTAATGTAAATGGATTACATTTGTATTGGATTAGGCTTTAAATATTTTTTTTAATGTTCAATATGACATGATATTTAGCACATATATTAATTACATGGCTGTACAAAGGCTTTAGACACATGCCATGTTAGCTGTGTTTTTTTTAGCAGGAATTTGTTCTCCAATATGTGGATGTTTCTTTGGTGGTCATTTTTACAGTATTTCTCTGTTAGTATAAATAGACATAGGTGAAACTTAATTCAGGTCAATTTTGCTTGTCATAAAAATTTGTTAGTGTAGGAAAATAAAACCATATTAGAAACCACTGTCCTCATTTTAACCTTTCCCCATAATGAAATAAAATTACAGCCAGAGAGGAAAAAAAACAGGAGCAGAACATTGAAAAACAGTGTCTATTTTTCTAACATGTTATAATTGCCCAGTGAGCTGGCCTGAGATCATGTTTAGCATTGAACAGTGCCAGATCTGTTTAAAGGGGACAGAGAGTGACAGAGCCAGAGGAGCGAGGCCATTTTAGCATCGGCCAACAAATCCAGCCTTTCCTCATGCTACACTCCCAAACCTCCCATGCCAACACTACCTTACTTTGGCTTCTCGTCTATCCTTGACACCCTCACTTACTCAACTCACAGATACAGGCACACACTCATGCACATATACACCTAGCCCCTTCTACAACAATATCCTGTAAATCCCTCAGTGTGTTCTCGCTCACAGTTTTGCACACACCCTTTTTCAAATGTCCTGTTGCTGTTTCCGAAATGTTACACCCGCTTCCCGTAGATTTCTTCTCAGCGGGATTGATATGTCACTTCTGTCCATGATTTCTGGACTAAACAGCCTGGCTGCACTGGCCAAGTCTGATGACCTAATCCCAGTGTTGATACAGGGCAGTTAAACCCTGTTGCTAGTTGCACGCTATACCTGATCACACATCCGGACACGCCAAAAAGTCAGTCCCAGATGTCGACGATTTCATGTTCCAAAAGCCTCTTTACAACTTATTCCGGTAGACATGGTTCCAAAATATCCTCAGAGTAGCAAGAAAGCTTTTAAAAAGTCCCTCCTGTGTATATTAAAGCCCATTCTAAAAATGAACCCGCCCCTTGTTGATTTCACTGCTTGCTTTTCTTTCTGACATGGTGCACAAATGGTGGCGGGCTGCAGCTTGAGCCCTGAGGTACACCACTGTGGCAGCGAGGTGTAAGTATTTAGACTGGGCAAGTGTGTAAGAGTGGCAAGTTACAGAGCCAAGGAGTCCCTTAGGTGTTACCAGAGCCTTCATGAGGCCCTGTCGGTGTTTGGGTTGGAGGTTGGGTCTGAGGGGGCTGGGCTGAGGTCATGATCCTTTTGTGGGGTGGTGACAAGGTTAAGTTGACGGGGAGATGGTTTGTGGGTAATGTGGAATTCAGAGTGAGCAGATGTAGAGCCAAATCAATAGTTTTTTCACACCCAACCTCTGAATCTGTCAGTCCTTGAGAAATGATGTGGCTGCTAGCCGATTTGATGCTTTTAAAGATTTTTGCAAGGCTATGCTCTCACTCTTAGCAGTCTTGACTTAAATCCTTACCCAGCATAACAAGAACATTGTCCCTGGCTGGTTTGATTGTTCGCTTGTCTTACTAAATGTTTGACACGCACTGCACCAAGATTACTGTCTTGGCAGGCTCATACTGTCTCCAGACACAAACCATGCACACACACGCCCATCTGCCGCCTCCCTCGCTATGAATCCTGCCTCAAGACATTGGTTTACAAATCCCTGCTCTAGTAGTCAGAGAGGGCAGCCTCGTAAAGGAGCGTGTCTGTTTGTATTGAGGGAGACATGATGGAAAAAGCTGTGATTTATCTACACAGGGTTTGAACCACAGGATAGAATGAGGAAACAGATGGATAAGGGCTATTTGGTTACTGGTTGTGATGGAGTATTGGCTTTTCTGCTGGCATGGTCGATGCTGTAATGTAAATACTTTTATGTTGACTTAAAAATGTGAGACTGTGTATCATGCTATAATAGAGTCTGCCAAAGTCACTGTTGAAGATGAAGAGGCCTCTTGTGGAGTCGACGACATTGTGACATCCTGAGTAGATGATAATTTATGGTGGTGTCGGAGTTCTCTACTCTTGGCCATGTCTGCAGCCATCTTGGACCTGTTTGGCTGCGGCACCAAGCTGTTCTATTCTCCAGCCGTTCCTTTCCCTCATTTGGACTCGGCCTGCAGGAAGTCCAGAGTACTACTCTGGGACACTACGAGCCCAGGGCCAGACACATCCATCCCTAATGGACCAGCCAAGCCAGGTCTGTTTCCAGTGTTGTGCCAGACACAGTGTTATGCATTCATAGCATTAAATACAGGGGTCACATGAAGGCGACTTAAATTGCCATTTGGGCTGATTTGCCAGAAATGCAGGTGAGCTGTGGTTGGTAGCAGAGCTGGGTGTATTTGAATGTGGTACTGAATATTTTAATAGTAAATTTTGACATATTGAGTCCAGTGAGTGATATGGCATTCTGTTTTTTGAACATTTGGAGTTTCCTCGGAAATTAAATCAATCAGCCAAATAAGTATTCACTGTTAGGCTCATTATACATCAGTTCATGTCATCACCTAAAGGAAATTCCCACAAATTAGTTATTACCTCTAAAAAAAGTTATTACCTGTTATATAATAGATGTTATTAGAGCATGTCTACCACACCAATTAATGAGGGGTTGCATTTAAATGTGAATTTTACAGCGGAGTAAGGAGAAGCAGAACAGACAGATATTGAAGTTGCAAGTCATGTCACAAGCCCGCTCGAACCTTTTGTGGGGGCTTGTGGTTTTTGGTGGGATCAGCCTCTGTTTTTTTGGAAACTATTAGCTGGATTTAGGAGGAATTTGACAGATGGGTTTCTTAGGGAAAGCAGTATGATCCAGCAGAGGTGTGTGTGTGAGAGAGAGAGAGAGAGAGAGAGAGAGAGAGAGAGAGAGAGGAAGAGGCCAGCCAGGAACACATGCTCAGGAACAGGGCTCAGAATAAGCCCTCAGATCTGTACAGAGCTGTGGAAACTCTGAAGACCACAGAAGCACAACTTTATTTCTCTGTTTCTCTCTCTCTGTTCATTTCCCTCACCGACAAGGGACAGATGGTTATTTGATGCTGATTAGAATTTCAAAATAGGCCTCCATCCTTTCACACCGTTTTTCCCCCTCCACATCTCCTAGCAAGGGCAAGCAGAGGTCAGGCCCGTGTTCCAGTCGTAGCGCCGATTCGACAAGGCACTTTTTAGGCCCGGTGATTGAGAAATGACCTCATTCTTATACACATGAAAGAAAGACATTCATGAAACCATGGCACAGTTTGTAAGTTTGCATGATTCGGATGACATGAACATCACCACATTTTATAGTTTCTCAGTCATAGCATGGAGAGGAGCCGGATTTGTGTGCTTTTGTTCTTGCAACACAATGTTGTTTGGTCTTGGGAAGAACAAAGTTAACCTCACTGGATTGCTTTGAATTTCCACATTGACCCCAAAGAATCCAGCTTTGCAGCACACAGCAGCATTAAATTGTCCTCCATGGCCTGCTGAAATTTTGCTGTCTGTCCCTAGAGGGCAACATGATATGAAACTCAGTGAGATGCCAAACATAGACGGGTACGAATGAAAAAAGCCAGAGCTGCTGTGATATTACTGCATGTATGTGCCATGTTCCTACTTTTGCTAATTGACTTAAAGACCCTCGCACCCCTCCCACCCCCACCGCCTGTCGCTGGAGGGCTAACAGGGAACCGACACTTCAATTACTTACAGCGCGACACACAAATGAGCAGGAGATGTTTGTGTGTATGTTGGGAGGCAAAGGGGGGCAGAGTGAAAGAAAGTGATTTTGAAAAAGAAACCTCCTGCGCTTTCAAATAATTACACAGCCATGGAATGTTGTTCTAAAATCAACAGCCCTATGAAATGATGCCTCTGGGGTGGTTAGCGTGAGACGCAGGGGCTACGACACAGCAAGGCCAACAAACATGCGCTGTGTGTTTTGTTTTGGTGGTGTGTGTGTGTGTGCGTGTTTTTAAAGGGGTTGAAGTAAGACCAACTTCCTTTATCTGGCTGAGACAACAGGATTTGGTCAGTTTGATTGGTTTGTACTTTAGCTTTGCTCTTTGCTTTCATTCCCTCTGCCAGTATTGCAACTTTGGTCCTCGGCCAACCCACAAAGGATTGATACTTTTCTCATCCTATGAAGCCACCCATAAAGGTTCCCTGGCAAGCAAGCGAGCATGGTGAAACAAATGTTAAGGACAGCAAAGTGTCAAATAACAGCGTTAATGTCAGGTTAAAACGCTGGATCCTTAGGAAAAGCTCTGCGACTGCCTAAGGCCAAGTGTGTGTGTGTGTGTGTGTGTGTGTGCATAATGCATCTCCTTGCATTTGTGCATGTGTGAGAGCCACATGTAATCTAGTAGTGCAATGTAGCGTTTTATCCCTGTGCCAAAGCAAACTGGTGGAGCTGCAGCGTGCCCACCCTGCTCTCCCAGGCCTCCGTCAACTCTCCCCCACAGATGGTAGCAATCACCTCCTGAGGTGCCCGTCTCCGCCGGCACTCTCTTCCTCTCTATCCTCGTGTAATTGACTCTTGTCAAAGATTAACTCGCTGCCTGGACATTTTCTTGCCTACGACCTCTTCTTTTATTTCATATTTCTCTGTTGCAGAAATCAGTCCTTTTTTTTCCCCTTCCCTCCTTGAATTGTTTTGTTAACATTTTGCCTCTTTGTGCAGTCGCAGGCCTTTGTGCTCTATTGCCTGAGAAACTATGCGGTTTTTCAATGCTGATGCAAGATTCAGAGGCCGTAAAGAAAAAAATATGTCCGTTAACAATGAGTGCATGACAATCTCTTGGCTCCCGTTAAGTGTGGTTTTGTCACTGTCACTATGAAATGGCATTTATATACACTGTGTATGTGTGTTTGTACATATGAAATGGATTTCTGTTGCTGTGTGTGAATATAGGTCTGGTGTGAGGAGTTTAAGCAAATCTGTCACATCATTTTCTTATGGACCACCTCTAATAGGAGTCGCCAACTAAGTTCTGCTTTTTCAATTCACAGGTTTAACCATTACATCTGCAAAGCAGTCTAAACTATGCAGCTATTAGTGGGTTTGGAGACGCAAAAATAATATTTGTGCAGTGTATCATACCATCATGTTCAAATTTAAATATTATCCTGGTCATTCTATGTCTGTATACAGGTTTGGCTTTGATTAATAAGACTCATCTGCAGATCTATGACAAATTAGGAGGCACTCGACTGTTTTTTTTACAGATGAAGATCAGTTAACGTGTCAAGAAGATTACCGCTCAGCCCGTGAAAACATATGTATAATGTCTAAAGTGGCTCTGGGGAGAGTTTTTCTAAGGTCTGAGAAAAAGACTCTGGTGCTGTCATCAGGGTAATCTTGAATTAGTCCTGGAGACTTTAACAGAAAGCCGTGGGGGTGGATTTTGAGTAGGGCATTTACCGGAAAGTTAGAGTGAGTTGCACTGTGGGAACTGAAGGATCTTTAGTTTTTGGAGCCAAACTAGGTGGTAGGATATTTTGACTTCTGCTGTCATCCATTTTGACCTTTCTTTTGTTTAAATGGTGCTAGGTGACAACAAACCAGAACAGCATCAGTGCTTCTTGTAATAGAGTCTCAAGGGGTGAACGCCATTCTTTCAAAAGGTGATACCTCATCTGTGATTTTGATGATGGTGGTGGAGAGAGCCATCTAGCACGTCAAGTCGAAAGTCTTCCACAAGTGTTCACTGAAAAAGGCCATAGCATATGGGCGGCAGTAGCTCAGTCCATAGAGACTTGGCTTAGGAGCCTGGAGGGTGGCCGGCTCAAGTCCAGCATGGATCATAGTATGGAAGGTGGACTGGTAGCTGGAGAGGTGCCGAGGTGCCCTTGAGCAAGGCACCGAACCCCCCAAACTGCTCACAGGGCGCTGCTCTGGGTGGCTACCCATCACTCCACCATCTCTCTTCCTTGAGGGATTAATAAAGTATCTCTTCTTCTTCTTATGATTCACATAATGTTCATACTCCAACCTTTGACTTAGATGTAAACCTGTCAGGTACAAAATGCCAGCTACATGGCAAGTAAACTAAAAACCCCTCCTTGGAACTACGTGTTGGTCGTTGTGTTGTATTTCATCAAGATTTAACAGACACCTCCAGCTTCTTATCTTTTTTCCTCAGCTTAACCTTTGACCTCTGATTTTACTGCTCAGTTACCAGTCAACAACCTAGGACTCTTTACTTTCAGTGTGTTCACATACTTGCCTGTGCTAGAACCTGATCAGAGAAAAACCTTAAACATTTTTATTTTCTCTCGCCATTTCTACTGTCTTCTCTGGCCACAGTGGTGAATTTCCACCGTAGGTTCCATCTGTCACTTTCTATTTCTAAACCAGCCCAGGCATCACATGCATCCCCCATTGTGGACCTCACGGTTGTGTATGCCAAGAGTCATGGCAAAATAAATCTGTTTTTATCTCAGTTTTTACTGATTCAACATGATAATTTGATTGCTAAACAGTCGTCTACTTCAGCCCCTGTGATCAGGTCTGCAGGATATTGCCTGTGGAAAAAAAAAAAAAGCAACCGAGACAGAGAGCGAAGCCAAAGGCAGGACAGAGATAACAATGTTTAGATGTGGGGAAGTGAAGTGGACCAGAGAGGGAACAGAGCTAAGGACTCAACTCTCCACTGACACCAGGCCCCCCAACCTGGCAACCCTCCAGCCTAATCTCGTTAAAATCTTTCCCTGATTGATGCCATCCAGAGAGAGAAAGAAAGGGGAGATGGAGGAAAGGATGGACAAGAGAAGAGAAACAAGTAAGAAGAGGGAAAGGCAACCAGTGAGATTTGAGATGGGGTCTCGTGAAAGTAAGAAGAGAGAGAGAAGGAGAGAGAGAGAAGGAAGGAGGCTTTGGGGAGGGGTAGGAGAGGAATTAAGGGGACTCTTAGTTCAAAAGGGCTCCCAAGAGCCGGCTCTTAAGCCCACGGCGTGAGGCTAACCGCAGAAACCAGCAGAGGGAGGGGAGGGCTGAGACATGGTGTCAAAGCTAGAAGTGAGAGATATGTCTATGTGGAAGAGAAGGAACTGGAGCTGAAGTGGTTTTGTTACAAAGAGGTAGAAGCTCCTGAGTACATCATAGCACGGTCCATGTAATGCACGCTGCAGGGTTACAGGAGTTGTAGTTTCCTGTTAGTCCTCAGCTCTTAAATCTTTGTCTCAGCTTGTTGTTCACAGCTCATTAGAGTCTACAGACCCAACAGTGTTCACATCTGTTTAATTCTCACTTCTGTTTGACTTTTTGGTATCTTTTTTTTTGGTATCATTTTGTAAACAGTTACTACCTTTTGAAGCCGTGTGTGTGTATATGTGTGTGTGTCCACACTGTACACAGCCTTGGCTCTAATGAGGAGCTAATTAACCGGGTGTTACCCCCGGTGCCCTGAGCAGGTGGCTAGAGCAGCCAGGCGGAACTCAGTCCAAACACACAGACACAGACATGCACACAGGCGCACACACATGATGGCAGGAGCCCATATAGCAGAGCCTGTTTGGCCAGGCGGGAAGGGCACCCAAAGGGGGGCTGCAGCAGGTCTGGACCGTGGCTTGGGCCAAGAGGGAAGAGGTGGTGGGAGAGCGGCCCTCCAATTTTCAAGGACCAATTTTAGCCATGGGATTTGGGTTTTGCACAGGCATCCAAAATCAATTGGCTGTGCTTACCGGCTTGGCTTTGGTCGAGCTGAAGGAAAAATGAGGTTAGATTTATCCCTGACATATGGAGGGGAACAGAGAGGCGGTGCACTCACACAAACACACTTGCATTTTATTTGTTGAGCGCAGTCTTTACGGGCCAATTTGTCAAAGCACACTTGACAGGCCAGTCTGTGAGCTTGTTCGGGTCACATTTACTTGTCGAGGCACCTGTTATGAATGCTGGAACGTATCAGTGAGGTGTTCTTTTGTCAATCTATCTTACCTGAAATCTTCCCTAGTATGCACCAGCTAGATCACAAACTAGTGCAAGGAAGACATCTGATAAAAGCAAAACATCTTTTTAAAAACACCAAAGTTTGCATTTGGTGCTGTTCATTTTGATGACAAGTGATGCAACCATTCTCCGCTCTAATATTTTCCAAAGGGGTTTCCTGCTCCTCTCCCTCCATCCCCTCCTCTATTTTTGTCTCAGCATCCCTCTGTTTGCCAAGCCTGTAGCTTGTGTTTGTTGTTCGATTTCCACGACAACATGAGCAACCCGATTTTACACATCCTTGAATTGGACCCATAAAGGAGACGCGTTGACTGGAGGATCATCGTTTCTCTGCTCACTACTTTCCGCCCACCCACAGAACTCCACTCTGTGCCGAAACGTCTGTTTTTTTCCTCCCATCAGATAAGAATAAGTGAGTGTTTCTGCGAAGCACCAGTGAGGCTTTGGTGTGTTAATGAATTGAAAAATGGCCTTCAACAGTGTTCAGTTATACCCGCTGAGTCTAATTTGGGCAAGGGGTGGAGGGGGGGGCTGCTGTGGTGGTTGGGGGTGGCAGGTTGAGGGGGGTGTCAGCGTGTGTGTGTGCACAAGAACTTCAAAACAAACCCATAAACATTCCAGGATCTTTGGCCAGCTGCAGCTCCGAGCTGAACTTAACAGCACACAGCATGCACACCACAGAAAACACACACGGGGTCCACACACAAACACCTACTTGGGGCCATCAATGCTTTTTTGCTTATTTAGTTTCCTCTGTCGTTGCCCTTGGATCACATCTACATTCATGTCTTTGTTTCTAAGTCAGATACTAAAATATTATTTCTGACAGACACTAATCCTCTCCCACTCTGTCAGTCACAAAAAAAAGTCTGGCTGTTGTTAAAGCCGTTTCCAGCCATCCGCTGCTACACATGCTAAATCATTTAAAAAGGTTAAATTCTGGCGCTTTCTGTACATTTTCCACACTTGAACACATCCTCTCTTACTTGAGACTTTTGTCGGGCTGATCTTGTTGCACAGCAGTAAATCGAGAAGATGCCATAAGAGGGCCGACGGTACTTCAGCTCGGGAGAAAATGTGACCCATCGCTTTCATGTTCTGCTACAAGGTGTTAATGGACACAAGTGCTCACAGCTGTGTGTGTGTTTGAGACGCTTGATCATAATCAAAGTCCCCCCCCCACCACCACCTCGTCACCCCACCACCACCACCACCACAGCAGCTCCAGCCACTCACTGGAGCTGGTGTGTTCTTTGTCACATTCCCCCTCAGAAGAAGTTGGACAGGCTGTTTAGTTGTTCACATGCACACACGCTAGATACAGGCGCTGCAAGACACGCACGCACACAGAAAGAATCAATTACAGTGCCAAAATGTTATTGATTTAGTGTGTTTTCTCTGTTAAAACAGGGATTATAGCACTGAAGATAAATAGCTTTGAACTCGCCCGACTTTCCTCAGTGTCCCACAATGCCAATGCTCGAGGATCAGTGGTCAACCCTCAGTCTGGGCTAACCACTTTATGAGGTCACACCAAAAGATCCAGCAGTGTCACTACATAAAACAGCGCCGCCTCGATATGGATCCATAAATGAAACAGTATTTCATTAACTGCAGAATTCCATACAAATTGGGCCACATAATAACCAGATGGAATTGGGAAACAGTCTGGGAATGTGCTCCCCCTTTTTTCCAGGGTCTGCAACCAGGGAAAACTGGGCCTCTTTCCCAACCTGGTGCCAGGCGTCCTTCTCGCTGTGGATGGAGATTCATATCGTTCACTGCTCACATAATACTTATTACTTCACTTATTCAAGTGATTCTCCACCCATGAAAGAGCCACCGGTGTCATCAAGTCATTTTAGCTAATCTAACATTGCACAGATCGTTTGAGCTCAATATAACTGTGGAGCCGACCTTGGCTGCAGCAGCGATGCACATGTCAGCGAGTGATGAACTTTTCAAAATGAATAGGAAACTGGTTACCTTTTCTTTAGTCGGTTTATCTGCAACTCTTGAAATTTACGACACAAATATCACCAGGATTTGAGGAGTGTTGAAATATCGCTGTTAAAAAATGTTTGACCTTTAGAAGAAATAAGTGTAATCACTCACGAGAGTTTGATATCACTCGTGTCTGTAAGTAGATATGAAGTGACAGCCCGCAGCTTGTTGGCTTTGCCTAGTGTAAAGTCTGGAAACAGGAAAAAACAACTAGCTTGGCTGTGATGATTGCACCTGGATCAAGAAATAGTCCCGCATGAAATGCTGCAGTTTTTACACTTTGGCTGGTTGATTTTAATACAGACTAAAAATGTAATGTAATGTGTTAATTCATCAGCTTTACAGATACTGGTGGGCGGTTTTTGTTCAGCTAGAGCCAGGCTAGTCTTTATGCCCTGCTAAGATAAATGGCTGCTGGCTGTACCATACAGACAAAATGAACTATTCCTTTAAGGTATGGAGCAAAATGCTAAATAAAAGGTATTAAGTTCAGTTCATCGCCACTAGAAAGTTGAACACTCTCAGGGCCAGGATATAACCAACTACAGCTAGTTTGTAGAGCATTTTTTCCAAAGGAAATAGTAGTGTCAAGAATGAAAAGAGAGATCTAGAGAGAGAGAGAGAGAAGCTCAAACCCTGGCTTCTTTCTCACCTCTGCACAATTGGCCAATCACCGTATGAAGTGGGAGTGCATGCATGTTGGATCGTCTGTTTCGGAAAGTTACAGAAATGTTTTCTGGAACTGCCCACTCACAAGTCAGTCTACTGCACGAACAGCCACACATATAGACACAAACATGAAAGCCTCCCAGTCCCTCCGCCGGTTTACTTACTCCCCATTGTTGTGTCTTCCAAAAATCCATTGTTAGTGTATTTTTCTCAAACAGCAGATTAAGGTTAATTAATATCACCTTCTGTTGTGATCCCCTAATAATCCTCCTCTGCCATAACTGTTGATGTTTTTGGTCAAACAGCTCTGCTGTTGTTTACCCCTTTCTAATTTATCTGTGGGCAACTTTGAACTGGAGCTAAGCTCTGCAGCGATTGTCTTTGAAGCCATGGCCAAGTCTTCAGGTCCCAGGTCTGACTCTGATTTAACCAGCAGAGGTTCTGGATCAAACTCTGCTACACAAACAAGAAGGGCAGGTTTCTCATTAGGCTTCTCAAATGCAAACCCCACATGTAGAGAGCGAACGGAGTTTCTGAATAATGTCAGAGAGCTGTCGAGTGTGGTCTAATATGGGAGGAATCAATGGAAAGACTTGTGACGCAAAGAGACATAAAGGAATCAGATGGATTTGAAGTGGAACTGGGAGAGACCGAAGAGATATAACCTCACTTCACATGTCCCATATATTGTGGCTCGCCTCATTTAGAAGACAGCTAGCTCGAGCCCATTCCTTTATCTGAAACGGCCTCGCTTTTAATAGATCTCAGGAGTCTTTACTCATCAGTGATTCATGAAATTAATGTCTCTCTTTCCAGTGATTAATAACTAATGGGCTGAGAGAAGCCGAATTCATTAATTATGAAATGGAGAAAATGAGCCCTGCAAATATCACTTTTGATTGATGAGCTCTGGAATAGCAGCCAAGCACACAGCCGCAGTGTAGATTATAAACCACTCACTACTGCCTTACTGGAAAATCTCTCCCGGCTCTCTCGTGTTATGCACGATATATATGCTTTACTGCAATGTACACTCTCAACTTACATTTAGACTCTGTAAGGGTAAATACTGTGAAGATATTGTAAACTTTTACATTTATCCTACTCACGCTCGCTGATGCAATCACCGCAACTGACAATGTTAACTTTCCTCTTCCCCCTGCAGCGTGTAACTGCAACCTGCACGCCCGCCGCTGTCGATTCAACATGGAGTTGTATAAGCTGTCAGGGAGGAAGAGCGGAGGAGTCTGCATGAACTGCCGCCACAACACTGCAGGCCGCCACTGCCACTACTGCAAGGAGGGCTTTTACAGAGACATGGTCAGGCCGATCACTCACAGACGAGCGTGTAAAGGTAAGAGAACGCTGATTTTGTGAGTTTGTCAGTAGTAGTTGTTATTCCAAGTGGTGTTCATGAGATTCTGGACTCCATGATGCCATAAGTGCTTAGTAGCAACTCTCACACATACAGCACTAAATATTCTTCTAAGTCCTTCTTCTGCTGTCAAAAGTATTTCTCTGGGAAATAATCACCCACCACTCTGTGTTTACAATAACTAATGTGAAAGTTTTCATGAACAAGGATCACTTTTGTGTTACATCAATCAGTAACAGAGTAGCAAAATGAATATTTGTTTATATGAAAATGTAACGGATTATTACTTTAAGCTCAGTTTGACTTTTAACTTGGCAGCAAGCTGCGCTAAATGTTTACGAAATGTTCAAACAAAAGCTGATTGAGATGTTCTAACCCTAATAATACTTGTGTAATCATAAAATAAAAGTAATAAAAGGAGTAACAAGTTATGATTGAAAACATGCACAGTCATGGTAACTTTCAAAAAAATAAGAAAATATCAGCACGTCTGACTTGCCACACCATAGCAGAGAGAAACTAATTGACACTATGCCCGAAGCTTTTCTGGCCATCACCCCAAATGTTTCCCCATACCACATACCGCATAATATTATCACTTGACCAAAGCACACATGGAAACATGTATTTAACCCTTTTATTATTTCAAATTTGCAGTGAATATCTTTCAGGTTGATACGCTGGGAGCATTTCTCTCTGTTTTACTGGACTCGTTGCAAAAACAACTCAAGTTTCCTGTATTTGTTCAGGAAAATATTCAAATCAAAAACAGAGAGCAGATTTTTTGATTCTGTTGATCCTAATGAAGGTATAGAATCACTTCCAGAACATTAAAAAACAGCATTGGTGAGAGCTGCCAATGCTCATAGCCATGAAGATCTTTTGGTTGAAATTTCATGGCGAGAATCTCCCACTGGCTTCCGCTCAGTTTTCCTTCGGCAGCCGACCCAAACTGTAACTGAACACCGGGAGGTTAGAAATGGCATGATATTAGTTGCGCTGAGAAGTTGAGCCATTCATTATGGCAGTGGCAAAAAAGTCCACAGTGACTTGGTCACATACCTTAAAGCTTAAGTCATTTGACCTGTTACTGCACCAAAACACTGACAGAAAGAGATCTACCTCGCTCGTGACAGGAGGTCAGTCCTCAGATGTGTTCCCCATGTGCAAATTGTTCCCTCATCTTCCATTTCCTCCAATACCTGAAAGTGTGATGTTCTCGCACACACTCAAGCGCCCCGACACTGCAATTTGTTTTTATCAAAGTCTAATGATCAGGTGGTAAACAGTTTATCTCACTCCCTCACAAAGGCCCCCAGATGTGACGGAAATGAAAGTTAACGTTCGAAAAAAGCCTCTGCTGAGCGGCAGGCTCTGTGATTGATCAGAGCAATTCCGCAGCCTTCGAGGAGCCGTCATTTTCCCTTGCCTCAGCCCTTGCTCACTTTATTTTTCATCTCCATCTCCCATGATTGTTTATAACCACCATCCCCTCCTCCAATCCAACTTCTGATTTCTCCCTCCATGACTAACTACAAACCTTTAAAACGTGTGTCTTTAACTGTGGCGTCCCTGATTTTATTTTTCAGCCCTGATTTTCATGGTTTCTCTCCATGTGTCGGGGTCGAGATAGAGGTCAGAGGTGCGGCATGGCAGAAGGAGGGGGGGGGGCCAAGTGTCACGTCTGAAATGGAGTTACAACAATAAAATACAGGTGTTTTCTAAAGGCAAAGACAGGAGTGGGGAGGGCTGGGGGCAGCACAGAGGACAAACAGGCCATGTCTGTTTCTAATAAGACCTGCTCTGCAGATAGGTGTCTATACACAATCCGTGAAGGAGGAGGAGTTCTCCTGCCTCCATCACCATCACCGCTTACCTCCCACAAGCACATAATACACACTCTTCCTTGTTAAGTATTAAGGTCCCAATTTAAAGTGAATGTACAGGGCTCCAGCTCTGCACTTCAAATGCCTAGACACCAGCCTCTCTTGCCCTTTATAGTGTCACAAGCATTAAAACAGTCAGCAAAATGGAAGAAACATGGCAATCACCACATGGCCTGGCTGCAGTATACGAGGTCTTCAAAATACAAGGTTTTTATGTGAATCCAAGCCGTACAGCTGGTATCCGTTGACCACAAGGAACATTGATAAAAGGCATTGAAAATGAGGCCACAGTCCATGTGAAGCGACGCCAGCCAACATAAACCACATTGGCCGTCTGTCTCAAATATCTTCCTGAAGCACAGTATGAGGATATTTTCAAATAAAAAACACAGCGGCCAGAAAAATAGTTACGCAATCTAATTCTAAAAGTAATTTGAGGTTAGTGATGAAGCACCTGGCAGCATGAAAATGTGATCTTTGATGGTAAAAAAAAGCACCATTTTTATATTATCTGTATCAAGTTTAGCCAGTACCTGTGAAAAAGAACAGAGTAACGCCAAAGAGGATTTTAATATCAGTTATCACTGACATCGACAGTCCTTCAATGCCGTGTTATAACTTTAAAGGCTAAAATAATGTTAACACCTCTTTAAAAAATGTTTGAGTTCTTGATTTAATCACTTTCTGCATATGAATTACTTAATTCAATCCCTCTTAATGATGATTTAATATCATATTACATATTTTGCCTTCTTTCCCTCAAATGCAAATGTGTTATCCAGTAAAATACATTTATGGGATCTCCAGTGTGGCTTTGTTGTGTTTAATAGCCCAAAAAAAAAGTACATCCACATATCTAAGATCAAAATAAAGTTGGATTAAATCCATGTGACCCCTAACATGACTGTTAGGAATACAAACAGTCATGGAGGTAATAAATTATGCTAAATCGAATTATTAATTTGAGAAGATGAATGACTAAAACATGCACATAAACGCTTTTTTTTTGTCTCCATGACACCTCCTGGGCTTTGGAGAAATGCATACATTTTAACACTTTAATTTATTTTTCCAAGAAAGAAGCCAACAGAACATAACTGACTGTTAAAAAACATATTCCCAAACCCAGGGTACAAATAACACCGCCCTCTCCAAATGTGGCGACTGCCAATAACTGCAGACAAAGAGCAGCCCTCCCATATGCACACACATGCATGGAGCAACACGAATCAGTTAAAGGGAGCGAACGCCTGTCAAAGGACTACAAATCCCAACACAGTGCCTGTCACGTCTGCAGGCGCAAAGGCTTGAAAAGTCATCAACCTCTGAGGACGTTTTTACTGCTTCTTAACTGGCCCGAGCCCCTGCACATAAAACTTCAGAAAAAACAGTTCAAGGAGGAGAGATGGGGGTGGAGATTGACACCACCACCCCCATCCTGCCTCTTACAGGCCATTCAGATCTGGCAGTTGCTAGTTGTTTAGAGAACTATGTGGACATTGGCAGTAAACTCTGATGTCTTAACAGCCTGTGATTGTTTAGAAGGGAAGTGAGAACGTCTAACATTACTCACATCTTATTCATACTGACCGGATTGGGTTGATAGCTTGTGCTGTTCAGTGATCAGCCGAGAAACAATGGCCACATGTCTCAGCAGGCATGACAGACCAACTCCAGACTTGTATCAGACAGATCATGTAACAGGGGGGGGTTTATCCCACATGTGCAGTGGATGCATCATTTCACAAGCAAGAATAAACCTTTGTAGATATTTCATGTTGATAAAACGTGTTCACTTTTCAGTGGAAAGTCAAAACAATCATCAATCATCATCTTAGTTAATCTATGAAAATGATACAAGGCTACCTTCTATAGATTAGAGTTTAATATCAGTGTGCACTAATCAACTGGATTTTGTCTACACAAACTCTATCAATGTCACAAGATTCACAAATGGTCTGTGGACACAGCAAAAATGGCACAAGCTCAGGCTCCGGCTGATGAATGAGGGCGTACAGAGGTGAGGATATTAGTTACGTGGTTCATCCGTGATTCAAGCCTGCATCTTACCCTGCCATATGCAGATGTGTATTCCCTTTAGGTCAGCCAGAAACTCTTACCAAGTGTCATCAAAGCTAGAGTTTCCTGGTTGGGCCCCGTGTGACCCAAATGGTGGGGATTTTGCACGGACGCTGGAAGCATCAGATTTACATCTCTGCGTACAGCTTCAAACAGAGCGCAGCCACTCTGACACCTGCAGACCGGTTGGCCATGCCGGAAAAAAGGCAAACGTGTTTCTCAAGATCTGAGCTGCAGTTAATCCCTCACAACCCCTGCTGCCAGACACACACAATCATTCTTGGGTCAGTTTCAGCCATTTAAACCCCGAGTCAACAGGTGGTAGGGTGCTCAGGCTCCCCTCTGGTGTAGCAGCTAAAAAATGTCCGGCGCAAATAAACACATTCACAGTTCCGTTCAGTGGTGGGAAGAAACCATGACATGTTAGCAGCTGCCTTTCTCTGGCACAAAGTGTAACAAACTGTTGGGTTACAGGGGTTTTCCCCAAAGTGTAATTTTGGCCTTTCTTGTTTTTTCTTGATAAGCTTGGACAATTACAGCTATCATGTTACAGTCGAGTCATTCTTAAGTTTGCTTTAGTAATTTTGCACTAGCCTGCGCCTGTTTTCCCAAAAGAATGACATTGTAAATAAGATGAAAAGGCTGAATGTTAACCTTGCATTTCTTTGTTTGTTGCATTTTTGGCAACACGTCAGTAGATAAGACAGGAAAGGAAACCATGCAACTCAGCACCGTTCTG
This sequence comes from Larimichthys crocea, assembly GCF_000972845.2. NCBI lineage: Eukaryota > Metazoa > Chordata > Actinopteri > Sciaenidae > Larimichthys > Larimichthys crocea. Next base: position 8,970,096 of record NC_040026.1, read on the forward strand.
TTAATTTATTCATTTCGGACAGATAATGTCAGATCTGAAGTGAAACCAATCTGTAACACCCCTGAAGAAGATGCGAAAATTTTACATTTGTTATGATATGTCTGATGTGTTTGTCTGGCTGGATTGCTGTGAAATGTCAAGTATGTGTTTATTACTTAAAGAACAAATGTCTGTTTTTTTTTTAGTAGCGTCAGAGTAGCCGCAGTTTGCTTATACTCACTGTTGTTTATGCTGCTGAAGACACCAGAGGCTCTGTTTGGACTATGCTGAAACGCAGTATCTTTCACCCTCTCCCTGTTCTCTTTCCAATCCTCTCCCTCTCTTCTCTCTCTCTCTCTCTCTCTCTGATATGTTGCTTCCTCTCGAACATCTTGTAAAGCTCTCAGAAGGCTTCGGACCAGCACGCCAGCTCTTGTATTTAACAGCTCTTTAAACCAGAAAAGGCCTCATGTTTCTTTGAATAACCAGAAAAACTCATAAATGCTTTGCCAAAGCGAGGTGACCGGAGCATTGCTTGTTGCTGTTGGCATTTGCTGGGCATCGAACTGAACTTTCGAGAAGTTATGAAACAGCATAAGTTGTGTCACCAGGCAGGCACCAAGATTGCAAGTGTGCATTTCTGGGTTTCCGGACAGGGTTGCACTAGATGTCTCACCCCATCCGCCCGTCAATTCGCCTGGTGTTTTCTGCTGTGCACACATAAATTCTTCTCCCTTGCAGAGTTACTCTTTTTCTCGGATGCACATACAGTGTGTTTCTTTGCAGTGTTCGGGAAACAGGACACGTCCTGAGCCAAACATTTATCCCTAATGATTATCATCTGCTGACAAACAACAGATTACAACCCAGTACCCTGTAGAGACTGTGAGGTTCAAGTTTAATGAATAAACATCTTATATAATTTCTCTCTCTCCTCTTTCTTATTCCTTAACCCTCCCTCCCCCTTCACACCTGTCCCCGACCCCCACCCCTAGCCTGTGACTGCCACCCTGTGGGCGCAGCAGGCAAGACGTGCAACCAGACCACAGGCCAGTGCCCCTGCAAGGACGGCGTCACCGGAATTACCTGCAACCGCTGCGCCAAGGGCTACCAGCAGAGCCGCTCACCTGTGGCCCCCTGCATCAGTGAGTGACTCATAACAGACATGCACACACAACCACAGCTCACTCAACATGTGACACTCAGGACTCACTCACGCCATTTCATCAGCTCGTTGGTGAAACTGTAAAACACTGACAAGCTCCATTGTGAAGAACGTAACACAACAAAAGGCATAATACATCTGCAGTTACAACAGAGTCGTGAACTGCACTAAAAGCAGTACATACTCCAACCATGGAGATTACAGAGCATAATTGAAAGCACACTTCCCTGTAGCCTAAAGTCATTCTGGCCTTCTGACAGGCACACCCAACCCGATCTCTGCCCTGCGTATATACAGTACATGTGTTCTGTGGGTTTGCATGGCCACTGAAAATGCAATGATAATTTCATAGAGAACAGCCCAAAACATGTGTGCAAACAAGGGCTCAGATGTAACACGAGGCTAAACTGAAACGTGATCTTTGTTAAAGTGCAAGTCAGTGGAGAGCTGGTAGGGTGAGAACTTAGGTCTTACTGTTGTTCCACTTGCTGTCAGCACTATACAGTATGTGTGTGTACTCTTGCTGTAGTATGCACGTCGGCTGCATCAGGCTTTTAATTTCCTGTGACAAGCGTGTATGTGTGCACGTGGATTATGAAATTTGCCAGTGGCCCGGCACATGCAGGCATGTGTAATAGAGGGCAACTTTCCACCACACCGTGTGCCAGGCGGCGCGAGCACACATTGCGCACGCTGACAAGACGACCTCCACCGAAAGCACCGTACCGAGCTGTGCCACACTGTGCCGCATGCTGCCGTGTTGTTTCTCTCACATGCAGCTCCGGAGCAGATGGCGGATGGGCAAAGGGAGAAAACAACTGTGGTCATGGATGGCAGACCCCACTCATTCGAGTGCCACTGAACCATCCAGTGAAAAACAAGAAGGATTGCGTATGTGCATTTGGATCTGTAACGAATAGCGTTGACAACAACTGTGTGTGTCAAGATGGCCTCATTGTGGGCATCTTACCTCCTATTGAGGCTCCTGGATCCAACGACAAGACAAGCCCATTAAGCAGCCAATTAGTATGATGGCAGCAACCCTCATCTGAATGATCCTTTCATCATCTGTTTGTCTTCAAAAGATGTGGCCACAAGGGCACACAAGTGGCTTCTAACAGCTGCGCCTGCCTTCACAAAGCACTGTGCCCTTGTTTGTTTTTGTTGGCGGGGTGTCCATAATTTCAGAGAGACAACTGCTGCTTTTGCCTCAAAACAGCTTTCCAACACCCCCCCCGTACCTTCTACCCGCTTGGTTCAAAACCGTCAACTTCCAAATCCAATCAAAAGCAGATCCTCTGGGTGGATGCTAAGCCAGTGTTCCAGTCACACTGCTTACGGTAAAAGCGGAGGGCCCGTTGTTAGCATTAGCATTTGTATTGGAAAGTTGCATACGATTAGAAGAAGAGAAGTCCTGGAGGAATTCCACGAGGCACTTTTTAGAGTAGCCAGCGGGCACGGCGAGGGAGGGCTGCATCTGTCTCAAGACGATCCAACCAAAATTATCTCCTTGCCATCTGTCCATCTGTCTATACATGCATGCATGGGGATTACACAGCAGTGTTAACCCAGCATCTGTTAGGGGGAGGACAAGACTAATCTACTGCAGCCACCTTTCCGTTTTAATCAGCGTGTCTCAGAGACTCAACTTCTGTCTCCGATGTATCCAGTGTTGCCTCCTCCAAACTGGATTACCGAGTGAATTTTGTGGTGCTTCTACAGCGTTTCATCCAAAACATAAATTTCGTTGACCTCCATTTTTTTCTTCCACTTATACATCTCAGGATGTTTCAATGTATTCCTTCAAAATGACGGTGAAACCACCACATTAGCCCGTGGAATGCATGGTTTATTTGAGCCCGTCTTCCCTCTCACCACCAATAAGTATCGCTGTCAGTCTGTCAGTGTTTATCTAGCATGTCTGTCTGCCATGTGTTTTCCTAGTTGACATATGTTGCAATCCAAACCTCCTGCACGACAACCCTGGCATTTTTTCTCATTGGGCTTGGTGAGCACTTTCTACTACTCCTTAATAAGTGTACCCTCTGTACTCTTTTGTGGTAAATTAATATATTCACAAAGCTTTCCCCTGCCCACTCTTTGGAATTACTTTTAATGAATTCAGACATACTTAATTTTCTTTGACCACACATGCACTCTCAGCAGGCGAACAGCCAAATCACTTAGATCATACTTGAAAGGTGGGGATTTACGTTCAACCAGTGAAATAACTTTCTATTTCTTGTGTGTTTCAGAAATCCCAGTGGTCAATCCCACAGCTGTGGTGAGCAGCACAGAGGAACCAGCAAGTTAGTATACACTCTCTGCACCTCGCCCATAAGCACCACTGCTTTATGAGAGGAACAAAAACATATTTTTTTAATATTTCTGGACTTGAGTTTTAAGGTGTGGAATAAATATTAATGAAGGGTGGGTCCCATCTTTTGAAGTTCTGCAAAGAGAGCGAGTGCACTGGGACCTGCAGAATATTTCCATTGTCTTTAAAAACCTGTGCCCTTGGCACAGTTTCCCCGGCCGCTAACCTCGAGTTAGGGTAGCCATGCTGTGCTTAAAATAAAGCCACAGCTTAAAGGCAAGGCCAAGCCGATAGACAGGGTGATTAGTTAAAGTTTCGCTGTGTGATATAGTGGAAGGGAGAGTTTTGAGGCGTGAAAAGTGTGTTGGCAAGTGACTGGGGGGAAATTCGTTCAGTCTCTCCCTCCAACTGTCCAATTTAGGCTCCGGTTAATTACCCTGCCCTTATTTTTCATTCTGCGGCTGTTCGATTTGAGCGGGCGGTGTTGATTTGGAAATGTTGATTCATTAGTCAGTTTATAACATATATCATCACTCAGGCTACAGATCGTACCCCACACACCGTGCCACTGATACTTTACAGCACTATTCAAAGCATACAGTTTTATTGTTTTCATACCCCTTTTTCTTCTACAAATGATATATTTTGTCAGAAAGCTCAGTGAAAATTACACTTTTGACTTATGGATGTCTTACATTTCAAAGATTAAATATACAGTTACCGTTCGAGGGTATGAGTTATAGGGCAATAAGAATGGCTAATACTGGCTTCACTTCTGTCCCCCTATAAACCTGATGCTATAGCATGAATAAAGTAGTTTACATTAAAAGAATATTCCATGAAGTCTAATGAATAGCTACTATTTTCTTACAAAGAACTAGATGGAGATTTATACCATTCAAAGACTGTCACACAAAACCCTGTTAAACTACATACTGGTGTTCTTACACTTGAACTTAAACAAATTAGATATAATTATATAATATATAATTATAATTAGATTTTGGTACATTTGGACAGAGCCAGGCTAGGCTATGCTAAGCTAATGCTAAGCTAATGGTAGTAAGGCTTCAGCTGTATATTTACTGCACAGACATGAGTGTTATCTATCTTCTCATCCGACTCTCGCTAAGAAGGCAAATTATTGTATTTACCAAATTGTCTAAATATTTCCTTTTAAAGAAATAGTGACAATAATGTTCTCACATTTGCAGCTTCTTTTCACGTGTACAACTTCTCTCATTCGGTTTTCTCATTCCTCGGGCCTCCGAGCCTTTTTTTTTTTTTAAACAAAAATGCACAGTCCAACCCTTTCTTGTGTTTACTACTTCCCTGGGAAAATGTTACGGGGTCCGAGAACACAAGAGTTGTTGATCGCTAATTCACCTCAGGCTCTACCAAACACACCAGAGCATTTCCCCCTAACCCTAACTACCATAGAAGGAGCTACGCCATCAGAAACCTAAGACTTCAAAATGTTTTTGTGTAAGGGGCGGTGGATGCAATTTGTCCTTGTCATGGCACAGTGAGAGGGGCTCAAGGGAACGAGGGCATCGAGAGCCCCAGAGCCAATTGAGAGTGTTTTCAGTGGGCCGGTCTTCTGGGTCAGTGGGCGATTCATCCAGAGCTTTTCCAGGTGAACAGCCAGCAGTAAGTGACTCTTCATGGGAAAACACACACTGTCTCCCAGCCAGCGTTTCACCACTGATACCTTCAGGCCAGCCACTGTATACCACACACACAATGGCAGCGATTTAATGAAATCCATGCACATCTCATACAAATGCATGCCTGTCACAGTTGCATGCACACTTACATGATAATGATCTGCACATGAAACCACACGCTCAGTTATAATGAAAAAGACCTTAAGCAAGCTATGATATTTAACATCATTTATTCAACGTCTGTGAGTAATGTATAATATGCACCCCCGGACCCGTCCACATCCACACCTCCACTCATCGTTTTTTTTTTTTTTTTTTTTTTTAAATCACCCTGTCTCGAGGTTATTGGAAGCTACCATCTGCTCTCTTTTTCTCCCTTTCTTTCCTTTTCTCTCCTTTCTCTGGCTAATAAAATCTCCAGCGCTCTGATATACAGCCAAGCCTCCTGGACATTTTTATGGGCTCCTTGGTCCCCCTGTTTCTTCCCTCCTTCCATTGCTCCATCCGTACTTCCCCCGAAAAATGAACGATACAACACCCCTTACTTTCACGCAACCCAGAAAGCGTAATTTCTCTCTCTCTCTCTCTCACGAACATTTTTTTTTCTAATTGGGAAATTTCATCTCCAGCAATTTTATTTGGTTTGCTTTGGGAAGCAACATGACTGAATGGTTTTCCTTTCGAAGGCAATGAGAACGCTGACCACAGATACCAGTCCAGTTACCAGCATGTGGTTTTTCAGTTTCATGCCCTGACATTCCAGGCTAGCAGCTTCTTGTGTCCCTTCACTAAAACTTACTATTGCCATGTTTGAAAATGAGCTTCCTGGCATTCCCTACATTTCCAGTTCATCATTTTCATACTTTGTGTCTCTGTGTTCTTCTCATAGTTTTGTAATTGAAATAAGTGGATCCAAAATTCTATGGTTCATAAAATCCAGTGGCATCAAATCAAATACAGTAGAGCCTTGCTAATGATCAACAGTGTCTGTTTCTTTCTTGTCACAGCTCCAGTAGCAGCAGTTACCATGAGCACAATTTAAAAACACAGTGCAGAGCTTTAAATTGAACGTTATCTAACATCTAACATCTATCTAACATGAGCACTTTCATCTTTTTTCAAATGTTCATTTAATTTGGTTTTCTTTGTTCCCTATTCCCTCTCAGCTCAAGGAAAACATAATTTATGATCACAGAAAAGCAAAGCTTTTAATGTTGACATGGCAAATCCAATATTCCAGGATCACAAGAAACAAACCACGATTACATGCAAGTGCTCTGTCTGACTTATCTCCAACTTTCTTGGTTCATAGAAAGTGCTGGACAGAGCCATGTCTCCACATCAGATTACAAATAATTGAGTCATTGTTACAGTTATCAATTTTTCTTCAGTTCTGGAGTTCTGGAGTGAAGAGACTTGAGGTTGCAGCCAGGTAGCTGACTGAGAAATTCAGAGCAGAATTGTTTCCAGTGCTGTTTCCATATTTGTGTAACTGTGTGAAGAAAGGTCGACCTTAAAAAGAAACTTCGTTCATACAGACAACTAAACCAAACCAGTCAAAAAAAAGATCTGAGATTGGTCACTCAGCCAAGAGGTCAATTTTAACCGTCACAATCATAATTATGACACCTCATCACTGGCAGCTCCACCTATGAGTGGTCAGTGGAGGTCATCAGTCCAATGTGTGGTCTCAGTCATCACCCTGACAGCCAAGGTCTATTCACATACATCCAACCATGACCTGCTTCCACCACACTCTGTCTTTCCTCAAGATCCCAGAAAACATGTCAAACTGAGCACTTTTACTACTCTGGTATGTTTCACTTGCCTCCCTGCACCAACTGCTGCAAAGGGGTTTGATGTGTGATTTGTCTAAGTTGTATTTTAGCTCACAGAAAACAAACCAGGCTCCATATTATCCTACCTGCTACAGTTATGAGGGCAAGTGTGAATATGAGCATACCTGCCACAAGGCTGTAAAAGAATACAAGCACAACAAACTTGGCCTGGGTACATATGCAAAAACAAGCACGGTGATTTATTTTGATGCTGTCGAGTGTGTTTATGGGTGGTTTCACAGTACATAACAGTTTACAGTGTCTCGTCACACTAGCTTTGCGTTACAGATGTGCTGGTCGCTATTTATGTGCTACAAGAGTGCCACATAATGCACTATGAAATGGTGTGAAATAGACCTAAAGTGCAACCTCATGGCAACGATTCAAATTTCATGTGTGTAAGTGTCCCTTCATGTGTGTAATTTGAGTGTCAGTAAGTACTGCTAAAAGGATCTGCAGAGCTCCAGCGTGGATCACAGGAGTGAATGGTGGTTGTTCTTGTTTTCGCAGATTGCGAGTCCTATTGTAAACCAGTAAAGGGCAACCTGAAGATCAACATGAAGAAATACTGCAAAAAGGACTATGGTAAGAAAGTTGAATTAATATACATCATAATAAATCAACGTACTGTTACTGGGAGTTTTGACCTGAGTGTATTTTCATGTGTCCTCAGCGGTCCAGGTGAACGTGCTGGACATGGAGACGGTGGGGGACTGGGCTAAGTTCTCAGTTAACGTGGTGTCCGTGTACAAGAGCCGCGGCGAGCCCTTGAAACGAGGCGACAACATCCTGTGGGTACACATGAAGGACCTCGCCTGCAAATGTCCCAAGATCCAGATGAGCAAACGATTCTTGGTGATGGGCGGCAGCGATGGTGGAACGGGCACAGGAGCAGGGACTGGGGTTGGGCCTGGGGGTGGAGCCACCAGTCCAGGGGCGGAGCGCGTGGGCCTAATGGCTGATAAGAACAGCCTGGTGATCCAGTGGAGGGACGTTTGGACGAGACGCCTGAGGAAGTTCCAGCGCAAAGAGAAGAAGGGGAAGTGCAGCAAAGCGTGATGGGGGATGCAGCATTGATCCCTACCTCTTCCTCCTTCGCCCACCTTCATGAACCCTTACCCTCCTTCTCCTCCCCCTCAATCCTTTGTCTTCCCCCATCAAGGGAACACTGCACATTAGAAAGACTGCATGTACCCTACCTGTTTTAAGGACCACGTTTTGTGTATATTGTATAATTATTTTCCTTTTTATTTTTCAAGTTTGTCTTTGTCTTTTTTTGTCCGATTGGTTTGCCTTAAAAAGGGACCATTAAAAAGGGTATGAAGTGTAAACAAAAGCAGACGCCATTCCCTCCCTCGACGACAGCGGAAACGTCCACTCGTCCCCCAACTGCGACCCCCCCCCAACCCTCAGCCTCCTCCTCCTCCTCCTCCTGTCTGACTGTCTCCTGCTACTTTGACATATAATAATACCAGTGCTCACACTTCACATACTTCTCTGAGGATTTTATTCAACAGTGTTTGCTCACTCCAGAAAAAAAAAACTGACTGATTTCAGCAACAAGACAAGCTGCACATCATCAGCTTGGCCTCCTCACGTTTCATTGTTGAAACAAACTCAACTTGGATCAGCACGAGCTGTACCACCTGACAACCTTTCAACATTTGCTGTTAAAATGTTCATTAAAAAAATGGGCCTACTTGCTCCAGGTCTCCGCAGTAACTTCTACAGACTGTAACTATAAAACTCTTGCCCCCGTGAGGAACCAAGGGCTCCCTTTGCAGGGACATTTTCCACAGCAAACCTCAGTCTCACCACCACTGCTGCTGCTGCTGCCACCAGAATAAACTGCTCATGCAAGCTGTTATATCTGCAAGTATTTGATGCCACTGCTCATAGTTTATATTCTTTGTGTGGCTCGGTTTTATCGCATCCATCCATATCCCAGCCATATCCTTATTTGAGATGTATCTTTTTGTTTCATTTTAGGCAGAACAAACCCTGTTAGCATGTGTGAGTCACATTCCAGGCCTCCGGGGCTGTGCCTCTTCACCACTAGTCCCTCTCACGAGTGGTTTATAAAGTCATGCATCACCATCATGACTCATTGCTTGTCACTTTTTCTGGAAGACAGATTAAACGGTGTGGACAAATGGCTGGAATTACAGAACAATACCAATATTTCTGAGGAGACTTCTTGCTTTATGGATAATGTCTTCCGCTGGGTAGTGGCCTTCCAGATGTTTCTGTGTGGCCACTGTCATTTCTTTGTATTTAAATGTCTGAACCTTTTCCTGATGTGTCTAGTGACGGGCAGGCTTTTGTTTGCCAAAATAAGAGATTGAAACGAGAGTTCCTTTTCATGCAGTAAAAAGAAAACAAAGTCGGATAAACAACATAGTTGTGTTTTTCTCGAGCATATTTTGACAAAATGAATGAGGCTGGAAAGTTTTTAGTGCTCACTGATTGTATTATGACATGAGAGGATCATATTTCATTCCTCATGTGCTTTGTTATGTTTGCATGTTTGTGGTTTTTGCTGGTCCATCAAAACCTTACAGTGAGCAGAGCAAGACCTTAACCAATATGAACATCAAGATCCAAAGGAAAACTTCCCAAGTCATCTTCCCCCCAGTTGCCTACCCTGACACAGCCCCTGTCATCCTTTGCCAAATAAGCATAGTCAGTTTTTAAATTCAATTAAGAGACTATGGAAGTCAGGACCAACGAAAACCACAGAGAGACCCGTCTGGTTGCTCTCAAGCTTTTTTATCTGCCTTTCGCTGTTATTTCATTTTGTAAAGCACATTACAATTTATTTAAATAGAGTACAAGATAAACGCACCGTTCTGAGAGGCTAGTGTAGCGAGTGTGCCGACAGGCAAGTCATGCTGGCTGGTGGTTATGCACCTCTGGCTGCAGTGGTTTGTTTGGTTTGTCATTCTTCCAAAAGTGTCTCTCCTCCGCTTTCTTCTATGTGTCAGCCACCACCCTCCCCCTAAACTCTCTCTTTTTTTTTTAACCCATTTTGCATGTCGTGTATTCAGTGTTTTTAGATAAGTGACGGCACAGAACGAGGCTGCCAAAACTCCTCAGTTGTGTACTGTACTGCACTGTAGTTTTCACGTCTTCCGAGAATGTACGTCAAACTGTGAAGAACACACTCATGCAGGTGTATGGTCTGATTGTGAAGTGTTACATAATGAAATAATGTCACAAAGCTTAAGAATGTGGACGCCATGACAGTTGATGCCGTTATAAACTATGATTGTGGATCTCATAATGACATTTTAAATTTTCGAATCCAAAAACAACCCGTAACCAAAATGAGTTATTGCCCGCCATGATTTCTGGTGTGCATAATGCCCAGGGCACGATTCCCACTGTTGGAATTTGAAATTTTACAAAAATGCAGAACCAAACAATCAATTACTTGTGTGTTGGCTGTCTGCAGTGGCCTGTCAGACAGGTGGTGTTACAGTAGCACCAGTCTCCTCACCCTGGTATGCGAGTATGGTGTGACACATTATGATGGATGGTCAAATTACGTGCCCCTGAGGCCTCTCTGGCGCTCAACCCTGTAAGCGTCCAACACACTTGTGGAGGGACTGCAGTGTCCTTGAATCTGGACTTTAGATTTGTCGACGTAGAATCGCACAGAATCCCTTTTTTTTTTCGGTCTACTGGCTCTCTGTTTTTCCTTTTCTTAAGCGCCCACCCTGAATGTTGGGATAAAGATAAGAAGTGAGCCAGATGTTGTTTGGGGGGTGGAAGCGTAGTCTTGTGAAAGCTATTTAGTGAGCCTCATAGGGAGAGCCGTCCTGTTGTTTTACGTTAACAAGCCCAGCAGCTTGGCAGTGGAACTGAGGCCATAACTGCTTTGCTTTGTTTCCTCCCCCTTTTGCCACATTTATGGCATTCACAGGTGTGTGTAGGTGTGTATGTATGTGTGTGTGTGTGTGCGTGTGTGTGTGTGTGTGTGTGCGTGTGTGTGTGTGCGTGTGTGTGTTGTGTGTCTGTGTAATTAACACTACCCAAGTAAACAAATGATATGCACATGAACTGAAAGTGCAGAAAGGTGAGAGAGAGTTCTCATTTGAAGGCAGATTTTTTTGGGGCTGTGACAAAGCTTCTCAGTTTTGCCATTGTTAAACGTTCTCCTGAGCAGCCTATGATGAAGAATTATCATTTACATTTTTCCTGGTCTGACTCCCATTTTTTTTTTTGGTTTCACTTCCATCTTGCCTTGTTTAATAAGTCTTGACACTTTTTTTTTAATGTTGTAAATATGTACTGAACTGCCTCTGCCATTTTTGTTGTCTTTTGTAAAGCGTCACTTGGCCTGGGATGACTCACGTGTATGGATGTACAAACCAGATGATGTTATATGGATGTAGAAACCAGAAACATATGCTTTTGTGATCACAACCAGAAGATGTGGTTCAGATATTACACAGAATGTATTCCTTTTTGGTTTTTCGTTGTTTCCAGACAACAACCGCCCAATTGTAAATGACTTTGAGGAGAATCGAGTAAAAAAAAAAAAAAAAAGAAAGAAAAATGTGACACGGGCTGATTGGACCCTCTGTTTTTCCCATAAAAAGGTACCGACGGGAACTGACACAACAACCCACCACTTTCTGTTACATTAATGTCCTGGGAATTATGCTTCACTCACACAAAAATTGCACCTACCTTGGGGAACAAAGGGATTCTTCCCTCGGTTCAGTCCTACTCTTCACTTCTGTTATATCAAAGTCTTCCTTGTACATTTTCCTCTGAGGCAATGAACCACTGACTTTTTAATCTAAATGATAAAAAAAATAAATTATTAGTTAATGAGCTGTGTGTTGTGTTGATCATCTGTCTCTCTAATTGCAGTCATTACTCTGAGCTGCGGAAATAATATCAAATTGATATGTATGGGTTTCCCATTGGAAAGTATGCTCACATACAGTGGGGGCTGCTCTGGTGTGTTTCCACTCACAGGGGCTAGACTCGGGGAGAAGGGGACGAATACTGGATAGAGCAGCTCCCCTTCTCTATGAACAGAGCAAGCTCTGTAAATAAACAGTTCAGCGCTCGCACACACACACACACACACACACACTTGAATGTGTACCTCACCTCTGAGGAAACCCAACTCCCGAGTCAGATCCAAAGCAGGAAACTCCTTACTCTCATTCTCCCCCCACTCTCTCACCTACAGTCTCCTCTCTCCTCGTCTCCCACCCTCTAACCAAACAGGCCAGCTCCATCCATCCTCCTGAAGGTAAATTACAGGAAAGCGACCATTTATCATCTCTCTCCCCAGGCATGGCCATCAAGGCTTTTGAGAATAGCGGCTGCTGAGATTGTCTGGGCACACACACACACACACACACACACACACACACACACGACATATGTCTGAGCATCAAGCACATCCATTGTGGAACGTCCTGGCATCCTGTCATCTGCCTCCCATTCCTGTCCAGTTCCCATTACACCAAAACAGTTTAAATGTGTCTTTGTCATAGCACCATAAATCTTTTAGCTGCAGGACTTCTTGAGCCTCCTCTCCCTTTGATAGATGCGTTACTTCACAAAATTGATTGAAATCTGCTACTCTGAATCGCATATCTCTTTATATCGCCCTTTGTCTTTCTTCCTTACATGATGCACTTTGCCCTGCATTCATTTCCTCGTCTCTGACAGCCATTGGCTCAACTTACTGAAGCCAAGCCCCTGATGTCAAACCCAGATTTATTTATTTATTTATTGACGTTTATTTAACTAGAAAAGGTCCCAATGAGATTTAAAAAATCTCTTTCTCAAAGTCCTGGCTAAGACAGGCAGCGACACAAACTAACAACAAAATGAAAACAGATTAAAAACAAATCAGACAGTATTACAACACATAACATCCCAGAAAAATAAATGTGCAGTACAAGCCATGAATCCAACAATATCAATTCTAACCATCGACAGCTCAATGATTCTGTCTCCAGATCTTTCAAAATGGATTTTAAAGCATTCAGATCATGGAGTTTTATAACTTTCTATAATACATTCCAGTCTGAGGGTGCGGAGTAGCCAAACATCCCACTTCCTAATCACTGTTCGAACATTTTGTACAGACAACATTATAAAAGTCCCTTGACCGCAACAAATACTGTCATCACACTTTTGAGTAATTGTCGAAAAACAAGCCAGTCAGTGTTACAACCCGTCAACGTTGCCCTACCTCAAGCTAAGTTATGTTCTCGAATGACAAGTGAAATGTCCGGGGAAAACCAACAGTTATCATGTTTATTCACAATTTGGGTAAAACCCATCATGAAAAAATCACATCGGGCATCAACAGCATCAACGAGGTTGTGTTCCAATTGAAATCGTTAACATTTTTCAGATTTCTCCTACAAACCAAGCATGGTTTTGTTTTAGGAACTTTGGTGTTCCTGACAGCGGCGGTAACACAAAGGTCACTCCACCACAGATTGTTGCAGAAAACATTCATTCTAGAAAACGTACATTAGTTGAAATCTGTTTCAAATCAAATAGCCTCTTCAGGGAATTTTGATGGACAAATAGGAGCGTTAATAAACTGTGTAGGGTTCAAAGAATCGCAAATAGATTTTCTCAAGGACTGCAGTGCCAGAAGTCTGGCCTATAGCGTCCCACCATAGTAATACAGATGCCCTTAGCAATTATCGCTGTCAGTACTAGGAGGTCAAGTTGCTTGTTGTTCAGAGAGGACCATACTAATTCAAAGCATTGATTTGACATGAATAAAAATCCCACCACCTTTCTTTGATCTATCATCTTAATGAACCATCAATAGTAATATCCTCATCAAGGACAGATTTTGTCAGTCAGGATTCAGAAATATCCAATATCAGCAGCTGTTGAATCGATCCATATTCTAACCACTTGTATTTTAGATAACAGACTACATTAAGTTACATTATGACATTAAGATTAAATTCAGTGAGGAGTTAGTCAGTCAGGACTAGGGGGCAGGCCAGAGAAGGTGTAGGTAGACCGCCAGTACAGACTCAGATAATGCTAAGAGACCATCAAGACCATCATGATGCCATTATAGAAATCACAACCTGGTTCAGAGAAATCAGATGATTTCCAATAAATAAGATTTCTTTGGCACCTGAGCAGACTAGTCTCTAAACACCACAGCAGGCCTCCACACACAAACACTTGCAGGCATGTAAACACACAAAGGTAAAAGAGTTTCACACCTGTGTGTAGTTCAGGTGCATTGTTCCCAATAAAATCCTCTACAAAGAACAGTTACATATAAAGTCCTACTCACGGTTCAGCTTCAGTCGTGGAGACATAGTTCATGAAGAGATGACACCAGACAGCAGGGGAGGTGAAGTCCTCATCAGGAAACACGTGACAATCCAAAAGAGGCATCCTCTGGTCCAGTGACTTGCTGACATTAGCTTAGACTCACACACAAAGCAAACTCCCTAATCAACTGTAACAACAAAGGTGTCTTACTGTCCTCAGCTAGTGTAGTCTTCTGTTTATACAAACGTGCGCCTTGCGTCTCTCATCCGTGTTTTTTTTCTTTCTGCCCGCCCCGTTCTGTAGCTACCTGCGCCAGTTACCACAGGTGGCACTGACTGATACCCACTGTAACCAATCAAACTAAACAGCTTAAACTAAAGGCACAATCTTTTCTTCTTTTTCTTTCTGAATTTACCCTTGTGTTTGCCTTCAATATTGATTCCCTTTATAATTTTTTGTTGTTGTTGTTGTTGTACTTTGTATTGCTTACTTTGTATTTGTACTTTATGACTACATTATACTTTATGACAATAGTTATTTTCATCTCATTTTACTTATGAGCTATATTTAAAACCCTTACCCTTACAAAGTCCAAATAACAGATGTAAATAATATGTACCTGTCCCCTTCTGTGGCACTATATTTATCCACATCTTTACATTTGTTAACATTCGTTACATACATTGTAGGTTTTTATCCTCATGGTCACTAACCCTATGGCCTGATTCCAACCAAATATGACATTTACATAACATTTACATCTACTCATTTAGCAGACCCTTTTATTCAAATCGACTTACAGAGAAGGACACTGGACTAAACTCCCTCTGTTGTGTTCTTGCTTGTTTTGGTAGGGACACCAAGAAGCTCTCTTTGGTTTGACAGAGAGAGAGGGAGAAAGCAACAAGTGGTTGAGTAACATGGACAATGAATGAGAGTGAGGGAGCGCCAGTATCAAGATAGCCATAAAATAAGCGAAATAAAACATTATTTTCTGATTGTTTCATAGCAGTTAACTTCAGCACAAACAGACACAACCTTGCAGCAACTCACTGCAATGCCTGATTTGTCTGAATGGGGCCATTATTAGGGCACAATATTACTAACATCCACCAGCCAAATGCTGGCAAAATATGCAAGCGGCTACTTCACCTACGAACCGAAACAACAATGTTAATCTGTTCAGTGGCTGGTAAAATTTGAACATTCACTAACAATTTAGTCAGGCAAAAAAGGTTAGTTTTCTATCCTGGGCTATGTGTCTTAAATGATATATAAGACTCCTTACCTACTGTTTTGGTTGGGAGTATGCCTCTGCATCAGTATCTCAAAAACAAGAACCAGATTTCAAACTTGTTTTTTTATAACAACCCGTCCAATGTTGTGACCTTCACCAGTTTCTCAATCATCTGTTCTGCTTTTGTTTCCTGAAGATACAGCCCTTCCTGTGTCTGCCAACAAACTGTGTCTGCTTTCTTCATATTCCACCTTGATAAATGTGTATTTGCTGGCAACCTGCTGTATAAAGAGCTGAGGGGCACTCTGTGTTCATTGTCAGTTATAGCTATAAATAAAATGAATAAAGAGAGTTATATTGATTATTGTCCCTTTCCCTACCACTGTGTAAAATGATAACTCTTCAAGTGTGTTTGGGAAACCTCCTCAGTGTTTGCAGAGAAAACGGAGCTCTGCAGAGTGACTGGCCTCGGAAAGCTGCTGCTAAGAGCGCTGGAAAAGCGCAAAGTGGATCCGGCCAAATACTGTCCATTCTTCCCCCTCCCTATCCTACTGACACTCACACACACATCCACACAAACACACCACCCAGCGGCAGACGAGGGGGGCTTACCAATCGTGCTTTCATAAGCTGCCAAAGCGGCTTCATTGGCTTTAAATGGAGCCTCATTACCACTGTGCTTCAAAGCTCAACAACGGCATTTTCCAGCATGGGGTCTGTGTGTGAGTGTGTGAGTGTAGGTCTGTTTCTTAAATCTTCTCTTATGCCTAATGTACTTCTTTTTACTTTTTGCCACATTCACGACTTTCCATTCTAATGATGACTTATTTCCCTTTTTTATTTCTTTTTCCCCCCATATCGTTCCCCTCGGAGACAGTGAATGCATGTGTGAATATCTGAATGTATCTGTGAACCCTCATGTATGCTTGTCTGTGAGTCTGTGAGTGTGTGTGGGTCACAAAGTACTAACCCCCCTCCTAAAAAACCACAAAAAATGTGGCGAGAAATCTGTGTGGACCAAGATCATAAATATTCAGAGGTGAAGGTCTGATCTCTTTCTCTCTCTCTCGCTCTCTCTCTGTGCTGCATGTCTTTTCTCTGAGTGAAACCAGCTGTCGTCTAAAGAGACACCACTCCCTCTGGAACTGACAACATGCGTGACAATGACCACACCTCCGCTCGCACATCTGTCATCCTTCAATCTCTCCATCTTTCCATCTTCCCATTTTTCCATTGAACTTAAAAAAGCACATTTCATCCATCCAAAGGAAATGTCTTCTTCTCACTTTCAACCCATCCAAACTTTAAACCCACAAATGGGCCAATCATATCCATGATACTCGTGGACAATTTTCCAGACACAAACACACAGTGTTGAGGATTGTAAGGGACTGCTGTTGCACAAAACTGGGATTCAGTGTTCCTTTGTTGGTCTTTTTTATTGGAGAAACAAACTTTATTGGGTCAGTGAGTGATTGAAAATGAGTGAGGAATAGAGGGGGGTAATTTAAAACCAGTGTGGTCCCTGATAGGAGCATTGTGCAGCACAAGCCTGCTCCTAATCCGCCCCTCAGCTTTGTGTTTGATTGGGTACTGTTGAAAATGGGGATGAGTCTGCCTCTTCAAAGCCTGTAACATAAGAGGAATGTGTGTGTGTGCATGTGTGTGTGTGGGTGTGTGATGCCTGTGTATTAAGGTGATCACAAAAAGCAGATTGTGTGCAGATGGACAAATAGAAATTACACTGATAAATTTTGCATAAGCTCTATGTGAGTCGTGTCACTTATTACAGCACATTTTAATAGCTTTCCTTCAAGAACAATCCTGGCTTCAGGGCTGAGAATTTAAAAAACTTTCATTTCAATGTGAACACAAACACTTTTAATGATGTATGAAAAAACACTTAATTAATTGCAGTGTTGTGTTTGGCCAAGAATGCTCCATCTGATCGCTGTGGGCTTCTTCAGGATCAAGCCCGGGCCTGGCATTTTGATTTGGGCTAAAGGTTGAACACAGAAATCAGAGAGTATTTTGGTCTTGATTATGCCATGGTCTGTGGATAGAGGAATGCCAAGAAGATACCTCTCCTTGCAGTCTTTAAAAGACATTTTAGTTGGACCGGATGACAGACGCAGAGGACTTTTCGCTCACTGCTTAGATCCGGTGTAAAGAGTGTCAATTAATCATCTTGAACACTCGTCACGAAACCACATCAACTGGAAAACAATCATGAGAAAAACACTCACAGAGCAGCGTTTGATGAGTCCCACGTCTTAGAGAAATGTATTCTGAATTATTAGATTTCAGAGAGCATTATTCATTCATATTTTACAAGTGATGACAGACTGATTGGTGAAAATGTGCCATTTGACGAGTATCCATGCTGAACTGGCTTTGAGTTTCATCGGTCATCTCAGCCAAACATTTGATTAAATATGCATAATTCAGTGGTGAACCAGGGGGCTAGTGGTCTGACTCATTTTTTGGACTACATATGGATTTTCAGTTTCTTTATAAATGGACAGAGAGAAACATGTTTAGTTGCCGAGTCCTAGAGCCAGAGTGTAATGGTGTTGACAATATGTCTTTAAGTGTTTTCCAAAAAAATCTGGCTCTGGACAGAATTTAATCTCAGATAAGACCCAGGTTTCCTTCCTTTCTGGAGTGAAATTAGCCTAAAATGTGTCATCTTTTCTCTCTACAGTTTTCCATGTACGAAGTCTTCCATTTCTCACTAATAAAAAAAAAAAATAGATTCAGTAAGAATTCGCCTTTCTCCTTTAGGCCCAGGCCCTCTTACAACTCTACTCCCCAGGCTATACTGTACCGTACTGCATTAGGCTGGGCCGATCCACTTCAGGCCCCATCTGTAGGCATTTAGCACCAGCTTCCCCGCCTCTGCACTGATCTCCGGTCTACATTAACTGCCCTAATTTGTCTGCCAAAGCCCACTCTGATTGCTACCATGTGATGTTATGTGAAAGGTGAGGGATGCCTACTTATCTGTGAAGACGGACAGGGAGAAAGAGCGGGGAGGGGGGTTCTAAACAAGAGAGGGCAAGCAGAGTTAGAGAAAAAAAGGTTAAGGGAGGAAAGGAAAGTGATTAGAGAATGACATAAAGAGCAAAGACCACATGACAGGGTGGAGATGAGATGGGAAGAATGGGCAAGCAGTTAACATGTAAAAAACTGATCTTGTGGTTTTTATGGTTTTGTGAGACATCCCTTTTTTTCAAGTTTTCAAATCCACTGTTTCAGACTTTTTCACTTCCTCTTTGTCCACTTCTCAAGAAAAGGGACGGGCACCCTAGAATGCCCTTTCGAGGAAGGGGGTCTGGCGGTGCCGAATATTAAACGCTACCAAACTGCATGCCTTTGTAGTTATTTATGGCATTGGTCCAGAGGTGGTCCTGATTCTACATGGGTCACTGTAGAAGCTTCATCTCTCACCTGGTACCTATCCACTTGAACCCAGATTTCCCCTCTGGCTTGGTAGACCATGCCTTCTCCTCATGGTCCAGTAAGGGTATAGAGACTTGGGTGATCTGTTAATAGACAGCGTTGGGATGTCTTTTGCGCAGCTGAGAGAGAAATATAATCTCCCTCAGAATAAGCATTTTACATACCTGCAAATATGCAGCTTTATCACCTCTGTTATTAAACTACACCCTAATGGGTTTTCTCTCTCAGCTGTGGAGGATGCCATCCGAAACCAAGGCCCTGACAAACTCACACAATGAATGCACAGCTCATGTTAGGTCTCTTTGGGAAGCAGATTTTGGAGAGGCTTTCCCAGATGATGAGTGGGACAGTGTTTGGTCGAGCTCCACAGGTTGCCTGTTTACCAACAAATCCAGGGAGTTGCAGTTTAAGGTTATACACAGGCTTCTATTTTTTCACATCTTGGACCCCTTTCTGGACTATATTGGAGATGATGGGGCCCAAGCTCTCTGGAGTGATCTCTGTGGCCTAGCATGGACTGAAGTTTCAGAGTACATTCCCAGGTCTTAATATGCTGTCACCCTACAAAGATTTCCCTTATGTGTACCTAACTTTTTGTTGTTATTGTTGTTGTTGTTTTTACTTTTGCTCTATTTGTGTGTGTGGAGAGTGTGTTCTGTGGTATAAAAAAGAGAGTATATCTGTTGATCATGGCTCTATATTTCTAACTCATTATCTGACCCTCTGAAATCAATAAATATACTTGTTTCGAATGACCACACTCAAAGGCAGCGATAGAATATAGAGATAACGGCACCCACTTGTGGACAGTCAAGTATTCATGTCATTGCCTCACCCTCTCCTTCGTAGCATAAGTGAAACTACAGTGGCTGCAAAACATGTGAGAAAAAAAAAAACAGAGACTCAACAATTCCCACCATGAGCGAGCACTTGGCAACAATGGCAAGGAAAGACACTAAGGCAGAAGGCAGAAAAGATAAATAGATACATACTGAGACCCCAGAATGTTGCACAGATCTAAAAAGCAGTGTTCTTGGTAATCTAAAACGAATCAGCAATGATTCACCTGTCACTTTAAATTGATCTGCGCAATCTCTGAAAACATATTCTCTGCATAAGGAGTGGGTGGCCAAATCTAAGTGCAGTATGAAGCTGAACACATGCAATATCATCCAGTGCCTATAATGGTCTTAATTTGGATCAATAGACCAATTGTTACAATGAATGGTTGCAGGCCCAATATGCAAACACAACCCAGGAGAGGATAATAAGACTGAGCTGGATGCGACAAATTGGCAGGTGAGAGGGAACTGGAAGCCACACCCAGCAGCAAATACAGACACAGGACAAACATGACACAACATGGAGGGCAAACAATAGGAAAAAGAGGCAAAGTCTCAATCCTAACATCAACAGTATTTCTGTATAGCCCACGATATAATGACTCTATGATATTATAATCTAAAGTTCTTTGCACGCCGAGCCAATCACTCAAACATTGCTGTACAGAACATTTGCTTTTCACCCCAAATTGACATCAACAAACATGTGACGTACTTTGCCCTACCATCACCATTGTCATAGCGTTATAAAAACGTCCAGGAAAGCTCTCCACAGGCAGTAACCTCAGCCCAGCTGTGGTAGAGCTCCTGGCGTGACTTGACTGCAGCTGCTCACCAGGACGTGGTTCTGCCAGGAGGACTCTGCCCAGAGACCCATCATAGCTTATGACAGCTCCTGGATCATTATTCCTTCACTACATCTAAATCACCCATGGATATTTGAACTCAAATATGTTCATGTAGTGTGAAAAATAATCAGAGAGTAAATGACTTGATCCATAGTGCTTTTTCTATTCCTTTTTGACAGTCTTGACATTCAATCACTCACTGGCCCAATAAAGTCTTGTCATTTACAGACTTGGTAACTATTAAAAACCAAAGTCAAACTGTGCTGCTGTATCTGACAAAATAAGTGCACTGTGTAGCATCTTATCCATCCCAAATAACCTTTCTCATGAACAGAAATCCTGTTCATTTACAGATACATAACTCAATCACAAACAATTGATTCAAGGAGATAGGGTGGTGAGGTTTTGAGAGAGGACATTTCTAAGGGGAATGCTTCCTCAGGGAGCAGAGGGCCACCCTTCCTCCCCCCGTCCACCAGAGGAAGTTCTGGACAACCAGGCCCTTGTGCCTGCCAGGGAAAGCAGGAATCAGGCTCTTGGTTCAACAACACAGGCACCTGTGAAAATATGGGCAGCACACCACGTATCAAACCAAATAAACTCACCTTGGCGTGGAGCGAGGGCACGCTCTGATGACAGATGCCACTCGGCAGCCGCACCCGCAGGCCAATAAAACACCTCGCTAACGTGATGGTAGAGCTGTGGACTAGATCTGGTTTTCATGGCATAGAGGCTTCATTTGTGTAATAGCGGCTGTATTCAGATACTGGTTAAAGCACAAATGGGCGCCAAAAAAGTTGACTATTAAACTGGACGGACTGAAAAAAAAAAGCTTAAAACCCACCTCTATGACATGCACAGAACAAACCTCCGCAGTTGCAAAACATCAAAATTCATATACGATGAGTGACTGAGGCTGCAACCAGTCATTTTTAATAAAAGCAAATTCCTATGAGTGTGTGTCACAGTTCAGTGGCTAGCAGGACCCAAGGCCTGACATGGTGCTGTAAAACCAGAGGAAACCACACTTCCTGTCCTCTACTCCTGTTTCTTGAGCGGCAATGGCTGAAGCCAAGCTACGGCCAGGGCAGCACAGGCAGTGGCTGGATGTAGTAGAACCAGGCCACAAAATAAGAAAGCCGTCACAATTTACTTTGGCATCCTAACCTCAAGCCAGCATTACCACCGCTGACTGAGACCGCCAGTTGCTCAAAAACACACCCGACATGCTAGACGGGTATCCAGACACATGCACAAGAACCAACCTGGCATGATCTGTTTGCGTTTCCTTTTCCTCCTGACAGGCATAATGAAAGAGTCATGGTTGGCAAAAAGTTGACGGGCTTTGGAGTGGTGCGGCGTGTTGGTAAATCGTTACTTTTGAGCACTCATTGCAGGGGGAAAAAAAGGTACCTCATTGTCCAAACATGAGTGACTGGAAAAACAATCCATACCAGCGCCATAGACCAGAAACTCATAACCACTGGCTGCAAAACCAGACATAAAACTTTTCCTCTTTTAAATAAGGGAGACTTCAGCCTTGCATCCGGGAAGCTTGACTGCAATGTATTACACATATTATTTCCATCATAATATTCAGTGAACCTGTCTAAATCACTTTTTACACTGAATACAGGTAATGATCATGTCCACCTCATGGTTTCCATCGTGTAAAGAATGTCATATTGAGATAATTTTACTGGAGAAGTTAAACTTGGAATGTGAATCCTACAGTTTAGCAATTTATATGTGTGACGTGAAGATGAGATGAAAATGCTTTGAAGTTATTGACTGTACCAGTAAGACCTACACTTCACACTTGGAAAAAAAGATGAAATGCAGGTGTACAAAACACACAATACAAGAGCAATGATATTCTAAGATATGGGACTGTCAGTAAGGAGCAATAGAGAGGATCTTTGAGTAAGGAACCACCTGAATGTGCACCTGTCCTAGCTATCCCAGAAACCCGAGATAGGGTTGGGGGGCAGGGAAAAACCCAGAACGAAGTTATAGTGACAGAGCCAGATGTGCCACTTGGTGTTTTTTCTCACCATCTTATATGCTATCATTATTTAACATCTCCCTGCATCATGTTCTTGAATTTTTGCAATTTCATGTGAACTCTATATACATTTTCTCTCATGCCTATGCTTTGAAAAGTCAACAGTCGTGTTCATATATGAAGGCTTAGGTGTTTACATAGCCCACTGACAAAAGCAGGCCATTTCGCAGACAGATGAAGCAGCTTTGCGCATAATCAAAAACACAGCAGACTCGAACATAGCATCATGAAGAACCACTTAACTCCTGAATCCAACTATATCCTGTCTGCTGCAGCAAAAGAAGCCTACAAATGACAGTTATCTTTGGGGTTCAAAGCTCTTGGGCCTCCCTGGTCTCGACAAGGCAGGGGGGCTATGTGTACTAGGATGCTATGACAAAGTTATCATTATTATTTCAAGGCTGAGGTGAGGAGAGGGTTATTGGGGAAAAGGGAGCGGGGCGACCGCGCCACACAAAAAGCATGCATAATAACAACCAGGTGAGAGGGCTTCGTAAGCTCATTGGAATGTAACAGACTCCTGAAGCTCTGTTTGATTGCAAAAATAAAAAAAAGTAGGATTTAAAATGAGTGAGAATAAAAATAAAGAAAACAGAGCAAAAGAGGAATTTTGTTTTTATTTTTCTTGTCTAAAAACGCAACATTTGACCTTCACAAATTGCCAAGCTTGTCATTATAATAGAGTTATGTGCAGACGGCACAAGCCAAACTTGCTTTCATAATAAAAATCTGTTTGTTTTATGCCAGAAACACCATAGGTCTCTGGCTCTAGCTCTCGCCCGTTTTTACTCTCCAACCAGAGCTCCTCTTCCTTCCTTATTTATCTTTCAACAAATCTAACTACTCAGCCAGTCAGTTAAGGCCGACATTCAGTGGGAGTCAATTACAAGACACCTTTTGAAAAGTCCCTGAAGACCTGTTGGTTTGTGGTGTGAACAGCGGTATCGCATTACACATCTAAAGTGAGCTGCAATAGGCTGATGGTCATTAGAAGGTGTTGAGCTACAATATGGCTAACACCAGCCCTACAATAACCACTGTGGTTATTACTTTTCAGCGGTGGTTAGCTCGGCCTACTGTGGCGTTTGATCGACTCAAACGCTTTGGAGTGAATAAATGCTGACTCGTAACCATTAGTGTTTTACCTCAGAAATATATGGACCTGAATATTTATTTGTGGGTAGATAATTTGGAGCAGATTTGTGATGTGTCATCAAAAAAAAAAAAATCATGTTTGTTTTGCTGTGCAGTTTAGCCAAAAACGAGAGTTTAGTAAGTTTAGAGGGCGGAAAAAGTGTATGTTTGAAAATGTGATAATCTTACTTTTATCACTGTTATGAGGGAAAACATATTTTATACACCCTCAGCGTAAAATAGTGCAGTACTAAGAATAAATCCCATCTGAATTCCCTTTAACAACATTTATTCTTTCTTATGACTTCACTTCTGCTAACATAATTAATGAGATCCCCAGAAGAATTGACCGCTCAGCTGGTCATTATTACTCATTGCTTTAATATGTTAAACTTTATTATGACTACTTCCTGTCTTTTATTGGTGCACACTTGTGATTCCCCAAAAATCTGTATAATCGCATGTTGTTATCCAGGTGACATACATGCATCCTTTCATTTTTCTTATTCTCTTTTTTTTTTTTTTAACTGCCACCATCTGGTTTTAATTAAGGGGCCATCTGGATACCCCCACTGCATACACCCCACCCCATCCCCCAAAAGATGGAAAGTTACACAGTTTTATACCTGAGAGGTGAGCTCTTTCCAAAAAGAACAGTGGCTGGACAGTGAAGAAGAGAATTGTTTTAGGTGAGATGTTTCATCTCTTTGGACAGAGATGTAAGGAATTCTCAATGATGCAGACCAGGAATGTACTGAAATGAATCAGGCTTGTGGAAAAAAAAATTATATGCAGGCTTCTGTTATTGAAGTTACAGAGTCAAGCTTTTTATCCTTCACAGAGGGATGTGGCCTTGGTAAACCAACAACACTGAGACATACTGTTGCTTTGATTATTGGCATCATTTATGCTGGTTAAGAGAAGATTTTTGGAGTTAAGGCTCCATTATAGCCTTGGACCCAGGAATCATTTTTCTAGAAAATCAAGAGAAATCAAGCCATAGTCCTCAGTAGACTATATTTTGTGGTTAAAGGCACAGTCAGTAGTTTTATAACAATATCCAATCCAATCCACTTTATTTATATAGCACGATTTTTAGCAAACACCAAAGTGCTGCACAAGAAGATAAAACACAATAAATAAATAACACAATAGAAACACAATAAAAACATGAAGTAGACAATGGAAAGATAAAAAAAACAATAAAATAAAATAAGATAAATAAAAAGCACTGCCCGCACAAGATAAAAAAATATGCATGTATACACATAAAATCTTTATAACAATAGGTGTTTCCATCCAAACGTATGACAAATTTCAACTGAATTTTTAATGATTCAGCAAAAAGTATGATGTTTCCATCCACTACCATTATGCCAATATTAGGAGCTGGTTCACCAGATAAGCAGTCTCAGACGAGGACACAGGAAAATGACGTAATTTAAAGAGCACCAGCTTCCCTCAATGCTATGTAGGGTCATTTTTGACACAGCTGGTTTAAGTAAATAAAAGCTCTAAAAACTCATTGTACCTGTTCAGGCAAAGTTAGCAGCTAGCAGGTGAAAATAGTAGAGCATTTAGCAGATAACAAGCCAGATATATTTTTCAGGAGTTGGTGGAGACCAAAAACAGAGCCAAAAGAAGAGTGAATGATGTACATTTGTGAGGTGGCTAGAAACACAACTCTAAATGAAACCACTGGATTGCTCCAGGCACATAATGTTGCAGCCATGGCACTGTTTTAGTCCAACCCATTTTCATACCCCACCAGGAACGTTTCAGAAATAAAGCATTTTGTCTGCCAGACTTTGTCATCATGCTCAGATTTGGTCATTTCTTTCTTGGCTTATGTGCTTGTGTCATGCGTAGTAGTGAAATAGTTTCCCTTTTGTCTGCTTTCATGATCAGAAGTCTGAACAGAGTTTGATGTTTAAAAATGTGGTTTTAAAAAGCTTGATCTGCTCTGTGCTGTTTGATGCAGCATCTGTCACGACAGTGGCATATTCTCCACTGTGCAGAGGGCCACTTCTAAGATACTTCTGAGATGCTCTGCGGCGCTTCTGGTGGAATCACAATCATTGACTAGAACGGCCACCATCAGCTCTGCCAGCTGCGGCGCATTCGGAACCATGCCCGGTGAAAATTGGGGGTTTGTTGTCACAGTGCTGCCAGTTTGCACACTGAGGGAAGGCATCTGCCTGAAATCTCTGTGCAATGCAGAATAGTGCTGGTCTACTCCTTAATGTTTTGAGTTTCTTTTCTATCTATACATTAGCTAACTGCTAACAGGCTTACCAAACCCCAAAATGGCCAAAAGAATAATTTCTTACAGTTTTAAGTAACCAACTTTACCTCAGTCTTCAAATATTCAGATGTCAGTTTTGGTGTTACTGTCAACGCCGAAAGCATTAATGTTTAAAATTCTTCCCTCAAAGCTTGCCTACACCCCAAACAGCTGGTTTCCCACCTCCATCCCTTCAGCCTTTACAAAGATTCCCCTCACTTTCTCCCTCTGTCTATTTATCTTGACATCTTTTACCACCATGCTGCTCTGTGTCTATCCTTCAGCTTTTCTCCCACAGTCAGGCTGCAGATGGCATGGACCTCCACCCATTTTGAGTATTCCACCTCACAGCCTCATACATACCTGTGGCCAAGCCCAGCTGCAGCAGTACAAACATACAGAAAGACTGCATTCCTATACACCCTGTGCCTGCTGCTGCTTAGTCTGCTTAGCATCAGCCACTGACTTTTGAATGGCTACTATAGTGTTGTGGCAATGTTAGCATAATGTTTGGCGATGTTAAAAGTGACGAGAGCACAGCTGCTGCAGCCAAGGCAGCAGCCATTGTAATGCAGCATGAAGGGTCGGCCAATCCTTTATATACATCCTCCTATCGCAAACCGGTTTTCATACAGATTTATTTCTCCATTTTTTGTATGAACTATATGAAAATATATTTTCCTTTAAATCTTTAGAAAAATTGAAATTCGAAACACTTGTGCAAACTCCATCTGCAGAGGGGGATCATGTGATCCGATCCAAAACAGCACAGAACAGCTACTAAATTGACCTTGTGGTGTGTTGTGCCAGCTGGAAAGTTTGATTTAGATTATGGTTAATCATTTTGGTCAAAGTTAGACCATTCTCGTGTCGACAGCAGAAACAGTGCTGTGATTTAGAAAGATTATTAACCCCATCCCACAACACCCAGAAGTTTGCAATCTGAACCCTGTGCAGTACAACCCCAACCCTCTTTATCACATGCATAGGAAAACCATTTTAACATTTTTTAGATCATAATGTTGATGAATTCGTCACAATCATAACACCATTGTATTTCATACCACCATTAGAGTGCTCTCTCACCAAGATTTAGGCCCAAATATGGGTGTTATTTGAGCGTTAACAGTAACAGCGAATTAAGTGCCATATTTTCTTTGAGTTAAAGTAGTTTGTATTTTCATGCATATGAAAAAAAACAGGGTCAGGTCATGAAGTTCTCATGCATAGTTTCCATGTTTTGCAATGGATGAATCATTAACAGCAGGTTTTTACGCAAGTGAGGACCATAATGGGATAAAAGTATTTCAGCTTTAGCACATTAGTGTGTTGTTAATTGCACCAATCACACTCATTTACATTTATCCTGTTTATCATGCGAGAAATCCGACCTGCCACTGAGGTTCTATACACTGTACAATTAATAAAAAAGATAATTTAGTCTCTGTATGCTAAACATGAAGCTATCAGCTTGTAAAGAAGCAGAAAACAGCTTCAAATAGTGACTGATTTATTTGTCTTATTCTAATGACCTTTATTTATAACTCACCCAAGTTATGCATAATTAACAGCATGGTTACTTTGATTGACAGGTGGGTGTCGGCATGTTTGAGCACTAAGGTGTCATTTAGTCACCGATATGACCATGTCCATTCTTTCTACTGTCAATGGTTGACCCTCAATTTAAGATGGAATTTAAGCTGAGATAATATAAATAATAATACTACTAATACTAATAATAATAATTCATATTCAGCAAGTGATGAAACATGTTGTTGCTATCACTATGATTAATCACTGAATTTTGTGATTAGTTGTAACACTATTATATATTGTTTAACTATTCAAATAACATATATTATTGTTTTGCTATATGAGCATATGTGTAAGTGTACATGTGTATATGTCAGACCCAGTCACTCTCATTAAATGCATCCTCAGGCTTGTAAAGGCTCTTTAGAGAGGCACACCTGAGCCAACTCGTAAAGCTCCCAGGCGGAGCAACTTGTCTTACTTGCCGGATTTGTGGCTGTTGGCTGCCTCTTACACCCCTCACATTCATGGCTAACCTGGTCATGTACACTCAATGATTATATTCTTGATTTTGATATGTGCTAATGTGAGTCAGTTTCCCGTGCACTTCCATTTAAGAACTTCTTATCGGTGATTCAACCCCTGTCACCTTTCACCACGGCACACACCTGCACTTAAATACCTGTTGTGGTTCAAAACCCCTCATTCACTTTCCCTCCGTAGCTTTTCTGTCCACCGACACCAGATAAGTGCACGTTTGTGTACAGCTTAACATTCTTAACAACCTATGCTGACATAAACGTGCACAAACACACAATTTATGCACACAAAAAACACACCCACTCCTTTCCCTCCTGTAGGTATACATCCATATGAATATGTAGCTCATGGCCAGCAGGGTGGAAGGTGAGCTTTTCCCATTGGGAGCTCTGCCAGTTTTCTTTTCATTACCCTACCTGGGGGCTGAACCCCCACTATCACAATAAGCTTTATTTTTATCGACATGTCCAGACGGAAGCAGCATTCCAGGGAATTAGGCTCAATTTCACTTGGCCTCCAGTGTTTTTAGGGAATACCGTGCTCCCACAATTGCCCCCTCCTTCCCCCAAAGTTTTTTTTTTTTTTTCATATGGAACATGCTGCTCACAGAATATCAAATCTCCACTGATACTGTATATTGTTATTCCAAAGCTTAATAGATTAATTCCATTTGTTTGTCTTTCTGAAAGGTCTCATTGCAGCAGTTATTGTGCAGCCAATTGAATATTCAGTTATTGCGGTTACACTCATCATCCTAGTTTCCATCTGAACTTGCCAAAAGGAACATGTCAAAGACTTCTTTATCAGATTATAAGCAAAAACCTGGTGGGAAATACATATCAGGTGTTGTTCGATAACACAGCAAGACATCACACATGGCAGCAAGTACCTCTGTGGCTACAGGAGTAGTAAAGCTACATATTTGTCTAGTATTTTGTGCTAGTGTATACTAGAGCAGTAGTATTTTGACAGACCTATATCCACACTGCTGTCATCTGTAAATCAGCTTGCAGACACAAGAGAGAAGCATCATCTCTCACACTGTCAGTGTGTTATTTAGTCATATTACCATACAAACTTGTATACTGAACACATATCTGAAACACACAATAGACATAAACATGTTCCTGCTGCATCTCTTAGCCCAAGAAATCATTCTTACTGATGATTTTTTCTATTAAGCATTTAAAATATAAATATAAAATATGCTAATGTGCCAAACAACTCCTTACATTTGCAGAAGTTTCAAATGCATTCATGAACCCAGATTATTCAGCCAGATGACTACATAGTGGCCATTTTACCACAAGCGTCAAGAGCCTAGGTCATCTCATTTTGCCTAGTGTCCATGATCGTCTTTTAAAAACTCAATGTAATTACAATGCAACAAGAAAGGGAAACATGAACAACGATTTATTCAAATAATGATTTACAACATTATTGAAGGTGATTCAAAAGTGTTAATAAAAGCTCAACCCGGTACATTACTGACGTGATACTGTCCTGTCGCAAACTGCAATAAACTGCATTAGAATGATATTATCAACTATTCAACATATATGTTGACTTTCTGCATAAATAATGGCAGGACATATTGTTAGTGAGAGTGTACTTGCTGTTTGCCTCCCGTCTTTCTAGATGTTTTTGTCTACATATTAAATGCAACTAGCACTGGAGGCACACTTAAAGCACGGACCCTCCACACATACGCACACACATGCCTGTCTGTTTTTCATCACTCTCTTTCACTGTGTTATTTATTCATTTCTGATCCGCTCAAGTCAATAATTAAACTGTATTTTGATCAACTTGGCAAAATAAACCACATTCTGTGTTCATTTATTACGTAAAGTAACGTTTTTTTCCCCCTTTAATTATCGAGTGACTGTGTTGTTTTATGCAGGATGGTCTGTAACTCTAGCCGTGACCATGTCAGCATGTCTGGTATGAGAGAGTGAAGGAGAAACACTACCATTAGTGGAAGAGGTTAAACCACTGGCTGTGGAAACTGTATCTACAGCCTCTAGGTCAAACCACAAGCATCAAATCATCGAGTCCAATCTGCTGAAGCCGTTTCATAACCCCAAATAAATCACAAAAGTTTGACTTTTGTCCAATCAACGTTGCCTTTCCCAATGCAAGGACTATCTGCACTTTGTTAAGATGATGTTTAATCAGAAACAGTTGGTGAAAACACTGTAAATCCACCTGTTAAGGCTTAGTTTCCACACCATATTACGGAAATAAACTGCTGGCAATGGTGCGCACTAGCCTTAGCCTATTAGTGTTTTATCATCCGTACTTTGAGGTAGGGGAGTATAGTTTGGGGGGGGGTTGACCTTGGGTAGTGGTGCCTCCTCCTCAGTCTGAGCCTGTATATAGAGCACCCCACCTGTAATTATCTGGGGATTACCCTTTTATATGAGCAAGCTTTATTGCGTCCGAAGGGACTTCCTGCTTCCCCCCAAAAGAACCTCCAATAAAAAGCCACCTCTGTAGCATCACAGCAGGGCACCAGCCAATCAATGAATCCCATGTTAACCAGATTGATTTTTTAAGGGCCATTCAGTTCATGTGGACTATTTTATATATATGAAAAAAAAAATACAGAGAGAGTCCTACACCTGTAGTTCCTGTCAGATTACTCACACCAGTATTTAAAGATGGTTGTTCAGTCAGTGTAAATGTAGCAGTGTATGCAGGCATATTTCAACCACCTGCTCTCACGATATGGATGTTTTCACGAGCAGTGCGTCCACAGCTGGAATATGTCGTCCCTTTGTTCAGATTGTGTAGCTCATTTGCCACCTGGAATCGAACAGGTTACTGGAACTATTTTGCTATTGGTCAATCTTTTATATTTTGCAAAGTGGCGCTGTTCAAATTGCAAGATGCCTTGGGATGCTTTCCAGCCTAAAACCCTATAGGCTGAGGCACCGCTCCTAATTCACATTTTGTTGAAGGGAACAAGGAAAAGGAAAGAACTGTAAAATCAGGCAGGAATTCTGTTTATGTGGCGCCAAAACACAGCTGCCTGTTGGAGCTTGGCGATGGAAGTCCGTGTCACTTGCAAAGCTGCGATCTGCTGGACCTATAGTGGTGTTTGCCAGATGGTTAAGTCTTTTAAGCATGCATATAGTATGTATATAGACCGGTAGATTTAAAAACATTCTAGCTTGATACAGGTGTATCCACTGTCTAATGCAGTAAAATACACACAGAGATACACACCTCTACAATGCATCAGCTATGTTATTGCTCCTGGACTGCACCTTTACAGCTTGTAGCACCACTGTCGCACGCAATGTGTTGGCTGAAAGCTCCCCAAGTCACAGAGCTAGGGGAAGCCAAAGAGGGAGGGAGCAACAGTGGAAGCATACAAAAGATTTAGACGTAGGGTATGCGAGTATAAAATAAATAAAAAAAGTCCATTAAGTGACTCGTCTGGCTTTGCCAAACACAGTCACACCCAACTCAAAGGATAAAGTGAGCTCCACCGCTTGTTCACTGCCAACTGTGAAAAATTAATTTCATGGATCAAAATTGAAATCTCCATTTAAGTGAGTGATTGGGGAAAATCCAAGAGAACATTTTGTTAGAACTCGGCTCTGTTTTGATCAAAAATCACAGTTCATATTTCACAAACTGAAAGATTAAAACAAAGCAAGTGTGCACAGGTGGCTTAGAGCGAGAAAATGCAATGAACACACATTTTTACAAGCCTTAGAAACCCCAAGGTTTATGTTGTATGTCTCATTCTGGGTTGTGTTTGGACTGTTTTCCTGGATCATAAAACCTTTTTCTTTCTTTTTTTATTTCAAGAAAAATATGCAAAGCGCAAGGATTTTAAAGGAGCTACAGTACTTTTAGAAATAAAACTCCATGATGGTTTTCTCAATTCCAAGTGAGAGCAACTTGGGTCATCCTAAGCACACTGAGGGGCTGATCAGCTTCAAAACCACCTTGTTAAAGAGTTCCGGGCAAAACAGATAGTGCACCTGTGGAACAGGGTTACATACACAACCAGGCGATCAAATATGATTAGGGAAGTGCTGGTTTTGCTGGCAATATGTTTCTAGCAACTCATGTGGGTGTGATCGCCTGCTTATGTGTGAGTCTAACTCCTATTCAAAAATCAAAACAATGTGCTGAAAGATACTATAAGGGTCGGGTTTTGCTCGATCAGAACAGGTTTCAAAACGGTTGCTCTGAACAGCCACATTGATGGTGAATAGTCAGTGGTCATTGAAAGGGAGATGCAGTATTGTTTAAATATGTGAATAACGTACATTCAGTATTTTCACACAGTCTGTCCTGGAAGTTCATAGACATTGCATTCAGTTGTTCACATGAAAATTTCCAGAAATAGTTGTGTAAGTGATTCAAATCCTGACTTTCTTCTCATCTCTGTACATCTGGACAATCATTGCACAAAGTGAGTCTGAAAATCAAATTGATGTGTTTGGAAAGTTGCAGATATGAACCCTCTTTTCTGATGTTGGAAATGTGTCGGGGAAGATTTATTGATTTGTCAGTTTGGGAATTTCTTTAGTTTCTGGTATTTTTGTGTTTTTAAATATTATATTTGACTCCAAATCAATGCTGCAACGATCAGTTGAAGTGATTGATTGTAGTATTGTGGCTTTTTCAAGCTACAGGAGACACGTTTACCTTCATAGGTCTCTGGTCCCCCTTTCTGTCTCTGAACTTGGCAAGGTGCTTCCCCCAACAATTACAACCAGATGCAAAGTGGGGGTCAAGAGGGGTCATTCCCTTTTATTAAAGAGTTTATTAAAAATAATACAGGGGGAGGGCTAGAATCATACTTCATCATTCTTTTTGCGGCTATTTTTTCTTTGGCAGCACATGTAGCCATAGCAGGTGCTGACATTCCTTCTCCACTTCTTCCCTCTATTCCAACCCTCTTTCAGTCTCTCCTCAGTCTATCCTCGCACTCACTCCCTCTCTTCCCTCCTATTGTTCCCTTTTTAATTGCAGATATAAAAATGGCCAAATGCTGCCCTTTGATGGGGAGGGACATTCCTGGCGTCTCTCAGATGTCTGTGCTGCTTTGCAGTAACCCAACTCCGGTTGAAAGCATTTTCCTGGGAAAAAGAGGCGGCTTGCAATCGACGGGGCACAGGGACACCTGCAGCTCTGGCGCAGCGGTGACTACAGATCAGCCCTGGACGTGACTCAACACCGACCCGAGCACACAAATGCACACACACACCCTAACACTTGCATTCACACAGAAAAAGTACTCCAGCCCTCGCCTACGCTTCCACACACATACGGTACATTCCACTCCGCAACTTCCCCCACCTTCTCCAACTGCCTCTCCAGTTCATTCAGTGATGTCCAGGCTAATGAGAGTAATACGGTGAAAATGAGGACAGCTGCTCCCATAAACCCTGTCATCAATTTGTCCTAGTCATTAAAATTGGCTCTAATTGGCCTAATTGTGGTCAATCATGTTTGCCAATGGTGCAGAAAAGTGCCGGGTATCCTTTTACAAGAAGAGTGGATGATGAAGTTGGAGCGGGCCACTCTGCTTCGGAACAATGATTACTAAGTATAATCTTTATCTAATCCTCACCACAAATGACCTATTTGATCAAAAGGACAGCAAATGATGCACTAATGGCAGACAGGCTGAAACAGTATGAGGCTGTCTTTTTGAATGTTAACTACAACTTACATAATTACCTCTGAACAATATCTTATTTTGACTCAATAACCCAACTCTGTACTGCTGGGCTCTGTTTAAAGTCAATATATCATTTGATCAGTCAAAGCACCTCATGACAGCAGCCGAGCCGCCACAGGATTAAATTCTTAGACCTGCATGGTGAGATCTGCTGAGACAAAACAGTTTCAGGTACTGTGAAACTCAATTCCTCCAGCGGGGCCATCGACTGTCACTCTCGGCCGTGAGATGATTGACTCCGAGAATACTTCTCTCTCTTCGAACATCACATTTCTTATGCACACAAACATGGACACATCAAGCGTGAGGTGAGTGTGACAGGCGTGAGTGACAGCTAAGAATGCTGGAAAGCTTGAAGGTGGGTGAGGAGGGAGGTAGGCAGAGGGTATGAGTTTCTAGGGAGGTGTGCTGGGGCAGCTCAGGTCGACCGGGACACATGGCTGCGCTGGGGAGGAATTTGTATTGAATTCGTCGCCCCCCAAAATTGTTTCCAGCCTGCGGCCATCAAAACGCTGTCAGATTACCAACGCTCTCAGTGTCTTCTCTTCTGTTATGGTCCCACACCAAGTCCCATCACACACACACACACACACACACACACACACACACACACACACACAACCTTTCGTTCTCCTTCCACTTTGAGACTTCACTTACACAAACACTCAGAGGAAGAAAAGGGGGGGTGTATGGGCAGTCTGACTGTCTGAGCTCTGGTGCGTGTGTTCAAGCGTGTGCGTTGCTGCCTGTATTGTTGTATGCATGCGTGCGTGTTAGTGTGTGTGTGTGTGTGTGTGCAGCCTTGTTCTTGAGCCATCAGGAAAAGTCTAACCTCTAAAAGGCAGTGCTTGAAATAATTTAGGTGCAACTGAAAATATGTCTCATGATTTCATGCATGCTTGGCAGAGGTAATCAATCTCTTTGAAGCACTGGCCTGTCTCATTTGGAAACCAAATAAATGATCAATTTTACTGAGTTGTTTGACATCAGGTTAACTTATTGTGGAAAATAGAAGCACGGTATTAAGTTTTTCTGTCATAGCATATCATGTGGCTCTTTTTATTTTCTGCACACTTATCATTGCCAGAAAGACTACACCCAATAAAGCATAAATTATTATGGAAAAGGAAGCCTTTCAGTACATTTTAGAAACCTCCAGTGAAGTTCTACATCACTTTTATCACCAACGCCACTGACACATCTGATGTTGCTCTAGAGGAAGCAAATCGAAGAAGGTTTCCTAAGAGTACTGGTCCCAGGTCATGGTTCTGGGTCCCAGCTGTGAGCGGTTTGATGGTTGGTTGAGTTCAGACAGCAAAAACAACCTCTCCTCTGCTTCTCAGGCCAAAGGTACAAGGCTGTGTGTGTCAATGGAAGGAGGGAGAGTGAGTTCCTATTCACCACTCTGAGATGTGGAGATGCTGCGTGGGGTTACTCAGGGCGACGGGCCACGCCTGACTGGGGGGCCCCAGTCGAGAGGGTGGAGGTCAATTAGAAGCAAATGTCCTCCATCATGATCATTCCATTGTAGTATGCCTCTCTCATGTTTTGTTGTGCGCAGGAGGACTTGATCTGACCCTGGCCGTATCACTCTCACTCCGTATCACTCTCAATAACCATCATCCATCTAAAAAGAAAAAGGCCATAAAATTGGGAAACCTTTTTAAAACCCATCTTATGTCTCAAAGAGTTACTATAGACTCAGTAATGCAATCCTGTTGTTGATTCTGCGATACCGAGAGTCCAACTCCAACCACAGCCCCCTCCATTTTGCTTTTTATGAAGACAGTTTGATTTGGCCCATTTCTGGCTGTCAAAATTGAAACCACTTCGAAAGAAAAAAAATGGACAAACCTTTTCATTGTTTTCCTTGAGAGCTGTGGAAACATCCAGCATTACTGTAAACAGCAGTTCAGGACTCCAGCGGGGGATGAAATAAGTTCCGTGAGGTGGACGGGTCAATAAAGACATTTCCTTTCAGCCATCTCCTTTTATCATGCTAAAGCTCTCAGCACCAAGACACTGTGTCTCCTTCACACTTGGACACAATTATGCTTATAAAACTGTCTCTTGGAAAGGCAGTTACTTACACACTCGCCCACACATGCACACACACATGCACACACACATACACACACGCCTCATAGCAAAGATATACTCCAGATTTGGACTTTTTAAGCCCCTGGATGGTTATAAAAACATACAGCATGTTTCTCTGAACCCTCGTGGTTTAGGATACAACTCTAACCAACTGAAACACACAATCACACATCTCTGGAGAAGAGAGATGTTTTTGGCATGACTCTCTCAAAGCAGTGGGATGTGAGGAGTAAGTCATACATCCTGCAGTGACACAGTTGTGATGCTCCTGTAGGAAAATATTTCAAAGATGTCAGAGTAGGATGGATGA
Source organism: Larimichthys crocea (assembly GCF_000972845.2). Lineage (NCBI taxonomy): Eukaryota > Metazoa > Chordata > Actinopteri > Sciaenidae > Larimichthys > Larimichthys crocea. The sequence continues at coordinate 9,006,417 of NC_040026.1, forward strand.
CAGGTACGGCAATAGCTGATGTGTTCAGGAAAGACAAAGAAGGGGGTACAAAGGAAGAAAGGCCTTTATCAAAAAGGTGAAACCATATAAAAAAAAAGATGTTGGCAAGGGATATAAGAAATATGAAAAGGAAATATGTATTGTGAAAGAAAGGAAGACTGCTGTCAAAAAAGGCAGGAATGGGAGCGAAGGCAGAGCTGATGGGATAGATGAAGAGACACAAGAGAGGTTTTTGGGAGGGAGAAAGAGATGCAGATAGAGTGAAGGAGTCTGTCCACATATGGTGGATTAAAACCACATGTGTCTGCCTGAGGTGAGGACACCGCTACGCTGCACACACATGCGAGGAAGAATGCCGTCACTTGCACCCACCAGGGGCACCGCACGCTTGTTTCCAGAATTTATTCCTCCTGCCAATTTTTCTGCTGCTCGCAAAAACTTTTAATGTGTCATCTCCTTCTCTTTCGTATCGCAAAACAAATAAATAAATACACTCTTTTTGTTCCAAGGTCATCTTCCCTCTTACTTGGCCTGCTAATAGAACAATACTTTGGAAAGCGTTGCCATGACAAGAAGCTCCCTGAAGAAACCTATGCGGTCAGAGAAGTCATGGGAAGAGGGCAGTGGGGAAACCGGATGCCCAGGACGCACCGGAGGGCCCAGTATTACGGAGTATGTCTACCATGCTGTGGACTTTTCCCGCTCCAGATTTTTTTTCAATGAACTGAATCATATGTTCTTAATCTCCCTATTCCCTTGTGAAAATACATGTTCTTTTGAAGAACCAACTGATTCTTGGATTAAAGTGGTTTCAATTAGCAAGACTTACATTTGGACTATCAACACATTCGCTAACATGCCTGTTCATAAATTATGTCATCAGCAAAGTCTGAGATACCCCTGACTTTAAAGGCACCATCTTCAGTAAAAACATATTTAGGACAGTTGGAAGAGTGAGTGAGAGGGAGGGCGAGATGAGAGGAGAGGGGTAGCTGGGAGAAAAGGGGGCGAGACGGCCATGCTATGGGAAAGTGTTTTGGGGAAACCAAATTAAGGGGAAGAAAGGGCGGACACAAAGGCCTTTGAAAGCGGCAGACAGTTCCCTTGACATGCGCCTTAAAAGAGATGCTGCCGCCGATGCCAAGAAAGGGGGGAAAGGACAGAGGAGAGAGAGAGAGAATGGAGAGAGACCGAGGGAGGGAAGGAAGGAGAGATCAATGGAAAGATGGACTAAAAGTAAGAGGGCGACAGAAAGTGAGGAAAAAGAGCGGAAGAACGCATCAGTGCAGGTCTGCAGTCTGTGGAGCAGACCAATTCAAAACACTCTTCAAAGGTGAGCGTGTCTGTGTACATGCATGTATGCATACGCGTGTGTGAGAATACTTAAAAGGGAAGGTATTTAGTGTGAAATTGTGCACATGAATGTGTGTGTGGGAGAGACGTTAGAAGGAGGAAACGGGCTGAATTTCAAATGACTGTTAAATGGCACGTATCTCCAATGTTGTAATCCATTCCTCAAGGTCTCACTAGTCTGCTGCATATGTTTTACATAAATGGTAATGTGCACCGATGAGACTTGTGTGTGCCGACCTGAAGCTGCTTTTTGGTCCCTGTCTGCTTAATGCGGTACATGTTGTCGAATGTGACAGAGTCACTGTTAATAATCTTTGTTGAAACGATCCTCAACAAGTGACGTTAAGCCATATTAAAGATTTCAGATTCATTTGTCAATGTGCATGGAAATATATATATATCATTTCAGTTTTCTGCAGTTCTAAGATCTGTTTGATGCTTTCTGACACAACGAGTGAAAGTAATGGTTGTAATCTCTTCGGAAATATAGTTCAATGGACATATAGTTTGGGAATCTGCGAAACAGAAATAAACACTGAGCAACAAACACCCATTTTTTTTGTGGCACTGCCTGCCGCCGATGTCAACAGCAAAATAGCATCATGCTTTTTCTCATGCAGATCCAGTCTCTTTGATACAGGTCGGCCCCTCTCTTTTTCTGTCGCTCTCTCTCTCCTTCTGCCATTGTGTGTCCCTCAGAATTCACACTGGACCCTCTTACTCTCTTCCACACACACACACACACACACACACACACACAGACACACACACAAACATATTATCCCTTCCTTGGGGCTGCGTCTGACTCCGGCATGAAATCAATTTCGTAGCCTGCACCCTCCCACCACCCTTCTTCAGCGCCCATTTTCTCTCACCATGAAGCGAGACCGTTGCTGTGCCAGCCTGAGAATAAGTACACCCCCCCCCCCCCCCCCCAACTTAATGCCCCCATCCCAGAATCCTTCAGTGCTGTGCCCTCGTAGCGCCCGCCGCCGTCATCCAGTCTCCCTTCCTTCCTCCATTGACATCACCCACTGTTCAAAGTGGCTCCAGAGCCCTCATCTGTCCACCATACATCCCAAATTTTTGTCCGTACGTGTAACATAATTGCACATTTTACATTTAAATATAAAAACGTAACTCACACAGATAGTTGAGACCACACACTGTGAACCAGTAAAACTATGTTTCATTTTCACCCTGTGCATGCTGTTTTACTGCCAACTGTATGTGTGAGTACCTGTATAAATTCAAAGACTTACTTAGGTATATAATAAAAAAGCTTGCCTTTGATCCCCAAAATGACTAGCAAGGCTAAATGGGAACCTATTAAACTAACTCCACATAAAAAAAAACGGAGGCTTAGCAACAGTTTGGCAACGTGAAAGGAGCATGAAAAGATTTGGAATCCCAAAATTGGTATAAAGTGACAAATAGTGAGTAAGTTGAAAGAGGGATGGACATCCAGAGGTGCGGCGGCACAGCTTTTATTGTTATTCCCTCCGCCGACGCACGCCGCTCCTTCCTAATCCGCAATGACAGAGTTTTCATCATCTGAGGAGGTGGGGACGATGGAGGACTGGAGGGAATCGGGAGAGGTGGGGGACTTTCCTCCACTCTCTCCCCAGTGGCGGTGCACCTCGAGCGGCCGCAGCCGGGGCCACCAAGGCCCCCTTTGTGCCGGTTATCACCAGGTGGTGAGTGATGGCACCGCGGCCTCCCGCTCTCAGAAGAGGGAACGGGGGAGGGAGGAGGCGAAGAGGAGAGGGTGCACAGGAGGAGCAGATTGGAATGTTCCCAGAAGAGACAGAGAGTGCGAAAGAGAGGGAAAGAAAGGAGAGAAAAAGAAAGGCTGTTTGAAGGGATGGCAGTTGTATCAACTGTGCTTGTCTCACAGGTGCACCGCAGGAGGAATGTGCTTCGCTGTGATGACTCAATAGCACTCGAATCATCAATGAAATAGCAAAGAAAAAAATATTCCGACAGTGTGGGAATGGTCAGGATTTCACTCATTATCTTTCTAGTTCATCTCATAACCTCATTTTATTTGACAGGCTCCAATTTAACAAGCTGATGTCATCCGAACACTAACTAGGCTCGCTGCGTGTTTCCTGCTATGATTCATGTCTTGACTCAATTACGCTTGCTGAGACACTGAGTGATGGACAAACGTCTAGACGTTGAGACACATCCGAGTTGCTGCAGATGGATCTTGGGAACTGCCCAGACGATGAAAAAGGGTCAAAGGTCAGTTTATCCCCCCACGGCCGCTTTTCTGTCTCCTCTTGTTTCCAGGCCTTCTCCCACGCTCCCACCATCGCTAACACACCTGTGTCCTCACCAGCAACCAGGTCACTTTTCCCCCTATCTGTGTCACACACACACAGAAGCATGCATACACACAGATACCGGTGTCACAGACATCTCTTTCCCTCTTTCTCTGGCTCACACATAAACACACACACACACACACACACATTCCTCGCCTTCCCAGCTGCCTGTGCACCTGGGCCGGCAGCTGTCATCGCTGTGGTAACTGGCATACAGCTGGCTGTGTCACTATCACCTGGCTCATCTGCCTGCCTCTGAAAGAGAGAGAGAGAGAGAGAGAGAGAGAGAGAGAGAAGTGAGCAGAAAAGGGGAAAAAGATTGAACGGGGTGAAAAGGGAGTGAAGGTGTTTGTGAGTGAGAGAAAGGAGGGGAGACTGAGGGGATAAATGGATTCTTAGTCAGGTACCACTGGTGGTTTGCAGCCTTCCTGTAGTGGTACTATGATTTAAAAACCTATCGAATCATCTACAGCAGTTTGAATGAAATTAAACTAAGATATTGCAGGACTGTGATTCAAAGTTATTGCGTGATAGTAAGTGGAGGTAAAATTTAAAATAAAAAACGTTTCAAAGAGACTGCAATCGTGGCTCCAAAGAGGAGATATTAGAAAAAGAAGTGCAGATCAGGAGTACCACTTTTCTACCAAATGAGCTCCAGTTCTTGAACTTGTTCTGTTCAACAATAAAGTCAACAACAATAATTAATCTTCTTAATAGGAATAAACCTGACTCCTGAATAAATTGTCCGTAGTTGAAGAGGGTTAGTCTATACTGCATTTTAACGTCTGTCAAAATAGTGGTACTTGAAACAAATATTTTCTGAGTTGGTTTGAGAGACAATGGTCTCTCGGTGGAGAGAGAGACGATGAGCAAATTTTTTAATGGCTAGTTGGCAACAGGGCCTTTCACGTTTGTCATGGGTTTCGCAGCTGCCATAGTTTCTCCTTCACGCAAGGAAGGAGCGGGAAAGTTGCAAAATGGTAACACTACTAGGTGCCATAAATCCTACACACTGGTCCTTTAACATGACTTTAATTTTTTGAATGAACTACAGAAAAACTACCAACACCACCCGGAAATTCTCCATTCTATAATATTTCAACCTACTCCACAAAAAAAGGCCTCATCCTCTCTTTTTTTAAAAGGTCAGGATCCGAGTGTAGCAAAACAAGTCTTTTAGAGAGACCCCCTGCATGGGCAGCTTTAATTACAGCTGAGGAAGTGGCACAGTTTAACGTGAACCACCCTGCTTGGCTGTTACATCCCATGACTCTGAATGAAAGCAGAAAAGCAGTTTAATATCTTTTAATGTGCCTGCGTGTGTGAGAGAGTTGCACGCTAGCAGTGTGTGGCAAAGGCACCGTGAAGCATATGGGCAGGCGCGTCTGCCTGTTAAGCAGAGGGGACATCAAAAGGTGGGTTTTAACGCACACACACACACACTCACTCACACACATTGCCACGCCTCACTATAAATCCCACCCCAAAAGGAGCCATTTATGGGACAATAAGAGCCAATTTATGGGCCCCCAGAAAATGCAGGCAATTCAGAGGTGTGGGATGAAAGATGACAAGGGCTTTCTTGGGACTAGATGGTAGCTCTGTGTTTCCTCACAACTTTCTCTTCTGCAGCTTATGTGCTAAGAAGAAGTGATGGACTGATTCAGAAAAAAAAAATGAGACAGGATTTCACCTCCTCTCCCAAGCTTTTCTTTGGGAAAATTGTTCAGTGGCATAGCCACAAATTGAACCTGCAAAAATGTATTCTTGAATTCTGTCGTAGCGTTTGTGGTATGTTTTTCTAGTACTTCACAGTTAAGTGAAAATTCATCAGTGCTTGACCTCTCCTGTCACCTAGAGGTCACAAAATGTTTTCAGCTGAATACATACATAAAGACAAAAGGATTAGCAGCATTCTGGATACACATAGAGGCCCACGAGAAGACATGGACCGGATCACGTCTGCCTCAAAGTTACTCAGGTGTGGTGAGTTTGCTGGAATACTGACACGAGGCGTTTGGGGGGTAAAAAATATTACGGTAAGGCCTGTGCCATGCCCCAGCCAGTCAAGCATATACAACAGCTCTCTGGCCTGTAGTGTGTGCTGCTGATGGATGTAACAGCACATCAGGCAGAGCACTTTTGCTATTTTATCTGTGTCCGGGCAGAGACAAAAACACACATTTTCATTCAACGGCTAAACCAACTTCCACAGTTTGCACAAACCAAAGTGGTGCATCTCTTTAGGTTGCCCAACAATGAGTCAACTACTTACATTACGTCTGGAAACAACATCTTAAGGAATTACTGTTTGCTCCTCTCCCCCCTTCTCTTTCTCTCGTTCTTTTCCTCTTTTATTCATTTAGTTTAATAGTCTGTAATAGTTACCAAGTATCATTAGGGCCAACCTCTGTGGCTTCTAACAGAGCTGTAGGCAAGCCAACTGTTTGTTGTCGGCATTTTATTGGCTTCCAGGGAGGAGGGTTGTTGTTGTTCAGTGTAATCTTGGCACGCCAATAACAGGTTTCAATAAAAGCAGCTGCTTTCTTATGGTAGTTAAGGCGCTCTCCTTCCCTCCCCGCTTTTGCAAGTGTGTTGGGTGAAATAAACGGAGAGCTACCTGCAGAGGAGAAGTGTCTACAACACATCTGCAGTATCTGTTTCTCTTCATCTCTCTTGTCCAACATGCAACATTTTCCTTTTTCTTCATTTTTTCAAAATTTTATTATCTTTCTCTGTTTTCATCTCTGACACCCGTACCCAAAGCAGGTTGGTGCTGAGGTTTGGTATGATATGTTTGAGTACAATGCTGGCCGGTTTAGCTTGACCGTACTGCCCCCTTTAGGGAACAACCTGCTGTTGCACATCAACAAAGGTGGAGAGGCAAAGACGGCGGAGGTTCTTAAAGACTGGGGGATATATAGACCATAAAATCATTTGGTAAAAATCATTTGGCTCCTTTAAGTTGCACATGCCATTTTACAAACACATACAGCGATAAACAAGTCAAGATGTTGCATACTGGAGCTAATCCAGTAATTTGCAGTGAATTAAACTGATATATACTTCAAATTAGAGCCAATTAGTCACGGTTCCCATCCATCTGCACTTCATCACATCAGACATTGGCAAAAGGAATTGTTTATACCGAGACTTTTCCCTTCCCATCACCGACACTACATAAAAAAAGGACCAAAAGTGGTACATCTTGCCCAAGTTGAGTTCTTGCTATTAAAACACTGTTTTAATTTCAAAACATTGATCATCTCTCGGGAGAACGCAGTTAGAAATGGGAGACGAGATTGAGAGCAAAAGGGGAGAAAAAAGCACCGAATACAATGAGAGGGGCATTCGTTCAGTCTGAAGTGGTGTTTGATTGGACACGAGAGGTACATTGGGAAACACATGAAGATCCAGTGTAAACAGTGTGATTGATTGTAAACAGTCATGCAAATATAATACAGCAATAACTACACATTTTGGAAGTTGCAACATTTTCCAGTAACTCTCAGGAAGAAAAAGACATGGGTGAGTTATAATATTACTCTGATTATGTAACTGGAAGTTGATACAGAACAATAATTTACGACAAGCTGTAAACGTACAAAGGTAAATGAATAATGTATATGAAACAATAGTGTGGAAAAACAGTGTATACTCGCTTCTCTGTGGTGTGAGCTTTCTCTGAATTAATCTGTCTGTCATATAAAGCAACAGCCGGTTGAAAGTTGAACTTAAGTGAAACTCTCCTTGTGTTGCTTTCCTCTATAAGATCTCTGATTTTTCTTGGCAGTTGAGTTTGATTTGCCACCACATTCCTCAGTTAAAAGGTATAGGAGAAAGAGTCCCTCTGTGGCTAAAGGAGTTCCTGTCTCTCATGTAAAATTAAAAAGCACTCAGATAAACATTATTGAACCTCTACTGAAGCATGAACATTCCATGATGTCTGGCTGACCCCGACACAGGTTTGTGTTTCCTCTCTTGGTTACTCAAGGGTTTTTTTTTTCTCCTCCATCAATCATCTCTTATTTTCTAACCGTCTAATTGTTATTTCAACGTTCTTAGGTGGCATGCAGCAGACACATGCAAGAGCAGAGTCCAGTATTTTTGGCCTTGCTTGCAACATGACTCTATTGGTCTATCAGTTGGCCTATACTAAAATATCTCAACATAGTGTAAACATCATCAATAGGTTAACATATGCTCTGGTTTATGCCTGCATATTTGTCTTTAGCGCTATCTATCTATCTATCTATCTATCTATCTATCTATCTATCTATCTTCTGATATACCAAGAAACTGTCACTGCATTAAACACCGTTAGTCTTGCTCTCCCATACAGTCCCATTCATTATGAGGTCAGTGAGTAGTCATGTGGAACACTAAAACCTTTGTCCGTGCACGTTTACGCGTTTGCTCCATATCTACTTGGTGCTGTTTTTGAACCCTTGGTTTGAACCCTGTGCTATCAGCCCCCTGGGAGGCGAGGGGCAGCTTTTATATGCCATAACATATGTAACTGATATGAATTAACATGACTCATCCAGAAATGACACATCACTTTCCCAAAATTTAGTTTCAAACACGTCCCACCGGGGTGAAACGAAACGTTTTATTTTCCTTTAATCCAAACAGCCTTTTGACATAAACACAGGTTAATTTCCATCCTCTTTGGAACGTCCAGCTAATTAAGCAAAAGTCACATTTGACAGGGCCAAGTTAATTCACCAGAATCCACCAAAGTCATCACACATGTTGTTTTCATGGACCGTTTCACAGGCATTTACCAGTCAATCACATTGTCAACCGGTTCTGTCGTCGCAGCCCTGAGCGAACCTGATCCCTGAGTGACAATATGTTTTGGTCGCATGGAGTGCATCGGAGTGGAAAGCGGTTCTCTATAGTTCTGCCAGTTAACATTCACGAGTGCGTCGTTTCCAAGAAAAACCTCACATCGATCCAGTTTAAAATAGCAGCTTGTTGCCATTGTTGGAGCCATCTTTGCTAACAGCTGTGCCATGTAAGTCCAGCACCCCATCACTTACAACGCTGATCGCGGGCTGTAGTTTGGCCTTTAGTTGTTATCATTTGTTTCTTTCACAAGCTGTTTTGCAGGCAGGGATGATGGGGTAAGTCTGTGTGACCATTTGAGGCAATTTAAAATCTCTCTTTGTCTGTGTCATGTAGCTAAATCACTGTATATACTGTTTGTAAGGTTCCTGTGTTTGTTCATATCAACCTGAGGTGCAAAATACTCTTGGGGCTATCTGGAGGTCATGAGGCAGTCAAAGAATAATATTGGACTCTGGGCAAAATGAGTCATCTGTTATGATCAAAATCATTTGAGATGTAATTTCTAGTAAAATAATTCAAGAAAACATAATTAATCCTGCCTTTGGTGACTTTTTCCCACTCTAAATGACGCAAAATATATGTTTGAAAGACAAACAATAAGGTTCTGCCTATAGTGGCAGGGGGCATGGATTTAAACAGAGCTGAGGGGGTTTCCTAACTTAAAGACGGTTGGGAACCAATGGTTTATATGACAGTGTAATCATGGTCATATGGCTGTGACCTCCCAAAGGCATCCAGAGGTTATCCATGATTCACTCAGATAATGAGCCTCATCACTTAGGCTGTCACACGCTCTCCTCCGAGGCCCGGGCTAATATTTGCAGCCAGCAATGCATTAAGGGGTTACATGAGCGGTAATCCCATGCAACGCTGACCAGTGTGATACATTACTGTAAGCAAATGAATGATTAGATACTTATTTAGCATAATATTGAAGTGCACTGTACTGTGATCTGGAACAGGAGAAGAGAAGTTAAACACTGAGAGTTATATGGCTTTAGATCACAAGTACCACTTTTCACTTTATATTCTTTTAAATATACTTTTCCCCTAAAGAGTATCGTGCCTTCATTTCAAGACTATTTGCTTAAGGGATCAAGGAAAAGCTGCAAAAACAAGAGGGATTTTGTTCTGTGCTACGAGACACCAGGCCTTGAATTCATCATCCTTCAACAGTTTAAGTACTTATGAAATAACAATCATTAAGTTTTGGTTCCTGAGTAATGAATGTTATGAAAAATACAAAACAAAGTCTAGCAAGTGGATGCACCATTCCATATTTCACATATCACGGAAGTAAACGCTCCACGATCCCTTCAGATTTTAGAGTGTAGATACTCTGATGAGCATGAGCTCCACAAACAAGACCACGGAGCTTTCAGCAACATTGGCAGGACAGCTGGCTCTCTTTGGTCGAGATCAGTTCTTTACCCATATAGTGTGCATTGCAGATTGGGCTCTTTGGTGCCGTCTTCATCTTCCACTTATCTCCTGAGTTCTTTCACACAACGTTGTTTAGATGCAGTCAGGGCACAGTGCCACCTGTCCAGGTAAGTGAGCTCTGCAGGGGCACAGTCTGCGGCGAGAAGGGTCAGAGCCGGCGCAACTGAACAGCAGAGGCTCCTGCTGAAGGCCACAGTGTCGACCCCACGGGTTGTAGGAAGGAAACAAGTGGTTCTCTTCCTGCCCTATGCTGGAGCAGCCTATCTTGAGTCTACAAAATAGGAAATGGAAGTATTCGTTTTTGTATACTGGTGATCTAGGACCAAAAATGTGTTGATTTTGAGCTGCATACAGCACAGAAGGCAGCCTAACACATAATCTGTATCTATACAGTGTGTACCTTACCTTGTGAACACAGCAGGACTGTTTAGGTGGTGAAACAGAGCAGGCTCACACACTAGGGAGGCCCGTCGACACACACTTACACATGACTGACCCAGGGGACCCAGGTGCACCCTTAAAGCACTTTCTGGTGGCCAAGTAGGGATGGAGTTACTGCAAAAATTCTGAAGGGATTTAAGAGACAGAGAGTGAGGAGAGATTGAACGAAGCCTATAGTGGGGTAATAAAATTGGGTCTTTAGACTGTAATATGTGACAAAAACTTCAGTGCTGGGTCACACTACTATGAACAAATTAGCCTTTTATGTGAAGAAGTAATGGACCTAGAAGTAATCCTTGCAAAGTGAATTTAGATGGAAGTGAAGATGAAGTTCAAGAGGAACATCCATCATAGTAGAGGTGGATAATTTCATGAAAGGACTGTATCAGTCTAATGTATTGCTAAAGCAATAGATCATCTGACAGGATTACAAGGGTTTCCACTTCATTTTGAGTTATCTTTTTTCACACGCGTCATAATTCATTGCCTACAACAGGCCATTGTCAGTTACTCTTCAAGGAATCTAATTAGGAAAAGGAGCAAAAAATTCATTCACATCTTCCTAAACATAAAATTCAAGGACTGTTCAAGGACTTTCCAGGCCCACATCCCTCAAAAAAGGACTGTTCAAGGACTTTCCAGGCCCACATCCCTCAAAAAAAGACCCAACATGGCATATTTTGAGACACAGATAAAGGTTAATTAATGTTACAACACTTTAAAAAAGGTCATATTCTTACATGAAATATATCAATTCAACCTCTTTCAGTCTATTTTTCGAGGCTTGAGTTATTTACAAACTTTCAAGGATTTCAAGGACCCGTGGGCACTATGCCGTATGCGCACATCTCTGTACCTGATGAGTGACGTAAGCATGAACCCTCTCCAGCATTCCCTCACACCTGAACTCTCGGGGAGTGAAAGGCTTCACCTGCAAACACACACACACACACACACACACACACACACACACACACACACACACACACACACACACTCATTCAGTGCTGCTCTAACTGAAATTTACAAGATCGAAGGTGTGTGTCTGTACACATCCAAATACAGTTTAAGTGCTTGTTTTCTGATCACCACCTCGTCTTGTAGAATAGCTCTGACTGCCTCCCGTACATCAGTCTTGTTGGTCACATCTACAGTCCACACGTGGGGTTTGCCCATGAATGTTTCAGCATATGGATGCTGGGAGGAGATCTGTAATAGAAAGTTATTTTTCCTTACATCTAAAAATATATGATATTTATATTCAATTCAAACTGTCTTTCAGTTGAAGACCTACCTGTCTCGTAGTGGGCTTGCCTTTATAGAAATTATTATTGTCTGATGAGTGTGGTGGGTCAAATCGTGGCTGAAGGAACACACAACCCAGAGCTATTGCTTCAATGGGAGCTGGACCTTCATAGGGGAACCCAAGGCCAACAAACACCTGAGAGGGAAGCAGCAGAGGAAAGACATCATTTTGCATCTTGATCATACACTATAAACAACACAAAAAACAGGCATAGGGCATTGTAAATACAATAGATGCACTCAATTCAAAAACTGAAACAATTCACTAAGACAAAGTCTTATCTGACCTTGGCTCTGCGGAGAAGTCGTAGGAAGCGTTCCTGAGTCAGCAAGCCGTGGTTTCTGATGAAGCCAGGGAGATTTGAGGCGCGTCCTGGAGTCTGGTACACTGTCGCATGGGTCTCCAGCACTTCACTGATCACTTCCACATAGTCAGATTTACCCTGGTATATACAACACACACAGAAAACATGCACATGCGGCATGTACAGCAATGAAATCTTCACTCTCATGTAAAATAGTGTAGTAGTTGGCTTCTTGCTAACTCAAAGTCTTTTTACGTAGATAGATTTAGCTCTTTTGGTCATTATACCTGCCACATGTAGTCCTGTTTTCCATAGACGACTGCTATCCTGTCTTTCCTGTAGGTGTCCGCCTCCAGCTCTTCCTCCCTCGCCTCCTGCTTCACTGCCTCCTCACTCACAAAGCCCAGGAAGGAGTTATCAGGCGTATGAGCTGGAGATGAAAGAACAGAGAGTTAGATGACATGTACAGACATTGTACTTAATGTCTATGGACTCGAACTACTTGATACAAGCTAAGTTGATCTATTTTTATACCAAAACATGACAAAAAAGTCAGTGCACACATCTTCCTTAAAGACCACATCGTGGAAAAAGTGATCAGAGGATCAACAAAGTAACTTTTGAACAGGTATTACTGACAACACAGGACAAAAATATTACAGGTGAACAACAGCAAAGACTAGACTTCTGTGAGAGAGGAAAGACACACCGCGCAGTATAAATCAGCAGTGAAAGGAAATGACAACTTTACATATACGAGAGGTTAACGTTTAGCTGTTTGAATAGGCAGCTGCCACCCTGCTGCCCTCCGACACACTAAAGGAAGGTGTGAAAGATGAGTATTTACTTTACCAGGAATGTGCCAGCAAAGCGTGTGTGTGTGTGGACTTGCGTGCAAAGCATCTGCAACGTAGCAATGTGTGTATGTGTGTCATTCTTGCCAGTCTCATGGTACTTGTTTAAAAGACTTTTGCCAAATCTTCTCTCATTCACCCTTACAGCAGCACAGAATTTCTTCCTGGCTCCTTGTCAGGCTCCGTGTGTCCCCACTTGTCTCTTACATGTGTCTTGGTTCACTGCTTAACACACTCATAGATCAGATCTGCAGAGATATGCATCGCCACACTGATATAATCAAGATCATGAAACATGTGGGGGTTGATTGAAAAACTGTAAAAGGAATGAAGTTTCTTTTGTTTGTTGGTTTCAGTGTCCTTGACGCCTGTTTACAGTTCTGCTTTGTCGGCTTGTCTGTTTAGCACAATCCTTCAACTGACTATCTTCCTCTCCCCATTTCAAAACAGAAGCATAAACACTCGCCTGCTCTTTTCTCAAGCTTCTTTCTTTCTTTCCCCCTCCTGTGTCTTTGTTTCGGTTTTGCTGTCTCTCTCCTTTTCTACCCTTTCCCCACCATCAGCTAACAGCCGTCCCTCTCTCCCCCTCAGCAGGACAAATAAACAGTGTTCCAAGCTGAGGCACGAAGGGTGGCTCTCAGCCCAGCACGTCCAGCTTGTCTCCATCTCCCGGCAGGGTGGGAAAGATGACAGGGAGAGGTGTTGGAATGAAGGCTCTGTCCGGGCACCAAGTTTATTTAACCTCAGCTATTAATCCTCTCGCTGTGAAGACGCATAGTGGGGTGTATGTGAAGAATCAGTGCTGTGGCAGCAAGAAATAAAAAATATATTTATTTAATATACTTACGGAACATGGTCATGTACTGCAGAGGTTGCAGACCCCAGCTGCCCCACAGTGTTTTATATCCATGCGTACGTGCATAACTCCCCAAGTTAAAGGCTGGTTCAGTGCCAAAAGAGTCTAGGATCCTGAAGCGACACCTAGAATGATTAAAAATGATATTTATTTCAAAATGTCTTACATCTTACTGTCTTACAGTATGTCTTACATTATTACACCCTTTTTCATTTGTTTTGTTTTTTTTACAAATATATCAAGAAAGGGTCAAAGTTATTCTTTTGAATATTGGTGGCTTTATTAATTATGATAGTCATTAGGTAACTGTCAGGGTTTATACTGTAAATCTCTATTTATTATTACATTAAATCCCAAATACCATGAAAGACATTGGCAGCTCAGAATTTCCAAAATTGTAAAACTGTAAAATAAAGATCAAGTACTGATATACTAGATAATTCTGTACTAAAGAAATTGTGGTCATACTTGTAGTGCAGAAAAGCCAGTCCCATGGTGCCTTGAAGGTGAGCAAGGCCATGGTAGTCAGTATAGATGAGGTCAAAGGTCAGGGGCCTCTGGATTGGACAACTGCCTTGGCCTGGAGCAGCACCTATCAGGCTGGACCAATCACACACACACATCACACCACTCTCATCACTTCAGTGTAAAGCTATCATAGACCAGACACCTATGAATACATCAAATGTCAGTAATGATGTTTAAATCCAATTCAATCCAATGAACTACTAAAATACTTTTGTTGACATTCAGCATGTAATCAATAACATTACATGCCAGGTGAAGGTAACTAGTAGTATCACACAGTGGTTCCAACCTTTGGAGTTGCTGCTGTGAGGTACTAAAGGTTAGCTTGTGGCCCAGGATTGTCAGACAGGCACTGAGGTCAGCCCACTGGACCAGCTCCCCCAGAGGACCCCCTGTCTCCACCATAGATTCAAAATGCTGGCCAACGCTCCCAGCTAGGGCACCAGGATAAAGCAGCACCTAGATGATAACAGGTAGGGGATTAATGGATGCTAACATGGCAATCAAGTAAAAGGAAAGGGTAACCAGTCATACTATAACCACTATGGAAAGTAATGATGTGTGGAAAAACAGATTTTTGGAAGTCAGTATCTACCTGCTAGAAGCCCTTTCCATAAACATAATTACACAGGTATGTTTTTGTAATCCTCTAAACATATGTTGGGATAATGCTGGCAGAGCTGATTTGTTTGTTTTTACCCTCATCAGGGTTGAGACTGTCTTGTTGCTCCTCTGCCTCATCCTCAAACCAGCCTGTATCCACCGTTCAGACATCCTTTCCACTCTGGACCGAATGAAGTTTATTGCAGGGCCGCTGCTGTTGCTGATGACCTCATACAGCGGGCTCAGAGTTGTACGTATCTCAGCCTGTGTACAATAATAGTGTGAAACAGTGAGACATCACTAAGTGTGATAGAAATTATAGTACAGTGATAAGAAATCTGTACCTTCTCTGTATAAGGATGTGGTTTTTCATGCCACGGCAGGGCAGAGTGGTTTCTTCCAAGACGAGGGGGACAAAAGTCCTCTATTTGGCTAAGGTAAGTCAATATGGAGCAGGTGGTACCATCCACCCCATAAAAGCTGTAACAGGGGTCTGACTGCCAACGGGCCCGTAGAAACTGCCAGAGAGACATAAATAATGATGAGTCATAATAATTCAGAATTTTGTACAGTAATTCATCATGATCGTGATTAGCTTAGCTATTCTACAATGGTATTTTCATATCTAGCTCATATACTTGGAACTGAATATTAAACTTTAAGTGGAGGTAAGCACTTCAATAGTGCCCACACAGAGCCATACAATTCATGCTACCACACATATTTTCACTTTCTCACCTCCACTTTCTCCGCACACACCGGATACGCAGGATCAATTGGCACCTCACACTTCTCACTGGGCCCTATGGGTAAGATATTAACCGTCACACACTTTCTCTTTATGTGGCCGTTTCGAATACATCATTATTCCACAACCCTGGCTTTAGCAACAGAAAGTACATTGTAGAGTTAACTACACTGCAGGTAATGAAGAACAGTGGATAATAACTTTGATATACAACCTCTTGACTCGAAATGTTCACAATGAATAGCAGCCATCAGCACGATGTATAGTGCTGCCATGCGTGTAAGAGGCATTAGAGTGGAGGCAGTGTGTTCTCGGAGGCCCTTTCCCGTAAGCCCCCCCACCATCTCCAGCCAATGTCAATCAGTTGGAATGAACGCACACACTCACACACACCTGACCCACCTGCCTCCTACCAAACATACCCTTTTACAATGCTATCCCTTGCCAAAATACACAGTGTTTAACTATGTAAAACAACCTAGTAAAAAGGAAAAGAGAAGGAAAAAAAGATAAGAAAACCTGTACGCATAGCCGAGGTGTGAAAGCCTAAAAACAGTGATATGCTATAGGAGTGCAGCAAAAAAAAAAAGAAAAAAAAGTGCTCCCTCTGCAAAAACAGTATGAGTAGACAAGTTGGTGAAAGGACTCCTGGGTAATTCAGTCGTATTTTATAGGTGTGAGGTAATGTGAGAGGAAGAGGGTAGGGGGGTGAACAGGCTGGTGATGGGGAAATGTGTGTTTGGGTGGCATGTGTGTGCATGTCGACAAGTGTGTACCCTTACATATGCACGGCATGATGTCTGTGTGGCCCGAGCTTTATGAATTCCCTTTTTCAGGAAGGGAGGTAAGCGTGTGCCCACTCATCCCTACTGCCCACACACACACACACGAACCCTCGCGTGCCAACCAGGGTGCGTAACCCGACTCTCACCTGACACCTCTCAGGAGGGTCGTAGTGTAGACATAAACTTTTTTCCTCCCCACGGCCAGTTGATCGACACTGGCTCTGTGGGACTTGTTAAACTTCTATTCAAGGACTTCATCCCCCATAACCACCTGCACCCACTGCCCTTTAACCCCCCCCATTCACACCCTCCATTATCACAGCTTGTTAATTTCACTGTGTGGTTAACCTCTATTGAGGCTATGAACCGTGCATTTGGCTCAGAGTATCACGCTACCATAGCAGTAAACCACAGAAAAGCATTGCAACTGGCCAATTACTAAAGCTGGCAACATGCAGGGAGGCGGGGGTTGGATTTATTTGGTGTAATCATAATGTTAAATCATATTATACTTGGAACATATTCTAAAAACACTATTTAGCTGGGCTTTTAGCAAATAAAGTAAAAAAAATCTGCTTTTGGGTATGAACTAAAAAGCTAAATACAAAAGAGTTTTTTTTAACTCTTCTGTCCATCTTATCCCCTTAGTTTCCTTCATATCATGGAGCATCATGGTTGGTAGTCATGAGCATGCTGTGCACAGTTTACTGAGATCATCAGAACAAAAATGTCCAAAGCAACTCTAAAATCTATTAATTATTAAAGCAACATCACAGCAACTAATTTTTTCCTGATGCACAGTAAACTGCTTTGAACGATAGCTGCTGTTAGTTTGTTAGCCGGGCTGTCCAGACTGTGAGCTGACAGCGCCGGAAGGTGTTAATGTTTGTACTAGAGGTGTTTTGAAGGTTTTCAGGTCCACGGCCTGGCAAATTCTGCCAGTGTCGTGCCAAAACTGGAGTCAGGCAAGCAAACAATGTAACCAGGCGTAGCAGTCTCACATAATGGCAAGTAAAAAGACCAAATAGGTACATTAAGGCAGGAAGCTAAGAAAAGAAAAATGATAGTGTGGATGAGCAAGAGTAAAACTGGGACTGACTTTTAGTCGTTGGTAAGAGGTTCATGAAATAAAAGGCTGAAAAGTAATAAAATAATCGATAAGACAAATCATGTGATAAAAGTCTTTACCTGTGTGTAGTCTGTGTTCATCATGTGATGGCGGTGTGTCAGACTGATGATGATGCTGACGGCTGAGCTGGTCAAGCCTCTGAGACACTCTCTTCAGCTCCCGCTCTACCAAGCGGGCCAAGCCCTGCTGGTTGTGTCTAAAGCTGCAACAGAAACCCACATGTTACCACACTGTATGAAATATAATGAAATACAAAAAGCTACATATGTACTTTGATACTGATACTGAGATGCTTTAAGAATTCTATATGTATGTTGGATGTTAAGACACTAGATGTTCTTGAATACCTCTGCAGTAACAGACTGAGATCATCTCTGGTCAGCTGGGTGTTATCTCGCTCTCTGCTCAGCCTCTGCACCTGAGTACTCAAAGCCTCCAAGCGAAGAGCCAGCCTACGAAAGCCAAGACCACGCTGACCTATGACATAAAGCATATACAACATAGTATGTCATGTATGTACAGTATCATAGGCTCCCCCAATCATAATGTTTAAGTAGTAATAATGGGTATTATGTCATAGGAAATCTTGTTCTGTGTATCATGAAGCAGCAGGGTTATGTAATGCTATTTTCTTAACTTGATCTGCTGCAAGTGAAGCAGCACTTATTATGTGTATTATGTGTATTTTCCATATTCCATGTAGGGGGTAATGGCATTTAATAATTGTCGCAGATGTGAATTTTCCTGAATGACAATTTTATGACAGATAAAGATGGTGTTGAGTCATAATTCCTGACAACCACATATTTGTGTGTGTAACCCGAGCTTTGCGGTCATCTCACATTACCCCCCACTTACACACACACACACACACACACACACACACACACACACACACACACACACACACACACACAGGCATATAAGGGGACATACGTTTAGTTTTCTTTAGGAATGTTTCCAGACACCTTCATGGTTAAAGGGCTAAACTCAAATTGCTGACTTCATAATGCTGTTTAGGTTATATTACAACACATACACCAACAAGGTCAAGCTATTCACAAACAGCCAGTGGTTCCCAATGTTTCTCTATTTTTATATATATTTTCTTTGGGGGGGGGCATTTTGTGCTTTTTTGGACAGTGACAGCTTAAGAAAAGCACAGGACATTCAGTGGAGAAAGAGGGGATGACATGCAACAAAGGACCTAACATGGGTTTGAATCAAACTGCAGTAAAGATTTTAGCATTGATACATGGGGCACACACTCTACCAGGTGATCTACCAGGGCAACCTGGTTCCCAACCTTGTGACCTCTTAACATGTTGCAACATCTCAAAAACCCTTGTCACAAAGAATGATCTTAATGAGTTGTAAGCAGCTCAAGCTAAAGGTAGTGAGGTAGTGTTAAATATTTGACAGGGAAAAAGTAGAACACACATTTGTAAATAGAAATATGTATTTTTTAAAATCATATTTTGACCCCTAAGATTTAATTTGGGTCGTGTCCTGGAACTTGGTTGGTTCATACATACAAACATACATTTTGTCTTACGATCATAAATTGTGGGTTACATATACAATACAATACACATGTCTGCATTATTACTGTATCAAACAATATAATAATCAAAACTTCCACAGTATTTCTTGTGTTTTCCCAGATAGGCTATCTGGTGTAACTGACTGTCCTTCACAATTAGGCACACTGTTAGCTGCCTAGATGGTTGAGAGACACTCTACTGTAGTTACCAGACATACCATAACTGTAAAAACAGTGAGTGTGTGTTTTAAAAGACTGCTGTTGAGGCTTAAATGCGCTATTTCAGATGGTAGATTAAGCATGTCATGATTGAAACATTTCTATGAAGCATGTGCTCAATTTTAAGAGTTGTGTTGGCAGTGAATGAGGAATATTGAGTGTTATATTGGGGTCCTTTGGGACAGTTGGAAACAGTTGTTGGGAAACACTACTTACAGTGTGTTTTTTATCAAGATCGGGGGTTGGCTGGGGGAGGGGGTTGATTTAAGGTCATGAGGATTCTCTTGGGGATAGAGCTTTAACCTGTGATACACAGTAAAATCCTGCAGACTGGTGATGTCACTTCATCTCATGTTTGCTCAGCTGACTGTCAGCATATCACTACTTACATGCCCAGGGGCCCTTTGGGCACAGGTGCAATGAAAGATGAATGGGAGAGAAGGGGTAACGACTTAATGCCAGTTGAGTGAGATAACCATACGGCCAAACCTAACTAGTCATATCACATATTAGACAATATATGCAGGTTGTTTCTGCACAGTGTTGTCTCACAGATGCAAAAATACAGTTCTTATTATGTATTTTCATAACACAATAATACATTTTAATTAAATAATAATGAGGTAGTGCAGTGGTTTGCCTCACAGCAAGAGGGTTACTGGTTCAAACCTCGGCTGGGGCCTTTCTGTGTGGAGTTTGCATGTTCTCACCATGTCTGTTCTCTTCAGGTACTGTGACTTCCTCCCACAGTCCAAAGACATGGAATTGGTAACTCTAGATTGTCCATAGGTGTAAATGTGAGTGTGAATGGTTGTTTGTCTCTATGTGCCCTGTGATGAGCTGGGGACTTGTCCAGCGTGTACCCTGTCTCTGGCCCAAAGTCACCTGGGCTAGGCTCCAGAGCTCCACCATGACCCAGTTACAGATAATGGATGGATAGATGGAAATAATAGTTCAGCCAATTCAGTTTTATGTTGTGGCATATCATTCAGGTCTTGTCTTTAAAGCAAAGCAAATGTCCATTGGGCACAACTTGATGTATCTGGTGTGATCGTCTATCAGTGACTTTGAGATGGATCAACTATGCATGGTGACCAACAGCCTCCCTCATGTGGTCCATTTTTCAACATAGCCATTGCTGGGTGGCTCTTTGTACACAAGTCGCGGTGGGTCCCTCAAAGCAGAGGGCAATTGTGGGTCTGTGGCTGAGATGCACCAGAGGGTTACATTGTCAGCTAAAACCTATTTTCCTCAAATTTAGGAAGAAAAGGTTTGGGATGTTTAGATAAAAAAAAATAATCTTCCATGATTACATTTTGAAACGTATTCATCAGTAGCCACATCGGGGAAGTCTTTCACAAATGTTGTGAGTTTGTTCTGCCTGTGTATCCGATTATTGACCTTCAAAAGATGGCTACTTTATTTACAGAAGTGAATCGAGTTTTTCAAATTAAGAAACATTTTTAAAAAAAATCAAAAGCATCCCAAATCAGCATCTGTATCAGATTATAAGTTTTTATTTGGGATCCAACAAAAAACAACATAATTTAATTTATTCATCGGGTACATAAGAAAAAAAAATGCTGATTTTACAGAAAAACACTCACTGGAGGAGATTGTTGACAACATTTGCCTCGTCCTTGTACACCACAAAGAAACTTTTGCCCAAACAACATTGTCTACTGCCCCCTTAAATACCCTCCTTTAGGGAAACAGTTTGAAGACTATTGAACTGAACAGGGGTATGTCTTGTCCGCAAACCCACAACTATCAGACACATGGAGGGACCCACCGCGGAGTGTGTACAAAGCTTCATCTGACACAGGGAAGACAGTAAGTGCCTGGAAAATATACACTGCTGCCCTATTTCCCCAATCAATGCTTATTTTATTCACAATTAGTGTTGCGCCATGGCTGCGTGGGAGTATATGGATGTTTTTACCTCTTTGCTTCAATTTCTTTACTCCCAGGCTAAACTGTGTGTGTGTTCGTGTGTGTGTGTGTGTAAATTACCTTGTTCCTCAGGTGACCTCCCAGCAGGTTCATCCCTGGTCATCTCAAGTGGCACCCAGAGGCTCTGTAGCAGCAGGGTGAACACAGACAGGCACAGACAAAGCACCAGGCAACCACTAGGGGGCACAATACACAGAGAAACCTCTTTAAATCCTACAGCAAATGGCATTAAGTACTGGTGAACTAAGTATAATGACACCACCTGTCAAATGTAAAGTTATTTAACACTATTTATATAAGTATTTTGTTAAAAAAATAAAAAAATAAAAACACATGTATTGGAACTGGGTCACGTTGGTCAAGTTTTGTATTTGTGTTTCTACCTTGGAGTGGCAGAAGCTTACATTTTCAGGGCTTTATGAATTTCTTTTAGCTTACCAATTCAACCATTTATCCATTTTAGTTATCTATCTTAACATTTATCTTATACGTATACTTTTAGCTATCCTTTTAAATTATTATCATGGTAATTCATTACTTTCAGCTGTTTCAACCATTTCTAAATATTAGCCATCGATCTTAGCATTTATCCAATATAGTTAGTATAGCTATCTTTTCAAAACATTTGCTACCTTTAGCTAATGATATAAATTGTAATATTTAGCAATGAATTAACGTGTCCTACATAACCATTTTTTTATGCATTTAGTTATTTGAACCCTTTGCTCTTAGTCGTCTGTTTCAACATGTTAATCCTTTTAAACTATGTTTTTAAACATTTATTCCTTCGTTTTTTTATTTAACTCATTATTTTAAGCAAAATATATTGCAACAATTTCTTTGTGTAATTCTTTGTGTATCAACCATGTATCCATTAGCTAACTTTCTAAACTTTACTCCTTGCTTTGCTAATTAGTTGCACACACGCAATTTCAGTTGTGTATGCCAACTCAAACTGTGTGTATATATTCCTAATTAAATTATAATTTGTATTTTCTCAAATGAGTTGAGCTACCTTGTTATCTTTCCATATACCCCTCAGGGGAACCCACAGGGAACGTCTCTGGTTGACTCACCACACTAACAAAATTTTTAATAAGCGTAGACTCAACAGTATGAGCAATAGAGTAAACATCTGGAGATATGTCACAGTTATATTTGTTTCTCATATGTTTATTGGCCACATATTGGACATGACATAAAAGGTCTCTTTTAAATCATTTTTGTCATAACGAGCCAGTTAAATCTCTTTTTAACTTCATAGGTTTGATTTTAAGAGCGGATTTAATGCAATAAAAATGTACAGCCTGACTTTGCCTTTCATCAAATACACTAAAAATGTGGAGAACTAAATTCTTCCATGACTTCAAGTGAGGACGCTGGTGTGTCAAAACAAATATCTGAAGCGTGATGTGCCATTATAACATGTGTTTGCTCCCTGCTCACATGGGCTCCCGGCTTCAGTTTAACTGGGGCAGAGAGAGCAATCACTTTGCTCTCACTTTCATCAGGCCAGTAAACCCACCAACCCTTACCTAAAGAAACACGGCAGAGCCAAGCTCAAGTACATGCACAAACAGTTTCAAGGCTCTCCTAGTGCCTATAAAGCTCCAGATTCAGATCCAGACAAACTATTTCCATTTCATTCTATCAATCTGCATTTCATCAAAGTTGTCACAGCACTCATCACGACATCACATGTCTCTGGTTGAGAGCATATACAGTATGGAAAAGTAGCACAGCTGTAAAGCTGCACAGTAGAAATCATGTCAAAACAGATTCATTTGTGATAGTTGGCCTGATATCTACAGTAGGTGATGTCACATGCTGGGGAGATCCAGCTCCATGTACACGATTAAAAAAATAATCAACTATGCATTATATTGTGCAACATGCCTAACAGTCATTTACTCAGACATACCACATTTCAAAATGAGAATTACAGTTGCACTTTTTTTGGGGGGGATTTCATCCAGCTAAAACTTGAATAATATCAGCACACACTGCAGCATGGCTGGGGTGGTCACTGATCTAATGAGGCAGAGTCCTACCTGCGTGGCCGTAGTGCAACATGCATGGCCCTCTGTTTACAGGATGTTGAATCTCACTGTCAAAACAAGGATTGCAAATACCAGTAAGTGCGACATGCTCAATAATAAATGTAGAGTTATGTCTTCTGCAAAGAAAAACACTATTGTTACACAATTACATTTTCCACATTTGGATTTAAGCTGAAAAGATCCATTGTAGTTTCTTTAAATTGCAGATGAATGGTCCCATTTTTTTCACAAGAAATGGATCAATAAAGTCTGTAGGCATAAATAGATTTCAAAGTAATGCTATTGCCAGCATGACTGGCCATGAAAGTCTTTGGAGTCTGTGGTCTTTGTGGAATTAAACGGGCATAAATACTGAATCTAAACAAAACAAAAGCTGTTGTTGTGTGTCCATGTGAGACAGATAGAGAGATGTCAACGGTTGAGCATGTAAGACAAACCAGCACAAGGACAACCCCACACACACACACACACACACACACATCCTCACCTCCTCAGATCTCCGTCCCAACCCACTGGCAACCATCAGGCCTGTTTTCAAAACACACAAACTGAAAAAAAAGGAAATAAAGTTGCGACTGGGAAGTATCTTGCCTCCTTTTTGTCTCTTTTTCGCTTTCTTTCCCTCCTTCTCTGGCTGAGCCTTTTCTCTATCTCAGGGCCTATGGCTAGGCATCTTGTGGTTGTCAAGGTAACCTGACTCCCCTTTAAAGAAAACAATACCCAGAGTGCTGCTTAGGCTTTTCACGGATACAATGGAGCCCACGCTATTGGGTGACACAGTTTCTTTCAGTCTTGCCCGCTAGACTTAAGCCTCGGTTGTGAATTGATACTCAAGCAGGGAGCTCATTTAAATAGCTCAAATGGTGCAAACCTCTGGCACTGAATGGCACAATACAAACAAAAGAGAGGACAAATTTCATGACAGTAACAATACTGAGCATAATAATAGAGCCAAAAAATACCCAGTGGAAACTTTATAGATAACAATTAAAAGTTGTTAAATTGTAATTCTGACTTGTTGTAACTGTCATATAACTCAATCAGACAGAGTTAATGAATGTATTTGTTTCAAGGCTTCATTTTGGGTAGAAGTACTTGAATAGAAATGTATGAGAGAGAACCCAAGTTCTTAAAGGGTGTCACATTTTTAAAAGACGGGTATATATTTTATTGAGACTCAACACTTTTGCCATTACTGGTTTATTTCATCATGCATGGCTAGAAAACTTCTGGCATGATAAAGCACTAAAACCCACTCACTGACAACAAGGAAAGGCTACAAAGGCCAAACGTAGATCAGATCAGATGCTCCAAGTTACCTGAAGAGGGCGCCATCATGCCAATGTGTTCTTGTAGACCAGAACCTGCTCTGGAGAGCTGCATATATTCCTGTCAAGACTGCTTTTGGAAGACAGACATAATTTTGAACCTCATGATTCAAAGCAAATTAACTCTAAAAGAGGGAATACATTCTCAGGAGCAGACGAGGGAAACAAAAATGGCATTGTGATCTCTTTAATATTTTGCCTCTGATCATGAGAACAGTGTCACAGTGTCATACAGCATGCCAAAAGTCTCCACCCCACTTAACTTATTAACAACATCCCATTTTGGCAGAGATAGATAGGACACATATGTCACTTGCTCAATCAGCTGAGTGTACCAACTTCTTAAAAATATAGGCCGTGAATACACTTAGCAGTCGACTTAAGGGCCCAGATGTCATATCTTCTTTCCCTCAAGGTAAGCAGTCACAACATTGAACCTGATTGGCTGACAGCACCTCCATGCTCCTTCATGTTATTTGAAGTAAACTGCCCGAGTGGAGTTTTTCTAGAGGGTATGTCAGATCATACGCATACAGCAACTACTAGTCAAATCGTGTTTAACAAGTCATCCCTTCGAGCTGCTATGGCTCATTTACAGTTTACCGAGAGGAGCCAGGAGTAGAGTTACAACTGAAGTCTTCAAAAACAGGGAATTACACAATGCAGTAAACGACCATTAAAAAAGGAACGAGAAGCTTTAAGCATTTTAAGCCCTTTGGCCAGTTATGACAGATGCACAGCGCAGTTTCATATAAAGAGTATAATTTACAAAAACTCTTTTCCAAGTGTGGCTCCAAAAACATGAATTCAGATCAGTTTAAGACTCTTCCATCTCCACCTAGCTTTAAGGTTTCACTTACTGTACACAAGATAATTATGTTTCATTCATAAACATATGTCACCCTGATCATGTTTTAGCTTATTTCTTGTTTATTTATATCATTTTTTTAAGTAAAAAGAATATTAATTTAAATGACTAACAGCATTCAAACAAGTAGCACCTATTCATTTTTAGCGGATACATTTATTTAGTACAATTTCATGTTTACTTTGCCTGTAAACACTTTTCCAGTCAATGTTTTTTTATCTCTTCAGGCTACATAGATCTGTTTAATGGTATACATGTTGTTCATACACTCCTTATAATGTGTTTGTTTTAGAGTAAAACCCTTGTGTGCTTAATGGTGCATGTTTACAGGAGATCAGTGGACTAACTGTTAGTCTGTTAGTCAGTTAATTAGGTAGTAACTAATTAGTTAGTCAGTCAGTCAGTCAGTCAGTTAGTTAGTTAGTTAGTTAGTTAGTTAGTTAGTTAGTTAGTTAGTTAGTTAGTTAGTTAGTTAGTTGTGCATGTTGTGTATGTGTGTGTACATGTGAGATAGGAGGATAGGGCGGGGCTGGCTACTGGAGTGACATCACGCAGTGTGTGGGAGTGAAAGGATTTAATGAGCATAAACCTCCATAAGCTAAGACCTGAGGGCTTACTGGCTTTACACCCATCTGTCTGTGTGTGTGTCTCTCTCTCGCTCTCTTTCACTCACACACACACACACACACAAACTCACTGACATTTCTTGATACTCAAGTTTCTTTTACCCATTTTTCCTCAATTTGTAGCAGAATCATTCCCTACTCAAAGAGTACACACATACACATTTCACATAACCAACACATGCATACACACACACACACTGTCTTGGGAGTACTAACAGAGCATGTCTCAGTTTGATCCAAATGTTACAGACTGCACACAAATGAAATAAGATCATGATAATCATCATAATGATCATAATAAATAATGATGATAATGATGGAGTTCCTAGCATGCCTTACCTCATGTGATACAGACGCTGTCTTCTCTCAACACACACAACAACACATCAGCACCAGTCAGACGCCAGTGGACGCCGCTTTGTCTATGAGGAATATGTGCATCATGAAGAGAGACAAAGCTGTCATGTGACCTCCACTTTCAACAACAATCAATCACACAGTCAGGAAAAAGAGTCTGATAGTGATGAATGTAATCAGAGCAGAGACATAGATGGAGTAATCACACATCCTTATATCATCTAATAGAAACTTACTCAAGCTAAATCCTACCAAATCTTTGGCAAAGGCTGAAAGATAACCCACACCTTCTATCAAATAGCAGAAACCTGTGTCTTAGGGTTTCACCCTGTGGCATAAACTTGATCAAGATTTTCTGATGTCACTAATTTTGTATTTAAGTCACACCCTTTCTACACTCTTGCAGCACTAAGGAGGTCACACTAAAAGAGGACATGAAAAACATCATCCTTGTTTAAGACGGGGGGAGGACAAGACGAGGCCGGACATTTTTCCCTGAGTTGTTGTGGAAGGCAATGATGGTTCCACAATTGCATTATCTCTGATAACTGTCATGAGTTGGGCGGTTGCTTTGAGTACAGGACAAAGGCACGGTTTGTTTCCTTTGCTAGGGTACTTCCTGTCCTGTCCTGTCCCCATTGCCATCACTTAATGTTGGACGGAGCATGTCTGCAAGTAAACAAGACAAATCAGATTGTGTGATCTTCCATGCTTACGTCTACATGACATGATATATGATATGGCTTCTATAAATAAGCCATAAGAGTAATATGCTCATATAGGACATTATCATACTTTTGGTGGTTTAAATATCTTCCTGTAATTCTCCAATCAGTTTCTAAGAGAAGTTCATCCACTCATGTGAATTAACCACAGTGCACAGAGAAGAGGCTGCACACATTCACCCTTCCCACCTGAGCCCCTCTCTGCAGCCTACAGACACTGAATCGCCACTGCGCATGCTCGAAGCAACTTAATATGAACGCAGCCTCGCGTCTCAAGACTTCTCATATCCAGGTGAGGATATCACCAGTTTACTTGCTTGTCAAGTCACGTATCGTTTGCTTACCACTCCTCGGTCCACTTTGTGTGGTGGAGGTAATCCTCACTCACTGTCGCCGGCTTTGTGTTTTTAAATCCATCCGTTTTTTCTTGAAGCTGAAATCTCTCCATGTCAACAAACTCCAGGAGCGCCTGCCTGCGGATCAAATGCATGTGTTGGTTGGTAACATTAATGCTTGCTGCAACGTCAGCCGACATATTTTGCTGTGTATTTGAGTGTGGTTTAAAAAAATGGCATTGCTTCGTGTGTGTGTGTTGTGTTGTGACAGCTAGTCAATTAGCTACTCACGGGCACTGCTGACAGGCGCAGCCTGACGCTAGCTGACGGTAGCAATGCTAACCGTGTGAATGGAGAAGGGCAGCGCCGGTCCTGGCCACATTTGCGCCCTGGGCGAACCCCATAGCTAAGACCGGCCCTGGAGAAGGGTGTATCAGGTTCAGCGTTAAACACCCTGTGACCGTGTGTCTGCACTAACGTCGTGCCTACTACCACTAAAGCTGGCTACCATTGACGTCCGTGTCGTTATTCGTGCGTAAACGTGCAGCTTTGCTCTGTGCATTTGCAAGCTGTCGGCTCGGTGTGTGTGTGTGTGTGTGTGTGTGTGTGTGTGTGTGTGTGTGTGTGTGTTGCAGATGTTGTAATGTAATGTGACCTACAGCTCAGGGACGTTAGCTGTGCTGATATTTGAACATTTAAATCCTTCGTTTGGCCTGCGGTAAAGCTATCTAACCCTGCGTGTCCGGTTTTTGGGAGAGGTGCCAGCTTTCTAATAAGGTGTCCCTCACAGGCTAAGATGCAATTTGCAAAATAATTGTCATATTCAGGTGAATAATTTGCAGCATTTAGAAGTATGGAAATGATTGATGCATGAATGCATGCTGATGTTGTAAGAGCTCATCTACACAGACATGCAAGAAGTAAATATACACCTTTTAATTTGAATCTGAATGAAGATGTCTATTTACTTCTTGCATGTCTGTGTACATCTGTTATCTGTGCATGTTGTTCAGCATACAGTAACGTGGCCAAAATCATATTATTATATTATAGGTAAGGCAAGGCAAGGCAAGTTTATTTGTATAGCACAATTCGTACACAAGGCAATTCATAGTGCTTTACAGAGCAATAGCAATAGAAATAAAATATTAAAAAGAGAAGAAAATGTAATTAAAAACATCAGAATGTCATTTAAAATCATTAAAAAAAATCATATATTATAGAAAGATATAATGTCATATCTTGATCTAGCACTCGGTCTGTATAATTGTTGATGCACTGTAACGCCTGTGAATGATGATGTAAAGTAAAGGTTTCATCATTCAGTGTTACACTCACAGGAAGTGTGTGATTCTGACCTGAATAGGTCAGATTTTGGCATTTATTTATTTTCGTATGTATGTTTTTTTCTGTACCATAATACAGACAGCATCTAATAGTGTAGACCCAAAAATGAGTAAACATTGACAGGATACTGCTCCAACACCCTTTGGATCTTTTATTTATCCCAGGCATTCCTGCTGAGTATGTATGTTCATTTGTCATTAACGTTGACGATGTTGCCTGTTTCTGGGAACTTAAAATGACTTAAAATACTAAAAAGACCTTTAGCCTGAATTCAAGTCAACCACCGACCAATAACATCCTGTGTCAAAGGTTAAACTGGCACCATTTGAATAAACATGCCCACTAAGTAGGTCAGTTCATCTCTCTACAGACTCACCGTGGAGGCGACCAGTTTTTACATGCAGTAACGTATTGGCATGCATCTCCATGTGACTCCTTGGAAGGCAGTATGAAACAATCTGATGATTTTATGGCTGTCATTTTCAGTACATTGCATGTGATCTTTGGACATGCATCTCCATGTGACTTGTCGAAAAACAGTGTGAAGCTATTTGATGATTATGACAACTATTCTCAGTGTGTTACTGTATATTGCAAATGATCTTTGGACGTGCATCTCGCAGACATTCATTGGTAGCAAATGATCTGACAGAGTTTTATTGCTTCAGTGCCAAACTTTACCATCTGAAGTTGTTTTGTGGCTGTCGTATCATTGAAATAGCTTTGCGCTGCATTCCAGTCAAGTTATGGGTTTCCTGATTTGTTTTTACGTCAGACTATGAAATGCTTGATGTACATACCTGATCATCTGAAGGTCTTTATCGGAGCATAAATCGATTAATGTTGTGTTACAGTACAGATTTACTGTGACCTTTTTGTATTACATCACAGTCCTAATTTGTTGCAGAGTTATAGTAACATGTATGAATAAACGTGTCTATCTATCTCAAGTCTACATATTCTCCTCAACTAATCATTTCATATCATCGTCTAAGAGGTGTTGTGTTTTAATGTTACGCACATCAATTTCTCATTTTTCCCCTCTGTGTCTTCCAGTAAACATCATGGACAGTCAAGAAAAATAGGCAAGTTGTCTGCCGTGTGGAGGACAGAAGGTTAGTAACACCCCGGGGCATCCCTCCTCTCTTCTCGGTCAGGCAGTTCAGCAAGTTTCCAGCACCATGGCTGAAGAAGAATATGGCAGCTTTGTGGACTGGAACAAGATGGGGGATCTGGCCAAAAGCAGCGGGCCCACCAAGGTAGACTGTAAAGACCTGAAAGAGTTCAAACAGATGGCTCGGCAGGGTTACTGGGCCAAAAACCACAAACTACGGGCACAAGTCTACCAGCAGCTCATCAAAGCCATTCCCTGTCGTACCGTTACCCCAGATGCAGAAGTGTACCGTGACATAATGGGAAATGCAGCCACCAAGAAGCCCTCCTCCCACATCCCACTACCAGATTTTGTGGATGGAAGTCCAGTCCCACGGTACTGCCTGAAAACAGAGGCAGTAGCATCGGCCCATCAGATTATCAACTGCGTGGCTGGACAGTTTCCAGACATCTCCCACTGCCCGTCACTACCAGCTCTTACTTCGTTGCTCCTGCACTTCAGCAACGATGAAGCTCAGTGTTTTGAACACGTCAGCCGCATACTGGCCTGTAACGAGCCAGGCAAACGACTACTGGACCAGACTTTTCTGGCCTATGAGTCTAGCTGTATGACTTTCGGTGACCTGGCCAACAAGTACTGCACAGCCGCCCACAAACTGATTGTGGCCACAGCCCAGGATGTGCTTGAGGTCTACTCAGACTGGCAGCGCTGGGTGTTGGGTGACCTGCCTTTCAGCCACATTGTTAGGATCCTGGATGTCTACCTAGTAGAGGGCTACAAGGTTCTCTACCGTGTGGCTATAGCCTTGCTCAAGTTCTACCGCAAGCATAAAGCAGGAGGCCAGGCAAGCCCGGGCGGCCAACAGCAGCAGGATTCAGGCAAAGTTAGGGCAGACATTCAAGCTTTCATCAAGGGCATCGCCTCCACCGTCACGCCCGAGAAGCTGCTAGAGAAGGCCTTCTCCATCCGCCTGTTTAGCCGAAAGGAGATCACCCTGCTGCAGCTCACAAATGAAAAGTCCCTACAGCAGAAAGGAATCACTGTCAAACAGAAGCGGTATAGTCCATAATCTGATTTCTAAGTGGTGAATTGTGAGCATCTTTCTGTTGCCTCTTTTATTTAGAAACTGCTTCTAGTGGCCTGACAGCAAACACACAGCATATCAAGCATCAGTAAGCACACACACATATTTTTTTTGTCAAAGACTGATGGAGAAGAATTATCTGAGCTCTTCTTGGCATTTTTCTGGTTTTCCTGTCAAATCTTATATATAATTATGATATCAAACTGAAAGATTTGACAGAGACCTTGTGAAACCATTTTATTTTGAAAAATAAGGCTACCAATATCCGTCTTTTTGTTTTATGTTTGGCTAACCGTATAATAAGACCAATCACGGTCTTGGAGCCTCTACTAAGATGCAAACTTTAACATAGTAGATTAATATACTGATTTAAGATGACAGTGGCAGAGTAAGAATGCCTTTTATGATTCAGAATGATTGAAATTGAGTTTATCTACCCATATATCTTTTGCTCTGTTGAAGTGGACAGGATTAAATGTTCGACACAGTTGCGGACTGTAAATGAAGTTACAGTGGTATGCACAGAATGAGAGGAATGCAATGTTAACATAGAAAAAGACCAATTTAGATGTTTGTGTTTTTTATACAGTTTATCACAAGGGTACCCCATGAAATACATGACAGAACACATTATAGATTAGATGAATTATCCAAGCAGGTTAATTTGCTTCATCTGCAAGAATGTCCTGTTCTTTTCAAGCTTTATACTCTCTGTGAAGTTTAAGCTGCTCTTGCATCCTTGTCTCACTTTGTGTTGTTTCCTTTTTGTTTGTTTTGTTTTTTGTTTTGTTTTTGGCTTGTGCCACATTTCCATCCACCATCTTCTGTCTCATCTTCACTGCACTCCTCTGTATACCACACTGGTTATTTCACAGTGCTAGGTGGGTTCTCATCTCTCTATGCTACTCTCCAGATCTATTTCTTTTCTTCAATTAATGCTCATTCACTCTTTCACGCCATTATCTGGATTAAATTACTTACTGTACCATTTCTCCCTGGGTCTGTATTTCTGGGTCGTCTCCAGGCGCAACGTGCAGCTGGCTCTTAACCCTGACACCTTCTCCTCTGAGATTGTCAGCTCCAAGGAGATGCGGGACATCTGGTCGTGGATCCCTGAGCGCTTCGCACTGTGCCAACCACAGCTCCTCTTCACCACTTCTACCCACGGTTGCAGCCTGAACAGGTACACAGTCCAATGCTCACCTCAATAAATTAAACCAGCTTTTGGCTGCTGCTATATTTCAGGCCTTCTTTAGATTTGAGGCTTTAAATTAGATTTATGTCAAAAAATCTGAAAGGAAACATCAAATGCAAGAAGCAAAATCGCAAAACTGCAAGCAAGAAAAAATAAACTGCTGTCATAAAGTCAGTTGTCCTTTCTTTACACAGGCAACTTAATAGATAAACATAAATAAATAAATACTTTTGTGCCTAAATCTGTTCGATATGCAGAGCATATTGTGTCTGCAGTAACCAGCAGGTTACAACCTTTACTGTCATGCAGTCTTTATATCAAGCATTTCTCTCACCCTGCGGTTAGCTGGTTCTACTTCTGCAGTGCAACGGAGGTAATTGGTCTTTAATAAAGTAATTAAGAAGCCATTAGCTCAGAGTATTGTTCTATATTTAATCAGCGCCTCACTTAAATGTGCATGCATGTGTGCTTTAGTAGATCAAGCAATCAATTCAATTACATAGTCCATTAAATATGTTTAATCTTTAGATTCACGTTCTCCTACATTTTCCTCCAGATTCTACCAACACTGTGAAGGCTACGAGCCCACTCTGCTCCTCATCCGGACCACAGATGGCGATGTAAGCAACACACATCGCACATTGATATTAATGATTAAAAATGTGTACATTAGAGGGTAATATTGATGCAGCTTGGATCGATAAGCCATTTTAACAGTCAGGTTTGTCCACTTGATTGTTAGCCAAATATAGTGCTAAACATTATGTCAGTCTAGTATCATCAGCTGTAGACAGGACAGAATTGTTTTAATATTTAAGGTACAAAGTTGTAATGTATTGGTATTAGTCCCATAAACCTGTTTCTGTTTCAGTCACCTCCTCTTTTAGAATCTTTTGGATACCCGTCATATTGGGGACATGCTGCACTTGTGTTTGGCCAGTAAAATCCACACTAATAAAATTTGCTATTACATGTAGTGTGTACTACAGTCACCTCTGTACTGACCTACACCTTGTCAGTCAGTAATTGGAAAGCTGCACGGTAGCTTTGTGAGCTTCAAAATAGACTCCCATTTTATTCTTGTCCTGGGCTCTGTGAATTGTTGTCAGAGGTCATGATTAGAGGCATCGTATGATTGGATTAGGGTGCTCCAAAAGGATGTCAGTGCGAACACTTGCGGCTTACAGACAGCAGTTTTCCACTATTGTGAAATCTGAAGTGTTTTTTGACAAGACCTACCGATAATATATATATTTTTTTTGCTTCAGGTGTGTGGAGCTTTCTTGACCACAGATTGGGAGGAGCGGAAGAGAGGAGGCAACAAAGTGAGCTTCTTTGGCACCGGGGAGTGTTTTGTCTTCAGGGTGAGTTTAGGTTTAGTATCTTAATCTACGACCTTCCTTACACCAAAACATCTTTTTCTGTTTATTCGAGTGAATTTCTATGTTCAGGATTGCGTTCATTTTGAGCAGTACCACACTATAGTCACCAGATGGCAGCATCCACTATTGTTTCACAATCTCATTGTCACTGGCCCCATTTGGTGTGTCAGGTTCCGATGTGGAAAAGCCTGCCTAGTAGGTCACAATTCACCTTACTGACGATGCCATTTCTTCCTCTGCAAAAATAAGCTCACATCCTGCAGTTTTGCTTATTAGACTGCAGTGCTGAGTTATAAAAACACCTGGGTTAAAAATAGCAAAGCCACCTGCCTCTCTTATGCCTCCTGTATGAATTATTTACTCGGCTATCTGTGTAGATGCACAGCTGTAGGCTGCGTTAGCCCGCACACCAGAAAACACGGTCATCTCACACAGTAATACTTAAGCGCACGCAGGTTGGAAAATGCTGTAACCTGAGCCAGTAGTATCTGACCTGGTTTTTACCTGACACCACGAGGAAATGGAGACTACAAGGACCGATGTCTTATCAGATGTTTGTTTATTTATTTTATTTAATCCTTTATTTAAATGGGTAGTCTCATAGGATCTCTTTTTCTTTAAGGGAGACACTGTGTACACGAATAAAAATATGCAGCAAAATATTTGAAACCAGTTCTTCCAAGCTCAGTTTGAACATGTGATACAGCTGAAGTTAAAATATCATGTGACTTGGCATTGTAAATTCCTTCTTTATATGAGAGCAGAGAGCAGAGGTAAGGAGGAGGCCGTCTGTAGTAGAGTCTTCTATCCAATGCAATTCCCTTCATAAGGTCAAAATAGTAGTCAAGTCACATGTTTATGTTAAGGATCAAGACGTTTGTTTGTGTTTTAAGATAACTCTATTATCACCTTGTGCATGTTATACAAGGAAAGGTATTTCTTTTTAAACCAGCATGCTGTACTGCTTTGTTTAATGTGTGACACTTAGGTGTAACTGATGATCAATGTCTGTTTCCCTCGCTAGCTGAAACCAGAGATTGAGCGCTATGAGTGGGTGGTGATCCGCCACCCTGAGTTAGCCTCCTCTATCAAGACTCAGGAACTGGAAGATACAGCCTCCTCTGAGGGCCAGAACGCAGACAACAATAGCTTAGAGCAGCCAGAGAAACCTGCTGGAGATCTGTCGCCTTTCCTATCCGCCCGCCACTTCAACCTCAACTCCAAGAATACTTCAATGTTCATGGCTGGCAACTTTGACTCCATTATAGTGGGTGAGTGGGTTATTGCTGTATGTTACTGTGGTGTTTTTCTCTTTGATTGATGGTGTTCAGTTACATGGCAGGTACAGTGGAGTTAGTGATATTTCAGCTTTAATATAAAATGTGAGAAAACAAATATGTGATCGTCTGTGTATAATCTGTACTTAGAAACTTATACAAACTGCTTGCTCTTGTCCGATCAGGGGGAGGTGAAGGCAACGCTCTCTACATTGACTCTGAGCTCAACCATGGGCGCACTGGCAGGTGTGCCACCTTTGACAACCCGCCCCTGTGTGCTGAGACCTTCCAGGTTTCAGTGCTAGAAGTGTG
The DNA here is from genome assembly GCF_000972845.2 of Larimichthys crocea. Classification (NCBI taxonomy): domain Eukaryota; kingdom Metazoa; phylum Chordata; class Actinopteri; family Sciaenidae; genus Larimichthys; species Larimichthys crocea. Next base: position 9,041,676 of record NC_040026.1, read on the forward strand.
GGGCTTCCAGGATGCCATGGCTTCATAACACTGTACACACATACACATGCATGTAGATTCATACGGCCCCATGGACTCTTTTAACACTTGACACAGAAAGAAGTCTTCTAAAGTGTTTGAGGTGGAAAACCTGAAAATCCGTCCTGCAAATTCATAAATGATTACCTTTTTTTTATTTATTAATGCGGTTAATCCAAGTTTCATCATGTGAATAAATGTGATATTTTTGTGCTTCTGTTTATTTTTTGTAATGTTCAATGTTCAGGATCAACTCTAGATAAAGCTGACTTTAAGGTTCATTTCGATTTTTTTTTTTTTATGTCTAATGCTCTAATGCTCTGATGTGTGTATGGTGAGCTGGTATGTTTGAATTTCTGAATGTAAATTCAGTCTTTGGTGTTCTGTGGTTTAGCATAACTTGCCAAATTTACTGTATAGGTCCTTTAAAAAAAAAAATGTTATTACCAATCCGTGTTGATAAATTGAGGTTTACATTAATGTGTGAGATCAATAGTTAATTTGGTGAAACATGTTTTTAAATGTTGGAATATGAAGATTAAGAAATTGTAAAGTTGTACCAGGTCTGCTAGATTTTATGTCAATTTAGGTTCTGTGCATACGTGGGAGATCTGCTAAATGAATTAATGTGGTAAATGTTTGTGAATGTCAGTGGTGGATTTTTGAGTGTTGCCATTTTGCACCATATGTCAAAGCTTTCTTTTGAATGAGTGACAGTTTTTATTTCTTCTCTGTACTATATGAACATTCATGTCAATTACAGTACAAACACTTTTTTTTAAAGAAAGGTGTTTTGGGTTTACAAATAATGGATATAAATGCAATTTCTGCTCCTCTTCTTACCATTTTCATGTTACTTCCGTCCTTTCCAGTGTAAAGATAGTAACAAAAGAAGTCCAAAGGTGGTGTTGGGGTTTACGCCCTCTTCCTATCTGTATTATTCAACATTTTCTCTAGCGAAATATCAGTAACTGCAAATGTATTGTACATGTGAAATACAGCAATATGCTTTCAGTGTTGTCTTGCTACTTGCTGCTTCTTCTTTTCTTCCAAACCTATCACATCTCTGTCCCTGCATATAGAGGGTTACATTTCTTCAGACTGTCACAGGAGTGTGTCAGATGCCTTTTTAAGTCAGCTGACCATGAATCTAACTCCCTAATCCTCATCTCCTTGTGTTTTGCTCTAGTCCTAGTAGTCACAACTAGTATACTTGTTCCCAAGATTGAATTAAAGTCAATACTAGTTTGAGTGACAAACTACATATCTATAGTGGGTAGGTCTGGGTCTAAAACACTAACTGTGACTTCTAAATTACTCATACACACTTCTTGATGCACATTGTCTATTTTTTGTTTGGATTTTTCTGCTTTGTGGAAGCTGACAGTGAACTGCATGACTGGAAAATATTTGACAGGGATGAGTCAGATATGCTTATATATATCTGTAAAAGTATTCTCCTTTTAATAATCAGTCCATTTAAGTTATTGTTAGATCTCAAACAAACCTAACAGAGAAATAGGACCCACCTCAAATTTAGCTGCTGACAGTTAGCAACTGACTTTTTTTCAGACATTTTATTAAACATTTTGGTATGAAAACATAGTATCGATACTGGGGAGTTCTAAGTTTTAATAAAATATATAGACAATTCATTTAGTGGGTGTGGCACAAGCTAATGCATATGGAGAAATGTAGTCTCCTAGATGTCAAAGTGGTGGTGGAGTAATTCCATCTTTACATTAAGTGGCATTGACTCCGTCTTGCCAAGGCTGTGCTGTTCATTCAGGATTCGCACTCTGCTAATCGCACATGTACTTCTATATTTAGCTGCTCCTTTGGGTGTTGGTCTGGCACATCTCCTGAAAAACCACGCTTTCCAGCCTCTAGAAGTAAGATGCTTAAGTGTTTAACCCGACACTGAGATGGGTCTCTTCTTGACCAGCCCCCCCAACCCGGCCCACAGATAATAACAAGGGGGCTGTGGACAGGGGATTAAGAGGCAGACTAAGGAGGTCCAGACAAATATTGTTTTGTTTCACAGACTGAATATTGCATTGAGGTTATTGGGAGGGAGAGAGGTCTAAGGATCTAATAACTACCCAGTTTCACTGATAACACAAATCTGATAATGAATGATAATGAAAGAGGGTTATGGTTTATGTCAGAAGCTGAAACCAGACCAAACCAGGGCAAACCTGAGATCAGTTTAGCTTTGTGACTTCCTTTATGTAAATGCTGGGTAAACTTTACACATAGTAGGCCTCTTTGTTGAGCTGTGTGGTCTGATCAGACATCAAAGTGCCGGAACAACATAAAGATTAAGAATCTAGATATATAATCACATCAACAGTCATGCCTGTATGTTAACACTCATATCTTACTGTACATACAATTGGCAGCCAATGCTCTGTGGTGCATCTTGAGTAGCTTCTTGATCGAATCATGCCCTCGTGAGAATTTCTCACAGTTCCCTGTTTCCCTTCCTGAAACAGCATCTCAAAGACGAGCCATCCAACCATGGCGAGTTCTCATCCACTACCTCTAACAACCTATTGATCAGTACTACTCAAGGACATCATATCCATGCACTAAAAACAAACAGGCAACGACAATATGCATATAGATTGGCTATAATATTACTGCACATTGCCAAATGAGCTGGTTACAGATGTCAGTGGTATAATCCAACCTCAAAAGAAAGGCTACATCTCTACCCAGTTAATAGAGTCAGTCCTGGGTCAATAAGTGTTCAGTTAGTCAGCAGAGGAAGTGAAAATCAGCTTTCATTCTGACCTTTTTGTTATTAATGCCTCACTGCACACACACACATCACCGCTGCCACAAAATGATATACTCTTGTTACATAATGCAACCTTGCATTTGGCAGCCGGACTAAGATGTTGTGCCAAGTAAAGTGTTTGAAAAGAAAGGCCTGTGATGCTGGTGTAGATATTGCATCACGAGGGAGGGAAGGGGCTCTTACAGTGATAAGGGAGGGGGTGGGAGAGGGGGTCCTTCTGTGGTACAGACTAGACTAGGCAATGCAGGGAGAGCAGGATGGAGGGATGGATGGGTGAGGAAGAGGAGGAGGAGGAGGCAGGGGGGTTGGCTGCACAAGCTCTCTGTGATTCACACACGCACACATTTCATCTCTCCTATGGTGTCCTGGCTCCCTCGACCCCTCCTCTTTCTGGATCTCCGGAGCCATTGCACTTGCTTGGAGCTATCTATATACATTGGTATGGGGATATCTCCCTTCCCTCCCCCCACCTCATCACGCACAGTCAAACACACACACACACTCGTACACACTCAGCCTCAAATTCTCTCACTCTCACGATTCACGTTGCTGCATATCACAGCTGACTGCAAACCCACCCTATTGCTGCATGGTAGAGTCCTGGTGCAAAATGCAGAAATGTGTGTTTGAACATATGCAACAATAGGAACTTCAGCTTCTTCAATTCTTATTGGTGCACTGTATTACATATAGTATGATTTATAGCACATATAGATAATACAAACCCATTGCATTTTCCTCCTGCTCATCCCTATCATGTCATCCTCCTGCTGTTTGAAGGGTGAATGCGTAGATATCAAAGGGGAAGCCTGCAGCGGAGCACACCAAAGTGATGCTCGACAGGGGTGACCTTCAAAACAAAGAGGAAGAAAAAAAAACAATACAAAATCATTATTTTGTACTAAAATAAGCCACGCGTCATTTTTAAAAACACACACTTCTTCTTTCATGGACTCGTTGCGTATCACGGTATATCATTAACCAACTTTGTTTCGGTGCGCCCCCCCACACCCAGTGCATGATAGGTTTTATCCGTACGGCCAGTCAGGTGATATTTTCCGCTTCGCCATTTTGTTTTGCTGCGCCGGGTATTTATCGTCAGAGTCGTGACTGTCCCGTTTACACTGCTCGTTAGGCGGTCAGACGGTTTGCTGGTGTCTACATTTCAAGCCTGTGGCCTTCGCTAGGTTTGCGCCAAGTGCTATTTTTTTTCCTTGAGCCGACATCAATAATTAATTTTGTACATTTAGTTTATTTTTTTTATATATAGAGGAAAGAAATGTCGTCCGAAAGCCCCGAGTACTCCCCGTTCTTCGCAGTGATGGGTGCCTCTGCGGCGATGGTGTTCAGCGGTAACTATCACCTCTCATATATTCATGCTTTTAATTGTGTCTTTGCTGCCTCACCTCTTCTTTTTATTTATTTATTATTATTGCATTTGTTATATCACTCCCAGGCTGCTTTGAACTGTCAGCCATCTGTTAGCCTCGCTAACGTCGCAGCGCTAATCTCGAAGCTGTCATTTTAATTTAGACTTTTAAACAGCTCGACTGTGACTTTAGTTTTTTTTGTAATATCTCAGGGTGGCGATGTTTGGTTTAATGCTTTCGTCGTCGCTAGCCAGACTTACACGGCAAAGACTAGTCAAGACTGGTTAGCTGGAGCTAGCTGATGACGACTACATTAGTTAGCTTTGACGCTTAGCTTTATCTGGATGGAAATGACAAAACAGGGAACTGTGCCAAGTGGTTAGAAAATGTGTCTTATCTCACTGAGACAGTGCTTAGTGGTTAACCATCATGATAAAACTGTCTGAAAAAATATTTTCCATGTGTCCCTTAATACTGTTTCTGCTTGTTAGCCTGCTGTATTTAACAGGAGTTCATATTATGTAGGTTAAGATGACTTTTTTTTGCAAGATGTCACTACTAAATGCACGTTTTTTAATGATATTAAAAGCTATAGGTGATGAGTTATACACAATACAGAGTAGGGATCACTAACCTATGGTTACATGATTGAATCAGCTGCTCTGCAACAATCTTGTCATTAATCAGATCAGTGATTTGATGTAAATGAACTAAGATAAATACTTTTTTTCTCACAATGCTCATTGGAAACCAGCATCAGCTGGTTGACTTCCTTATTGCTCAAAGGAATGACACAAGGTCACATGATTACCACATGACCAGACTTCTGACTTGGCATTACCATATAATGATACCGTAAATATAAATGCAACAGTTTTACCTGTGCAAAGAAAATATTTAGCTAATTTGGACAAATATGAAAAGTTACTGTTACACACATAGCTGTTTTTTTTTTTTTTGGACGTGTAAAGTGGCACAGAAAGTGAACTTTGCCACTGACGTGTTTTATATAAAAGGTCAGACTTGTTTTATGGATCCTCTCCTATGTTTTATAATTTGTATTGCCTGAAACCAAGACAAGAGCTACATCATGTGCCAGTCGTATCACAGTGGAGGTGTACATGTGACTAGTGTGACCGTTGGGATGGGTGCAGGGCCAATAAGAAATCAACATGCTGCTAATTGACCATGTTACAGAGGCCTTTGACAAAACTGTCTTGATTATGGTGCTGAATATATGATAGATCCTATCAATGAGTGACATCACCAGTGAATGACAGACCTTTAAATCTATTTAGGAAGGTATTTTTTCCCCAGTAGGATGCGATCTTAATTTCTCTCCTCATCTTTTTTTATGTAATCTTATCATACATTTATACATCCACATTCAATTTAATAGTCAAAGACTGTGAGTATTGCTTTAACACGTCTTTCAACAAATCACCTTTGGCTGCATGGTAATGAGAAATGCCGTTTTCAGCTGGAGATTTCAGAAATTTCCAAGAGAAATTTGACCCAGTAAGAACTGTTTGAAATATTAAGCACAATAAGGCATCACAGTTCATGCTGTAATGTGATTTTTAGATTGTCCAGAAACAAGAAGCCGTTGGATGCTAGACCCCGGTCATTTCATAGCTCAGGTTTAATATGTCGTGATAGGCAAGGACAACATGGTGGTGGTCCCTGAGGCTAACTGTAGTACTAGTCTGGCGGTGGAGTGAGTGACAGCTGGGGAATTAGCTAGTAGGGAGGGGATCACGCTGGCACAAAGACGGGATGTGGTCGCGGACGAAGACACTTGATGATTCAGACTGCAGCTTTAAGGATCTTGTGGAGTCTTTCTGACAGGACGTCGTTGCCTGTGCTTCTGTCATGTTCGTCACCTCAGTGTACACAAGCTTGAGGGACTATGGCTGCAATCAGTGTTTATTGTTGATCCATCATTCAGCCTGTAAAATATGAAAAGTAATGACAAAATTCACAAGCGAAGCGGATGGCTCTCGATCAGAAACATAAAAACTCACCAAAGGCGCTTCATTTGGAGTAAAGTAATTTGGGGCCGAGGCTTTAGGTTTCTGTGATCTTGTGGTGTCAGGTGATGTTGCATTGTTTTACCGGTGGTAGGGGGTTTCCTTTAGTGATGCATGGGACACTCCCAAAGTCTCATTACCCATGTGACAAGACCCACTCCAATGTTACGGTTATTTTGCCCTCCCCCGTGAATCCTCTGCAGTTGTTGAGTAGGTTAGCCTGGTAACTCATCATTTTAGACATCAATCAATGATGTTTTCAGTTGCTTGACCTTACACCCCCATTGTCTTCCTATCTCTTGATAACACTTTAACGCAATTAAATGGAGATGCAGTAGGTTACTCGGAAAGTCTAGTTCTCCATACTGCCTCGTATTTGTACACGATGTACAGTAAACCTGGCACACAGCTGTGTGAGATAAGGAAACGTTTTTACAGCTATGACCTCCGTGATCATTCATTCCTAAAAATCATGACTTCCCCATTCTCCCACCGCTCAGAGCAGACCTCTCTGCAGTGAATCACGTGGGCGTATTGCATGCAAGATTATCCCCAGCTGGAGGCACCTCCTGCTCTGACATCACAAGACGTCACAAGGGCATCCCATACATCAAATATTCTGCAGTGAGGGAGGAGAAAAAGGGAATAAAAGCTCCTGCACCTAAGCTGAGGGATTAGGATTAAAACCCAGAGGTTGTGCCTCCACCCTGCTGCAGAAGCCGCCCTGCCACACATCCAACCTTAATCGTCAGGACAGGATGACGATATTTGAAGACACTATTGTTTCTCTATCAAGCATGGCCAGTCACAGTGAGGCCAAGCTTACCAAGAAAGAATGCTGTCGAAGGATAACGTTACGGTTATGCTGGTTGTTGATGGATGGCTGAAAGGAAACAGCTGTTCAAACCTGTTTCAGATCTGCTTTCTTGGTTAGTTTTTATATTGAACTGCTGATGTAGGGTAAGCCAACTAGTTTAAATGACAGAATCATATAGTTTGTGCGTGTTAGTCCACCAGCGAAGGGTTTAGCTCTTCTACAGAGTCGAAACAAAAACCAAGTCGATCTTCCTTGTGTGTTTACCAAGCCCCGTGGAAACGGTGCCCAGTTATACTCGTCCCTGTAGACGGGCGGGAGTGATTTTAATCTCGTATTGATGGCATCAGTCTAGTGATGAATCAGTATAAGCAGCCGGGACGTGGCCGGCTGCCATGTGCACATTTGAAGATTGGCCCACATCGTCTTCCTGTCTGCCTCTAGGTCCATTTGCCTGAAAGCCTCGCCGGTAGTCTTGTACTTAACCAGAACTATCTCCGGGGTAGTTGCAACACATCGTCCTAAGAAAATACCGGGCAGGGCACCTCGGGCTGTATGCACAAGGCTGTCTGCCAAGATGATATCTCAAGAGCCTTTTCAGATTTAATCATCCTCAATACTCCGGCTCAGAAGCAAGAAAACAACTCGCCAGGTTTCTTTTTTTTTTTTTATGATACCGCTTTCAAGATAGTTGATGGTTCACCCAGTTACATAATTTTACTGACTGTTAAGTGGCCATTTTGACATCTGTACACAAACTGCGTACAGTATTTTTGCTTTCACATTTTATTTTGTCCATGCAGTAGACGCCACAGAAGGCTGAGAGCTATTTTTAGAATCAAAGCAGCATCTATAAATCTGTGAAAATGAGACACGTCTTCCACTGTTCTCAGTGTAACAAGCACACAGAGCGATACATTTCTACGCAGCATGCTCGGTGCTGTTTCTGAGCTTTCACTTTGCCTTTTGCCGTGGATGAGAATAAACATAATCACGTTCACACACACACACACACACACACAGATACCTATGACGTGAGGACAATCTTGTCAAACCAGCCCGTCTCTGATTCTGCTCTGACAGGCGTTGGTCTGTTCTGTACACATGACATCTATTACACGTCTCTGTGTACAGGACGAGGCTACGTCCTCGGTTGCTTCTTCCATTTTGATTTTCCTCCTTTTTTTTTTTTTTTTTTTTAAAGGTTTTTTTAGGGGCAGCTTTTCTTTATTTGAATTGAGGGTGTAAGGATGTAGAGGGCTATTTGCTGTACAGATTGTTCCCTTGACACAAATTTGTGATATTAAACAATTAAAATGCATTTTTCTGTCTCTCACTCATCACCTAGCAGCTATTCAATTAGTTTTCTCAGCTCTTAATGGATAATTGCTGTTCTGTATCAGGCTGATTCTAATTTTAGAGCAGGGTGTGATCATTGATTTTCAGTCTTGATGTATGAGACCGATGTGTCACAGGCCGACAGAGCTAATATGCTGATGAAGCTTTCAGTTCTCCTCCTTCTCCATCACATGACTAGCCAGAGACCAGTGTGCACTGGAGATATTGCACACAGGAGATGTCGCACGTGGTGCCCATCCGGTACTCGACGCTGCCTCTGGAGATGGTGGTGTGATGTCAGCACTTCCTGTGCGCTTAAGCCTAATGAGTCTTTTTGTTTTAATTCAGCGAGTGATGCACAGCTCTGCAGCTGTCTGGCAGAGTCCATTCTGAAATTGAAAGGGGCGGATGGTTTCCAGGAGATGAGACAGAAACGCAGCGCGATAGAGCTTTTTGGGTCGCGTAGTATCCGCGTCAGAAACGGGATCGTTTTGACACAAGCAAATTTCCCCAAGTGGAGCCATTTTGGATCTTCATGCGGAACAGAAAGTGTGACAGTTGTCACATTGTTGCTTCATCTCTTATTTCACTTCTGCTTCATTATTTAGCCGTCCTTCTGGTTTCTGTCGTCGCTCTGTTTGCAACTTGCTTTCCATTGTGTTTACTCGAATTTGCTGTCTTGTTTATTTAACTTAAACTTTCTCCTCTGTGTTCCCCCCACTAGCCTTGGGAGCAGCCTATGGCACGGCTAAGAGCGGTACAGGGATCGCCGCCATGTCCGTGATGAGGCCGGAGCTCATCATGAAGTCCATCATCCCTGTGGTCATGGCGGGTATTATAGCCATCTACGGCCTGGTAGTAGCAGTGCTGATTGCCAACAACATCTCAGAGAAAGTCAGCCTCTACAAGTGAGTTCAAGCGACCACGTTCCCTCTTCAGTTATTTATTTCTGTTTTTATTAATAAGAGTTTGTTGCTTTTTTTTTTTTTTTGGTTATAAATCTTTAAGTCTTATGGCCTCAGCATGAATGAGTCATAACAAAAACATTGACACTAGTGACACTTTATCAACAACAAAAAACCAACAATGAATCCTCTCTACTACGCCCTGATGGAGCTCCACTAGATCACTGATTACAACTAGAGCCATGTTGTTACACTGAATGACCTACTTCTTCATTACACTAAACAGAGTAAACAGACAACAATACATTTCACTATGATTGTACCTGTATGCTTATATTTGACGTACACTTAACTTGAACATCCTCGGGGCAAAGTAGCTGTGTTTACACTGACAACGTGACCGTTGGTTAACTTGTTGTCTCATTCAAGTGTCCGCAATGCAGCCACGCGACTTACAATAACAGAGTTTTAAAGCACAGAGATATGGTAACACTAATCTATATACTCTTTATAAGTCTTACTGGTTTGATTGATGAATATAACCATATCTCTGATTGAGTCCTTTGAATACCTTTTTTATTATTGTACAGTCCAGCCCACTTGCTCCTGCTGCATGCGTTACAGGCTGTGATCACTCCCACAAATATTATAAATGCTCTGGCTTTAATCTTTAGTTAAGGCGATCGTCAGCTCATCCTCAACGTCCCTCATGCTGACTAACACTTCTTCGTCTCTGTTTTCAGGAGTTTCCTCCATCTGGGAGCCGGTCTTAGTGTGGGCCTGAGTGGGCTGGCGGCAGGCTTCGCTATTGGCATCGTGGGCGACGCAGGCGTGAGGGGCACAGCTCAACAGCCGAGGCTTTTTGTGGGCATGATCCTCATTTTGATTTTCGCTGAGGTCTTGGGTCTCTACGGACTCATTGTCGCCCTCATTCTCTCCACGAAATAAAAACACCCCAAACATCTCCACTACAAAGATCTGTCCTTTATGTTGCTGCTGGAGGAAAAAGTGTAAAACGGGAAAAGGAAAAAAAAAAATTGTAAAAATTTCTGCCAGACGTGATGAAAGAAGTGAAGACGGTGGAAATATGATTTGAAATGGCTCCATAATTATGGTCTTATCAACAATGTGTACAGTCGTCCCAATTTGATAGTCAACTTGTAAATGCGCAATGTAGTGATTTGTCTGTCTTGTGTGTGTGTGTGTGTGCGTGTGCGCGTGTGTGTGCGTGTGTTTCAAAACAGTTGTATGATGAAGATTCCTTTTTTTTTCCCTCCACTTATTTCAGGCCTCAAGGCCAGCTGAGGCAGCCTGGCCTCTGGTCTTAGAGAGCTGACCAAAGGGCCGCACAGCTTTTTCTCCTCCCACATCAACTTGGGAGTTGACAGAATTTCTGCATTAATCTTGAGGATCTATTTGTAAAGAGAAATGTATATGGACTCACGATTTTTTTCCACTGATTTTATTTATAAGAAATTGTTCATTGAACTGTTTAATGCAGCAAAAGTCTTTAATTCCCAGGATATATTATACATATATAAATATATATACAGACATATAAATATCTAAATCTATATATAGATTTAATGCACTGTGGGGTAATTGTGATAAGTGGTTGGAATTCCTCTGGATGTAATTCTTGGTTTAATTAAGATTGCCTTTAGTATGTTGCTGGTGAAGTGGGAGTTTTGTGTGTAGCTGTATTCTAATCATTACGCAAACATTCTCAAACTTCAGTGTTTTTCCTGTAGTACTGCTGTTTGCATTAAAGGTGTGTGTGCCCCGTGACGGGTCTCACAAGTGTAATTTCCAAAATCTCATCTCCTCTCCATCTTCTTCACCCACCCTCCATACATACTTCCCTCCTCATCTTTGGCTGTACCGCATCCCTTCCACATTCCAGCCATTAAAATCCTGCATGGGTTCCAGTGTCTTGTTGCTGTTGGATATGAAGCTGAAGAGCAGGCTAGTTTCAGAAGATTGAATCCAGATCAGATGGCTAGTTTAATGCTGTATAGCCATCACCCCCCATACCCTCCAAAAAAAAGATACAATAAGACTTGATTGCATTGTTTGTAGTGTGCAGCAGTGAGATAAGTGTTCAGGTTTGACCTAGTTTTATGCAAAGACCAGTCTGATTTGATCTGGAGTTTGTTTTCTGAAAATGGAACTGCTGCTGACGCATTTACCGAAGCGCCAATCTTACAATCCTGTATTACCACTGGTATTGACGTTCTCCTGATGTGTCGACGTGTGTGTCACAATCGAATTAAAGAAGATTCCAACTTAGATTTGACTCTCTTCCAAACACACGCAACGTTAGTGTTTTCAGTGTTTATTTTACCCTGACACATTAAGTGTTTCACAGGCAGCGTGACTTTACTTTTTATTTTTTATTACAAAACAATCTCTCTGAATTTGCTGTAAAACAGATCCGCTGAGTTGCCGTTCCTGCACTGCATCTCTTCCTGTTGCACTCTGCGGAGAGAGCTGCTGATTCACATTGTGGTTATACCCTCAAACTGCGACTGCAGCTCTTGACGTCAACTACAAACAAAGCCTGCTATGTACTGCTGGCAAATACATATTTTTCATTTTTAATAAGATGTAAACAAAATAATCTGGACATAGTTTGATAGGTTTAACTGTACAGGACAACAATGCAGCATAGAAATGATTACCTCTGCATTATTCTGGACTTTTCACAGTCTATGGGATAAAATGTCAATGCACTCCAAATTTTTGAGTAAATAAATTCATGACTTAAGCAGTTTCGAGGCTGTTCAGCAGAGTCTGACATATACTGCTGATGGCACTGAAGGTGGCACTGTCGGGAAATGACTCTGTGAAGTCTCTGCCTTCTTCTATACTCTTGCTGAGCAGAGGATCCAAGGGCACAGAGCCTGAAATGGAGAAGACATGTTGGTTACTGATATGACCTGAACCAATTTAACAGCACCACTGTATCAGTGTAAATACTTGCATTGCTAAAGCTATGCAGCACTGACACACACACAGATGGTGTCTCACTGCCACAGGGTGAGCTGAATTAGCTGCATCATTACTTTAGATTGATCCGCACACGAAACGGATAACCGCTGAGGGAAAACGTCAAATGATCTATTCATTTGACAAATAATTATTGATGGTCATGTATCAGGCTTTTAAACTTGCTGCTACACTGAAATCTGTGATCGACCATTTTAGCAGCATGGCAGTGATGTAAAATGCCTCCTAAATCATGAACAGTGGCTGAGAAGTGATGTGCAATTGCGGTGTGTTGTGACATCTTGTGGCCGGAAGCTAACATTACATAGTAATTTAATCCCATTGATCTCACCTAGGAACATTGATCCAGTCAGCTTGGCTAACTCTTCACCACCACCTTTTGAGAATATATTGCTGCACTCCTGAAAAGACAGAATATTTGTTAAAATGGAAACAACCTCATGGGTACATTATTTAGCATGAACGCCACACCAATTGATTTGCAGACAACCCTTACATCCTTCAAACTCTGTCATACCCAGATGTGCATTACTATAACTACATTTTCAAATTGTACAATTGTAGAAGAAGTTTCCACACCGAGCAGTGTGGACAAACGAAGCCGCTCATGTTCTCTACGATGCCCAGGATCCGTACTCCTGTCTTCTTACAGAAGGTGATCTCTCTCCTCACGTCCCCTGTTGACACTGCCTGAAGCCAACAGAAAAATAGAAAACAAACATGTTTGTTGGAAGGAATCCGTCAATTTGGTAGATTTCTAGGCTTCAAGATGGCAGGAGTTTAACATTTAAACGTGACAACATAATGGTAGTCTCATGTGTTTTTGTGCTGGTGAATTTCCTTTAAAAAACACACATGCAGGACAATATATTAGATATTTAAACCACTTATTTGTCAGTGTAAACCTTCCGTCATGCTTTATTTAGTCTCTTTGCTCCTACTGTGGACAGCAGGGTCTCTTTCGACTAGTCTGTACCTGAGGTGTAGTGACCAAAATGGCACCATCCACTCTGTGTTTTTTGAGATTCTCCAGTACTGACAAATGTTCATCGGACGTCCCCGGCGGTGTGTCCACCAGCAGGACATCGAGCTCCCCCCATGCTACATCTGACACAAACTGGCCAATCATAGCTGTGGGACAGAATAGGAAAGGATAATAAAGAAGGTGAGTTTAAGTGCAAAACATGCAACACGGGTTTGTGTTGGAACATGGATATTAACTGTACAGACAGTTTGTGCCAACAGAATAGGTCTATAAAGAGTGTCAGAGACCAGTACAGCTGGAGAACAGCATACCGTTTTTCTTGGGCCCCCTCCACACCACTGCTTCATCTGGATCCTCTAGCAGGAAGCCGATGGACATCAGGGCCAGGCTCTTCTGGGCATCGGTGTAGACGGGCACCCATCCTGAATCACACTGGTGCACATCAGGCCGGCCGACGCACAGCATGCGGGGGATACTGGGCCCACACAAATCTACATCCAGGATGCCAACCTGATGAACACACCACCAACAGCAACACATTATATAACATGTATGTTATGAAATTTTATATCCTTAGGTTACACAAGGTCACGTGTGGGCCTTGAGGTCCTCTGCAGTATTAATTGTTTGGTTTCGATTAGGTGTCAGTCTATCTCAACATTGTGGTGGCCAGGGTCGAAGAGGGACCTAGTGCTTACCATTGACGTTCCAATCTGCGTAAACAGACATCTGTGTCTCCGGACTAGAATGTGTTGACAATAAAACCTCCATGGGTAAAAACATTCTCTGTCTTTGGCTAATTCTGTAGTATTTGTGGTGTGATCTTTAGGTTTAAAGTCTATCTACCAGGATGAGTTCGACAGAATGTGAGACCGACTCAGGCACTTCTGATGAACTTTGAGAGTGTCTCTAATTCTCCTTGTTTAAGCGTTTACCAATATATTGACTGCCCCACTGCATTGACACCACTTCACTTAATTTCCCAGCTTGGGATAAATAAAGTATATCTATCTATCTATCTATCTATCTATCTATCTATCTATCTATCTATAAATGATATAGCATAAGACATCAGAGGCTCTTGAACACTTCCTTCCTTCCTGACCTCACCATTGACCTTTGACTTCAGCAAGTTCTCCACAACAATGTAAACTACTGTATGTGTGCATGCATGTAAAATGACCTCTGAGTGTTTTAAAAGGGGGTGACAACATGTCAACACTTTGAACACTCACCTTCTTGCCGGCATGCCTGAGAGCCAGCGCTAACTCTGTGGTGATGGTGCTCTTGCCCACACCTCCTTTCCCGGACAGGACCAACACAACATGCCGGACCTGGGACAAGCTCCCGTCTTCACATGAAGAAAAAGGAAGAAAATAGAGTAGCAACAGAGTTTAAATGACAGTAAATTATGACGCAACTGTCACGAGAGGTGGTCACATAATCTGAAACGAGACTCGGAGGGAAGTGTCGCAGTTTGCCGTCATGTTTCATCACCCGAGTTCACAAGTTCAAGTAAGTAGGATAGAGCTTTTTTGGGGGGGATAATGTTAACATTAAATATTAACTATGTAACAGCTCTCTCGTGTAAATAAATGACGTTTTGTTGGATATTTTAGCAATTAGCAACGCGCGGGCCAGTTATCAAACTGTTATTTTTAGCAATTAGCAACGCGCGGGCCAGTTATCAAACTGTTATCAAGCATGCAGGGATTTTCTGACAGCTGCCGTCTCTAAAGAAGTCTCTGAACGAGCAACAAATAAAGCCGTGACCTCCTAATGAACTGAGTAACTTCGCCTTACCGTTATTCTGCTCCATGTTTCGGCTTTGAGACTTTCAACCCGTGCATGCACACAGCACCGGACTCTTCCGTATACCGTCACCTAGCCAATCACATCAGCGAATGTTACATATAAGCCCCGCCTCTACTCCAAAGCCACCAATAGGCTGCCGCCGCCGGAGAGCGTCATGGTGCGTTCAGGCGCTCCACAAACTGCAACAAAACAAACACATGGATCATCACGGTTATTTTTGTGTTTTCTGTTGTGAGAAATGTTTTAGATAACGATAACGACCCGTGCTACAGGAAATCAGCTGGCTCCAGACATACTTTGCGTCTTTATATATTGAAACTTTTGTGTATTGCTTGCCTAATACTCCCAAAAAATTGATATATGCATAAGTAATTCACTTTTTTCAGTTGTGATTATTACCAGCCGTGTACACTGTCTGCCTGGTTAATGATAAATATAATAACTGTTGTCGCCTGGAACAGTGCTTTTTCTTTTTCATGCTTTTTTTTTCATTATTATTATTATTATTATTATTATTATTATTATTAATTGAACTATTAAACTTCTGGTGTATGTTCATCTTCTTGTGTTACCAAACCACACACATATCTCTACATCATTAGCACCATAGATAGTTACCCTGGTTAGATAAAAGTAACCAAACATATTAACATAACCCCTCCCCCTATAAGGGGTCGTATCCAATAGGAACACGATGGGGGCGTGGAGAAGTAATGTTTACTTCTAGACTGCTGCAAAGTGGGACAGAGTGCAAACTGCACCTGTTACAAGGTCGGATATAGAGGCACACTAACATTCAAATGAGCCATTGCAAGACAGTATATAGGAAGACTACAGTAAGGTAAGAGCATGACTGCTACTAAAATTGAGTTATTCATGCTGTACTGTGTTTGACTGCGTTTTAAGGTAGAGATGCAACAAAACTGTAACAGCAGTCTTACATTTATTGAATATACATGCAGTGTATGCTGAAATTTAATCATTCAGATGATGCTATTATCTAGAAAGACTTACAGTTAGAATTACAGATAGTCTTAGTGCACTGATCTATACAGCAGTACATGCTTTTTGTCCTTACTAAGAAAGCACATGTAAGGACATGGTGTAAGGACATGGGCATGGTCTGGTGTGACTGAATAGAAACAGGTCATGGACAGTGATTTGATCTGAAACATAATAACACACCATCTGAAACCGCACTGATGCGTTCATCACATGCATCGGTACTGTAGGTAATCCTGACTGGTTCGTCCAGATGATGCATTTACAGTATGTAGGCTAAGGCCCAATTAAAGTGAGACTAGCTTCAGACTAACTAATCTAAATTATTGGCTGGTTATCTCCTGCACCTGCTTGCAAAGCAGTCACCAGCTGCTGTGGGGAGTGGTGCCATTAACGGAGACATGCCATCAGGTTGAGGTACACAAGTGATTTTATTTATTCTTTTTAAACAGTTAATTGTAAACAGGGATACATCTCAGAAAACTGAGACATGAATCATTGATTATAATGATTAGTGACTGTGAAATAGGTTCAAACAGTTCGACACAGACAAGATTCTTTTAAAGCAAACTAATATATATAGGCAAACTATAGGCAAAATATGAGGCAGTTCAGTTTGAGGTCAATAGATCAGACGCAACCTGATTTTCAAGTCATACTGGCCAGAACAGAGGGTGGCAGAGTTAGCAGAAATACTGAAAAAAGCGAAGAATTGTGTTTGTGTTATTACATAGTGTATGAATACAAACTGGATGGAGGTAATAATGTTCTTGACACTGAAACTGCATCAGCTTCACTGATTGTTCAGTCTTCAAGTTATACTGTAATAGTTTTGTGTCCCAAATTTCCCTAAAAAAATCAAATCATACATGTGGAAATTTCATCCACTTAAATCCACTTCAATATTAGCAGCGTTTTAAACAGCAGGATAGTAGATATTAGTAGATATTATTATTAGACAGGATATTGATTGGAACACATTGCCGTTGATCAGGTCAGGTGACGTAGCTAGCTGACAGACATGCTGCCACGGTGACACAGGGTTTGGTTGGGTTTAAAGGTTAAGCTAGTGCATGGAAACACTTCCCGCTGCCAACTGTGGCATATGGGCCAGATGGAAATAGGCAAACTGGCGCACAAAGATCAGCCTATAGGTGCAGAGATGTGTTTCCTCATAAGGATATTTTGCAGCTTCACACTGGCCGCAAGAGCTAAGCAAAAAATTTGAACTGACCTGCCTGGACTTGAGCTGTGAGAAATCTGAGAGACGTTCTCAGTTGTTGCCTACAATAGTTGCCCACACTTTTCTAAAACAACCTCACAGTAAGTTGGGGATACAAGGAATTTAACAGTGTGTGGGGAAAAACATATTGGACTATAAAAGATCTTCAAAAACAGCTTTTATAGATTCTTTTTTTAATGGTTGGTACCTCATTTTGTTGAATCCATATGCTGTTAATTCCCAGGAAACCCCCTTCAATCTGAAATAGGTTCATTAAGTTATTTCTGACTCTCCTCCTTGAATATAGCCTGCTAGTTTTAGAAAATGTGTCATGAGATATTCAAAGAGTAAATAAGCTGTGATCCAGGGGTTCATCACTGACCGTTCTTGACATAAATGCAAAGTACGTGCTCTGCTGCACTTTGTGCCAGCTGGTCGTAAAGGCATTGATTCTGCTGTCCACAGAGCTGCCATGCTGAGAAGAGGCAGGAACGGCCGGGTTCGGCATTTGGCCTGGAGCGAAACACGACAGGAGACAGATGCCATGGCGGTGATCCAGACATCAGACAGGGAGGAATGGGAAGGACAGACGACGACACAGGTGAGACACTGCTGTTTGTTTGGTGGAACGCAAGGAAAGTAGGGCAAAGTGCAGAGCACAGGGCGGAAAAGAGAGATTTTTTTAAAGAGGAGGGGGAGATTCAGATGGAATGAATATTTAACTAGAGAAAGAGACACTTGTTGGAGGATAAGAAATGGAGAAGAAATGTCACCACCATGTGAAAGATAATATTTCTACCTGAGTACCAGTAGTTTTCCACTGGGACTGTCCCCAGGCATAAATGGCTGTGTGTAGGACATGGTCAGGTTTTCAAAGGCAAGGAAAGGTGGCTCAGTATTTTTGGAAGGGGTCTAATTTTACTTACTAGCACATGTGACTTCTCTCGCCAATAGGAACCATGAACCTTTTCTTTCAAACATGGCATACGGGTGCCATGGCTCTCATTTGGCTTTTTGGATTGTCACGTACAAGATAGCAAACTTGAGATTTTCCCATCCAGGCTTGGTGACCTATTTAGGTTTAGATTTTACAAAAAGGCATCAGGTCTGCCAGTAAAACTGGGAGAAAAAAACCCTTGAACACAATCCTCACGCTCTCTCCACTGGATCTAATTCCTTTCCCTGCTACCGAGCCAATATCCATGCACCATGGACACGTCAATGGACTTACAAGACGCTGCTTGTTCCGTTTGTGTCAACCAGATCAGCGACCTGGACTCTGAAGTGGATTACCTGCAGAGTTCTCAGAATGAATCTGAGGTGGTGGCCTTGCCCAGTACTGTGCCGGTGGTAGGGGAGTCTTTCTGCCAGTGCGACCGGCAGGAGGAGCTCAGGCCAGGCTTCAGTGTGTCCAGTGACTGCCTCTGTGGGGAAGAGGATCAGGGTGAGCAAAATCTGATGCATTCAGTCTTACACCATATGAACACAGCAGGGTACAATGTAAATTGGCAGAAGTGAAGTATTGGGCAGACTAATCTAACAATATAAGGATTTGGCATGATTTTAAAGATTATTACACATAGTATAACAGGCTTTTGTGAGCTTATAACTACATATAAAATAAATGTCCCATTTAAATTAATTAAACCAGCTCACAGATCACGAATGGAGCAAAAAACAAAAAGAACAAACATGAACAAAAAGTACTTTCTTGTACTTGCTGTTACATGTAACGTCATTAGGATTCCTCCTCTGGGGACCATATAAGGCAATGCATTCAAACAGACCTCGCCATGATCAGTCCTTTTCACAAATAATTTTATTTTTTTTAAAAAAGGTCATAACAAATTAAAAACTATGACATGATAATTATCTAGTTAATATAGCTGCTTGTGTGTCCTCAGGTTTTGACTGGGAGTGGGATGATCACTTCAAGTCTTCCGGTGCTTTCCTCAGCTGTGATAACAGGAAAGTGAGCTTTCACACAGACTACAGCTGCGGCACAGCAGCCATCCGCGGCACCAAGGAGCTCGCAGATGGCCAGCACTTCTGGGAAATCAAGATGACCTCTCCTGTCTATGGAACAGATATGGTGGGTAATATATTAGCTGTGGCCTAAAACACTGTTTCTAAGTTTGTGTTTGGTATCATGAATGTTGAGTGTTATTGCAAACTGTTACAGTTTATTTACCTGTTACCTGATCGTGTTTTTACTGTTTCATTGGTGTAGATGGTGGGAATTGGAACCTCGGAGGTGAACCTGGAGAAGTTCAAATACAGCTTTGGCAGCCTGCTGGGCCACGATGAAGACAGTTGGGGGCTCTCCTACACAGGTTAGTGGGTCAAAATACCGAGATTCAGACATGCCATGACCTGTTAGAGGAATGTGAAATTGACAGATGTGAAAGGTACTGCACTAAAGTAGGATTTTCAGGCACTTGAACATTTCCATATAATAGAACTTTTTACTTCTACTTTACATCTTAGAGGGAAATATTTCATATTTATAGGGAAGTACATTTTAGTCCATTACTCCATTTATTTGAGAGCTGTATTTATTAGTTACTTTTCAGAATAAAATTTGACATGAAACACATATCGTGAGCTTTTAAGGCAGCAGTATGTTAAGAGTAGGGCTGATCGCTAGATGGGGAACCACTGGACTAAAGGCCTAAAGAATGGATCTGTATATAAAGTAGCAAACTAGCTCCAGCTCAACCAGTTACACCAGTGAAAGGCTGTTTATTCATGGTGCATCAGTTTTAAAAATCTAATAATATAACATATGATAATATGTCACTCACAGGGATTAATTGTCTGTGATGACTATTTTTGATGCTTTATGTGGATTTTGTTTATAACTTTTTAAGTCATAAATGGTCATGGTACATTGTTAGACCTTCTGCATACACCACCATGATAATTACTAATTCAAGAAAATAAAAGCCCTGCTTCTCGTATCTGTTTAAAGGTCACCTCCAGCACAAAGGGGACAAAGTGAAGTTCTCCTCTAGGTTTGGCCAAGGCTCCATCATCGGAGTGCATTTGGACACTTGGCACGGTACCCTGACCTTCTACAAGAATCGGCACTGCATAGGTGAATGTTTTTCTGTAATCCAAGCAGGTTAGCCACAAAAACACATAAAAAGTAGTATGCCTTCAATCCTGTCAACTCTCCTTCCCCCAACAGGTGTCGCTGCCACTCGGCTGCAGAACAAGAAGTTCTACCCAATGGTGTGTTCCACAGCAGCCAAAAGCAGTATGAAGGTGATCCGTGCCTGCTATACACCCACCTCCCTGCAGTATCTTTGCTGCACCCGGCTCCGACAAATGTTGCCCTCCTGCCCAGACGTACCTAACGCTGTGGAGTTGCCCCCAGGCCTGCGCACCTTCCTCCACACACAACTAGGCTGGGTCTTCAACCTCAGCAGTGGCCCTGAAGCCTCGGAGCAGCACAGTGACTCGTGTGAGGATTTCCAAGAGAAGATGAGTCTGCCTTTGAACCGCAGCACCAGCCCCATCCCCATCCCCATCCCAAGCCCAGTATCCAGCCTGAGTGCCTGCGCCTCCCCGAGCCCCTGCACCAGTCCACTTCCTGACACATACCAGTGCAGCTGTCGAATGTCACCTCAAACTCAACCCTGCACTTGCCACTGCCCTCCAACTCCTCCCAGCAGTGACTATGATAGCTGCTGCTCCGAGCCAGAGGATTATCAGTGCAAAAGATGCCGCTGGACATGACTTTAAAATACAAATTATATTCGCAAGTGTTTGGCACACAGCTTTTCTACTATTGCCATCAAAGTCTCCTGTTGGGAATCATGGAGATACGAGCAATCTCATCATTTAACCAATATTGCTTGATTAACGTTTCTCTTTTTTTCAACCAACTTTTGTAAATGAACGGGGAGAAAAGAGTGAGCATGTAGTGAGTGAGACCTTTTAAGGACGCTGAGATATATAAGAGTGACATCTGGGTCATTCATTTATTCTCATTTTAACAAGAGGCATTTGTACTGCTCTGATTTTTGTTTTTCATGTTTTAAAATATGAAAGTCACAGTCTTAAGAAGGCCTAATGATTATCAGATTAGACTCAAACAAAAAAACAAAAACACGATGGAAATATTGTGTACACTTATTGTTTTTCTCATGGGTAGACTCCAGAGGGTAAAGGATTTGCTTTTTGATACCGTGGAAATGGCTTTTTGTACAGTAAAAATGTGTTTTGTAATCAATGTTTCTGGCTTAAATATAAACAGCGGTTGTGTTCTTGCTTACAAGATGATTTGTTGTTTTTCTATTTAAACCTCTGCTTTGTTTATGAACTTTCTTACTCGGGAATTCTCTCCAATAAATAAAAATGAAAAGTTGTGATGCAGCTCATTTTTATAGACTCATTTCATACATAAACATAACACTTCATGTAGTTCATAGATCCCGCTCACAGTCTTGCATATACACACACAAACAGAATGTTGTTTCAAAATATACAAACATTTAATACACATCATATCATTTCTTAGTCTACTAAGTACTATTCGTTGAAGCCTAGAGGAGAATAAATAGTGTTTTACCAGAAGGTGAACATGATATCTAAGGCATATTTTTAGCTTGTAAACATTAACATTAGCAGCCAAGCAGTGATGAGGTGTCATTAGAAGCCAGATTAATCCTTGCTGACATCCATCCACCTCATTCTCAAGTGGATAAATTAATCCAGGACCAGCTGGGGGTTTTGGGCTGTGAGACAACGGTAAACTCTGGCCGATATCTCCGGTCCTATTCGCCTCTCCTTACCACCGCTTTTCACTAAGAGACCAGCCAGCAGCCCCTTTCTCTCCTCCTCCGACCCCAAGCTCTGATATGCCTAAAAAAACATGGAAAATTTAGATTCAATAATCTCCTTACAATGATTTATCCAAAATGCCACAGTTGCACAGTGTGTGGTCACAGTGAGAATCCAGGCCACCACCCTCTGATCACTGAACTCTAGTGGATCGTGGATTTCACTCCGGTTTACCTGCAGCAGCAGCTGAGGAGATGGGTAGGCTACAGTCACAGCAGTGGCCACAGCGGGGCTCACTCTGTTCAGCTGTTGGATCTGCTTGTTCCAGACCTGAAACAGCCCCGAGCCGTCCCTCTCCACCCGAGACCCGCTGGCCCATGAACCATCAACACAGAAGGGCAGCTCTGCTCGCTCCGTCAGCAGTCTGGAAGGACACAGAAGGACATCTTATAAGTGAGGCAAGATTAGTCGGGTATTAACGTGACTGTTTAATGAGCTGATATATCACCACATTTCTGTGACTGCTCTGACGGGTTTTTTGGTTAATGGACTTTATTAAACTGAAGGATAAACAGAGAGGCTACACACTTGAAAGGGCGCTTTGATAAGGCCTTAGTGACAGCACAGACGTGGTTAGTAACCTCCTGCCAGCCATCCAGGAAGACCAGTGAGATGTTCTTGTAGAGCTGTAGGTACACGAGAACCTGGAGGGAAAAAGAGACAAAGAAATTCCTCAAAAACCTGATGAGTTAAAGCTCAGCTCATAAACCATAATGTCTACGGAAACGTGTATAGATCAAGAATGTGGCGTGTTCAAGAAAACTGGAGTACACTGACCTCCTCGATGTCCAGAGCCTCCATCCCCAGTTTGGATTGTAGCGTCTCATCTAGTAAATATACACTACCAGCATTGGTCCTGTTGGTAAGTAAACCAATACGTCAAGTCTCCCCAGAGATTTAATAAGTAAGAAATTAAGTGTCTATCCACCGGAGGCCACAATCACAAGCACTAACCTGTAGTCTGGCTCAGAGTCTGTCACTAAGAGTGTGACCACCTTCTTTGCATCCCGGTTGAGACACTCCAAGAGAGCACAGAGGTAAGAACCCAACCCCGCCTCCTCGCCTTCACTGTCTAGCATCTGTCGAGGCGACAAAATAAGTCTCCAACAGAATCCAACGTGTAAGTTATCATCACAACTTAAAAGGTTTGCTTACTTTCTTTACAGAGACCACGATGTCCATGAAGTCAGTCAGATCCAGCACCAGAAGCACTTGTTCCTCCTCCACCGAGCTCTTGCCATCTTCTCCCTGCTAAAGTTAGAATGAATTAGAATGAGTAAGAATATAAATATGCACATCTATCACAGATGAACTGAAACATAAAAGAAATGTATAAAGAAAAGATACAGATGTGGATTATAAACAGCGCACCCACCTGAAGTTGCAGGTGTTGGAGCAGTATGCAAAGAAATTATGCCACGAGAAGTGTGAGGTGCCCACCTGAAGTAAATCTCTGGTCCAGGTGATGCTGCGTGGGAGCTGCTGGCTCTCGATGCTAAACCTCCACTCGAAGGCAGCCAGGGTGCCCAGCAAGATGTCTGAGCCATCCTGTTGGAGAAGAGCTGGAAAACACACAGAGAGACTTATGACCTGCTCAGATGCCTTTCAGTTGTTGACTCAGACACTGAAGCTTTTTAAATACAAATGGTCATGCATGCATGCTTTTGATTGGAAGGACAAAATGAAGCAGGTGTTGCCTTTTATTTGATGTTAAAGTTTGAATTCATAGATTTATTGGAAATACAGGACTAGGAGTGAAACTACAAACAAACGACCTTTATTTAATTAGGAAACAATAAAATAAAATGAAAAAATACATAAATTTCCGACAGCACGTGAAGGCAGCGTGTGGTACCTGGGTCCACGCAGACAGTCAGCCGCTTGAGGCAGCTCTCCGGCCGGAGACTCCTCAGGTTCTCCGCAGCCTCTCTCCTCTTCTGCTGCTCCTGTCTCCTCTCCTCCTTCTCCCGGGCTCTTGCAGCTCTCTGTCTCTCTCTCGCCTCCCTCCTCTCCCTGGCTGCCTGTCTGTCCGCCTCTATCTCCTCCTTGGTGCGGCGTTTCCTTGCGGGACTCGGCGTGCCGCGTCCGTCTGGTCGCGGGGGAGACAGAGCAGCAGGAGTCTGACTGGACTCGCTGTTTGTCGCTGACGATGGAAGAGTTTCACAGGTTTGGTCTGAGCTCTGGTCCTCTGTTAAAGCTGCGCTGACTGTCACTGTCTGACTGCGGGCATCGCGGTTTATTGTCTCAGCGTCGCTTCCTTCAGACTCAGATATTTCCCATGTTTTAGCTCTGCGCAGCACGGACATCTCATACGTTTAACACATGAACAAACCTCACTTGAACGCATCATGTACACATCATAAACAATCCAGGTGGGACAGCAATGTTTGGAACAAGTCGACGGTGTCCGCTGAGGGACAAAAGATCTAAAAACGCGCTACAAATATTCAATTCAACAAAGAAACAGACTTTATTTCCGACTTTATTAGGCCTATACTTGCCCGTGCTCATGGTAATATGCTGTTCTACTTGTTTTATTCAGTTTATGTAGTTTTATACCACTGCAGTTTGATAGTGGCTCACTTCAGTAGCTGTAACTGTTCAATATTCACAGGTTTACAGTGTCAGTTACACTCACTGTATTGTTTTATACTGTTTTAATGTTTTAAATATCATCATTCAGAAATGAAATTATTGGAATATTAAATGATTAAATAAATAAATACACTTTTTTATTAAACAATACTGCAAATAAACTCTGTTTCTGATACAATATTACATAGGGAATGAATGCAGGTCATTTTTGACCCATGTGTGCAAATATTGTATAGTTACATAAAATGTCTTATAATTCAAAGAGTAACCATAAAGTAATAGAAAAGTATTAGTGTTGGGGTAAAAACTAAATAAGTGATGGAAAGTTGGAATATTAAATGAGGAATTAAATTCATTTTTACAATATAGCTAAGAAACGCAACACCTTCTGTGAAATTCCATAGAAAATGAATGCGGGTCATTTTTGACCCATGTTGCGCATTAAAGGGGTAGTGACAAAAAAAAAGTATTTGTACTTAAAAAGCTTTCATGAAAAAAATGAAATTAAGTTTTGTCAGGAACATAAACAAGTTAATTGAGGAATTCATGGAGTGCTGAGTAATAAAAATAAGTTATTACAAAGATATAGAAAATTTAAACTCAGCTTTGACCCATCTTTTGACCCATCTTATGCGTTAAAGGGTTAAGAGCTGATTATATGGTTTAATTAGCAGTAGTGACGCACTTCACTGTAGTACTGTGGCACTTGATTGACCTAATACTTGTACTATAACACTTCCCTTATATCAGTTGTAAACAATATACAGATGCTACCACACATCTGTATATAAAATAATGCTGATTGCGCAACAAAAAGTGGCATTATACCATTAATATAATACTGTTATGTGTGTTGTCATTTGCTATACCATTAATATAATACTGTTATGTGTGTTGTCATTTGCTTATTTTGTGTTTATAACTTAGGCGACCTGTCCATGGTGTAATGGTGTACCCCGCCACTTGCCCAGTGCCAGCTGGGATTGGCTCCAGCTCCGGAAAATCGATGGTTGAATAGACTTTTATTTACTTTTCTTATCCACCTTGTGTTTTGGGAACCACTGTAACAAGCAGATACTTCCAATGAAGATCAATTAACTTGACTGATTAGACATGATTTATAATAATTGTTAAATGAAGTATTTTAAATTAGTTGTATGTGGTATAGTGACATCTTCTGGCATGAATCCATACTGCTGCTGCTGCTGGCTCACAGCAGGTGTTGGCTCCAGCAGGGCCCTGTCTGTAGCACAGCTGAATAAAGTTTTCTGGGTAAAAAAAAACCTCATAATATGTGTTCATGGCGGCTGCGTGCGCAGATCTCCAAACAACCCGCTGCGTCGTTGCGCAGCAACCGATCCATCCATGTAGTTTGAAGATCTGCGGTGTGCGTACGGCTGCTAGTGGACCTGCTACTGCTCCGTGAGCTTAGCTTGCTGTAAACAACACTGAAGGATGTGAGTTAGACGTTTTGTTTTTAAACCACTGTACTTTTTTTATTCACTATGGCTCAGCCGGCAGAGAAAGGTACGTCTGAATGTAGTTTTATTTCCCCAAAAATGTCTTTAAATGTACTCACAAATGTAGACCTCTGTGGCGTAACTCTCCATTTAACCACACTTCTCTGAAAAGCTGGGCCACAGAACAACAAACTCAGCATTTTACTGAGAGAGAGAGCTCATGTGACTGAAGCTTGTGGTGCTTTATTATGCATGTATTAATGACCCAGCTATCTTCATTTACCACCAGTAATTATGAATTCACACCGTCTGTTTTCACAGAGTTAAAGGAAATGTACATGAGCTGACAGATTAAATTGAAATCCCTCCACTCAAAAACTACTGTGCTTAAATACAGTTTTATGGTACTTTATAGTCCTCCAGTATTGTACTTTTTACTGCGCCACATATATTTTACATTAGGTACTTATTAGTTTGCAGATTCAGGTTTTTAATACAAAAATAAAAACCCCTGAATCAGCCGTAAATTAGGATGTATTATTAATGACTAAGCTACTCGGCAGGATATAAAACAGTTCTGAAATGTGCCAGTCTTGCATAATAAGTACTTTTACTTTGGGTACTTTAAGTATATCTTAATGATAATTCCTTTACCTATTTCAGATGTGTTTCTACACTGTAGTATTCCTGTTTTTACTCTGAACGGTCTGTGTAAAAGATAGAGAGAGTACTTACTACTGATACTTGCAGATTGAGAAGGTAATTTCAGTTTTGTGAATCTGTATCCAATACAAATTATTATTCAAAGCAGAGTGTTTTTATGTGTCTTTAAGATACTTTAATGATCCCACAGTGGGGAAATTCACTTGTCACGGCAGCTCGCAGACACAAGGTGGATGAAAAATGACTCATAAATAAGAACTATACAGAAAAAATTCAGACCGCTGTTGGAATGAAGGACCTGTATTTGCGCTCTTTCTTACATGGTGGGAGTTGGTGTCTGTTGCTGATGGAGCTGTTTAAGGTCTTTTTATAGCGAGAGTGAAAAGCACAGTGTTAAAGCATTATAGGACACATCAGATAACTTGCATATTTAATGTTTGGGAATACATTCTGTGGATCTTAAATTCAGGTTTCAATAAACCGACATGCTGCTCTTGTTGTGTGTGAAATACTGAAGTGTTCACTGGTGTCGGTGCCTCTTCCTGTCTGTGTTTTCGACACTTTCATAGTGAAGTTAGTGACTGGAAGTTCAAATGTTCAGGAAAAAACCAGTGATCCTCTTTCTTCCTCTTTGTTATTCCTACAGCGTATTACCGCTTTGTGGTGCTGTTCTTCAACTGTATGCTGACGTTTGGCTCCTACTTCTGCTTTGACATCCCCAGTGTTTTGCAGGATCAGTTCCAGGGGGTAAGTAAGAGTTGACAGGAGGGAAAATTTAAAGCTCAAAGACCATGAGTATTGAGAGATTCCTCCACGTCACCTCAATATGTCAGTTCGCAGTTTCTGGCAAAAAAGATGATAACTTCTTATCTGACAGAACCTGACATGTCCCAATGCAACGTTGATCAATGGGACAGTGGACTGTGTGGAGGGGTTGGGGATGACCCCTCAGGAGTACAATCTTCTTTATGCCATCTATGCTTGGACGTAAGTCCACACACACACACACACACACACACACACTGACCTTACTTTAACACACTGATCTGTGGCTATATCAGACGACAGCTACAGTTGTTCTCTGCTGTCAACAGGAATGCAGTGGTGGTGGTCCTGGCTGGTTTCATGATTGATAAATTGGGAAACCGCTGTAAGTTGACGCATACCTTATCTATGAATCAATGTATCAATGTACGACGTATGGTGACTCATGGTAAACTGATTCTTCTTTCCTCATCTCTGCAGTTGGAGTATTTCTCTTTTCCTTTCTTTGTGTTTTGGGCTCATCACTGTTTGCACTGGGCTCCCACTTCAAAGGAACTCCCTATCTGCTGCCACTAATGCTCACAGGCCGACTGCTATTTGGGTCAGGCAATGGATCTCTGACCAGTAAGACCACTTCACAGAAATCATACACAAACTCTTTGCAGGCCTGTTCCTAAAGCACTCTCTTGTTTTGCTTCACTGTTAGTTGTTCAGAACCGCATCACAGCCTTCTGGTTCAAAGGGAAGGAGCTGGCCTTGGCTTTCGGTCTGACCCTGGCTTTCTCTCGCCTGGGTTCAGTCCTGAACTTCTTCCTCACCCAGAGGTTTGAAGAAAAATATGGCATGCAGTGGACACTCTGGGGTGGTAGGTAGAAAGGAGATAAAAATATTATAAAAAAGGAGACTACTTTTCTCATGCCACATGGCTCATGACGCTTTGTTTTCCAGGTGCACTATTGTGTGTGCTGGGCTTTGTTTCCGCTATTATAGTCAGCACCCTTGACAAGATCGGGATGACGCAGCTGGGACTCGATGGCGCCATCCAAGAGGGGTCTCGCAAAGTGGTATGAACATTCTCTAGACTTATTTTTTTGTGTTCAATAACTTCTTGATTGATTTTCTGGACTAAATTATTTGTGTGTGTGTGTGTGTGTGTGTGTGTGTGTGTGTGTGTAGAGGGTTCAGGATGTGAAGCTCCTGTCGCTAAGATACTGGCTGCTGGTTCTCACCATCATGTTCTTCTACAACGGCATCTTCCCGTTCATCGCAGACGCCAGGTAGAGCTGTCAACACACAGCACATGCATATTTCTCAGGTTTTAAAGGGTTTTTGAAGGTTAAAGAGTTATTTTTAAAAAATTTTAAATTTTTGCAGTAAGTTCATTCAAGATAAG